>NC_133808.1:18843500-19532000 GCF_043250625.1 Sebastes fasciatus | reverse complement strand
GAGGGACCACACTGCATAATGAGGACTATTAGCACATCACCCCCACCCTCATCCACCTCCACTGGCTCCCGGTCAAGTCCCGCATCACCTACAAAATCCTCCTCCTCACCTACAAATCCCTCAACGCCCTGGCTCCTCAGTACCTATCTGACCTCCTCCACCCTTACACACAGCCCCGGAACCTTAGATCCTCAGGCACGGGTCAGCTCTCCATCCCTCACACAAGAATGAGAACTTTTGGGGACAGAGCCTTCAGTGTGACAGCCCCCACCCTCTGGAACTCTCTCCCCATAGAGCTCCGCAACGCACCATCTCTGGACACCTTCAAAAGACTCCTCAAAACCCACCTCTTCACCAAGGCCTATGGCCTCTAGCTACTGTTACATTTGTTGTATTTATTTATGTCTTTGTTAAGCGTCCTTGGGTTTCATGAAAGGCGCTATATAAATCCAAGATATTATTATTATTATTATTATTATTATTATTTTTGATATATGTGCTGCTAATATGTCTGTACTTTTAGTTAAGTTTTGAATGCAGGCATTTAATGCTTTTATTGAAGTAAAGGAGTACCTCTTCCACCACTGAAATACTTTATCTGCTCAATATGCCTTTATGTCAAGGTATTTGTGTATGCTGCAGTTTACTCCTGGCCTTAATAATTATATATATATAAAAAAAAAGCTTCTTAAATTGAATTGTCTTGGCTGCTTTTTTTGTTTAATAGAAAATCATGTGTTGTCTCACATTGTTCTGCAGATAAATCAAACACAAACTGAACAGTTTAGGTTGCAGCACAGTGAACTCCTGCATATTCTTCTTATATTATCAGTTTTTATTCTCCACAGTGGGTTTTTTTGTCCACCTGCCAAGTGTGCAGCCTTGCAGTAGTTTCGGAGCAGCTTCTTTGAGGCTGCTCATTGGCTCAGGCAGAGGTGGCCAGACAGTGCAGTATCGGTTTCACACCCTCTTCATTCCGCTGCTACTTTTCCTCCTTCAGATAAATCAGTAAATCAGAAAGCATGCTCTCTCTCTCTCTCTCTCTCTCTCTCTCTCTCACTGGGAAGATCTGCAGAGCCTGGACTTTAATGCATATGGTCTAATGAACTGATTGTAAAGTTCCTACAGGCTTCTGAATGAAGACTTGTAAATATTAAACTCTTTAGGGCAGCAACATGTCTAATCTATCCTAACATTATTATTTGTGCAGTAGATGCACGGCGGTGCAGCACCATTGAAAAGATTCACGAGCTATTTTTAACCACAGCTGCACAGAAGAGAAAAAAAAATGAAGAGCTCTCACTCTGCTCGTATTTCATGATACTGCAAACAGCCTCACAAAGAGCAGCAGACTTTCTTTTTTTTTTGCATCACATTTATACAATAAAAAAGATGTTAACATCCAGTGAATAGATTAGTTATTAGCTGGTCTGGACAGATTTATTTTATCAAATGTGGAAAAGCAAATACATAAGTACACTAATAAAAAAAAAATCACTAATTGTGAAAAGCACACAAGAATGCAAAATGAGACAGACCACTGCATATTTGTGATTTCTATGTCTATGGACAGCAAACATTAAACAAAATTAATAGAGAAACAGGATTATCTCAATTCTATATTATAGGCTATACCAGGGGTCAGCAACCTTTACTATCAAAAGAGCCATTTTGGAGCCGCAAAACATTTGAGCATTGTGATGAAGGTAACACAGTTTATAGTCTAAGTATATAGAATATAAGTCTAATGCAGTGAGGGCCCAAGTGTAAATGTACTATGGAGTATTAGGGACACATTGAGGGAAAAGAAATCGGAGATTTCCAGAATAAAGTCATAAAATTATGAGAAAAAACTAACATTACGATAATAAAGTCATCACTTTACGAGAAAAAAAGTTGTAATATTTCGAGAATAAAGTCATAACTTTAGGAGAAAAAAAGTCGTAATATTATGAGAATAAAGTCATAACTTTAGGAGAAAAAAAGTTGTAATATTACGAGAATAAAGTCATAACTTTAGGAGAAAAAAAGTTGTAATATTACGAGAATAAAGTCATAACTTTACGAGAAAAAAAGTTGTAATATTACGAGAATAAAGTCATAACTTTAGGAGAAAAAAAGTTGTAATATTACGAGAATAAAGTCATAACTTTACGAGAAAAAACATAAAATAACACGTAAAATCACTACTTTATAATATTATGACTTTATTCTCATAATACTACGACTATTTTCTTGTAATATTATGACTTTATTCTCGAAATCTCAGATTTATTTTTTTCCCTTAATGTGAAAATTGAGATTGAGATACTCAAGTAAAATGCCTCATAATTTTTATTACAGTACTTTGACGTTTGATGACACAGACAGTAGGCTACATACTAGCCTTATAAGAGTGGTATTTCTGCTCTACGACCATTATTTCAGACCAGAAGCTGGGCCGCTTTTACAGCTGCTACTGGACTCCTCTCTCTAGATTCAAGAAATATAAACTACAGATCACTTCTTTTTCTTCTGTCATTATAACAATACTTTCTAGTGTGATATGTATGATTAGCTAGAATATAGTAGTTCTCTCTCCCATTTTACCAGAAATATAAACCTGATAAACCTGCTTCTGATTCTGAAATTATATTTGAATCATAGCGGAGGATACTGAATTACTGTTACTTTTTTTTTTATCCATGAATGAAAATGTATTAAGACACTATTGGTGTTTTTTGGGGGGGGTTTTATGAGAGAATTAGCCCTGTACTGCAAATCACTTAAGTATATGAAAAAGAAAACAACAAAAAAATACTGAACATTATTGATGTCTTAGTTATTAGAAGAGACAGTCTAGCTATTTTATTTTATTATTTTATTTAGTTTTGTCTTTTATTAGGTTATAATTCTGGTTAAATTGTGTGCTCTGACCAAGAAAGTGGATCATATCAGTCCAGTTCTGAGGTCTCTGGCTCCCTGTCGCTCAGAGAAGTGATTTCAAAATACTCCTGCTGGTTTACAAAGCACTAAATGGTTTAGGGCCAAAATACATTTCTGATCTTCTGCTATGTTATGAACCATCCAGACCTCTCAGGTCATGTGGATCAGGTCTGCTTAGTGTCCCCAGAGTCACAACTAAACATGCAGAAGAAGCAGCGTTCGGTTTTTATGCCCCAAATATCTGGAACAAGCTCCCAGAAACCTGCAGGACCAACTCCAACTCTGAGTTCTTTTAAATCAAAGCTTAAAACTTTCCTGTTTGCTGCTGGCTTTTATTAAACGAGATAATGATCTTATACTGCACTATAACTTTTACTCTTGTGTGTTATATTCTATTTTAGCTTCTATCATAGCTTTTATTTTTAGCTTGTTTTTATTTTCGAATCTTTAATGTTTTTATAACTGTTTTAATTATGTCTTAATGTTCTTTTGCACTTTGTTGCAATGTTCTTGAATGTTTGTGTAAAGCACTTTGAATTGCCCTGTTGTTGAAATGTGACTACAAATAAAGCTGCCCTCTGTTTTCTAAAGATCACTTGAGATATGTTGTACATTGTCTACTTCAATAGCTTACAACTACAAGCCAGGGAATCCAAAGTCCATTCATTTGAAGTCCTTTCAGAGTAGAAATTAAAAAAAATGTATTTCCTTTTAAAATATTAAAAGTCTTTGCAGTTTTTTGTTTTGCTCTAACAGGACTCATCTCTCTCTCTAATAGACGATCTTCGATGACGTGTCGCTGGGTTTACAGGTGTACGGGGCCAGAGAGTGAGCGGAAGTGACGTAAGCACGCTCACAAGACCTAACCATTGGATGAACAGAGAGCGAGAGAGAAGAGGGAGAGCAGCTGGACATCTCGGAGGGATTCAGCGCAGCTAAACGGTAATAATCTGAGTTTTATGTGATTTAATGTTAAAACGCAGCGTTGTAGTGACGTTAAAACCCTTCACGTGTTCACAGTTTGACGTTAAACGGGTTTATTTGATGGTTTGGTGAAGATAAAGCTGTCAGCTGTCAGTTGAGCTGCAGTCTGTGAGCATTACCACGACGACCGTGGACCAACTGTTTATACTGTTTATACTGTTTATCAGCCTCAAATCAACACCTAGCTGTCAACACAGAGAGACAGAGACTGTAGCTTTAGTTTGAGTTATTTCTTGCTTTCATTATGTAACTAAAGTGGACAATCTTGTTGTAATAGTGAAGCAGAGAAAGACTCTTTTCCTTGTCTGTGTTAACTCAGGAGAAGAAGGAGATTACAGGCTGCTGCTGCAGGAGAGAGAGAGAGGAGGCTCAATTATAGTGCTGGGTGCTGGAGAAGTGTTTGTTTATTTTAGTAAAGATGTGACTCTGAATTGTTTAGTATTTTAGACTATAAAAAGATTAAAATCAGAGACAAGTTGGCTCTGATTTAAAGGGGACATATCATGCTCATCTTCAGGTTCATACTTGTATTTTGGGTTTCTACTAGAACATGTTTACATAGATAGATAGATAGATAGATAGATAGATAGATAGATAGATAAATAGTTAGTTAGATAGTTAGTTAGTTAGTTAGTTAGTTAGTTAGATAGTTAGTTAGTTAGTTAGTTAGTTAGATAGTTAGGTAGGTAGGTAGGTAGATAGATAGATAGATAGATAGATAGATAGATAGATAGATAGATAGATAGTAACTTTATTGATCCCGAGGGAAATTCAAGTTTCCAGCATCACAGTTCCATAGTGCAAAACATGCAGTAAAAAAGTTAGTAGTACAAAGTACAAAAAAATATACCAGATATTAAAAATACAAGGAGATGAAGAAAACTGTTAAAACTGAATATAGTGCAGGGTAACAGCTGTGATACAGGACTATTAAAAAAGTGAATATAGTGCAGAAGAGACTGTTAAAAATGAGTATAGTGCAGGGTAACTCCAGTAGCTTAGTCTATTAAAGTGCACCGTGTGCATTATTATCTGTCCTGCAGACCGTCCTCCTCCCTCCCTAGAGAGGTGTTTTACAGTTTGCTGGCTCGGGGGACCAAGGATTTCCTGAGTCTGTCTGTGGAGCACTTGGGGAGCAGCAGCCTGCCGCTAAACGAGCTCCTCTGTTTGCTTTAATGTTTAAAACAAACTTTATTTTCCTCATACTGTCTGCTTGAATATACCTGTATTTACCTTTCTGTCTGAAACGCTCCGTTTTAGTGCATTTCAATGGAATTGCAACAGAATCGCGTTGCCAGGAAACAGCTTGGGTCCATGTTTACTTCCTGTCAGCTGATGTCATTCACATACACTGCAACAGGAAATAAACTGGGACCCATTTAGAATGTTTACATTTAAAACTTTGAAATGGTCTAAATATTGTAGATTTGTGACATCACAAATAGGCAGAAATCCTGACGGCTTGTTTCAAAAGCTCAGTTTCTGAATACGAGCTGTGTGTGTTTCTCTGTGGATTGAGTGTTTCGATACTTTCACAATATTTATATACGATTTAAACCTCCTTTATTATATAAAAGCCATGAAAATGTCACTTTATACAATATGGGACCTTTAATGACAGTACACTATTTCTTATTATATGGTGTGTACACTCAGTTGCCAGTTTGTTAGACTTAAACCAGTACAGTCTAATACAACAACCCTGCAGTACATCCTATATTAGACTATTAGACTGCATTAGATTTAGTGAGGTGTACCTATGTCAGCTGTGGGACTAGTAACATCTCACTGCTCTCTGTGAGCAGTGACCATCTGACACAAATCAGAGACGATCATTCGTCCGTCTTTCATGAAGACTTCATGTCACAACAGTTAATTTCTGTCCCACATGCTCTGACAGTCAGTCAGCCAGCGGTGGAGAGCGTTACATGTGTGAGCGGTGGATGCTGTGTACTGTCACGGCTCGGCCATTGTGTTCCACCCTCATTGTGCTGAGTGCGACATTTCCAGTAAGTGTCCACGTGTGTCACTGATGGCCTTGCCTCTCTTGTTAACTGCTGCGTGTGTGGTGCAGTTACAGGTCACACACACGGCACCAATCAGCCAAATGTGGTCCCCCACGAGGAGCGTGTTGAAAGCTACACCTCTCAGGTGCTCTTAACTAAGAGACACCAGGTTCACAGCAAACGTGAGCAACTACTAACGTGGGCCAGTTTTGCCTTTTGAAGCTCTTTTAATATATTTTGAGAAGAACTCTTTTTCATAAAAGGAGAGCATTGACATTGAACACCAAATGGAATGAAACTTTCTTTATTACCACAAGCATGGGCCCTGTAGTTTATTTTTGCTCTGCCCCACATACACCATCCTAGTGCTGAAAATACTGACCAAATGTGTATTAATCCACGACTGAAAATAGTCCCCAGCAACGCAGTATTACTCCCGTTTTAGTAACGTTTAAAAAAACAACTGCAGCGCTCAGCTGTTTAAGAAAATAATTGAACCTCTTTTTAAAATAGAAATATTATATGTGTTTCTGTTGACTTCTCATTTATGTTGGCTTAAAGGTTCTCTATACGATATCCAGAGCATTAATATAGCAGCAAACAACTATTTGCTTTGTAAAGATATAGATGAGTAATGTCTACTTGAGCAGAGACTACGGCCCTGTTCAGACCTGGTATTGGCATTGAGGACGCATTGAGATCCGATCTTTCAAACCACATTCAGAGGTGATCTGGGCCACATACAGTATGACCACTTTCTTTTAGCAGTGGGTACGTGAATGTGTCCCGAGCCAAACTGAAAGACCGCCTACTTAACTGGCGTCCTGCTGGGCACCGCGGGTCTCAGCGCTCCTCATTTGAATAGACAGGCTGACGTGAATGCTTGTCTGCCTCGCGGCATGGAAACGGCTTCTGTGCTCTACTGTATGCTGTCGATACAACTGTATTTTATTCAAATATGTCTTATCTATAGGCTACATCTACAGGCTATCAGACTAGGAACAGGAAGTGCATTATAGTCATACTGTTGGAGATGTGTCGGTGCTTTTGTTCCGGTGATGTACACGGAGCTGACACCCGGCTGACATTCATGTAATATTACGTCGTAATGTCTGCTGTATTGTATGTGGTTCAACGCTCAAATCCCCTCTGCTTGAAGAAGTTGGTTACCCTGGTGATGCTGTCATTGTTGCTGCTGCATAGCAACGTGGTGTTTGTCCAGGTGTCGAGGAGAGTACCTGCACCTCTGAGCTTTTGAGTGCCACGTGGAGTGGAGCAGAGCGTCAGAGGAAGAGGGGGAGGCAGCGGTCCTGACTCCTGATGCTGGCGTAGAGACAGGAAGCTGTATTTATGTAATTGACATGTGTGGCGACAGCAGCAGTGTAGCCTTGCAGCTGGTCTCATCGTTCTAATCCCAGCCCCGGAGACTCGGCTTGTTTGTTTTGGGTCGCATTTATAGCCTATAGCGGTGACTCCAGTCAGTGTCATGTCCCATCAGGCTTAATGAATAAGCTCATTCTGTGTTTCATGAGATGAAACGACGTTTAACATGTAAGGTATTTATGTGTCGTCGGTAGCGTGCTGCAGATCCATTACAACTATGATGGCTGTAATGTGAAAAAAGTACTGTTGATTTGAAAGGTTATGTATTGGAGTGAGTGATTACTCTTGTCTAAAGTAGTTACTCCCCTTACACACCCGTGGTTCACCCTGACAGCTGTTTTCACTTTTGGTTGATTAGACTTCCTCTCAGGACGGCGTTGACGTGTGCAGACTGTTTGATTGACATCTTCATCACTCTGATGTCAGCTTTGATGCCATCATTAAAACAAGACTAATCAGAACTGAAAACACCTCTGTGGGTCTGCAGTGTTTTTCTTGAGTTGTGTAAACTCAATTCATTGATGCATTTGTACAGTCGAACTACATTTCTCTTCTTTAATTTCTTTAGAAAATTGGCATTGACATTGTCGTTAATGTTGATACATTATGAAATGTAATATGTGCTTTAATTCACTGTAATATGTTGTATACTACGCCCAACTAATACTGAAACAGTTAATTGTCAACAATTTGTCAATTATCAAGCAAAAATCGTACAAATTCTCCGACTGCAGCTCCTCAAATGTGAGAATTAGCTTTTTTTTCCTCTATTTTATGTCACTGTAAATTGAATACCTTTTGGATTTTTGATTGTTGGTTGGACCCAGTGCGCAACCTCCGGGCCTGAAAAGCGAAGCCAATGCGGCAGTGCCTTGCATTCTTTCTAATAGCCAGCAGGGGGCGACTCCTCTGGTTCCAAAAAGAAGTCTGATTGTACAGAAGTCTATGAGAAAATGAGCCTACTTCTCACTTGATTTATTACCTCAGTAAACATTGTAAACATGAGTTCATGGACTCAATCACTAGTTTCAAGTCTTCTTCAATACATCATGATGTTCATTTAGTAAATTATGGTCCCATTTAGAGTCAAATAGACCATAAATAGTAATAGCTTTGTCCGGTCACGGAGTTGTCCGTGTTTTCGTTTTACAACTTTGACCCTTTCACAGTGTGTTTTCAATTCATGAAAGTTAAGTGTAACATTTTGGTCGCCGAAAAATGTCTTATTCAGCATTGAGCTGTACTTAGCTCCACCCTCTTGGGTCACATCTGGTTGCAAAAAACCAAGATGGTGACGGCCAAAAATGGCTTCAAAATGGTAGTCCACAAAACCAATGGGTGACGTCACGGGTGACTACGTCCACTTCTTATATACAGTCTATGATTGGACAAATCAAGAAATTTGAAGCTGTGGGAGATTGTAATGGCCATTTTTTTCCACAAACATTTTATAGACTAAACGATTAATTTATTAATTGAAACATTTCAATAATCATCAGTTACAGTCCTGCACCCAATTTAAGCGAATCAAACAACAACAAATGGATCATAAAATAAAAGTTTGTGTCGAAAACCAAAAAAGTGCATCATTAAAGAGTTCATCATCTCAGGTTTAGTAAAAAAAGAGAATCAAATATATGTTGTTTCCGGTGTGTGCGGTTTACAGTTAATGCCTGGCAGCTGTTAAAAATAGACATCACATATATGGTTTATGCGCTGAATGGTCACATCGCGTGCAGCTCAGCCATTGAAGGGCAGTTGAGTGGAAAAAGCCAAACAACAAATGTTGGGCTGAAGGATGTGAACATGAATGTCTTGCCCCCCTTCCTTCTCTCTCCCTCTCTGTCTGTATCGTCATACTCCCTCCTCCCTCGGGCCCTCTCCTCCTCTCCTCCTCTCCCTCCTTCTGACTGACATTTCTGTAATGACACTGTCTGAGCTCCTGCCTCCATCCCATCCTCAGCTTACTGTATGCCACACGCAGGGCCAGCCTGTCACACCGAGAGCCCGCCTGGCACGCCTCACATCTATATCAGACCACTAAATGCCAGTAATAGCAACTCAGCTTGATTAAGAAAAGGAAGCGTCCTCCATCTTCCGGGCCCCTCTGTTCTGTTGGCTCTCCTGGAGATAGAGTTGTTGTTTGCCAAAGGGTTTAATGGACACGCTCGCAGTCAGACGCTCTGCTGGTCAGCCTGTTTGAAGATTGGGATTTTGTTGAAGTGGGTTAAGCCCAACGTGTCTTTATATTTGGGCAGGGGTGTTACAGTTTTGCTGTGAGGGGGCATTGTTGAACCCTAAGCATGCCTGGGCTTTGCTGCTAATATTATACTTCCCGGAGTAATGGTGGATGGATGTTGGAGAGTGGTTATGGGTTAGGACACAGTCATATATCCCAAAAATTATATATTTATTAATATTTAATGTGGCCTAACACCATGATAAATCTTCACAGGAGACCCTTTCTACGTGAGAAAGTTTGATCAAAATGCAGTTAACGTGGATTGGTTATTTCTTATACAACCATTTACAATGTTTTGTGTAGGCATGTACTGTATTCACGCAAATGCACACATGGCTTTAAATGTACTTCTCTCTTGTGATGCGTCTGCTAGCCGAGCTTCTATAATTACCACAGCCTGCAGCGCCTCATGGGGAGCATATTAACACACACGAGTGGAGGAGCAAGAACCAGAGCACATGCACAAGTCATACAGGCTGTGAGTGAGTGTGTGTGTGTGTGTGGTTTGCAGTATCTCTGACCTCTGATGTGTGCATCTGTAGAATAATATGTGAATAAAAGGGATGCACTGTTACATTATGCTTGTCTAATGCAATGTAGGGATACTTTCCCGAAATCAGTCACAAGGTGTGAATGTGCAGCAGCAGGCACCACGTGACCAAAACTAATGTTAAAATGGAGCAGCAGCAAGCCTACATAACAAGCAAACTATGTACATACAGTATATTTAGCCCAACTGATACTGATTTTTTTTTTTTAACTCTATACCAAATTGATAATTAAGATTTAAAAAAAAAAAACACGACTAGAACTGCTACAAATAGTCAATTATCAGAAAAACGGGACGCAGTAAACGCACTATTTTTTCCCTTATAATGCTACATTTTGAACAACAAATCCATGTTGTGACAGTGTTCTTAAATTAGATTTAAAAAATCGCAATATATCGCCTTGCTTACAGTATCGCAATATATCAAATCGTAACGCCTGTATCGTGATACGTCAGATTCTTGCCAATACACAGTCCCTACCCTGCCGCCTCCTCCTGTCTCTCTGTACATGTAACCACCTCACACATTTGTCTAACCTCTCACCCCAGCGAGCAGCAGCACCATACACCCCCAGCTACACCGTTATAATCTCAGCGCCTGCCACCCACTGCAGCCACACACACTACTTCTTATATCCTCCGTCCGTCGCAGTGGAAGGAGGAGGTGAAGTGTAACATGACATCCCAGCGTGTGTTCACTTCCTCCTACTTCTGTATTTCTATTTAGTGAAAAAATTAGAAGCAAGAAGGTTGGAGAGAGCCTTCATAAAATGTTTATGTTATCTAAGACTGGCTGCTGTGTTCTGCATTATAGCTGCACGCAATCCCATAAATCACGTTTGGGATTACCAGGTGCGTATAGAGTTGGGAGGGAGGACGGCACAGCCAGGCTTTCTGTCTGCTGCTCCTGCAGTCTCATGATGAAGAGGGAACCAGGATAGATGGATTGTTGTGGTGCGGCGGGCAGAATCCTGAGGGAGCGTTGAACAGTCATTGTTATGTAATTTCCTGTCAGTGTGGATTGGTCAGGCTGTGTGGGGTTGTTGGTGGGTTCAGCACGGTAATCTCACAAGCATTATCTGTCTCTCAGAATCAGCGGTTGTTGTGTGCAGGACTCACTCGTCCATGCCTGCTTTTGTAAAACCCAACCAATGAGCCGGGGCCGCTCTGTTTCTATCATCCGTCTTAGCCAAACAGGTTTATCCTTGTTGTGCATGAAGTCAACATACTCGTCGGGACCAATCTATTCTCATTAGTTTAGGTATTTCCCTGACTCATCTGACTTCTTCCTCCTTCCAATTACTCCAATTTATCCAACGGCAGCTGGTTCTGGGCTGTGTGATTTTATAGGATTACAGCTGGTACCAAAAGACATTGGGTGAAAGTGTTGAAACAACAACACAGTAGCACATCACCAAGGATTTTTGTACAGTAAAAATTTAAGTAATTTCAGATAAAGGAGACATCTTGTTGGAGTAACTATCCCCCTACAATAGATAAATAAGTAAATAAAGCTTAGCTACAGTATATACTGCCCTATCTTCATTACCAGCTCACTGCCCTACTGCATGAACGTGAACAAGGATTGAGAAATGAATCTGTTTGACTCAGTTCTCTAGCAAAGTGAGAGCTCTCTCCTTGAAGTATCTGGTGTGTCTCTGTGCAGACAGACTATTGCTGTGCCAACAATAGACCTTGAGCCAATCACAGAGAGGCTTTTATTGACAGTTTAATTGCACAAACACTATCTCCAAGTTTATCACATTGATTGTTTTAGAGGTTGCTGGTTCAGTACTTTTTCAGGACCTTAAAAAAACCACATAAAATAGTGTAAAACTGGCAAGTTTTAAATTAAATCAGACGTTTTCTGATTAAAGAAAACGTAACAGTTTTAGCAAATTGTCTTATCTTCAATTCAAAGGAGCACAAAGGTTTTTACAGAATGTCGATTTAGAAACAAATTAAACAACTAGTCACATAAAAAACCTAGCATGCGTCCAAAAAAGAAGAGCATATAATCCTTGATCTAGACATGGATGTCATCTGACAGTGAAAGTGAAAAATGCTTTTTTCCACTGTGTGTAATTTAATCTTTGATGCTGTTTTTTTTACTTACTTGCGTGACATTTTTAATCACTTGCATTGGAGAGGATTTTGTGGTGACATTTGCTAGATTTGATTACTTCTTCCACCAGTGCATTTATCATAATTTCATGGGACGCAGTATGATACACGCCACATACCTGAACATGTCAGCATTAGACTGAGCAGACCTCCATGGAAGTCTTATTTATGTGACTGTAATCATAGATGTGTGTGTGTGTGGGCCAGCGTGTCTATACCTGGCCGCTGCATGCGATGGCAGATTGTAAAGGTAAACCACGGTAAGCTGCGGTGATGCTTTTTCTCTTATTAATGCGGAGGACACAGGAGCTGTCAGTGCTGTTGTTCCGCTGCTGGTGAAATAGTAATGAGTGTGTATAACGGAGCTGAGCCAGTGTGGTTTACAGCTCTGTTGCACTTGGAAGGCGAGGGCACATGGACCCCTGACTGGCTGTGCAACATGTCTGTGTGCCGCTGATGACAGACAGAATTGGAGGCTTTGGCCACCACTGGAGAAAAGCTGATTGAGAGGTCAGACTCTTTTTATCTCTTTGGTTCGGAAATGTTTAAAGAAGTATTTTTTGACCACCTAAGACTTCTTAAACCCTCTAAAAGCTGAGTAAGGACATCAATATGTGATTATAATGCAGATGGGGCTTGGAATGAGTAAATGTAAAACATAATTGTTTGGATCCAAAATGTCTAGGTTATGTTTCGTGGACAAGTAGTCGATGTTAGGGCTGCACAATTAGTCCAAATTTTATCGAAATCGCAATATGGATATATATAATATACTGCAATTTTCAAATCTCAGGATGAGGAGGAAATTTGGTAACAGTGAAATGTGTGTCAAAATACCCTTTTCTATTAAATATTGCACTGCAGAGATGTCCTGGACTACACATCATATTCTACAGACTTAAGAAAACATCTTTGTTTGGTACAGATTGCTGCAAAAATCTCACCATAATCATTTTAATATGTTTTTATCAATGAAAATGAGAATAATGATGTAAAAATAAAGTAAATGCAGCAGATGGTCGGTACAGCGGAGGTGTGTTAGGAGGGCCTGAGAGGACATGAGTGTTTTGTTTACTCATCATCACAAAATAATTGTTTCGTAATCTCAGCATAATGAACTTTGCTTTTATTCTGGTTGTTTTTCTTGTGGTAGTGATGACGTCATTTATCAACAGACATACTGTACTGAAATGTATTTTTTCTACCTGAGGAAGTCATAATCAAACCGGAGAATGAATGCGCTCAGATTTCAGCTCGTCGCTCTCCAAAGCTATTTGAAACTTTTAATTAAAGTTAAATTAATTCAAATCTGTGTTGCGAAGTTGAAGGATGGAAGAAAAACAACGAGAGAATGACAACTAATTTCAAAATGAAAGCCAGCTCTCGTATAGACATAGATCACTGTAACTTCTATGGGTTTTTGATGTGGTACTGAAAATGAGCTGTTTTATGTTGGCTTACTACTGTATATATTTGTGCAGTATTGGATGGGTGGATGTATAAATAGATAGTCCTCACTAGTGCTGCCCCCTCTTAGTCAACTAAGATTTCTTTAGTTGTTTTTTATGTTTTTTTTCATGATAAATGACTTATTTCCAAGTAACTTATGAGCACATCTCTGGTAAACACAAAATTTAAAGGGGTGCTTTTGTGTGATTCTTTGTGGAAAAACTCAGTTTTTTAAAGATCTTAAAGAGCTTAAAGTAAACACAATCAATATTTGTTCGAAGCTAGAACTAGGGGAGCGTTTTAAACAGTTAACTACATATTTAAAACACTGGAAAAGCTAATTTTTAAACAATACTGCAAATGAAAACATGACAACAAACTGAAATCGCCATATCACTGCTAATATTAGGACAGAGAGGCTTTGAGGAACATAAACATGTCAAAACCTGATTTTGTGGTGAGACAGTTAACCATTTGTTGGCAGAGATATGGGCACATAAAAGCTCCAGAAATCACAAGAGGGAAGTTTGACACATGTTTCCTCATCTGGGTCTCTTTTATCTTCATGATATCCTGTTTTCTTTATTCTTTCACAACGTTTTTACAGAAGTACAGAGCATCCTATGGCCATGTCTTATAAAATCCTTGTACTGTATTATCACAACTGAATTTGCTGTTTTGGTCTTAAACATGTTTAATTTCTATTAAAGAGTACTTAGTCGGGGGTGTTTCTGGCTTGTTTTCGTAATACAATGTGGCTTTGCTTGTTTCCACGTGAGCACACAGGCTTGTGATCTGCTGACCTTTGGAATTTCGACCATAGAGCAGAGCTAGATGTTCTCGCTATGCAAACAGCTCAGATGCTCTTATGGATATCTAATACCTCTTTCTCTCTCTCTCTCTCTCTCTCTCTCTCTCTCTCTCTCTTTGCCAATATTTAACTAGTGTCTTTGGGAATTCCCCTGCTGTGTTTCTGTGTATGCGGTGTTTACAGGAGTGTGTCTCCAGCAACATGCCGAGAATAGTAATTCCGGTTTACACCCTCTTTTGTTCTCCTCGGGGCCACAAGAATGCTTGACATTGTGTTAATTTTGCACTTTGCATCACAAAGGTGTAGTTTTCACAGATCCAACAATCAGCGAAACACACTCACCATTCCCTTAACGTCAGTCCCATTAGAGGCAGCATCCTCGGCCATCTGCACCGTGACTCATTTGACTGTCATTTCACGCCATTTATAGGCCGCGTTTGGAAGTCTCCCCCTCAGCCTCGCCCCGGGATACCAGATCTCCTCCCCCTGGCAGCCCTGCGGGGGTGTGGCCTGAGGATGGAGATTTAACAATGTTGCTCCAATCTCCCAACCCCCCACCCACCATGCATCATTACCTTCCTACTACTCCCTTCCCTTCTTCATCTTCCCCTGAGGTTTGGGCCTGTAACGAGAGAACGGGGTGGAGCATCTGCTCCCCCGAGCTTTTCCTTTCACCCGCAGGCCGTCCCTCTCAATCAGTCTCTTTTTAATATACCCCCTCTGGTCGCAGTCAGTCTCAATCTCTGCCATCACCACTCACAAACACGTATATATCACCATTACCTCCCTCCATCTGAGCTGCATCCCCTTTTCTCTCCAGTCTTTTTTTAATATCTGATGACTCAACCGTTCTGTCAATTTCTTAATTAAAATGTTGCAGATGGCGATACCTTTGTCAGCTCTCTAGTTGTGCGTTATGGATTCATGCATCTTCATCAATACCAGTCCTCGGTCTGTACCATAGACTGTATATAAAAAGTGGACGTAGTCACCGTAACGTCACCCATTGCTTTGTGCACTTTTGAAGCCTCGAGTTCGGCATTTTGGCCGTCGCCTTCTTGGTTTTTGGCTGTTGCCATCTTGGTTATTTGCAACCAGAAGTGACACGAAAGGCTGGAGTTAAGTACAATCAACGTGTTGCCCACTGGTCTTTACTTCATTAACATGTCACTCACTCATATGAACCTCTCTGTGTGTGTGTGTATGTGCAGGTGAGAAGCAAGACGGAGCCGAACCTGAGGACCAGATCACTCCGCAAACCTGTGAGATGCTCAGAAACCCCCTGACAGGTCAGTACATGCACACACCTGCAGACTAATGCACAAATGTGCTAGGAAGCTGAATGGCTGAATGAAGTGGTTTCACTTCAGCATATTGTGAGATATTGTGAAAGACATTAAATGACCTTTTGGGGAGAAAAAAGAGCGGATCTTCTGACATTGTGGATCTGACCTTTTGATTTTTCTCTGACTGTCGTAGCCCTTCAGCCCTGAAGCTTGAACTTTTTTATTCTTCTTGAGTTTGGACTCCTGTCAGGGGGTTTGCTTTGAGATTTGAGTGCTCCTCCGCATCATGAGAAACTTGGCAAATTGGCCAAATTCAAATGCTATCATTAGTACATAAAAGCCAGATTTCCACCCCAGGGACTTTTAGTCCCAGGAACTACTTTTGGAAGAACTAAGAGGTTCTTTCAGCCCATTGTTGTTTGCGTTTCCACCTTGGTCTAAAGATCCACGAAGATTAGCCGTATGAAAAAAGCAACAGCTGTTTTACACGCCGTTTTTGTTTGCAACTAATGTCAAAAAGCGCCATAAAAAGCAACGAAACAGGCATCATTATTTGTGCGACACTGCAACAACTGTAAGCGTGGAGGAGATTCAAGTCGTGCTGCTGTTGATCGTGATTTACTTCTTTGCAAATGGGGTCATTGAGTCAACGCTGGAAAAGAGACGAGCGATAGTAGCAAAGCGGTTTCAAAATGCCCGAAATGCTTTTTCAAAGTCCTGCTGGATTTCGTCCTCAGCATAAATGCTCAACGAGGCCTGGACTTCGGCATCGGTCCATCTGCAACCTGAAAATCGCACGTTGCGTTAATGCATTAAAGAAATTGGACTACAGAAACGGATAGTCCGTGCTAGAATACAGGGTACAGTGTGCAGTCATATGTGAGATGTTGATACAATTGGCATGGAGAAAAACTGATTACTGATTTTGTACAAAGGGATTTTCTCTTGTGCAGAAACAGTCTGTCCTACTTACAGAGACGCCACTGCAGCCTAACCTGCTGTTCCCAGCTGGTGCTGCTTTGAAATACATCCCCCCCTCCTCCTCCTCCTTTTCTTCTCCTCTCCTCTTCATCTCTCTTTACTCCTCCTCTCTGAGTCTGTGCAGAAGGCTCCACCCCTCCTCCTCCTCCTCCTCCTCTGCTCTTTGAGCCGCGTCCTCTCTGCGTCAGACAGCTCCATTCATGAAAAGTGTGACGTGAGCAGGTCTTCAGCGACCCGGTGACGCTGCCAGCCACCCACTCACATCCCAGGTGCTGCGGGAGTTAGAGGAATGTCCGTCACTCTCCAGCCTCTGTCCCCTTTTCTCCTTGCTTTTCTTGCTGTTTTTCACCATCTTGACCGTCACTTCAGCATCTTCTCCCCCGGCTTTTTTTCTTCCCGTCCCTGCCCTCAGAACTGAGAGAGGACCATGAATCTGAGCTCTGTCTGCTGTGAGTAATGTGCTGATGCTGTGTCTTTGCTGTATGTCTGAGTGGAAGCGGTATGATGTGGACTCCTGCTTGTACATTTTTCTTATATATTGTTTTCTTTGATGTGTGTGTGTGCAAGGAGACATTCAAGTGTGTGCTTTTTGTGTACGTGGATCAGCTGTGTCAGTGTTTGTTCAGTAGCAGTGCTGCAGGAGTGTGTTGAGCGGTCGTGCGTCGGTGCGTGCAGGAGCTATATTTAGGATCAGCGGTGATGCTGCTGCTGCTTTTTGATGCAGTACGTCTCTGTGCCCTCTGAAGGACGGGTTGAGACGTAGGTAAAGGTATAGACCAATAGATCCTCCCCTGCCCTCCACCTCCTGATGGTAGCAGCCGGAGGCGTTATAACGCTGGTGGTCAGAGAGGGCAGACTTTTCTGGGACACACGTGTATTGCGCACACGCCACGGGCATTTTAAGTGCACAAATCACATTCACTTTTTTTTCCAGATTTTGTCTTAACTCTATCTCAATCCATCTTCCTCTGCCTGCTTCACCATCTTCGACTCTTCTCCCCCCCCGCTTTGCATATGCATCCATCTCTTTATTTTGCTTGGCTTGGCAGCAGGAGCGCTCCATGTATGCCCACCTCTGTCCTCTGCTACTAAGCATGTTTATGTAACTGCACAGGATGAGTAGCCGGCAGCCGGGCTTTAGAGGGGAGGAGGAGGAAGAGGAGGAGAGGAGGAGAGGAGGAGAGGAGCTCCATCCATCCAGATTCTCCACAGAGTGTTTAAAATAATATCTGCATATTCATATCCATGAGGAGTGGGTTTTATTTCTAGAGTGTCTAAGTTGGGTTTCCACATATATTACTAAAATATAGATGAGGTTGCAGGGATAGTATGAACCCAGGAGCTAATAGAAGCACTAATGTGTATTGATTTCCTGGCTTTCTGCTGTGGTAGAGTCTGTCTTCAGGCAGATGAAAGGACATGTAGTACAACACCCACTTCCTCTTGTTAAACTCACATGCCCCATTTTTATTTTTTGCTCTGTGTATTTTCATATTGCGGCCATCAAAAATGGTGTCAGCCACAGCCAGTCTCCTGCAATATGGTTGTTTGTCTGTTGTGTCACTTTTTGTGTGTCCGTCTCTCTCCCCGGCCCTTGTTGTTGGCGGGCCAGGCAGGCCGTCCCTATTAAAAGAGCACAAGGGGGATTGTTGTGGCAGCAGCTGCTCTGGTGTGCAGTGTTGAGTGTCTTTCTATTTGTGTGTGTGCTGCTGTCTCCTGGCCGTGCAGTGCAGGGCAGACAGGCCCAGTTCACATGGAGCCGGCTCCTCTTGTGTCCTTTGTTGTCGCTCTGGGAGTCTTTCCCATTGGAGCGTGGTCGGTACAGTATCACGCCGCAAGCAGCCACAGCAGAAGCAGAAAAAGCAGTTTCTCTTTCTCCTTTGTGTCCAATCTCTCATTAATTTTTTTTCTGCTCTCACTCTCTTTCTGTTTCCAGCCATGAAATTGTCCTCGCTATCTCCCTCATTCATAACCCTTCATGTCCTTTTCTGTCTCCTTAATCTGCTTTTTCTTCCTCTACTTTTCTCTCCAAGCCATTCACTGTCTCCTTGGCCCCACCGTCCCTTTCTGTCTGTTTGCATTCATCATCTATCCGGACGGATCTGGTTAGCATTCATAAATAGAGCTCTGTAAAGCTTTATCGTTAAGCATTGCTGGGAACAAAGAGTCTGTTTGACTGAAAAGGCAGATATTGAATTCTTGTGAGTATATGCGGGATACAGTAGTTTCACATTTTAGGAGGCTGTGTGTCCCGGTTGCAGCGCTGGCTGCAGCCTCACTGAGAGGAGAGGCTGGGAGAATGAAGCTGGAGGGAGAGTGTGTGACGTGTCGATGGCGCGCACTCTTTTCTTCAGTTATTTATTTTCTCCAGTTCTGGCTGGTACCGGCTGAGGCTATTTGAGGCACAAGTTTTGTGTTTGGAGTGCTAATTATTCACAGCCATGTTAACCCATATTCTTCTAGAACGTGTTGGTCAGCTGGGTTCGGTTTGTTGAACTCACTAACAAACTAGGAAACCTACACCGTCAGACATCGATGTTTTGAACTTCAGAAAAAGAGAGGCCGAGGTGTAGCTGTTTTGTTTTTACTAGGGCTGTCAAAGCTAACGTGATAATAACGAGTTAACACAAAAGATCCTGGCATCATATGGAACTAGAAAACCTAAAGAATCCATTGGTACCAACCATGTCATACTAGTAGGAAAGAGGTGAAATAACGCTCCAAACGTATGCTAAATTTTAGTGAGGAAAAACTGGTATGGACATTTTCAAAGGGGTCCCTTGACCTCTGACCTCAAGACATGTGACTGAAAATGGGTTTTATGGGTACCCACGAGTCTCCCTTTACAGACATGCCCACTTTATGATAATCACATGCAGTTTTAGGGCAAGTCATAGTCAAGTCAGCAGACTGACACACTGACAGCTGTTGTTGCCTCTTGGGCTTGAGTTTAGCATGTTATGATATGAGCATATTTTTTATGCTAAATGCAGTACCTGTGAGGGTTTCTGGACAATATTTGTCGTTGTTTTGTGTTGTTAATTGATTTCAAATAAGAAATATATACATACATTTGCATAAAGTAAGCATATTTACCCACTCTCATCTTCATAAGAGTATTAAATACTTGACAAATCTCCATTTAAGGTACATTTTGATCAGATAAAAAACTAGTGATTAATCAAGATTAAATACTTTAATCGATTGACAGCCCTAGTTTTGACACTTTCATCCTCCTATCAGTGAACTCTCTCTGGTAGTTTCATTCATCCCCCTGACCTGATCCATCCTTCACAACAAACCAGGCGTATTCCAGGTGATCCCACGCGGCATTTTCCCTGTGGCCTCTAACAGGAGAGGCTTTGACCTTGTTCCCATTTGCCCAGCAACACCAGTCAAACCCCGAGCAGGCCAGCAGGTAGGCAGGCAGGGATTATTCCTCTGCGGCCTGCTTTTCCTCTAGCCACCACCAGGTATTTAAGTCCACTCAGGTGAGTCACCAGAGGGAATCAGAATATAAAGAAAGAGGGATTATAGGGAAATGTCAGCCATGTGACAGCAGATGCCTGAACGCTGTGCCAGAATTTGTTTATTTTACCCTCCACTGCTGTGCCCGCACCAGCAGATTATTACTTTCACCCACCTACAGCAGGCTGTCCAATCCCTTCTGGCAGGACTCACGGCCATGGTAGCGAGGGAAAGCTGATTTAGACATCGGCCCACATCCCGACAATCAAATCAGGACTGTTGGCAGAGTCGTGTTTCCGAGGTCCCTGCACTTGATGTTCATATTGCTAAATATGTTATAATTCTGTCTGCCTCTAATGGCAAAGAAATCAATGAGCAGCATGTCTCCCGATTTCTGTTTCGTAACATTGATTAGTCACATGATGAAGTGTGAGCCTGAAAGTCCATAGTCTGCATTGACAAGGAAAACAAGTACAGATACCAGAGTACAGCTGTTCAACTGTGACCCAGAATAAGAGATGGTCACGTGTAGTTCAGACTATAGAGGCTCCAGAGCTACTGATGGTAAGAGACTCTTGTATTTGTCCAGTTTATGTTGTTTTTATGCTCTAAACTTTTCCTTTTATTGGTTAGTTGAGGCGCTCAGTGGAGACGAGTGCTGCTCTCTCTATCCATGTTTGTTTTAAGAGAGGAGGTCAGGATGGATAGAAGCAGTCTGGAGCTGGTATTTATCTTTGCTTGGGCAGTATCTGTGAAAAGGTTTGACTCTGGCTCAGTTTGCAGTCATATGTCTCTTTAAGCCTATGAAAGTCAGATTTATTATATATCTGCTGTGCGGGTGTTGGTAGCTCATGTGGCTGAGATTTTTATCCGTCTTCTTTTGAGGTGAAGAGCTGTAACGTGTTCTTTGTTGTTCAAAAACCATGTATGGTCAGTCTGCGAATTTGTGGCTAAATTGTTACACAAATAATCAGTGGTCATGTCCATTATGTTAAATCCAGCAGTACATGTCCACCAGGTCCGGCGAGGACACTAGGGGACGCGCTGCTCCACTCAACTGGCCGTTCAAGTGGTGACGTTCCCTTTCGTTGAATGCACTTGATTGGGCCCTGGTTTTCTGCTTGCTGTTTCAAATGGGAAACAACATGGCGGCCTGCTCGTAAACTTTCTGTTATTCCGTCTAAACAATCCACCAAAATGTACTTCTGAAAACATTTTAAGCGAGAAATAGGCCATGTCAAGGCTGAATGTTGTTTCATTTTAGAACTAGATCGCCTAGTTTGTAGGGCTGGCCCTCTGCAGTCCAGCAAAAAATGTCAATATGTTCTGATTAGGGCTGCCCAATTAATCAAAAACTTATCGAAATCGCATTATGTCCTACTCCAATTTTCAAATCGCATGATGAGGAGGAAATTGTAATATTTGTTAAAGGTGAAATGTGTGTCAAAATACCATTTTGAATTAAATATTGTGCTGCAGAGATGTCCTGGCGGCACTTCATATCCTACAGAATTAGGAAAACATCTTTGTTTGGTACAGATCCCTGCAAAAGTCACACCATAGTTATTTTAATATGTTTTTTCAATGAAAATGAGAATAGTAATGTAAAAATTATTAGGTCATATCACAATTGCAGTATCAGTCAAAATAATCTCAATTAGATATTTTTTCAAAATCTTACAGCCCTAATTCTGATGAATGCAAGATACTATTTTTACCCATCCTCACTTTAAAAATAGTGAAGACAACTATGTCGTTGTTCTTAAAAAGCAACACTATTCTGCTCTCTGTGTGACAGGCTTTTAGTGGATTCAAAAGTGACCTCCGGGCTTTTTTGGCCTCTCCAAACCTGAGTGTTGGATGAGAGCGAGTGTGACTGGTAGCAGAAGGTCAGGATGGATGCTGTGTTGACATGGTAACGTGTGAATGATGAGGTGCGATAGCAGCTAAATTGGTTCTTTGTTGGTGGCACAGCTGTCACCTAAAGGGAGGTTCCCCCTATGGGTCCCAGCAGGGCTTCCCTTAATGAGGAGCAGAGTGATGGAGACACAGATGATGCTACTGCTGCTGCTGTGTGAGTGTGAGCATGAATGCAATGAGCACCTCTGTGCATGTTAAAGGTCTGTCGTTGCTGCATTAATATATTATGGAAGGGTCCAGCTGCTTTTGTGAAAATACAGTATGTCGAATCTAAACAACCACGTTGGCGTTTGCTGAGCGCCACAAAAAAACACCCTTCCCCAGAGGATTGCTGGGAGTAGTGGGATTATTGGATCCGGCCGGACACGCCCCGGGCATATGTGTGTGTTTGTGTGTGTGTGTGAGCATGTGTGGTCTCCGAATCTGATCCCCCTGCACCACCAGCTGCCATGCACACACACACTAACACACACATACACTCGTATAAAGTGTGGTACAGTAACAATATTAGAGAGGTATTTCTGCTCCACATCTATAAGTGTGTTCATATGCTGAAGATGTGCTTAACCAGGATGCATTGTGCTATTGGCCACTGACATTAGGTCGCCTTTATAGAGGCAAGAAATGAAAGGAAGTGTTTAGAGGATATATGGAGGGGGAGGGATGAATAGGGTCTGTGTTTGTACAAGCTTGTCTCTAGAGCCCTGTAGAGGGATTAAAGGATCAGCCCCTGATAATTTCTCTCTCTCTCTCTTCAGCTCTCTCTCTCTCTCCCTCTTTATTCTTTTTATCCACTCTGCTGAGCATCTGCATTGTTTCCTTCTCTGAAGCAATATGCACTTCATGCAACGAAATACAAATTTTAACACCAGAGGGACAGTCAGTGTGTCCTTTTCGTCCTGTAAATAAATGACAGTGTAAATGAAACCCTGGGCCCTTTCTTGATGAGGCGCAGACATTATTCATGGGATTTCTATGGACATAGAGATCTTCCATTAGAGATTAATGGGAGAGAGCGAGAGGTCCGTTTCCTATTCTCGGCGTCGGATATAGATGCATAGACTCAGTCCTGATTCAGGAAAGAGATTGGGCAGAGAGAGTACAAAGAGGCTGAATGGAGGTTTTCTGTCTGCTCTGTAGACATTATTTTGGCAAGATAATTGCGCAGTTTTAGCTTGGTTACTGTACAGGTTTATTCCTTAACGTGCGTGTTTCTGTCCGGCCGACCACATCCACCCACTGCGGCCCACGTCAGAAGCCCAGCTCCGAGAATTGTCCGTGGGGTGGAATTACAGCACGGGCCTCTACTCGCACAGCTCGATTGTCTCTGCTGTGGAAGGGACGGATTTATTGGATACCTGAGAGAGCATTCTCTCCTTCCCCTGCACTCTCAGCAACCTGCTTAGAGACAGGCCTGCATTATAGATGAGCTGCTGGCAGCCACCACACTCTCACAGCGCTCGGGTTACCCCCCAGTAGATACACACAGATACAGTACATGCATTCGCACAAGCATCTCGATGGACCAACGGACTTGGACGCATATCCTGTAACTGTGAGCATCTCCACTTTTAGTCCTGTCAGGAATTTATAATCCCCTTTGTCTTTCCCCATATTTTCTGTTCTTCATTGTATTGTCAAATATCCTAAAGTAAAAGTACATGAAACCTGTCTTGGCGGAGGTCTGTGCTCTCCGAGTGCACTTCTAGTTTATTAATATATTTCCCTCACAAATTAGTGGTATTTTCTTTTAATTGTAAGGGGCACGTAATGTTTTATACTTCTGGTGAATGTAATCCAATCAATCTTATTTCCATATCTGTATTTTGTATATACTGTACAGTTCCCTTTGTTAACACCTTATTTTGAACACCGGACATAGTCACACGTGTATACTTCCGCTAACTTTGCCAAGTCCGTCGCTAGCTCTCCTGTCAGCTCCGTTCTCTTTATACATCCATGCTCAGCTCCATCGGGGCCGTTTGAATGCATTTAACATAAATGTCAGTATTTGGGTGCTCTACAGTTGTAGCGTCGGCCGATTTGACCACGGAGATGAGAGTGACGGCTGGCTTGACCGCACGTTACCGCAATACGATAACGTTTCCTGTCCATGACAGAGTTAGCATGCAGCTTTAGCCATGATGTCTAGCTCTGATTATCCTGGCAATGTGTGAAACCCAAAGTGTTTCCATACTTTACTGGATGTGTAGTGTTTACCACGTTGGATTTAAAATGTGAGATTGCAGGTCATATCCAAGTGGAACCTTCGCCGTTTTCTGCTTTGTCGTTTCAGCTAACTACGGCCGGCTGCATTTTATTTTGGTGACGGATAGGTATCGGATAGGATGTTACATTACTCAGACTACAACAATAAAAGCGATAACTTTCTTCTACCTCCACATAGACTCAAATGAAGCAAATATATCGATTCTGGCATTAAAAAACTGATTTCAAAATCAATCAAGTTATCTAAAGCTTTATTGTTCTTTGACTTGCGCCAAGAGAAAGAGCTGTGCGTTCATGCCATTGTTCTCCACAGAGGGCAACATCAACGAAGTGTGTTTGAATTGGACTTCAAGCCTGTCCCCTTCTGGAAACCTCCACGTAACACAGAGCCAGCTCACTGCTCGGCCTCTGCGTCTCCTCCCTCCTGGACTTTGATCTCCTGTTCCCGACTGTACACACTGTACGGCCTCTCGCTATCTATCTCCCTCTCTCTGTGTCCCTCACTCTCTGTTTTCGACTGCCGCCTCAAACTTGATTGGATTTCTAAGGGCATGTCCTCCAGGGTTTAAAGGGAGGGAAGAAATCAAGTGACATTATACAAAGCAATTGATTCACTGCTTTGTGCTGCTTTTTTGCCAAGATTTGGTAAACAAGCACAGTCAGACTGTGGATAAATGGCCATCTGTTTGTCTGAAAACACAGTGTATGCTACAGTTGCAACAAATTAAAGCCCCCATGTGTGTAGGGTTTTAACATTTCTGACTTTGGCAACTCCCAGTGGTAGTGTTGAAAAAGACACTCTGGCAGACAACATTGCATCTCAGCTGACCCAGGGACACTGAGATGAAGAGAAAGAAAGAAACACATACTTTAGACCAGCTGCCAGTTTTTTTTTCAGGATTGTCACATTTTTTCTACAAACAAAAACATTTACCATCAGAATAATTAGATGTTAAAATCATGCAAAATGCTACAATTCAATTCAATATGCTTTATTACCAAAGCGTCAAGTATTAATGAGATTATAAAGAAAAAGAAGATTGTAGATTGACAGATGTGGTTTTCTTAACTACATCTATGATATAATAAAAAAGCATTTTCCATTCTTCATTGTGAAGCACAGGATATTCAAGCATTAGCAGGAATAGCCGAAAAAAAACAGTATCCAAAAAGTTCCACACCTGTAGGTCACGAGATGAAACCTAAGGCAGTTTAATTTGCTTATGAAGACTGTGACATGTTATTAATAGCTCAGAAAAAGGTAGTAGGTGGTCCTGAGTTGAGATGAATATGTTGCACCGTATTATCCTTCTTTATCCTGGTTTATTCTTTAAGCTGTTAAATATTCTTACAGCTGTACATATATTTGCGCTGAGCTCATTTGTTTGAGAAATATGTGTTCTCAGGTTTCTCTTGACATCGAGCTTGGGGCTGTTTGATGATTTAAATTCATTGGAGATTTTGAAGCTGCTCCCTTTAATATTTCTGGGTGTATTTGGCCATTGCTGACAAAGTTGCAAATCAAAGAGCATCTCTAATTAATGGAAATATTGGATTTTATAAGGCTGCTACTAACTATTATTTTCTTTGTTGATTAATCTGTTGATTCATTTCTCGATTAAATTGATTAGTTGTTTGGTCTATAAAATATCAGAAAATGGTGAAACAGATTTGTTATTTTGATAATGAGCTTTGCTTTTATTTTGTAGTTTTTCTTGAGGTAGTGACGATGTAATTTTTCAACAGACATATTGTACTTAAAGATATTTTCTGTCCGAGGAATCTGTAATCAAAGTGGAAAATGAATACGCTCCGGTTTCAGCTGCCATGCTCGTCGCTCTCCAAAGTTATTTAAAAGTTTTGATTAAAGTTAAATTAATTCAAATATGTGTTGCAAAAATGAAGGATGGAGGAAATGCAATGAGAGAATTACATCTAATTTCAAAATGAAAGCCAGCTCTCGTATAGCCGCGGATCACTGTAACCTTTGTGGGTTTTTGATGTGTGTTATCAGTGTTTCCCAAAGCCCAAGATGACGTCCTCAAATATCTAATTTTGTCTGCAACTCAAAGATATTCAGTTTACTGTTATAGAGGAGTAAAGAAACCAGAAAATATTCACATTTAAGAAGCTGGAATCAGAGACTTTTGACTTTTTTTCTTAAAAAATTACTCAAACTATCAAAATAGTTTGCGACTTATCGATTAATCATTGTAGCTCTAATTTTTATATAATTTTTCATCAGTGTGATAATTTCTTCTGATGATATCTTGATTTTTCTGGTTTTTAATTTGCTGGAGTAGCCAAACACAGATACTCCTGTCTGGATATGATATCTATACAAACAGTTGCTCAATTAACTTATCAGAAAAACGTCTTAATCACAATACATATCAATGCGTACACTAATAGGCAGGGTAAGATGACATGGACTTTACTTCTGGTGATGTTGTATGTTTGCTCTGCGGCTGGCTGGCTGGTAGCTATGGCTGTTCCTGCTGGTTAAGCAGTGAGAATGGGCTGTGCATGCCAGATGTTTTGCTCTCTGCGGTCCTAATACACAGCAAGACTTTTAATCCCTGCTATACTGTTACTGCTTCACTGAGAACATGGTAAAGCCCCGGTTGTTTGTGTGTGTGTGTGTGTGTGTGATTGGTTTAGTCCAACTGTTTCCTAGAAATTTCCCAGAATTGCATTATTTGTATCTACTCTGCAATCTTTCATTCAGAACCTCTGTCTCTTGTGCGCTGATTTAAAGCCTCTCTGATATTTCTGACCTCCTCCACCCTGCAGTGTTTGCCCTCCATAGTTAAAAATAATCATCATTAATGTAAGCTCCTTGAATCCCAGATCTATGAGAGGAAATGAGAGGATTGCATTTCTCTTTGTGGAAGTAATAGGGCCCCATGGCAACAGTTACCATCGTGTTTATGTTGCATCAGAGGTGTCTACAATCATCCAAATGGATTTAACTCCGTTATTTATTTTAATATGCATTTTTTATTTTCTGTGGACTTCATAATTTAGATAACCTGTCTCTCTTTCTTGTTCTGTATCCATCTCCCCACTCTGCAGGTGATTTTCAACATTCAGCCAACACAGTGTGTTAGGACGCACCCCGCTCGTTGTCACCGGGTAGCCCATGCACATGCACGACACTATGGGTAGCTCCCCCGAGGTGCTCTCGTGGACTTCCTGCCCCAGTCTGCTGGTGGGCAAACTGAAGGAGGAGCTCAAACTCACCGTGGCTGGGGACACCATGAAGAAATCAAACTCGCCCAACTCCCAAACTCAGCCTCTTCAAGCCCCTCCGTCCAATTTACCTCCTCAGATTATCACAGACCTGGCCCCGCCGACACACCTGGCCGTTCCCCTGCAGACGCTGCAGACGCCCGGCCAGGACGAGGACTCAGTGCTGGGGGGTACAAGTCCCCCAAACATAGCCTTGAGTGTGGACTCAACACGGAGCGAGGGTGGACACTTTGACAACAGCGTGCTCCAGCTGCAGGAGCATGACCACGAGGAAGCCGGATCGCCGGCCTCCTGTGAGCACGGCGGGTGTGGCAGTGGGATGGAGGAGCAGATGGTAGAAGGGGACTGCCCCGTGGACCACAGTGGAGAGGGGAGGCAGAGCCACCACCACCACCACCACCACCACCACCCTGATGACATCAAGCTGCACTTCCACAGAGCGGGGCCGGGGTCGGGTGGGTTCTTAGAGGGGCTGTTTGGCTGTCTGCGGCCTGTCTGGAACATCATCGGGAAGACATACTCCACAGAATACAAGCTACAACAGCAAGGTTAGTTCTGGGTTGCATTTATTTCTGCATGGCATCATTTTAGGAAACTAAATGCTCTGTGTTTAATTCAAATGTCTCTTTAAGGCTTCCGAACAAATGTCAGATTCCCTCCTGTTTCTCCTAATGTAGTCTGAAACTGTAATTGAATAGCCAACCCAAGCTTCACCATATTGCCGCAGTGGGTGAATCTGTACAGCTGTCAGTTTGAATTGAGGTCATGGTTAAGGTGGACTCACCTTGCTGCAGGGCTGCCTGCGCAGGCTGGACACAGAGGCTGCAGGATACGAGTCGAGGTCAGACAGAACTGGGCTGGGTCTAGTGGTTGGGCAGCTAATGTCCAAATGTAGTGGGCTGGAGATTTCAGCTTCTCCTCTACGCTGGTTTCAAAACCACATAATGAGTACGGAGCAGCATATGACTCACTGTTTGACGGTTATAGCAGTGGTACACGGGCCGTTATTTTTGCACTTTATGGCTAGAAAATATGATATCTAGTGTAAACCATGTTGGGTGTGTTTTTCTTGCTGTGATTCTGAAATAATATGTTCAGATGAGGAAGGTTGTAGGAAACTTAAAGTACATGACATTTATTTTGAAAGTGTTGTGTTTTTTCCTCAAGATATTTACCGTACAGAAAAGAGACCGTTATCAATCTATTCACTAAACTCAGCAATAAAGCGACTAAGCTCATTTCTCAAATGTCAAACTGTTCCTTTAAAGAGCAAATGTGACATCACAAAAAGTTTAGATGGAAAAAAAAAACGCTAAAGTTCAAAATTAGACTTTTATATACAGTTCAAAAAGCCAAAATATATAATGTAATTTACTTGTTTCCAGACATGTGGGAGGTTCCTTTTGAGGAGATTTCGGAGTTGCAGTGGCTCGGCAGCGGTGCACAGGGAGCCGTCTTCTTGGGCAAGTTACGCAATGAGGAGGTGGCCATCAAGAAGGTGCGTGAGCAGAAGGAGACCGACATTAAACACCTGCGAAAACTCAAGCATCCAAATATCATCAGCTTCAAGTAAGTCCACAACCACTTGACTTTGCACGTTACCTGATGTTGTCTTGTTATTTTCAGCTGGTGAAGCTCTGATGGCGTCCAAATGAAACATTGGGGTTCGTCATTGTCAGGATCCGTCGGTCTATAAATGTCTTTCCTGTGTTTTGTCCACCGTAGGGGCGTGTGCACCCAGGCGCCTTGTTACTGCATCATCATGGAGTACTGTGCCCAGGGCCAGCTGTATGAGGTGCTGAGGGCGGGGAGGAAAGTGACCCCCAGGATGCTGGTGGACTGGGCCTCAGGCATCGCCAGCGGAATGAACTACCTACACCTGCACAAGATCATCCACAGAGATCTCAAGTCTCCCAAGTGAGTTTCCAAATTTGTTTATTATAATTGTTATAATTCTTCCTTCAGTTTGATTTTTATAACTGTTTAACTCTCACCACTGTTTAATCTGCTGCTATGAAAATGATCAAAAAACCATTGAGCAGAATTTACAATTGCGTTGAATAAAAATCCAGTTAAATGAAATGAAAATGTTCTTCCAAGGGAGTACGGTATGTTCCCTTGGTTTGCAGCTGTTATGCAGCAGCCCACGGGTGCTGTGGTCGAGTCTTAAAGCTGATCAGCCTTGTTTAAGATTTCTTAGCCCACAGCAGCAACAACAATTCATCCTTTTCAGCTCTGAGTAGTCTGACATTAACTCAAATGCCATTCTCAGAATTAAAAGCTAGTCCTGTCTCATCCCCTGCACACTGTAGCTCTGTTTCTCTAATCAATATCATCATGCTGCTGCAGTGCCAAACACTGTATTAGTCAGCACAATGATAGCAGGGCTGAATGTGCTGGAAAGGTCAGTCTCATTCAGCTAATGGGACGTTTCAGATGCAGAAATGTGCTTCTGTAACAGTCTTTCCTACAAAATAAAAGCCATACCCCTTTTAAAACCCGTGGAAATGTCACAGGAAAAACTTGGCATCGGTCTGAACGGTTTAACCCAGATCATGTCGGTTTGACAGTCCTTGGCTTCAATATGAAAGGGTGAACATGGCTTTTTATAATAACTCTTGAATTACTGTACAGTTGATATAGATTATTGTAGGACTACCGTAAACTTGTATGAGATGGTGTCTTTTTTGGTCCTCTTAATCAAACAGTCTGACCTTGCTAACAACTCTGTGTGCTTTCTGTTTGTGTCTGTTTTTAGTGTTTTGGTCACCCACAATGACAATGTGAAAATCTCCGACTTTGGAACATCCAAAGAACTCAGTGACAAAAGCACAAAGATGTCATTTGCGGGTACGGTGGCCTGGATGGCCCCAGAAGTGATAAGAAATGAGCCTGTGTCTGAAAAAGTAGACATCTGGTGAGTACTTAAAATGACACAAGTTACAGTTACATACAGTTACAGAATATATCTTAGATAAAAGTCTAATATTTTAAGAGTCATCTGTTGTTGATGTTGCTGTTGTGAGACCTGACTCTCTTTCCTTTCCTGTTGAAGGTCATTTGGAGTTGTGTTGTGGGAACTTCTGACCGGAGAGATTCCCTACAAAGACGTGGACTCCTCGGCCATCATTTGGGGTGTTGGCAGCAACAGTCTTCACCTTCCTGTCCCCTCCACCTGCCCAGATGGCTTCAAAATCCTCATGAAACAAACATGGTGAGCGTGGATCATATATTATGTTTAATGGCATCTCTGTCCAGCACGTCTGTTAAAAAGGTTTTGTGCTGCGTCTATACTTCAAGATAAATGCTAACAATGCACCACACAGGATTGCCTAAAATTACACTCTTACCGTTCTCATTTAATCTCCTCTCACTGTTATTTGCTGATTCCAGGCAAGGCAAGCCCAGGAATAGGCCTTCGTTTCGTCAGATCCTCCTACACCTCGACATCGCCGCTGCTGATATCCTAGGAGCTCCTCAGGAGACCTACTTCAAGTCTCAGGTCAGCACTATAACTGCAAAACACAATAAGCTTCACTTTGTATTAGTCACAGGACTCTATACACTTGTTGATGTGTACCAATAATGAGTGTAGTACACAATAGACAGCATTTACTGGTTTGAGATAATATTGTTCTCTTGGGCACAGTGCTGAGTTTAAAGGAACAGTGTGTAACATTTAGGGGGATCCGTTAGCAGAAATGGAACATAATATTAAGTATGTTTTTTTGGTGTATAATCACCTGATAATAAGAATCGTTGTGTTTTCGTTAGAATGAGCCGTTTATATCTACATAGGGAGCGGGTCCCCTCTCCACAGAGTCCGCCGTGCTGCAATGCCATGTTTCAACAGTAGCCCAGAATGGACAAACCAAACTCTTAACTTTTCCCGCTTGGGCCGGAGTCGATAACGTTACTCGCTCCCGTCGCAGCTGCTCTTTCTCTTTTGCTTCACCACTCACTTCCCACTTACACACACACAGTCTCCAAGCACTCTACTCTTACAACAACTGGCTCCAGAGAGGGCCATTCGCGTTTTCACGTCGGCCACCGTAGCAATCCTACACGCTTGGCACACGGGACAATTTGTAATCTGCAACCTCACCGCTAGATACCGCCAGATCCTACACACTGTTCCTTTAAGTCATCTGATGGCGTTGTGTGTGAGAGTGGATTGTCAGATTGTTGACTGTGTCCATCATATTACAGGCAGAATGGAGGGAGGAAGTGAAGAAACATTTTGAGAAGATCAAAAGTGAAGGCACCTGTATCCACAGGCTGGACGAGGAGCTGATCCGACGCAGGCGGGATGAACTCAGGTGTGCAAGAAAGTTGACATGACCACATTTATAAGAAAAGAAAACCATAGTAAACACCTTGTAATCCATAGCTCCTCCTGATTTCAAAATGACTTGTGTATTTTTTAATAAATTTAATTATTTTTGCGTGGATTTTTTTCTTTGTGTTAATGATGTAGTTTTGAAATTGAAGCAGAAGTTGTTGGAAGTGAACATTTGTCTGCATTTCCCAAACTCTCTCAGGCACGCACTGGACATCCGGGAGCACTATGAGAGGAAGCTGGAGAGAGCCAACAACCTCTACATGGAGCTCAGTGCCATCATGCTGCAGCTGGAGGTCCGAGAGAAGGAACTAATGAAGTATGTAAATAAATCCTTTATCACAGTAGTCATCAGCTATTGTTACTGCTGTCCTGCTCTGTTCCTCATTATCAGCCTTTACTTGTGTTAATACTGCTATTTCCTCTTTGTTAAAGGCATTTCCAGTAATGTTTAATATTTCAAATTATTACAATGGCTGGCAAGACAATTGACTGTAAGTTCAACTAGTGAGAGGAACAGACTATGTGTGAAGTCACTAGAACAATAGGGCATTTTTGAGTCACATCACAAACAATTGTCAGACATTTCTTTCCCACATTTCCGCCTAAACTTCTTAGGCATTTACTTGTTTTTGTTCGGGAAAGACTCAAATAAAAAAGCCTCACTGAGTTTTTCCTCTCTTGATTTGTTGCCAATTCCGTGACCTATTTTGTCACCCGTCAGGATTTCCTTCAACTCTCTGTAGAACTGAATGTGAATGCTGTTCACTGTCATATAACGCCAAACTAATTCTGCCATCCCTGTAGGAGAGAGCAAGCAGTGGAGAAAAAATATCCCGGGACCTATAAGCGCCACCTGGTCAGACCCATCGTCAGGTCCAACGCTGTAGAGAAGCTCATCAAGAAGAAAGGAAGCATGTCCCACAAACCTGGGATGCCCCCTACTAGAAGGTCTGAACCGAATACAACTAATTGTAAAAAAAAAAAAAGACAATTCTCAGTCAAATAAGATGAATTACTAGATGTTCTGGTAAAGCCAGAAGTGTCCTTAGAAGACATTGGACATACAGTGTGTAGATACATTATGTTAATGTTGCTGAATGCATTTCTTTTAGGCCAGACCTGCTTCGTTCGGATGGCATCCCCAGCCTCGACCCTCTCCCCTCCCCTTCGCCTCTCTCAGCCAGCCCGAAGATCTCCACACCTCCTGGCAAAGCCCGCTACCGAAGCAAGCCTCGTCACCGCCGGGCCAACAGTAAAGGAAGCCACAGCGAGTTCCCCGGGGTGCTGAGGCCTCTTACTGGGGCATTAGATGACACCCAGTCTCTCCAGGAGCAGCCGTTCCTCCATCACCACCACCACCATCCACCAACCGAGGGGCCCTTCCTCCCCCTGAAGGGCCGCGAGGAAGCCGTTGTCAACTGTGCCAACAACCTGCGCTACTTCGGCCCCGCCGCTGCCCTCCGTAGTCCTCAGACGGACCACCTGCAGCGCCGCGTTTCTGGCTCCAGCCCTGACCTCATATCCACTGCTGTGGATGCAGACACGCGACAGCGGACTTCCATCACCGGCTCCAATCTTGTTCCAGGTGCTGGTGCTGGTTCTTTGTGTCCCTGCTGCCAGGCTCACCCCTTCCCTGGCTGCCTACACTGTCAGGAGACCCCTCCTGCATCCAGCCACCCAGAGTTGCCCCACTACTCCCTGCTCAACACCCAGGAAAACACTGCATCCTCTTTAGGGGCTCCCAGCAAAGATCCAGCCTTAGACGGAGAGGCCACAAAGAAGGCTCAGCCACAGGAACAAGAGGCGTCCCAACGCACTCACACCCTGCTCACCGCACTGCCCCGCACCCTCAGACCTCTCAGGAAGGTGAGCGAAGCTGGTCGCCTTACATCAGTGAGTCTGTAGTATGTGTTTGTGTGAAGGAAACTGTGTAAAATGATGGATTAACAGCTGTAATTGCTTCTCTTACAGGGTGGCGATGAGTCATCTGAAGAGGAAGAGGGGGAGGTTGATAGTGAAGTGGAGTTTCCAAGGAGACAGAGGTAAAATACAGTTGGTTGCTAAAGAAAAAATTTGCCACCGTTTATGTGGATGTCCAATCAGTACTGATGGTAAAAGTCCACTGAAGCAATAAATTCCTCAGTGCATGCTATATTGACAGAGAAGCATATGATGCCCAGCTAAAACATAGTGTAACCAAGTTACGCCTATAAATATACTGTATGCAGGTGATAAAATAAAAACATGGGGGCTCTATAGTCCGAACTATCATCAACAAAGACGGCAACAACTTCATTATTTTCCACGTTGTCAACGTTGTTCGCTCCTTCCATATTTACCTTTCACAATAAAAGCCCAACTTAAATTCGCTCAGCATTTCACTAAGAGGCAACTCAACAAAACAGCTTATAAGAAAAAATACACACTCAATAGTCATCTGCCCTCTTGGCCCTTCTGGTCTTAGTTGTCTTTTCCAGTTTATCTTCGGGATCCTGAAGAAGGTCTCCAGTACACCTCTGTCTGGGCTTTACAGGCCCACAAATTTGCAAATAAAACATAACGGTAATTCTTATAGAATTGCCGCTATAAAAACGGCATCAGGATCACTATCACGATGGGGATGATGTTTAAAATCAATGATTAGTACTCGTACAGGTTACTGTATGAAGCGCGTGCTCGTCTGGTGGAGGGAGATTAGGACAGAGAGGGGAGAGCTGCAGGAGGCGGTCTGTATTTTCAAATTCTGGCGTTTTATTTGCCTTTTCCAGAAAACTGCCTACCCCAGCTTTAAGTTTTCGACCCTGACCTTCACTGTGTTGTAACACTGTTACATCATGTGGTGCGGCAAAAGAAAATGACTGACCATTCACCACATCATAACCAAAATAATAATACTGACATGTCCCAAATACAGTGGACCAGGTGTGAAGCAGACTTTAAACTAACTGGATTAAATCAGCATCAACATTTTTCATTCCTCCTCTGCTCCCTCACAGACCTCATCGCTGCATGAGCAGCTTCCAGTCCTACTCCACTTTCAGCTCAGAGAACCTGTCGGTGTCTGATGGAGAGGAGGGAAACACCAGCGACCACTCCCACAGCGGGCCCCTGGAGAGGCTGAGCGCCAGTCAGGAGGAACACCTGGACGAGCTGCTGTCGCACACACCGGACATCCCCATCGACATCTCCACCCAGTCAGATGGCCTCTCTGACAAGGAGTGCGCCGTCCGCAGGGTGAAGACCCAGATCTCGCTGGGGAAACTGTGCTCCGACGAACACAGCTACGAGGTCAGTACCGTGGATGCGTGTGGTCCCATCATGTTAGCTCTGTAATTTTAGCCATGCAAGCAACAATCAAATGATAAAATTGAGATTGTAAAACAGGGGTTCTCCACCTTTTGTAACTTGAGGCCCATCTCTGATCGTTAAAAATTCCGAGTACCACCTTCCCAAATGTATGACAAATTGGGCTATAAATATGTGTTGTAAAGCAGTTGTCTGATACTGAATCTGTCGTTTCTCTAAAAAAAAATTCTCCCAGAATCCACTACAGTTTGGGGACTCAGACTGTGATTCGTCAGAAGCAGAGTGCTCCGATGCCACCATTAGAAACAACAAAGTCGGGGCTCCTTCCTCGTGGTGAAAACCGCCCCAGGGATCGGTTCTGTTTTTGCCTGGAGGCCATCGTGTCCCACTCTGCCCTGCAGAAAATACAGCAATAAGAGGACGACATTGTAAACAAAGCTCCTTATAGCAAAGCCCCATGCAATCTCTCCCAGAACTACCCTTCCCCTCATGAAGCCCCATCCCCTCCATCCCCCCTTCATCTCTAGCACAGCATCCAGGCAACCCATGGCAGGGATTCCCTTTTGAATGATAATGTACAGTAGATAGTTTAACATTCATAATTTATTTTTGTCTGAGTTTTGAAGGAAAATTCAGGACATCTGTAAATTCTCTGATCTGAACAGAGAAAAAAAAAAAAAACTGACATTTTGAAACTGAGCATGGGCTAAGTGTGTGTTGTGATGATGATGAGGATGATGAGAAGGAGGATGAAGTGCTGAGGCTGATAACTAGCAGTGTGGAGTTACTGCGATTGTTGGTTTTTCAGGTGACTGACGCAGACAAGGAGTGTCACTACAAGCCTTTTGATCTGGCTCTCAGCGTCTTATTGTTTTAGACCGAAATCCCCAACCAACAAGGACCCCCCCCTCAACCTGCTTTATCATGAGTTTACAGTGCAGAGCCCCAGTACACGGCCTCCCCAACTTCCATCCCATCCCCACCATAGTGAGTGGGGAACAGGGAGCTTATGAAACACCAGCATGAACAACCTGCCTCGCAACCGGACTCCCTCCCTCCCTCCATCCCTCCCTAGAAAACACTACATGTGTCTCTAGTCGGTCATCAGGATCCCCGCTGAACTGTCCAAGCATGCCTGTGCAGCTCGCAAAAACGTTAACGCTGCCAGAAGACTGCATGAAGCGGACGAGCTAGCAGAGCAACAGAGATGAAGACTCCGCTGAGGAGAAGATAAAACAAACAAAAAAAAAAGAGACTCTTCCTCTGTGATCCAGCTCATCCTTCTCCAAGACACGCCAACGTCATTGTCATCATCAATCAGATGTCATGACCAGAGTTGTTTAGGGAGTTATCAGTGTGTGTGTGTGTGTGTGTGTGTGTGTGTGTGTGTGTGTGAGTGTGAGTGTGAGTGTGAGTGTGAGTGTGAGTGTGAGTGTGAGTGTGAGTGTGAGTGTGAGTGTTTGTGTGTGTGTGTGTGTGTGTGTGTGTGTGTGTGTGTGTGTGTGTGTGTGTGTGTGTGTGTGTGTGTATGAACACAAAGCCCGTTCCTCTCCATTAGACATTACAGTTTCAAGTCTCATCTCAGGATTGTTTCGAGGACTGTGAGAAACTGGACTGGACCAATTATGTAGGAGTCTTGGAGTGGCACATACTATGGACCATACAGGAATATAAAAAAAAAAAATAGGTCTTACAGATAGCCTTGATGTTCAACCCTTTATTGTTGTAACAGACTTTAATGTTATGTAGAGCGTTTTTGTTGCAATCCAGGTGCAGTATCCCATTTCTTGAAATCACTTGGTGCGGCGCCTCACTTTTACCATTTTCTAGCAGGGTAATTTCTACTGTCTGATACGCAAATGTCCAAAAATAATAGTTGTTTTCTGTGCTGTAGTGTAATAAAACGGCAATAATGTAGGTTGGCGCTCAGGTGAGAAAGAAGTTGCTCGCTCGGGATGCGGGGCGTCTAGCTGGCTAGACACAGTGACTGGTGGCTAGAGAGCAGCAAGTGTCAAACAGCATATATATTTTTAAATTGTCCCATTTTTATGAACTTTCCGGGGGTTTCATGCTCAGGTTTTATGTTGCCAGTTGAGAGCAGGAGCAATATATCAACAGCCACTAGATGGTGACAGTTACAATGACTTACTTTTCCTTGTGTTGTGTAAAAGGTCCTGGCTCCATTGATCCTAAGGTAATTTATCTGATGTTTCACATGACCATCCAAATCCCAGAATCCAAGCAATATTACTATTTTTGTCTTGTTGTCTTTGAAAAGGGATACTGCATCTGCGAGAGCTTTATTTTTATCCCCATTAGTGAGTGTTTGTCATCCACCTTAATGATTCTGCGGTTGAAAAAAAATAGCCAGCCAGGGTTGAATTTAACGATGATGTCAAGATGTTAGCTCAAGTGTTTCTAGGTTAGGAATATAAGCCAGAGACGAGGCCGCGGAGCAATAACGCTGCTCTTGGTTTTCAGCAACCTCATCTCAGTGTTAGTTACTCCTGTATATAAACATCTGTAAAATGTAATGTAATCTGTTTTCCGTCCTCTCTCTGTAACGTATCGCACAGCTCTGACAGAGCCTTGTGTCGCTGATGACCAGCCCCGACTGGTTGAAAATGAGCAGGAAATTCTTTCATCTGTATTACATCAGTATTGAACACTGCAGGAGGGCGTGAGTCATGAGAAACCGAGTAGCACAAGGTGAATCTAAAACTGTACTGATGGATCAATTACCCTTTTGCTTGAAAGCTTTGGAAAGGCTTACACCTGGTACCGAAAGCAGCTGCTGCCTTTCGTCGAGCCTCCTTCAACCTTCTGTTTACGTACGTGTGAAATAACCTAGTGTATTGTAATGACTGGGTAATCCGATCAAGCTGTTAATAACATTGTCTTTCTTGCATATATCCTGTGAAGTATGATTGTTATAATTTAATTTTGATTCTTGTTTTTTTTTTTTCTTTGTAGCTGGCCTACATGATTATTGAATTAATTTATTATGAATGACTGGTAAGGTGTTCTTTTTGATTTCAGGCAGCTTTAGATGATTTCTCCTGAGAAGTATTATTTAAAGGAAGCACAATGAATGGGTATGGGAAGAGGACAGTATTTGTATGGGAGAACAAAAGCATTGTCATATCATGGGCATCATTTGTCTTTGTGACCCTGCAGGGGACCATTCATCATTTAGATCATGAAGTATTGATTTAAGCAGACTTAACATCAGTAATTAGAAACATCAGGCGTTGCTAAAGCTTTTGTATCTTGAAATAAAGGCTATAAAAAAACTTCTAGTACAACCAAAAGCCAGTCAGTGGACTGTCACAGCAGGGTAAATGAGACGTTAAGCCTGAAGGCACGCGTGATGCCGATTTCTGTACTTCTGCAGAGATCCCTTCCTCTCGTTTTTAATCAAAATACCAGTTACTTACATCTGAATTTCTGTGAAATTGTCTCTAACTGTAGACATCATGTTGCCTCATCCCATGTATCAAACATCTGTTTCTTTGTTACTCTCATTTCCAACTCCCTTTCCTGTTGAATGGCATTACGATCAACCAATCCTGTCGGTTTCCTGTATTATCCAGTGTACAGTGCAATGGGTATCTGGGAGAATAAAATCAGAGCAAACAACTGCATGGAATAAATGCTGATGTACTGTACCCAGCGAACTGTGGTCCGCCTCTTCTGTGACACAATAGATGCTTGTTGATTTACATCTCATTAAATATACCCATAAATGATATTAATTGATAGTCATTTATTGAGTTTTAGAGGTTAATTCTATTCATATTTCACGTGTATTCACAGAGGCTACAGTATCCGTAGTCCAAAGGTTTTATATAACATCAATGAAACACGACCATAGCCAGGATTTTAGAAGTACTGAGGTCAGGTCGCACATCCTCACGCCCCTAAGAAGTATATGTTTTACATTATATTTAATTATTTGACTGTTTAGTTCCCTACATAAAGTTTTATATCAATGTGTTCTCCAAACTGCCAGAGATTTGGCGGAGAACTCTTAATCCCTTCATTTTAACACTAGGCACATTTAAAGATGCTAAATATAAAGAATACCAGAAGTAGATTTAAAAAACACTATGACTTCTGTAATTGTATGTGTAAACTCCTCCTCAGATTGTTAAAATATCCTACACAAATTCTCAGAAACAAGACTGAGGACATGACCGAAAAAAGACAAAAAAATATTAATGTACATTTTTACAATTTAATTTTTTTAAGCAAAAGTTTGGGACAGGGCTGTGGAGTTTGTATTTTTTCAAACAGTTTGAGTGTGCACTAACTGGTATAGAATATTACTGAATTAGGCAATTAAAGATTAAAACCTTAATTAAGGGCCCTCAGATTAAGTAGAACGAAACGTGTTCTTTTGTTTGCCTAAAATAAACTAAAAAAGCCTCTTTATCTGTGAGTGCTGGTGATTTGTTTCTTCTGTTCTTACCACTACCTGGCACCTGATACTGTTCAAGATTTGGAGACGTGCTCGCTGCTTTTTTCTATTTGGCCCTCAGATTAAGTAGCCACTATTGTGAAAACGGTGATTTTATATATATATATATAAAATCACCGTTTTCACATATGTTTTATATATATATATATATAAAACAAAATAAATAATAATAATCTAAATCAAAAATATTCTTTGGGATGTATAAATTCTATCATAGAAGTACACTCTTAAGGCAATATCGAGCATTGAGTTCTTTGATTTCTAGATACATAGTTCTACAATTTAAGATTTAAAAAAAATGCTGGTGGGCACCCTTCCTCATTTTCTGCATTGAGATACAGTAACGAATGAACAAACAAATAAATAAATAAATACACTTTTCACCCCCGTAACTCTCTTTCTCACACTATTTCATCTGCCCAGCCGCAGTTATTTGTTTAAAAAAAAAAAGTTAAGTTGCAGTGAAACTAATTAAACACTTTTAAGCCAGCAATATCAGGGACCAAATGTTTATTTATATTACAATAAATACAGTTATTTATGAAAATAAGAAACTTAATTGCTGTCTTAAAGCCATTTCGATATCTGAAGTGTGTTAGTAGGATTAGGGTTCTGGGGGGATTTAACCTGGGGGGGGCTACACATCTGGATATTGCCCTAGTGGCCCCTAAAGGGTCTAGAGCCGGCCCTGGACTAGTGCAATAAAAACAGTTGAAATCAGATCGTGTTGTACGTGCTGCTGTTGAGATTTATTACTGTATAAACCTCAGGACTCGGCGAGGAGGCGGGGTTAATGTCGTAAGACGCGCTGCAGCTGGAACAGAGCTCCTCCGGGCGGTGTGGGGTCATAAAGTAAGCGCTCCCTGTACTCCTCCTTAGAGCAGGGCGGAGTCACACTGGAAACGGCAGTTCACTCAACAGCTGCTAACGAGGAAGAGACACCTGGATTCACCTGGATTTACCTCAATAACACACTTTATTTAGATAGTTTACGGAGTTTTCTTAGTTTCCCCTAGATTTTCTTAAACTGAGGGTGTGAAGATGTCCTCGGTGGACTTGGAGAAGCTGAAGATGACGGGAGCTGGTCGAGCCATGGCGGTGCTGACCAGCGGTGGAGATGCACAAGGTGACTTATATATACTCAATATATCAGCATTATGTAGCAGCTAGAAGCCTCTAAGTGCATGTAGACATTAAGATAACTGTGTGTTAACATTAGCATGAAATAGACTAGTAGTTTGTTAAAGGAGAGGAGTGAATACTAGCTGATCAAGATTGGAAGTTGGATAGTGTTGTAAAGATGGGTCAAAGGTCAAAGGTCATGTATGCACTGTATACATACTGTAGGATACTTATATGGTATGTAAGCAGACTTGTTCTAGTACTGTACTTAAGTAACTTAGTTTTTATTGCAGCTTCAGCAACTTATACAATAATCATCACATTCTTTCTTACTGTATTTTCATTTTACAGCCGTCTCTTTGTTTTTACACAAAATTTCACAACTTAAAACAAGGCAGAGAGAAAACACAAAAAACAAGACTTAAACTATAATTTCAATTGAATTCGGAGAAAAAGGGAGGACACATACTTAAACAATCCAAATAATTAAAATGAAATAAAGTAAAATAAATAACTTTAAATAAAAATAAATGTCACTTTCTGCTACTTTATACTTCTTCTCCAATACAACTCAGCTCAATATTGTACTTTTTTACTCTACTAACGTTACATCTATTTGATAACTTTAGTTACTAGTTACTTTGAAGATTCAGATTAATAATACAAAATATAATCAACACATGAATTGTGGTGTATATAATTATAATTTAAGATAAAACGTTATTATATATATTTGTTTTAATTGTGTTATGTTTGCTTGTTTGTTTTTGTGTTTGTACTTTTCCTTACTTTACTTTAAGTAAAGTATTTTACCACTGGCGCACTTTACACTTACTTTACACTATAAATCCTATATACCACTTTATAGACTGCACATGTGTACTAATATTACATTTATTTATTGTACATACTACATTTATTTATTGACGGACTGTACACACTATGTTCACCCATTCACATTCAGCTGTAATTAAAATTAGCCACGCCTTTACCTCACTGCAACATTAAAGCGCTTTACACATGAATGCATCAATAATTATAATACAATTATATAATGCCATTCTGCATGCTGAGTACTTTGACTTGTGGGACTTAAAGCGTATTGTTTACAAAATGCAGGACTTTTACTTGTAACAGTATTTCTACATTGTGGTAATGTTACTATTACTCAACAAGATCTGAGTACTTTCCACCTCTGTGGTAACACATACAGTGTCAGGGGTATGTTCACGTAATGCTTGTCAAGGACTTTGGTTACGGTCTCCACAGATCGGGTGGCACCTTTGCCCATAGGCTCTTTTCACAGCAGCCATGTTGACATGTCAATGCAGAGTAAACACCTGATCCATGTAGGTGTGCCTGGGCCCTGGTATTGTGCACGCTGGCTCACTGGAATGGCTGTGACAAACTGATGGTAATGAGTAAAGTCATTTTATCAATTACTCTTGTGTTTACTTTGCTCTGACATGTCTAAATGGCTGCTGTGAAAAGGTCCTATAATGAAATCATGTCCACCACAGTATTTGATTTCCTCATGCAGGGTACAGTAAATTGAGCAGCAGCTTGTGTGTAACGAGAAGCAGAGGTGATTCTAATATTTCTATGCAACTATCCTCGACCCAGGGATGAACGCTGCTGTCCGAGCTGTGACCAGAATGGGCATCTATGTGGGGGCCAAGGTCTATCTTATTCATGAGGTAAACAAGCTGTTTCTATTAATAGGACCCTATTAAATATTGAGCTAGGTCTTTATTCCTGCTTGACCAGCGCACATTGTTCTTTTTAACATTAACATACCATTTGGGAAATTCATTTGAAGGGATACCAGGGCCTGGTGGATGGGGGAGACAACATCAAACTGGCCAACTGGAACAGTGTGTCCAACATCATCCAACAGGTAGGTTCAAATATTACCGTCAGTCCCTGCTGACAGCAGTGTTAAATGTAGCTGTAATAAGCCTTTTTCACAATAGACATTTAGACTTGTCAAACTAGGAAAAGCACAGGTGTCCCAGTAACAAGCTATGCTATAAGCAGGGCCATCATTCATTTTCATTATTTACACCTTTCTTGCATGTACACGTCAAAATGTCTTCTGTGAAAAAGGCCTATTGTGCCTTAATTGTATCACGATTTAGAATTTTTCTTTCTTTCTGGTCTTAAATATCTCTCTCTTTATTTCTCTTTCTTTTTTATGGTTTTAATAGGAATTTTATTGTTTCATCCATCTCCTCTCTTCCTGCCCGTCTAATACTGGTTTATAACCTGGTAAGGGGCCTTGCTGTGTTAATGTGTTGAAGGGCATGTGCTACTCTTGCTGCTGTATAGGAGGTGCATGGCAGTTCACATCTGGCATCAAAGCAAAAATATGTTTTGACTACTTCTGATCTGGCTCTGTTTCCAATCTGTTTCATCTAATTTGAATCTTCCATCTCAGATATCGGATGTATCTAACAATACCATCAGGAGCCAGAGCAACATGACATATTTCTGTCACTTAGCATGACATTTTTCAGTGACAGATTACAATGTCCTGTTTGTCCCAATTTGGTTTGTCACATGTTATATGACGTCTCTGCTGCAGGGTGGGACAGTGATAGGTAGCGCCCGATGCAAGACCTTCACAACTCGTGAGGGCAGGCTTTCTGCCGTCTTTAACCTGGTGAAGAAAGGCATCACCAACCTGTGTGTGTGTGGCGGAGACGGCAGCCTCACTGGAGCCAACATCTTTCGCAGTGAGTGGAGCAGTCTGCTGGAGGAGCTCGTACTGAAAGGTAAAGTGCTCTCATTGTCGACTTGTTAAAACTTACAACTTTGTATCATTTCATGCCAACACAGATAAAGAGCTGTATCATCCACAAAGTCAGCATTTATATTTATGATTATACAACAGTTACGACCAAGTAATTTGATTGGACAAGAGGCATTTCATGAGTGTTAATCTAGAGTACAACAGCACTGTGACTTTTAATTATGCATCACTCTGCTTTACAGGCGTTTTAATAACCATTAATTATATTGTTATCTATCTTAAATTGCAACAAACTTTGCACCGTAAAGATGAACATATTTCCACGAATAACATTTGAGTTAAATTATAAATGGTTGTCAGAAGAGGTTGAAGGGAAGGAAAAAAGCCTGAATACTTCAGTGCAGAACTCCAGGTGTGCTCATTTGACATCAGCTGACCTAGACGAATTAAGAAGAGCAAAAATGAACCACTACAACATGGGCTTTGAACTGCTTTCAGACCTGGCTAACATCCACATTCAGTCTGTTAAGAAAATGGAGCTGAATACAGCCTTGAGGCAGTTTTATCAGCAGCTACCTTGGGCTTCGGGGCTGGTGTAAATCCTTATATCAGCGAGCCTCCAGCTAGCCGTCCAGGAATTTAATGCAGGACCCAGAATTCATATCAGCTAATCATGTTTTCAAAGGTGTTGTAAAAGAGATTGCACTTTGGACGCAGGGGCAAAGAGTGGGCATCGTGATCTCAAACCTGACTCATTCATCTTAAAACGTGACAAGAATGGAGCAAAGTATTTCACCATGACATTCAACGGAGAAACAAAAAAGCATAAAGACCCACTGGAGAGAGACAGAGGAAGTCCCTTATGCCCGGTAGCGGCTCTTGAAAAACTCCTGAGCAAAATTTCACCCGGTGCAAAAGCCATCTATCTGCAGCAACAGCTGCAACAGACTTCTGCTGCTTCTGGTATACTGCTGTTTCCCTGGGAGTAAACCAGCTGTCACAGATGTTACCCAGGATGTGCAAAGAGGCAGGGACACACACATCTTAAACCAACCACAGTCTGAGAGCCACTGTCATACAGAAACTGTCTGATGCAGGACTCGAGGCGAGGGAGATCGTGGCAGTGAGTGGGCATAGATGAGATACTTTATTTAAACATACAGAGACTACGATGAGTCACCTGCAGGTCTGAAAGCTCGCTAAAAACTGGAGAGCAGGAAATGATGGAGCAACGTACTGTCTGATCAAGCCAAATAAATGATTAAATAAACAAACAAATCATAATCTGTTGTTGCTTATTACTATCAACTGATGAATGTCGCTTGTAGAACTGTTGTATAAAAGCAATATCACACTCAAGGTCATGCTGTTGTACTGAATATCGGCATGGCTGATGGGCGTAGGAACGAGGAGGACACATCATTTTGTTGTAATATGGTTATTATTTCCTTTTGCTTTGGTGTTTATAATAGTAATCTGCTAGACAACATCTACAACAATGTGTGTGTGTGTGTGTGTGCGACTTCAGGAAGGATCACAGACACTATGGCCAGGCAGCATGACCACCTGAACATCGTGGGGCTTGTGGGCTCCATTGACAACGACTTCTGTGGCACTGACATGACCATCGGAGCTGACTCAGCACTGCACCGCATCATGGAGATAATCGATGCCATCATGACCACCGCACAGAGGTCAGACACTGAGAGATATTGAACAGCACTGAAGCAGCCTACTGCTAACAGTAGTAAATAGATATATTTATATCAGTAATAGATATACAGGTATTTATTTTGGACTGTTGTTCGGACAAAATGTGTAATTTGAAGACGTCACTTTAGGCTCAGAGAAGTGATCATGGGCATATTTCAAGAATTTATTGAAAAATGATTAATGATAGATTGTAAAATAATTTGCAGATAGTAGGAGTATTACTTACAGTACATGACGGTCGGCGTGCCCCAGGCTTGGAGAAGCAGACAGTAGAACCGACAACGAAGCAAAGCAATCCAGTGCTGTGGATTGGGACGGCAGAAAAACATATTTTAGCCACCTAAAAGAAAGGCTCACCTAAAAAAATCTTTATCCGTTTAAGTGTACGCTATATTTACATCTATGGATTAGTACCTCATACAACCCCACTTCCAAACACCCAAACTATCCCTTTAATGTGTATTAATGCCAGCACATTGTAATGATGGAATGCAATCATCTAAGCCCAAGTTTTGTTATAACTCAACTCGTCCATTCAAGTGTTAGGTGTGATCTCTATGAGCTTGCCTGGACTTGCTCCCTTGGATCTCGGCATGTTGCTCCAGTCTGGAAATTCTCTGTTTGTATGCTCACATACTTGCTTCAAATGTTTCAATATAAATGTTGTGTACCTTCTTCTAACAGCCACCAGCGCACTTTTGTTCTGGAAATCATGGGACGACACTGTGGGTGAGTAACACTCTGACATATAATGCTTTCCTTCATACACTTCCCCTGAATAAAACACATGATTGTTCTATTACTGCAGATATCTGGCCTTGGTGTCTGCGCTGGCATCTGGGGCAGACTGGCTCTTCATTCCAGAGGCTCCTCCTCAGGAGGGCTGGGAGGACCGGATGTGTGCCCGTCTAGAGTCGGTAAGACACAAAAACTAGTCAACTCATGTCTATAAGGTTTATAAGCATTTCAGAAATAGAGGCTGAATCGCCTTTCTTAAAGTACAGGACGTAGAAGCAGGATTGTGATTAACTGACTTACTGGATAATATGTGTGTATCTGTTTATCTCCAGAGCCGCACAAAGGGGTCAAGACTCAACATTGTAATCATCGCAGAGGGAGCCATCGACAGAAATGGCGAGCCCATCTCCTCAACTTACGTAAAAGATGTAAGTTTAAAGATGTATAACAGGTTGAACTTAGGGCTGGACAATATGACGATATGTATCGTCAAAACAATATCAAAATGTCTGTTGTATATATTTTTCTATATCATTTCTATGGTGATATAGGCTACGTCTATATTTATTTATTTTTTCACTATAATTTCACTTAAAACTGTTTATTTCATATAGAATATATATCTATAGAATTACCGGGAAACATGTTATGTCGTGATATATATCGTTATCGAGATATGAAATGACCTAAATCGTGATAGAAGATTTTGGCCTTATCGCCCAGCGCTAGTTGAACTAGCAGAGAGTAGTTCAGTTCAGTGTTCAGAGTTTGCTTTCAATTGTTTGTAAAGGACTTTTCTTCCATAGTATATCTGTTGTGTATGGCAGCTAAATGACAAACCCATAACACACTGAAATGCTTCCATGTGTGTTTGAAGCTGGTGGTCGAGAGGCTGGGTTATGATACCAGAGTGACGGTACTCGGCCATGTTCAGCGAGGAGGAACTCCCTCAGCGTTTGACAGAATACTGGTGAGTTGGACAACATGCTGAATTTTTTTTTACACTACAACAATGCAGCTATGATGACACACGCTGACTACTCCCTTTCCAAGACTGCTGTAATTTGAGCCGCCAAGTGCAAAGCTGTGGTAACGCCGTTCGCCTCGCTCAGAGGCCATCCTTACCATATTAACACTACTTTAGGAGCAACAGAAGTCAGTCGGCAGCTGGCAATACCGCGGTTTTGCACTCTGCGGCTCACATCACCGCAGTTTCGCAATCGTGTCGGAGAACTAGGGTGACCTCCGTTCATTATCTATGCATGTGAATGCACTTGTACAGTATGGACTGTTGTGTTTTCAGAGCAGTAAGTTGGGTGTGGAGGCGGTGGTTGCCCTGATGGAGGCCTCTCCTGACACCCCAGCCTGCGCCATCGGCCTGTCGGGTAACCACGCTGTTCGTCTGCCTTTAATGGAGTGTGTGGAGATGGTAAGTCGCTCTCCTCTCTTCTATAATTGATTTTAATGGACATAGTTGCGAACAGTGGGAGGTTGCTGTATTTTTTTGACTGTACCACCACTTGCAGACTAAATTGGTGCAGAAGGCCATGAACGAGAAGAAGTTTGATGAGGCTGTCAAACTGCGTGGAGGGTGAGTGCTGAGATGCTTTTCATGAATATTAGATAGTTAAAATATATCATTATATTAAAATGCCAAATGTATGTCCTTTTTGTAAATGCATCATCCATTCATATTCATTTTATCATGCACATAATTTTGTTGTTTTGAGCAAATAATCAACAAGACCGAGCTAAAAATAATGATTTTCTTGCAGGAGTTTTGAGAACAACTGGAACATCTACAAGCTTCTTGGCTTCCAGAAGCCCGTCCAGTCTGAGGTAAGTCTCTCACTAACATGAACACACACCTGCACACACACAAACACACACACACACACATACAGACAGTAGTAGCCTTAACATGTGTAAATGAATCACCAATGCTTAATTCAAATGTGCCTATTATTAATATCTGACTCATGTTCCCTCAGAGCAATTTCTCCTTGGCTATTCTGAACGTGGGCGCTCCGGCTGGAGGGATGAATGCAGCAGTGAGGTCTGCTGTGAGGTTAGCACTCGCTCAGGGACACAAGGTCTATACTGTCCATGATGGCTTTCAAGGACTTGCCCTTGGAAAGGTGAGGGCTTCCACCTCTACTTCATTACCACACTGAGTTTAGCAACACGTAACCTGTATGAGACTGAGAGGGAACTGTTAGGCACTGACATCTGTCTGTCTGCAGGTTTATGAGATGGATTGGCACAGTGTGGCGGGATGGACTGGCCAAGGGGGCTCACTGCTGGGGACAAAACGGTGAGCAACAGGACACTTTTATTCCTATAATATGAACATATTTAAGTAATCTTAAGAGTACTCCAACAGTTTAGTATTGTACTTCCATAAAGTTTGGGGTCTTTAAAGAGACAGAATTTTAGAGAAATTTTCTGGTAAAAAATACATGTAGTCTCCAAGCCAAAGCTGAGAGACCAGGGTGATGTCACTTGAGTCATTTCTCAGACTTGACAAAACGTCCTCCGGAGGATAGGCTGTGCGATACTCCCTGTGACTTCTCAAATAACCTTTGACATGTAAAATTGCCAGAGCGATTCTTTAAGTGATTGTTTGATTTCTGTTTCATGTCCTATTTCAGAACACTTCCGAACAAACACATGGAGAAGATTGTGGAAACCCTCGCCAAGTTCAAGATCTCAGCTCTGCTTGTAATTGGAGGGTTTGAGGTATTAAGACACAACCCTTCAAAGAGCCAGAACCACACTAGTACATTATTTTATCGTGTCAGTGTTACATCAAAGAGGTTTTCAATCTTCCTCTTGGTGACTTTCAAAGGCATACGCAGGTGTGCTGCAGCTGTTTGAAGCCCGGGGTCGCTATGATGAGCTCTGCATCCCCATGTGTGTGATCCCTGCTACCATCAGCAACAACGTCCCTGGAACTGACTTCAGCCTGGGAGCAGACACGGCTGTCAATGCTGCCATGGAGGTAATGCTGAGCAGATGGCAAATTAACAGAGTGACTTTGATGTTTCAGGATTAACACAAATAGAGACTGAACCAAGCCAGAAAACAGGACATGTAATATGAGCTGAGCTGTGTATTATTAATAAGGTACACTTTGAACTCTGTACACTGAGTGAAAACAGGGGTGACAGTTAGTATTTAGAGCTTGTTTTTATCTTTAAACTTTGAGAGGAAGGAGACGGAGACAGGCAGCACGCTAGTTCACCCCTGTACGTCTAGATTAATATAGACGTACAGGGCTGAACGTCCTTAAGCACAACACACCAGCACTACTTATTCTTTCTAGAGGCTGCATAATGTGCTCCAGAACTGTACACAGTATAGTATAGGTGAGGCGTAATTAGGAGTAAGTTAATGTTAACTCTTTCTCCAATTGTAGACTCACACTTTTGACCTTGCCTTCAATTGCCAATGTCTCCTTTCACGCTGACGTTTTGATTTCCTCCTCAGGGTTGCGACAAGATCAAGCAGTCTGCCACTGGGACCAAGAGACGAGTGTTTGTGGTGGAGACTATGGGTGGGTTCTGTGGATATCTGGCAACCTGCACGGGTATAGCTGTGGGTGCTGACGCAGCCTACATCTTTGAAGACCCCTTCAACATCCACGACCTGAAGGTAAGACCAAAAGAAAAAACTCTGCTGTTTTCTTTCATTTTGTCCGTAATGTTCACAGCTTTAACTGTCTCTTTAATTAACTGGCTTTTTGACAGACCAATGTGGACCATTTGACTGAAAAGATGAAGAAGGACATCCAGCGGGGTCTAGTACTGAGGTACATAACACTCACTCAGCCATTAGAGAGTAGATGGAGATTCTTATGTAATGATATACTGAACAATTAACCCAAATGATGAACACAATAACTAGAAGTTTGTGTAAAACGAGTGATTTGGATGAATTTTGAGCAGATTATTTCCTGTGAATATTGCATCAGAGATGAGTTTTCCTGTTATTTATATGAACTTTTAATACTATTCACTGTCTGTATTATGTATTGTTTTGAATTTTTAACAATTATACATACTTAATAGGCTTATTTTTTGACAAAGTCAGTGTTCCCTGAAGCTTGGCCATTGTTCTATTAGGTCTTTGATTGATTTAACTTCGTACTTTTCTAATGCAGGACGAAGCTGTTTAGCAGAGAGGGAAGGCTCTGTTTATATAACTTGTGTTCAGGTCTTCACCGTGCCCTTACCTTGTTTTTATCTTAAATAATAATCCAAACTTTAAGAACAACCATTTCATTTAGTTTTCTTCACAAATGAGTGAAATGCTGAGATATAGGCCAACTGTATATTTAAAAAGAAAGTTATCTTGCACCCCTTAAAAACAAGATGACCAACTGAAGGACAGTGCCATCATTAGTGTCACGGCAGAAGTGAAAATAACAAAAATCTTAACTATTTGATTTCAACAAAACAAATTCAAAAGGACATACTGTACAGCATATATGAAACATATCACACTGTATATATATGAAACATTGTCGGATTTATTTTTTCCTTTGTTTATTATTTGCTCTGTCATAACAGGAATGAAAAATGCCACGAAAACTACACTACAGACTTCATCCATAGGCTGTATTCATCAGAGGGGAAGGGCATCTTTGACTGCAGAGTTAATGTGTTGGGACACCTTCAGCAGGTACGGAGACACCACACACAGCTTAGCAACTTAATAATGATTTAAATTACAGTGACAATATAAGGGACACTCATATACTGTGAAGAGACAGAGTCTTGCAATATGTTTATACTCCACTCGTGTGTTTGTGCTCCAGGGAGGGTCGCCTTCTCCCTTTGATAGAAATTTTGGCACTAAGTTGGGTGTGAAGGCTATCCAGTGGATTTCAGAGAAACTGACTGAAAACTTCCGACAAGGTAGAGTTACTGTATAAAGTCATAAATTAATTGCTCAGAAATCCAAAGTCAAACCACAGCAATGTACTGATTCAACAGTTTTTTCCCCCCATCAGGCCGCGTGTTCGCCAACTCGCCAGATACAGCATGTGTGCTCGGCCTCAACAGGAAGGTCATCAAATTCAGCCCGGTCACTGAACTGAAGGATGTGACTGATTTTGAGTAAGCAATGTCACAGTTTTAGTCAAATAACAATTAATTTTTAATACGTCGTAATAATATCTGATTTATATTTTTTGCAGGCACCGGATGCCGAAAGTCCAGTGGTGGTATAATCTTCGACCGCTGCTAAAAATGTTGGCCAAGTATCAAACCAGCTTCTGTGAATATGTCCCAGGAGAGATGGAACATGTGACTCGACGCTCCATCAGCATCGACCCGGGGTTCTAGTCTCTAAAACTACAGTATGCTCTCTGCACCTTTTAACCCTCATCTGTCCATCCTTTGCTCCTATGCACACCATATACTTAAAGAATGTTTTTCAACAGGACTGAAGACTTTTTATAGCCAGCATTGATCTCAGTGTTGTTAGTGTCATGCTATAGTAGCTACAGTACATATAATAATGTAAAAATGTACTTCAAGTATTCATTTATTGAACAAGGGATTCAATAGAGCATATTTTGCTGTTCCATGTACCAAGCAAGCCTCTGTGTGTAATCAAATCACTGCCTTAAAAAGACAATCAGGTCTGCCACGAAGCTAAAACTCGTTGATTTACTACTGAATATATTATATAAAGCAGATTGTATGTGTGTATGAAATAATCTGATCAGAAACCTTCAGGAAAAGAAGAATGTAGTATGTACGTATATCCATGTTATCGAGCTAAAAATGAGAGCTACTATATGTTTGGACCTCCTCTATAATTTGCACAAAAAATAATGTGGTTCATGTTTAACTCACTTAATGTCAGAATGTGACTCATGGGACCAGTGAGATGTTAATTTCATTTTGTTTGTACACTGTAGGATTGAAACACTGCTTCTGTCTTTAATTAATGCAAACTGAACAGCAATTCTGCAAATTATCAATTATTCCAGTGTAATAAACTTCACAACTACAGTACTTTAAATAGAGAAATCTGTAAAGATATATGAACGCATGTTGTGTATTATTTTGACACTAAAGCTATATCTTCAATAAAATCAATCATTGGACAGTGATAATGTTAGACATATGTTCTTTGTAGTGTGAATAGCTATTGAAATAACATATTAAGTTAAACAGAGAAATAAATACCATTTAACAGAATAAAAAAGCCTACATGTCAAACTTAACTTAGATTTTTAACTGTTGACGTTTTATAATGGTGTTAACCCATGAACCCTTACCTCAGGTATCTGTAACTATATGAGAACATTACCGAAGAAAATAAGTGACCAAGTGGTCTTAAAAACGCAATAATTCAGCATTTCAGATGTTGTTCTTCCAACTCTCAAAAGTTGAATGAAAATGGAAACTCATCCCTGGTGTTATCTTTGTTCGTTGTCTGAGGGCTCTTGGAGGTGAAGGCAAACTGGAAGTCTTCACTTTGCTCTGGTTGCCCAAACAGGAACTCAGGACCTGCAAAATCATATAAATACCTGTAGTTCAAAGCAGGTAATACACGTCACAAAAATAGAGATGTGATACTTACAGGTTGAAGACTTTGATTCTGTGGTTTTCTGAAAAGAGACAAATATATTTTGGTATTTTTGTTCTAGTGATACTGTATGAAATAAAGAGAGGTTACAGTAAAAATACACTACATTACCTTGTCGTTGAAAAAAGAGCTGGCAAAAGCGAAAGATGACTCCTGTAAAGAAACGTGGAGGTAATTCCAAAAACTAAGAAACAGCGGTTTCTGTCAAATCACTTATTCCTTTTGCTCACCTCATCGTGTGACGAGCCCACGTCAAATCCAAACCCAGAGAAGCCCGGGGTGCTGGGATCAGAGTTCAGAGAGAACAGGAAAGCTGGAGATTTGGTATCAAAGGTGCCTTCATGTGGGGAGCTGGCAGGGCTTAAGCTGAAGTGAACAAATGAAAGGTAGTTTTCAGCGGCTGTCTTGACTGTGATTCAAAGTGTTGGACGAGTCAGATAAAGACTTACTTAAATGGGAACGTTGGGGTTGAAGCCACAGATGTCATTTTTGCTGGGGACGACTGAGGATATGTTTCTTGAGATGATGACTGAAAAGCAGCGAGTCCCTCATTGTCCTCTTCGCTCTGTGTCTGCTCTTCATCTATAGCTACTTCTTCTTCCACCTCACTCTCCACTGCCTCCTCTGCTCCTGATACAGTGCATTGCTGCTCAGAAAATATCTTGAGTGTTAAAGCATTTCCAACAGGAAAAGTTAAAATGTTACATAGCATTTGGAGTATAGACAATATCGATTTAATACAATCTGATACAACAGATTTTCAATTACATAAATAAATATTATTTGAAATATTCAACTGCAACAACTCTTTAACAACACAATGTAATTAGTCAGGAAATATTCCAGCGATCTTGGCGGGAAGAGATTTCATTGGTGATCATACTTTGGTAGAAAATAGTTCTCAATAAAAACTGTTAACAGTGACATACTATATGTGGATTATCCTCTGTAATTAAAGATTTATTCTGGAAAGAGATGTTGCTATTGGGGTTTTTCAGATATGATTGGGATGCTGTGAGAGCCATAAAAGAAAAGCCATGATTTAGTATCGCAGTTTCATAAAGTTGGGACACTTGTAGAGACAGATTTAGAAATAAAAATATGGTCAAAATCCATCCAGCAGATGCCTAGATTACCTGACTTTTAGTTCCTAAGTTTCCCATAATGCAACTCGATAGCGGGTTGTGTTTTAAGGACAGTCTAAGTATAATAGACAAACATTACCAAGACTTGGTCCTCTTGTCCAGATTCATGATCCTGTTCCTCAGTGTGCATCTCATCGTGCTGTCTTTGCTCTGAAGAAATAAATATTCTGATGGGTTTGATGTAACATAAACATCCAAACATGGCATCTGGTGTGTAAAGTGTCGGTATTAACTGAAACACATAGTGGACTTTCCTCTACTTACCATCCAATGGATGACATGACCTCAGCTCATTGCTTTCTTCTTCTGGGGAAAGGCTGCAGACGGTATTTTCGACGGTCATTTCTTCAGTATTTGCCTCTCCAGAAGTTTTATAACCATTCTGCAAGATCAATCACTCAGTCAATCATTTATTAATGACCACAAAACCAAGGTCATTTGAATTTACTTTTTGTACGGCATAGTGGGTAAGCTCAATACAGCAGTGTCAATAACATCAAACATAGACATATCAACATCACATTAAACACATGACTAACAAAACAGACATTATTCCTATAATGTGTGTATAATCTGTGACAGTGTTTACAAGGTTGTTATCAAGTCATCAAGTGGCTGCTTGGGCTACGTGCTCGCCGTATCGGTCTTCGTTGTTGTTGGCTACGAGTCAAAATCGGTTGTGTCTTATTTAAGAATGGTGACTGAGCTGTGGTGGGATGTGAAGTGGTTTGTGCGGAGGGAGAAGAGCCAGGGTGAGAGGACGCAACCCTGGTGGGCGCCTGTGCTGAGGGTCAGAGAGCGAGATGAAAGGCTATTCATCTTAAGCCTCTGTTGCCTTCTCCACAGGATGCTCCTGAGGCATACGCAGAGTCAATATTCATGTTCAACAGTGTATTGAAGAGATTGACCGGGTTTATTGTATTGAAGGCCGAGATGATGTCAATGAACAGGATGCGGGCGAAGGTGTTGGGTGACTCTAATGTAGTGTGACGTGGAGGGCTATGTTAACAGCATCCTCTACAGACCTATTGGCTTGATAAGCAAACTGATAAATATCTATCAGAGGGTTGGTGTTGGATTTCAAATAAGAGAGAATGATGCGCTCAAACACCTTCATGACCGCAGATGTAAAGGAAATTGGTCATCACTGTTGATCTGTTCAGGTTTATCAAAGTGCCTGCAGGACCTGCTTCAACTTTTACATTTCATAATTGCTAGAATTTTGCCAGCTTTACTTTACCATTAGTATTGTTTGATGTATCTGAGTACCTTTGTCTGGTTAAGATGAAGAGAAGAGATGTCAATGGAAGAATTACTTTCCTCCTCTGTCTGAGGATCTAGTTGTTTCTCTGGTTCTGCCATAGGCTGCTGGCCCAAAACACTAGAAAGAAAAGTGAACTCAATCAGGGAAAAAGCTGCACTTTGCTGGAGGCTATGTGTCGTGATTATTTGTTATTTATAAGATTCACTGAAAGATACCTGTCTGATAGTTTCATGGTGGAAGTAGAATCAACTGCTGGACCTGGTCAGGCAGAAATTCAATTAACTGTGTCAGGAGCTGTAAATATTTCAGCACTACCAGAGTAAGTTATGATGATATAAAAAGTTTATTACCAGTGAGACAGTCCAGCTCCTTCTGTTTCATTGTTATTTGATCATCACAACCCTTGATCCTACACTCAATCTCCTCTTTTTCAGCCTGCAGCGCGAGGAGCTTTTGAGCAAGAGGATTTTGGTAATAATATTCTTTATGCGACTGGAATGTCTCCCTGTAGCTTGTAATTCTCTCTTCGTAGACTTCCCTTGTTGGGTTACAAATTAACAACAATTACACTTTGTTTATTATGGCCCACAAAATGTATTAAATGCAATTTAACACCACAGCTAACTGAACCTACATGTCATGGTTGTAGCTGGCTTTTCTGCTCTCCAGTTCTACTTTCAGTATCTGCTCATACTGAAGAAGCAGGCTGTTAGTTGTCTTCATGCTAAAGTGGATGACAAGCAGTAATATATGAATATCCATACTGCACTGCGCTGCTTATATGTCAAATTTGACTTGGTCCATCATGGTTTGGCCCATTTACTTCTAGCAGGGAATGAAATTAGCACCGGCCACCTGCCAAATACAGGGTAAATGTTGGCTGTGGCAGGTCACCTCCCACTCAAGATGTCACAATATCAGATTTTCACAACACAATTATTGTGGCCAATATAATTCATGATTCAGATATCTATAGAAAATTTGAAAAAATAAAAAATAAAGCTACCAGTCAAATTCTTCGTTAACTTTGTTTATTGTGCCTTTTGTCTATTTTTTTGGCAAATTAATTACAGTACACCCAAGTGTAGGGAGGTAGAGAGAGTTTGTAACCATAACTGTATATATAAAATGATTTAAGAGGCGTTGAATTATTTATACAATATTATCATAGTTATTGTCAATACCTATATATTGCGTCACCCTATCTACCACCATGGCAGATAGGACTTCCTTATATTAAGAAATATTATTTTTAAAAGGCGATTCCTGAGTTAAAAATAGTCAGGGATTAGATTAAGGTTACATAATATATTCCATATTTTTAGTGTCTGGTACCACTGACTCAGTGTTTACGATTCTAAAGCGTTCTACGTAGATTTCAGGAGTGGCAGACAAATAAATCTAGTGGCCGGTAGAAATGTTCAGTGACCTGCCACAGTGGCAGGTGAGGAAAAAAACTTAATTTCAGACCCTGACTACTAGTCATCATACCTTTTAGAATTTGCTTTATTATGCATCCCAGTGTTCTGCTTCACCCTGATTTCTTCCTCAAGTTTTTTGATATTTCTCTGGAGTGTTTCAATGTAAGTCCTCCTCTCAGCAGTGTCATCTCTGCAAACTGTTGACAAAAAATGTGAACACATGGATATCATTTTACAACATAAAATATATGGTAAACAAAGTATTTGTTTGTCAGCCTTCCTTTCATATAAATGTCTAATTATGTATTAGTTAGGGTTAAGAAGACGAACTGTTAAGACATCACCTCACCTTTAATTTGTTGGTTGATTTCATTCTTCTTTAGGGAAAGCTCCCTGGTTTGAAGAGCTATCAAACACAAACAACAGGTATCTTATTTAAAAAGAACTAATATCTATATCATTATTAATAGTAGTATAAGTATAATGATAATAATAATCATAATAATAATAATGAGCACAATCATAATAATAATAATAATAATAATCATCATCATCATAATAAGCACAATCATAATCATAATAATCATCCTAATAATACTAATAATGATAATAATAATAATGTTAATAATAATGTTAATAATAATAATAATAATAATAACAATCATAATAATAATAATCATAATATTAATGATAATAATAATAATGATAATAATAATGTTAATAATAATGTTAATAATAATAATAATCATAATAATAATAATAATAATAATATTAATGATAATAATAATAATAATAATGATAATAATAATCATAATAATAATAATCATAATAATAATGATAATAATAATAATAATAATAATGGTAATAATAATAATAATAATAATAAAAATAATAATAATAATAATAATAATAATAATAATAATAATAATAATAATAATAATAATCTCCTCACCTGAATTAGCTATTTATTAGCATATTTAATTTATAAACTAGTCACTTAGCGTTAACTAACCAAAACTAGCTAGCTAGCTACTGAAGCAGCTAATGTTAGCTAACGTTAAACTAAACTTGAACCTTTACATTGTAAACCAAACAAACATCAAATGACACCAAACTACAACTATTAACGCACAATGAACTCAGTATCTTAACTCACCAAACTGAAAGAGGAGGCTGTCAATATTATGAAGTGAATATTGGTCGTTCATCTTTAGGCTAGCAGTTAGCAGCGTTAGCTCTGGCGGGATGCTGCTGTTGTCAAGGCGACGGCACTGACGATAAGTAGACCCTTTCAAAATAAAAGAACGGTTAACGTTAACTATATGATTTGTACCCGTATTATAAAGTTGTACCCAATAATTATATCTAAACGTTTGATATCATTTGTGAACCATGAATGTACCAAATTTTGTGCCAAACCATAAGTGAAAACTTTGACCTGCTGGTGCCTGGTAACACTAATAATAATAATAATAATAATAATAATAATAATAATAATAATAATAATAATATATTTTATTTATATAGCGCTTTTTTATGGATACTCAAAGACACTTTACACAGATAAAATCACAAATGATCATAAAACAAGGACATCATAAAAATATAAAATACACAATATTAATTCCACATTAAAAGCAGTATATATAGATATATATACACACACACACATATATATGTATATATATATATATATATATAGAGAGAGAGAGAGAGAGAGAGAGAGAGAGAGAGAGAGAGAGAGAGAGAGAGAGATTATTTGTAGGGTATGTATTTGATTTTTATTTTAAGCCTATGATGTTTCCCACGTCATATTCTCTCTATTCTCTCTAGGACAGATGTGCTTGCAGCCTACTTTTAATAGTGCTTTTTTCCCCCATCATTTTTCCACATGACGTGCAGTCAGGAGGATGCTGATGGTTCAGGATTGGTGTGACAGGATGGTGACAGGATGGTGACAGAGGTTAGATGGGCGGGTTTAGTGCTATTCTGGAAATCATTTTGCGTAGCAGCGCATCTGTATCTCTGGATGTGTGGGCTCCTGCAATGTGCCACACCAATTCACTGATTTATCCGCACAACGACATAGTTCATCTACCCGCTGCTCGTGTAATCTATTGAAGGTAAGATTACATCTTTATTTCTACTCTATTATAGAGAAAATGTTGTTCGCCGGCTGCGCGTCTGCATGCAGACAAAAGAGCGGACATGGGTGGGATTTAAATGGGAGGGGATCAGCTGTGTGAAGAATGGGTTGCATTGTCGATTTTACTTATCAAATGATGCTTTCTTTTGCAAAATAACCACAATCCGTCTATGCATTTTGTAGTTTTTGATGTCGTTAAGTATGTACATGTAATAGGATTACTGAGTTTGCAGCATATATCCACAATCTGCCGTTGTGCTCTCATGCATAAGAGGGGCAACCCCCCAAATCTATCACGCTTTGTTTGTCATCTATAGAGCCATTTAGTCTCTGTCTGTTCAGATGCATACTGTCATTAGATCAATGTGTATTTAATGATATTGTGACATTTGGTATATTTTTTATCAGTCATCATCACAGAAAAAGCGACTGTGCAGAATCTAGGCCAGGATTACTGTACATAGAGGAGTGCATTATTGTGAATATTGAAAGAGTATATGTAAATACATTTCTGGGTGTAATACTGGACCACAAAATCTGATGGAAACCTCAGATAAATTATGTAAGAACAAAGCTGGCAAAGAGCATATATTGTTTTGTTTGTTATTATTTTGTATCTGTTTTTATTTATTTTTATGTTCGAAATAAAGTCTTTCATTCATTCATTCATTCACTCATTGTGCAAATCTGTTTTTTAATGTCTCTGTCTCTCTCTCTCTCTCTCTCTCTGTTTGTGTGTGTGCTTTTATCACTTTGCTTTCAGCCGGACATCCTTCCTGAGATTGAACACTTAAAACATAATGGGTGGACATAGTCTGGGCTGCATATAAACCCATCAAAAAGGCAGAGTTTACTGGATCAGGTAGTGCGAGCATGGCACAGGTGGAGGAGTCTCAAACTGAAGGAGAGGGCAGCCCCCAGCTGATCTCCTTAAGATCAGACGTGTCAGGGAACCATGTGGACGATGGAGAAGTGGGACCCTCCATAAGGAGGAAGAGGAGGAAGAAGAAAGACCCGCGTCCAGAGTCCATCATTGTGTACCGCTCTGAGATGGAGAGGGGGCCCGGAGAGGACCAAGGCGGTGAGGAGGGAGCTGAGAGGAGCACAGAGGAGGGAGCTAAATTCCTCTGCACACCTACAAGCGATGGTGAGAGGGGTGTCAGATTGTGTTAATAACAAGAAGTCACGTGCCACTTGTGTTCGACATATACCGTGCAATTTACACCATGCAAATTGATTGCATATGAACAAGAAGGATTTGAGGTATTGTCATCAATATGGGATCATTTAAAAGATAAAATACTTTTACATTGAGGAAAAAGCAAGAATTAAAGGTCCCATATGGTAAAAAGTTAGATTTTCATGTTTTTTTTATTATAAAGCAGGCTTCAGTGCTGTATACATACTGTAAAAGTATCGAAACACTCAATCCATGGAGAAATACACACAGCCCGTATTCAGAAACTGTGCCATTGAAACAAGCTGTCAGGATTTCTGTAACTTTGTGATGTCACAACTGTACAACATTTCACAGTTTTAAAGGTAAACATTCTAAATGTGTCCCAGTTTATTTTGGGTCGCAACGTAATGGTGCCTTCAAATGGAACTCGTGAGCTTGTGTTTACAACATGGGAAGTCGTGTACACGATATGCTTGGCGTTCAAGTGGTTAAGACGTGAGAACACCGCTGCTAAGCGACGACAATATTAACGTTACTGTCGGCGTCTAGAAGCCATAGAAGCTAACAATTTAGCACGCTAGTAAGTGGGTAACATAATGCAGGAAATGCAAAGGCATAATGTCAGAGGAAAAAGATGACGCCGTTGGGAATATCAACATTTTCCGCAGACAATATATTCACTTTTTATGTACAGAAAAATTTACTTCCAGGGCCTCCGCCATTTCTGACAATGTCAACAACACGTCACAACTCTTTAATCAAAACTTTCCACCTACATGGTTGTGAATACCACAAGAGGGGGGCATTCATATGGACTCTTCTCATGAACACGGTAAACACGACCCCATTTGAAGGCACCAGAAGTGAATGACATTAGCTGACAGGCAGTAAACATGGATCTAAGCTGTTGCCTAGCAACACAATTCCATTGAAATGTGCCAGAGTGAAATGTCAGACAGTGGGTAAATACAGGCATATAGACAGTATGAGAAAAGTATTTTTTTTTATATTACAGCATACAGTATAAACATGTTCTAGTAGAAACACAAAATACAAGTATGAACCTGAAAATAAGCGTAATATGGGACCTTTAAACAAGGACTTACCATACTTATTGCTTGCTTGCCTTGCTTTTTTGTTTGTCATATAGGTAACTGTCTTGTGTTGTATTATCTCTTAACAGGAGGAGGATGGAGCCTTCCTCCAGACAGCCGCTACGTGACCCTGACAGGCACCATCACCCGAGGGAAGAAGAAGGGTCAGGTGGTGGACATTCACCTCACTTTGACAGAGAAGGAACTCAGGGATCTGGCCAAGTCGAAGGAGCGTCTTGACGCAGAGTGCGACGGGGAAGGCTATAAACGCAACTACAGCTTGGGCGTGTGCCAGGGACCCCATGTTGTCCTGTGGAGCCTCTCCTGCGCTCCCGTGATTTTCCTCCTCTCCTTCATCACTTCCTTCTACTACGGCACCCTCACCTGGTACAACGTCTTCCTGGTGTACAATGAGGAGCGGACGTTCTGGCACAAGATTACAATATGCCCCTTCCTCATCATCTTCTACCCCATGCTCATCATGCCCATGGCGCTGTCCCTGGCTCTGTACTCCGCCGTGGTGCAGGTGTCCTGGGCCTTCAGCGAGTGGTGGCAGGATGTGAGGGACCTGGAGAAAGGCTTCTGCGGCTGGGCCTGTGGGAAACTGGGACTGGAGGACTGCTCCCCCTATAGCATAGTAGAGCTGCTTGACTCTGATACTGTCTCTGGTACTCTGCATAGCAAGGCCCCCAGTGAACTCGCCCAGACGTCATCAGTGTGAAGTGGGGGGGACGCTGAGGTCCAAGTCACATGTTGGTGTTGGCCTAAGTTGAAGTAATGTGACAAACGTGTGCCAGAACGTTCAAGTCTGTCACAGGAAAGTACTTGAAAGCTGTTCCACTATACTTTTATGTAAATGGCAACTTATCAAACACTGCCTGAATTGTCCTGAAATGCTGAAATTTTGTAAATCATTATTGGATCCAGATCATTATTGCTCTGAGCATGGGAGTGTTAATGTTGGGTAATTTTTTTTACTTTTAGGATGTTATTGTCATTAGAGTTATCATCCAATCTCCGAATCCTCATAACCTTTTGATACATGTAGGCCTTGGTGTATCCTGTTGTAAAATAAGCTGGCGATGGACACTGATACACACGCTGTTGGAGGCCTGAAAGTAAAACCAAGTTTCACTTCATCTGTAAATATCTGTAATTAAATGTATGTGGTCACTGAGATCAAAAACAGGATGCATTTCAAGTCATTATAATCACTCTGTGAAGTTGTATTTGAAGTAAGGCTGGATTACCAACTGGAAAAAAAGTGCTCCAAGGGCTCCAGATGTGTTGATTACTTTGAAATTGGATTAGTTACTGATTTGATTGTGAATACGCACCATTGAGCACAATATTGACAGAAACAATAAGCACCTTTTAGATGGGTAATGTCTTGTGAAGGAGTTCTGTGTCAGCATCTAAAGAAGTTTTTAAAGGATAAGGATGGCGTTACTTTATAGGGTTGGAAATAACTTTTTTGTCCACCTTCCAGATAGATAGATAGATTACCATTGTTTTTATTGGCTGGTGACTGAAGCAAATCGAGCAGCCACTTGCATATTTTAACATTATTTGGCTGGTGGCTGATGCTAATTTCCAACCCTGTATTTTTCCTATTGTAAAACAAATCAACAGTGTGGCTCATTGATGTGTTTTTTTGTTTTTTTTTGAGAACAATGGAAGTGTGAGGAGTGAGGAATGCATCCGGCTTTGGATACACAGGAAATACTTGTTAGAGGGATAAATCCGGTGTTGACTTTGGCCTTTTCATGGTTTTTTTTGACAATAAGAAATATATAGAATATCACAACCTTATCCTTTAATACCTGTATTATTCTGGATGATGATAGATAGATAGATAGACAGACAGACAGACAGACAGACAGATAGATAGATAGATAGATACAGTAGATAGATAGATAGACAAATAGGACTAAAACAGTTAAAACTACGGTTGACAATAACAGTGCTAACAGTTCAGGGTACAGAGCCTATTTAATTTGTTCAGTGTTGTGCTTACATGGTGCATATTCCTAAAAAGATTTGTGTTCCATCAAGAAGTACCACAGCATATGACTACTTGTTGGTTTCTGGGCATCTAGGCTGATTATAACTAAGCTGCCATATGTTGCTGCTGTGTGCTTGATGTGTACATGTAGTTGACAGAGTACATAAAAGAGAGGGAGGAAGAGGGATCAATAGGGGCCCATAGCTAATTTTTGGCCCAGGGCCCTCTAGCAGGTTGATTCGGCCATGATTTGAAGCCAAAGTCAGGACAAACTGACATTTCTTTGGTGAAGTTTTTTCATTTTCATCTAAGGCATCATCAACACAGATGTTTGTGATCGTGCTTGTGTGTTCTTCGTTATTTTGTTCTACACATGAGTAAAATGAAGGTCACTGTAATTTTCCACCTTTCCACACAGTCATATTTTGAATGTTGATTTAATTTATTTTGAATATTTAAGTCTAGTACACTACCTTAAATTGTTCTAGCTATAGGTGTTTTATACTTTGGCTCTTTGGAGTAAATGTATTGCAAACAGCTATCATGAAGTGGTTGAGACGCATAGCTAATGGGGTTGGTTTAAGTAGATTGGATTAAATATTTGATGATTCAAATGTTTATGATTAGACCTAGCTGAGTGGAGTGATTCAATTTTGTTCTCATACAGGCAGAGACATGGATCAGTGGCTGTGGACTGAGTCTGTATTGCACTTTACATGTTGTGAAAACACTGGATGCAAAGCAAAGAAGTACACAAATTAAATAAAGTGTTTTTTTGTCATTACATAACAATTATGTGAATATTTCTAAATCTATCTTGTGGAAAAGAAAATCAGCAGCTCAGTGTTTCTGAGTGGCTTATAATGCCTTTGAAAAAACAAGTCAGCACATATCCCTGCATGGTGCACACAAATACAGATGGCTCTCTGTGGTTTGGGTGCTTTGAGATCTGATTATTGGCACCCTGGAGTTACACTGGGACGCTTACTGAAGAAAATCCATATGCTCCAAAACAGTATATCAGACAAAAGCACTGTCGGGGTCAAGGCATATTTACCAGCTTGTAGTGGCCTGTTTTAAAGTCTGTTTTTGTTAAACTAATGTTAAAACATCCATCCAACCATTATCTAGAACCGCTTATCTTATTCAGGGTTGCGTAGGCGGTGTACAGCCTGGACAGGTCATCAGACTATCACAGGGCTGACACACAGAGACAGACAACTATTCATGTTCACATTCACACCTGCGGTCAATTTAGAGTTAAGATTGATTGATTTTATATGATGAAAGATTTGATTAAGTTGTTTTACATGATTCTGACATTGTTTGAAAATGCATTGGTATCAATATAAAAAACAAACGCACCGGACTAATACAGTGGCAAAAAGGGACACTGCAGGGCTTTATTTCTTTTTTTTTATTATTTCTTTTTTTAATCAAAGGCAGTTGGATGCTTGTGATGAAGCCTTTACAAAAGTAACATTTTATCCGAAAAACTATACAAGCACTAAACTACATACTCTGAAGAAGCAAGGTGGCTAATTCAGTTAAAAATAGGAAAACAATTTAAGGTTATAACACAGAACAGTCTATGGGTCAAAACCTCCCAAAATGAGCCGGGGTCATGGCTACCGTATGATTGAGGACAGTAAGATTTTGTCCTCAATAATTGTTTTCCTGGAAATTTGGGGGTTTTAGTATTTAGTATTTAAAGTGTGGAGACTGTTGCATTTAGAGCTCAGTTTGAGACTCCTCCACCTGTGCCATGCTCTGGCCTGATCCAGTAAACTCGGCTTTTTGATGGGTTATATGCAGCACAGACTGTCCACCCATTATGTTGAAGTGTTCAATCTCAAGAAGGATGTCCGGCTGAAAGCAAAGTGATAAAAGCACACGCACAAACAGAGAGAGAGAGAGAGCCATTAAAAAACAGCTTTGCACAATGATGCACTCCTCTATCCTGGCCTAGATTCTGCACAGTCGCTTTTTCTGTGATGATGACTCATACAAAATATACCAAATGTCACAATATCATTGATCTAATGGCAGTATGCATCTGAACAGACAGAGACTAAATCGCTCTACACAGATGACAAACAAAGCGTGATAGATTTGTTCAAATAGGGTGGAATAGAATATGAAAAATCCAATTAATTAAACATTTAATATTTTAGGGGGAGTGGGTGTGACTTTGCATATTTTGTTTATATATTATATTACATTAATTAATTATTTTATTGCTCATATTTATTTATTTATTATGTAATTATTGATCATCATATTAGACTTCGATATTTCTAATAATCTTTTCTGTAAATTTGGGGGTTTTAGTATTTAGTATTAAGTGTGGAGACTGTTGCATTTAGACCTTTATGTAGGGAAATAAAACTTCACATAGAAAATAGAATTAAAATGATTAAATAGAATATGAAAAATCCAATTAATTAATATATTTTAGGGGGAGTGGGTGTGACTTTGCATATTTTGTATTTAATTAATTATGTTTGTTTATATATTATACTACATTAATTAATTAATTTTTATTGCTCGTATTTATTTATTTATTATGTATTTATTGATCATCATATTAGACCTCGATATTTCTAATAATTTTTTCTGTAAATTTGGGGTTTTAGTATTTAGTATTAAGTGCGGAGACTGTTGCATTTAGACCATTATGTAGGGAAATAAAACTTCACATACAAAATAGAATTAAAATTATTAAATAGAATAGGAAAAATCCAATTAATTAAACATTTTATATTTTAGGGTACGTGGGTGTGACTTTGCATATTTTGTATTTAATTAATTGTTTGTATATTATATTACATGAATTAATTCATTTTTATTGCTCGTATTTATTTATTATGTATTTATTGATCACCTCGATATTTCTAAAAATGTCTGGCTACAATCGTGAAATTGGCTACCAGTCTATTTGCATATAAGAGCACAGAGCAGTCACACCCATAATAATCTCTCTGTGCACAGCAGCATATGAGACACTGGAGGGCGTTTGACCTATATTTCATTATCACGGTACATTTCATTGCACCAAAGCTCAAGAACACCACCAAATGACATTATCACAGCTTACAGGTCCGTTATGTTCGGTTAAAACAGGTATAATTTAAGGCGAGCAGCCAACAGTAAACAGATCGTGTGTGAAAGCTCTGTAATAAAATAACTGCGGAACAAATTATCACAGGAAACCGGAACTCTTGTTCACAGTTTCTCTCCGGAGCCATAACACAGTGACACGCATTGTTGGGAACAGAAGAGGAAAAGAAGAAGACGATGGCTAAAGTAAGTTACTTTCTATTACTTTTCTTAAAGAAATGAATTACCACTTTGTATAGCTTTTGTTAGGTAATGTTTGCTGTGTTAAACGGGTGGTTTACAAACGTTAGAAACAAACTGTTCTCAATGAATGAGCTTCAGCTTCAAGCGTTATAAACGTGTTGAGACATGTTGAGACTGAAGCTACTAACGCTGTCACTACACCCCTCCCTTTGAACATGAATACACAACCCAACCTGCACCACCTGAGACGACGTTTAGGTCTTTTTTAGGGGGGTAAAGGGGGTCTTTAATAAATAAAGTTAGTAGTGCAAAGTACAAAGTACAAAAAAATATACCAGATCTAAAAATACAAGGAGATGAAGAAAACTGTTAAAAAAGAGTATAGTGCAGGGTAACTCCAGTAGCTTAGTGTAAAGTGCACTGTGTGTATTGTTATATGTCCTGCAGACTGTCCTCCTATGCGTCAAATCAGAAATAAACATGAATTAATTAATTAAAGGTCCCATATTATGCTCATTTTCAGGTTCATGCTTGTATTTTGTGTTTCTACTAGAACATGTTTACATGCTATAATGTTCAAAAAAACACTTTATTTTCCTCATGCTGTCAGCCTGAATATGCCTGTATTTACCCTCTGTCTGAAACGCTCCGTTTTAGCGCTTTTTGACAGAATTGCAACAGAATTGCGTTGCTAGGCAACAGCTTGGATCCATGTTCACTTCCTGTCAGCTGATGACATTCACATACACTGCAACCAGGAATAAACTGGGACACATTTAGAATGTTTACGTTTAAAATTGTGTCAAGAGTCTAAATATTGTATATTCGTGACATCACGAATGGACAGAAATCCTGACTGCTTCTTTCAAATGCAGAGTTTCTGAATACGGGCTGTGTGTATTTCCCTGTGGATTGGGTGTTTCCATACTTTCACAGTATTTATATAGGATTAAAGGCTGCTTTATAATAAGAAAACATGAAAATCTCACTTTTTAATAATATAATATGGGACCTTTAAGATATTTCTAATCTGTCCACTGTCCTATCAATAAAGTCTTGAAAATGCCCAAAAATAATCTTTAAAAAAAAAATTATAATAAATTATGAAAGTTTATAAGGGCTTAGAATATTATGATATAAGTATATGATGGCCATTCCTAATCTCTATTATATCTCATAAATTGTTGCAGCAATTTTTGGGTTGATATCATTTGTTACACAGATTTTGTGATAAATCTAACCAATTGTACCACTTGAGAATTGATCACAATGATCAATAATACCTCCAACATAAACATTAAGACATCAAAATCAATGCCTTGTCTGTTGACCTGATCATTTCTCTCTTTTTGTTGTGGTTCGTTTTTATTTTTTCTCTTGATTTTCAGTACAATGGTACCTCTATTGTTTACTGTTTGTGTCTGATTGTGTTGCAGCATCATTTCCACCATTGTTGATTGAACTCTATCCTTCATCTTTCAAAAAATTAAAAATGCTTTCTTGTATTGTTTGTTTTCTGTAGTCAGCAATGGTGTTGTGTATGGATGTTGGGTTCTCCATGTCCAACTCTGCTCCGGGTGAAGAGCCTCCCTTTGACCTTGCTAAAAAAGTCATCCAGAAGTTTGTCCAGCGCCAGGTAAACTATTAATACATATTTGCAAAAACGATGCTAACTTTAAGGATCTCTGTCTTCTTTGACAAACACTGAACATGCCTTTTGACAGGTTTTTGCAGAGACCAAGGATGAGCTGGCTTTAGTTCTGTTTGGCACAGACTCCACCGAGAACACACTGGACCAGGATGGCCAGTACCAGAACATCACCGTGCATCGTCACCTTATGACGGCTGATTTCGAGCTTCTGGAGGAAATAGAGAATCAGATCCATCCAGAGAGTCAGCAAGCCGATTGTATCCTTTTGCTCGATTACTTTTTTTTATAAATCGTTTTTTTCAGTTAACTTTATGTGTATATATATATATAAATATATATAAATAAATTATACTTTAGATTTTATAGTGGAAGATGTGGTACAAAATAACAATTTTCATTGTCAGGTAACAAATTGACTAGTGTTTTAAGATTACTTTCATCAGACCCATCTCAAGGTTCTCACTTGCATCAATGTGATTTAAGTATAGTTTTCCATTTGTGCATAAAAAAAATAATATAAAAGAAAAAATATAAATAAATAAAAATGGCAATCATACCGCAGTTGCAATATCAGTCAAAAAATAATAGCAATTAGATTTTGATTATATTTGGGATTTAATTGACTAAAGTGGGCTCTCCTGTGTGTTTGCATTTTATTTTCATTATATGCCTTTATTGTACAATAAAGCAGACAATTCTGTTAGTATCGTGAGGTAAAGACCAAGTACTTTGACTTTATTCATAAGTCAGATCCTGTTTGTGTACAGCTTCTTACTCCTAGATGATGTGTCAGAAGGATCATAGACTCTGTTATCTCCTTAACTCCCGTTCAACAGGGCTGGATGCTCTTGTTGTGTGCATGGATCTCCTTCAGACAGAAACAAAGTAAGAAGCTGCCCGTATCTCATACAGAATTCTCACGATTCAAAGAAAAAAACTAACTGCATTTAAATGTTAATTTTGCTGATGGGATTATTGTTTTTTCAATGATGTGACATTGTGTTTGGGGTTCCTTTTCAGGGGGAAGAAGTCTGATCGTCTCAACATTGTCTTCCTGACTGACCTCAACACTGAGGCCAACTCGGAGCAGCTGGACGTTATTATCGAAAATCTGAAAAAAGCTGGAATCACCCTGCAGTTTTTGTAAGATTCAGACACATCCACCATGTGTCATTTTTAAATACAGTATATTTAAAAGCCTCACACATTTTCCCAGTGAAGTTATAAAATAATGATAAATATAATGCATTTGTGTGTGCCACTACTTCTTGTAATAATTGGCAGCCATTTAGTTATTTGAATTTAGATTATAACAGAGCTGTGAGAGCACCACCACTGTGATGCATCAAAATCAGGCTAATTGTGTGAGATACTATATTTCACTAATAATTATTATTTCTTGTATTATTTCATACACCTTTTTTATTTTAGTACCAACACACACACTCTTACTGTACAGTTATTAGAAGTCACTCGGGATAAAACAGCCATTCTGAACAAACCTTCCTTCCTGTTAAAGGGGTCTCTTGTGAAGTTTCATGGCATTTACTCCATATATGTATTCTTCTTTATGCCAAACCAATTTTAGTTTGCCTTTCCCTGTGGAGGACGATGAAGATGGTGGAGGAGATGGTGGAGGAGATGGGGACAGAAGAAGCCCCGGTCACCCGGGCCCGGGCAAAGGTCTGTCCAAGGAACAGAAGAGTGGCCTGGATATGGTGAAACACGTCATGCTAAGCCTGGATGAGGAGGACGGCCTGGATCAAATTTACACCTTCAGGTTGGTGGGTCCGTATTAAACACAGGATATTTCTCATGTCTCACTTCTTCACATGTGTTTTTCTCTTTGAATCACAAGGTGCTTTCTACATTTAAAAGTAGTTAATGCTCTAATCGGATGATGTCATATGACTTGGCTTCCCATGTGCTTCTCTCCCACTGTAGGAATGCAGTTGAGCAGCTGTGCATGTTCAAGCGTATCGAGAGGAGACCCATGGCCTGGCCCTGTCAGCTGACCATCGGCAGCTGTCTTCCCATCCGTATTGTTGGATACAAAGCAGTAAGTTTACTGTGAAGTGCCTTGGATCGATATACACTACATGCTTATTACACAGCTTTATAGAGACAGAGCGCATTTAAGTCCAACAAACAGCTTTGCTAACTTGGCCCAACATTATTTTAGTTATCAACTGCACCCCTGGTAGATATTAGGTGCTAAAAATAATCCTTTTGACATGCTGAAATCTAATGTTTTTCGGCCCTTGGTTACATATCATGGCGCTGATTGTTTTTCCCCCTGTGGGCGCGGTCTGTCTCTATTGAATGAAGGAATGCCGAGTTCTGTCATGTCTGAAAAATGTGCTGTTCCACATGTAATCATGTCACTCTGCAGTTACTACTGTAAAGCCTATTTGATTGTTGTTGTTCTTTAATCTGGTCGATTCGCACCTTATGGCAAAAATTTATTCTGGCTGTCCTCAACCAAAGAAATTCTTAGTCGACCAACACTCATACAATTTTGTTGACTAATTTAATCAACAGATCTGTAGAACTAAAGAGTTTCTCCACAAAGAAAGCAACACTTTAAATCTTGTGTTTACCAGAGATGTGCTCATACGTTCCTTAGAAATAAAACATTCAGCATGATAAAAAGCATAAAGAACAACAAATCAACTAAAGAAATCTTAGTTGGCTAAGACCAAAAAAAACAGTTAGTGGATAATGTTGGAGAATTTTAGTCAAGATGTTTGTTATTTTTTTTTATTGTTTACTTAAAATAAATGAATAAAGAATGAAGTTTGTTGCATTGCATAGTAATGTTGTACTTATTGCCTGAGTATTGTAAATGTGTAGCAGTTAATGTATGTTTTGCTCATTCACTTACTGTATGTGAAAGGAATCCTTTCACTTTACTATTGTAATGCACAGATGACAACTCATCAGTAGTAGCTCACATAAAGGTTTTCTCATTCACAAATACTACTCATCGTGTTATTCCAGGTGACAGAAGAGAAACTGAAGAAAACATGGACTACGGTTGATGCTCAAACCAGCCAGAGAGACGACGTGAAGAGAGAGACTGTCTACTGTCTGGATGATGACAATGAGACAGAGGTGCAGAAGGATGATACCATCCAAGGTGAGGAAGCTGTTTGAAATTAGATTAATTAATGTTGCACTTATCACTTGATAACACTCTAAAAAATGCTTCTTTTTTTGTCCGCAGGGTTTCGTTATGGAAGTGATATTGTTCCCTTCTCCAAAGTAGATCAAGAACAGATGAAATACAAGCACGATGGGAAGTGCTTTGCCGTTCTCGGCTTCGCCAAACAGAACATGGTATTTGTATAACAGTGTGACGTAAATGGCATCCAAAACAAATCTCAGATCAAGGAAACTTTTGAGACTGCGGTGGTTACTTTATCCACCTACTGTTTCTTTTTACCGTCTGCCTGCAGGTACGTCGCAATCAGTTCATGGGGACTCAAGTCGTCAAGATGTTTTCTGCCAAGGATGATGAGGTGAGAATGGAGAGACCTGCCACATTGCTGGTGACTAAATGTTGATACTGACCTGTTTCTGTTTCTACTGTTCTGTCTGAGCAGCATGCAGGAGTTGCGCTTTCCGCTCTCATCCGAGCGCTACATGAACTCAACATGGTGGCCATCGTACGTTACGCCTATGACCGGCGCAGCAACCCTCAAGTAGGAGCGGCCTTTCCGTGCATCAAGCAGGACTACGAGGTGAAATCACAGACTCCTAAACATGCTGTTTAACTATATTAACTGAATCTGTGTCAGATAGCACAGAGCTGATGGTCTCTCTCACCCTCAATAGTGTCTGATGTACGTCCAGCTGCCCTTCATGGAAGACCTCAGACAGTTCACATTTCCCTCTCTTGAAAACAACAAAAAGTTCACTCCATCAGGTACAAAGCAGCTCACAGAACTGACTTTTAACTAACTCGCAAACTCACACATTCATGTTTAACTGACTGCAAGAGGAAGCTTTCCAGTCATTGTCGTATCTACAGTATTTAGACCTGCAGTTGTGAACATGACATTGTTGTCCCCCTCAAGTGCAGAAAGATGTTGCAATTTCAACACTGTTGTGTTGTCTACATTTGCAGTTCTTAACTTCCACTGCTCTTTCTTGACTAGTTTATATGTGGCACAGTTTCAGAACCGCAGGTCTGATGCTGGCTGGCACTGCAGCTCACGTCACCGACACTGTGTGTTAGGGCTGCAACTAACAATTATTTTCATTGTCGATTATTTTCTCCATTAATGGATCACTTGTTTGGTCTATAAAATGTCAGAAAACTGTGATTTCAGTGTTTCCCAAAGCCCAAGATGACTTCCTGAAATGTCTTGTTGTGTTCACAACTCCAAGATATTCAGTTTACTGTCATAGAGGAGTAAAGAAACCAGAAAATATTCACATTTAAGAAGCTGGAGTCAGAGAATTTTTACTTTTTTTTTTCTTAAAAAAGGACTTAAACCGATTAATCAATTATCAAAGTAGTTGCGGATTAATTTAATAGCTGGCAACTAATCAATTAATCATTGCAGTTCTACTGTGTAACTTTTTAAAGAAAAAATAAGTGATAAGACTTCAATAAGAGATGGAGGAATGAACTTTTGTGTGTTATTTGATTCCTCTAGACACTCAGCTGTCTGCTGTGGACTCTCTCATTGACTCCATGATGTTGGTAGAGGAGGAGGATGATAATGAAAAGCAAAAGGACATGTTCAAGGTCCACGACATTCCCAACCCTGCCTTCCAGAGGCACTTCCAGGTACTGCAGTTTGTATTGAAGAGATACAGTACTTCTATTACTTGCCTATTGAGTTGAGGCAGATGGTAAAGTTTTGAAGGAGACATGGGTGTCACTTTTTCATGTCACCAAAAAAAGACTTCATCTGTCTGACTAGAGCTTCACCAGCTGGAGGCTGTTGACATTCAACTCCTTCCTCTGTCACCGCCTGTCTCACCCCCCCCCCCCTACTCGACCTTTCTTTCAGTGTCTGCATCATCGGGCAGTAAGCCCCGGCACCCCTCTTCCCCCCATGGAGCAATGGCTGAAGGCTGCTCTCGAGCGCCCTGATGTCATTACTGAACGTTGCAAGGCTCCACTAGAGGAGATGAAGAGGAAATTTCCTCTCACTGAAGTGGAGAAGAAAAAGAAGCCTAAGACTAGTGCTCAGATTTTTGGCAAAGAGTAAGTTTGATTCAGTGGTGGTGGGTCTTTGAGTGTTACAAAATACTCCAAAATATTCATGTATAAGATTACGTAAAAGCATTTGGAATGTGATTTTTGTTTTTTATTATCTTGCAGTAGTGTTTTGTAAGAGTGTGTGCAGATGTTTTTAAGTGATAATAAAACTATTTTCAGTATTCTAACTGACCCCTTTTGCCATTTACAGCGCAGAAGTGCCAGATGCCAAGAAGGCAAAAGGAGACGAGGAAGAGGAGGAGTATAGCCTGGCTGACATTGCCGAAGGCTCTGTTACTTCGGTGAGAATCAGGGGAGCTGAATTGCATAATAATACTAGAGAGATAACCACTTTCTATAACAATCAGCTATTCTAGCTATTCAGTATAAAGTACTTCACCACTTGTTTGAACAGGCATACTTCAAAATTTCCATTTCACTTCAGTCATTAATTTTAAACACTTAACCAGGTGGGAAGCGTGGATCCAGCCAGAGACTACCGGGCTCTGATCAAGAAGAAGAGCCTTCCATTCGGAGAGGGTGAGGTCCAGTTTCTCTGATAAACAGTTTTTCTGTTTGTGTTATAAACCATCGTGACTCATGTTCAGCCCTTGTAATTGTCTCTTTGTTTGGTTGTGGTGACCCCCGTGTCCTTCCCAGTCTGTCAGCAACTGACTCGCAGGATAGAGCAGTTGCTTGGCAACAAGAGCACACAATACTACATGAAAAGCATCACCTGCATCCAGGCTTTTAGAGAGCAGTCCGTAAAGGTAAATAAACATTCACCATGTCCCATTTGGGGAAATGCATGATGATGTGGGGGTTTCTGTTACAAGAGTCTTTGTGAAATAATTTTATCAGAACGCATAGTTTTGGTTTTGCTATGGAGATTATAAGTCAACTTGAGAAGATTGCAATGAGTCTGTTTCGTTTCTCGCGGCTTGAACCAAGGCCAGTTCTTGTGTGAGTATGTGTCTGCATGTAGCTGTGAGCTTTTAAGAGACTCATAAATGGATTTTGAATGTTTCATATCTTTGGTAATTCAGCTGGGGGATGCGAAGCTGTACAATGGCTACCTCCAGTCCCTGAAAAGAAGCATCCCAAACAGAGGGCTGGAGGTCTTCTGGGACCTGCTTGTTCAAGGTATGATAAGCCTCTTTACTCGAGGCTGCAGGATTTCTCTCAAATATTTCCTCCCTTGAGATGGGAAGAAATTTCCACATAATCTCTTGAGTGCAAAATAAGTAAATAATGCAATAGTGGGAGCTGATTGATGCCTAAAAATGCACTGCAGCCTCAATCACAAGTCTGCTGAAAGGAGTTTGGTGTTTTTGTTTTTAATTCTTGCTGTTTGATTGACAGATGCCATAACTCTGATCAGCAAGGACGAGGTCGAAGGAAGCACTGTATCCAAAAACGAAGCTAAGCAGGTAATTCCCCTATTTAAACCAGTGTGAGCTGTTGAGGAAACAGCAACTGTTTTACATATTTGAAATGAAGGTGATCTTAAGACTGTATTCCTACTGACTGAAGCCTATTTTCTCCTCCAGTTTCTGGTTACTGAGGAAAAGAAAGAGGAGGCGGCTGCACCACCAGTTGAAGATACTGGAGACGTTGATGACCTGGCAAGTGTGATTTAAAAAAAAAAAAATGTATTCTGTGACCTTTTCAGGTTTTAAAGGGGACATATGCTCATTTTCAGGTTCATACTTGTATTTTGGGTTTCTACTAGAATATGTTTACATGCTGTAATGTTAAAAAAAAACCACATTATTTTTATCATACTATCTGTCACGCTCCGTTTTAGCGCCTGTCTCTTTAAGCCCCCCTTCCGAAAAAGCCCAGTCTGCTCTGATTGGCTTGCAAAAAATATGGTGCACCTTTACAAAGGTAGTTCTCAAGCTGTGGGAGATTCTAATGAGACTGCATGTGACATAGGAAGGGGAGCCGAATCTGATTGGCTTGTTGAATCACACGTTTTCTGATCTAGGCAGCCCACAAAAAACTGACTGGGTTGGCCTCTAGTAGGTTGGTAGGCACTCCAGATACCCAAATATATGAGCAAAAGCACTGAAAAGTGAGTTTTTCATGATATGTCCCCTTTAAATATTTAACTGAAGTGCCCCAAACTTACGTTTTCTTTACCGTTTCTTGTATATTTGCAGGACGGCCAATTGAGACCTTTGATATAAACTCTCCAGTCTTATAATTTTTTTCTCTTCCTGTGCAGCTTGACATGATGTAATAAGGGAAATTGGAGCGTCTGAAGTGGACATGCAGAGAAACAAGAAGAATGCACTCATTCAGCTCGGCCAGACCAAACCGATTCAGCCGTCCATTGTTCTGCCTCCCACTCGAGGACCCCTGAAACTTGTAACTGCATACATACAGCCCAGAACGGCGTATAAAAGACTTTTCTCTAGAATTCACAAAAACTTTTGCAAGTACGGTATGTTGAGGGCTTTCCATGTGTTTTGTCTTAAATGTCAAAATCATTGTAATTTTAATGAATATCTTGTTCTAATTCTGTGGGAATTTTCAGTAATGTTGGATACAGTGAATGCTTTAAATCTCAAGATGTATGTGCACTACAAATCCTTTGTGACTTTACAGAAGACAGCACTGCCTTGTCCAACAAACTGTAAGTTTATTATCTTAATGATTAATGGTTGATGATGAATGCTTTGACTTTTTTTCGACATTGATGTACATGTTTTTATATAATAAAACATTGAAGATAAAGACAGTTTTTTTGACAAATGTAGTGAAGCACAATGCTGTGTTGTCATTTGCAAATTGTACAGTGCAAAGTAGAATCATAGTAAACCAGTATCTCATGTTTAAAATGCTTGGTTAACAGCAGTAGCACCAATATGATGTTCACATCCATGTGGTTTCTCATTAACATACCCACTGGATGAAACGGTCAAACAAACTGGACTGGGTCAGATCAGAGAAGTCTTTTCCTTTAAAGATGGCGTACTGGTCATCCATGGCCAGCTTCATTAGGACTTTTTGGTCAACGTCACTTCTTGTGGCTATCACTGTGGAGACGACCTGTGCCCCGCGCATGGCGCTTACCGCCTCGTCCAGGATGTTGCTGTCAGTGACGCCGTCTGTGATGAAGACAAATGAAATCTCTGCGTTGCGTCTCGTCTGGCGAGCATTTCCTTTACCCAAGATGGTGTCGATGGTGTGGATGATGGCAGGCCCTATGCTTGAAGAAGAATCCAGATAGGGCAGGCGTGCAATGCCATCGGCGATGACGGCGGGGTCGTGTGTCAGAGCAAAAGCCAAGTGGTTTTCATTCTCCTTCCCGAACTCTATCAGTGCCAAGCGGGCTCGCATATTATCAGTGTTGCTCTGGGCCAGTCCCAGTCTGTCTGCCGCCATCTGCACAAATTCACGGACATGCTTGAAGTTATCCATCCCGAGGCGCTCTGAGCCATCTAGTAGAAATACCAAATCCACCGGCCGCTGGACACATGGAGAGACATCAGGTTCTGTAATGAAAGAAAAATCATTCACTGAGCTGAACTCCATTATACCGATGAACAAATCTAGCTGTGAATAACACTTACGACTTTTACAGGGGAGATCAGGGCAGACGATCACAGGATCTGGCAGAGAAATCAAATGGATATAGGTTAGACAAGTGGTCAGAAGGACCAGTTTTATCATCCTGCTGTGTGTACTGGTACAGACTCACCGGGGCAGAGCACAGTCTCCATCGTCTCTATGAACGTTTCCGCCACCAAGTCGACGTAACGCTTCATCCCAGTGACACGTTCCTTCTTGTTGCACGCGATCGACCCCAGTATCTCATCATCCTGTTGCTTTGCAAACATATCACCAACCCCGATGGCATTCACCACCACATCGTTGTCGCAAAGGTACTGGAGCAGATTTTCATTGTCGCGCGGGTCATAGCGGCCATCTGTGATCACCACCACAGAAACTTTGGCTTGCGCTCTCTTGCCGTCCCTGATGAGGTTATCGTAGGCAAACTTGAGAGCTGAGGGTGTGAAAGTGCCCCCGGCAATCCACTGTAGGTTCTTCACTGCCGTTTTAAAGGCAGAAATGGAGTTGATGTTTGGGTCATTGAGATGAATGGCCTCAAAGGTCCCGTCGTGACTGAATTGTACAACTCCGACTCTTGTACCTAGAAGAGGTAGACATGTCAAATGGTGTTTACAAATGTCAACAAATATTACGAAAACACCAAAACCATTTTTTGGGGGTGGTCTCTCAAACAGGTGTAATTTGTGCATTTGTCTGGGACTACTTTCAGTCACGTATTAATACAAACATGGTGCTGTTGTGAGTATTTTTATGGCAGTAGGATGTGGTTTGTGGAATCGGCTCATTTATTGACATGATGATTTATTTTTTACCAAGGCGGTCTATGGCACAGAGGAATAAGCTATATCAGGCTTGGGCTACACAGATAATATTTTTCAGTATCATAAATTAATTGTTGGTGTTGGTCTTTACATTGGATTCGTTGAAAGTAAGAAAAATATAGAATATTTCCAGCCTTATCCTGTAAATGTTTTAGTTAGAGGTGCTTTTCAGCAATTAACAGCATTTCTGGTATTTTGGCTTTGAGTTCACATCAGTTTGAATGTGAAACTGTTTACAGTAAGAAATAGAAATTAGGGCTGTCAATCGATTCAAATATTTAATCACGTTTAATCGCATGATTGTCCATAGTTAATCGCGACTAATCTAAAATTTGTATCTGTTCAAAATGTACCTCGAAGAGAGATTTGTCAAGTATTTAATACACTTATTAACATGGGAGTGGGCAAATATGCTTACTTTATGCAAAAGTATGTATATGTCTATTATTGGAAATCAATTAACAACACAAAACAATGACAGATATTGTCCAGAAACCCTCACAGGTACTGCATTTAGCATAAAATAATATGCTCAAATCATAACATGGCAAATTCAAGCCTAACAGGCAACAACAGCTGTCAGTGTGTCAGTGTGCTGCCTTGACTATGACTTGCCCCAAACTGCATGTGATTATCATAAAGTGGGCATGTCTGTAAAGGGGAGACTCGTGGGTATCCATAGAACCCATTTTCATTCACATATCTTGAGTTCAGAGTTTCAAGGGACCCCTTTGAAAATGGCCATGCCAGTTTTTCCTCGCCAGAATTTTCCACAAGTTTGGAGCATTATTCATCTTCCTTCACAACAAGTTGGCGTGACATGGTTGGTACCAATGGATTTTTTTAGGTTTTCTAGTTTCATATGATGCCATCTGCACTCTAGCTTTAAAATTGAGCCTGCTACAACTTCCGGAAGATTGATATTGCAAGTTGCGTGAATGCGTTAAAGAAATTAGTGGTAAAATTAATTTGCGTTATCGTTATTATTAGCGTTAACTTTGACAGCCCTAGTTGAAATATTAACTGGTCACACTAGATGGCTGAAAAATCTGCAGCGTTGCTAATCTGTATGTTTTCGTTACAGTCACAGGGTTAATGAAGAGTGTAGTGGGGTCCTGTCCAAATATGTTTGGCTCTAACTGATGGATTAAGTGAGTCACTCTTTGGAAATGGTTTATCTTTTATGGCAATCTCTACTTTTTGTCACTTGAAACCGTGTCTGCAAAAGGATTTGCAGGGATGTCTGTGCTGTGTTTTTGCTCGACCATACCGGTTGATGACGCAGGGTTGCTGGCCATAGATCCCAGCCTGTTGACGGTGTTGATAACAAAGTTCTTTTCCAGCGTGAAGTTTGTCAGCCCAACGCTCTCTGAGCTATCGATTACAAATACAATGTCCAGAGCTCCACAGTGCTTCTCACAGTCTGAGACAAAAGACAAGAACAGGATCAGTATGTTGAAAGATGCTGAACGATCAAGCTGTGTTTGATCAGTGATGATATTTACCACAACAACCACACGTCTCCCTGATGTAAGTCATGACATCACAGTCCTGCAGTGATAGGTGTGCATGTTAATACAACCAAGGAAATCTAATTAATTTATAGTATTTTCAAAACTGTAATGCTTTTTAAAGTTGACTCACATTGAGCCCAGGATCGCCCACTGGTCCTTGGTCCCCCTACACACACACACACACAAAGAGAGAGCAATGCAATTGGATCTCAGATTTGCACGCATGGCCAAATCATTATTTGAGTGGTTTTGCTGTTGCTTACATCAGACCCAGGATCTCCACTGGGTCCTCTCTGTCCTGGCTCACCCAGATGACCTGGTTCTCCCTGCGCAGAAAACATTTTTCAGTAATGGGAAGCCGGCGTCTGCCCATTCTCGTCAACGCAATATCTCAGGAACACCTGGAGGGAATTTCTTCAAATTTGGCACAAATGTCCACTTGGACTTGAGGATGAACTGTTTAGAATTTGGTGGTCAAAGGTCACTGCGATCGATCGATCCATCTATCCATCTATCCATCTATGTATCAAATAACTGCAACTTCACTGGTTGGTGGAGGCATACAACCGCGAGGCAGTAATTCTAGTCTTATTTAAGTCTGCATCAGATTAACCCCAATAAGATGTACTTTTAATGTCATCGTAGGGAAATTTGTTCTGGACTCCGTCCTGTAGTTCAACAGAAGATAAAATCATACATGCTATAAAGGGAAACATCCCAACAACACATAGCTTCATAATAATACATAGATCCATAACAACACGTAGACTCATACAAACACATCGATTCCTAACAATGCATATCTTCATAACAATGCATAGATTCATAACAACACACAGATCCATAACAATGCATAGCTTCAACACAAAACATAGCTTCATAGCAGCTTCATAACAACGCATAGATTCATAACAATGCATATCTTCATAACAACGCATAGATTCATAACAACGCATATCTTCATAACAATTCATAGATTCATAACAACGCATAGATTCATAACGCATATCTTCATAACAATTCATAGATTCATAACAACGCATAGATTCATAACATCGCATAGATTCATAACAACGCATATCTTCATAACAATTCATAGATTCATAACAACGCATAGATTCATAACGCATATCTTCATAACAATTCATAGATTCATAACAACGCATAGATTCATAACATCGCATAGATTCATAACAATTCATAGATTCATAACAACGCATATCTTCATAACAATTCACAGATTCATAACAACGCATAGATTCATAACAAAGCACAGATTCATAACAACGCATAGCTCCATAACAACACATAACTTGATAAAAACACAAAGCTTCATAACAACACATGGCCTTGAACAACACACAATTCATACAACACATAGACTCATGTACACATACACACCCTCCAACAATGACAAGCTAGTGCACAACCCACAATAACCCCAATAGTTGTGGTTAGTTAGTAATTTCCTCTGGAAGTCTAGCAGAATGTTCCGAACCACAACTAAGTCATTTTATTGTGTGTTTTATGAAGCGTTTCTTAAGAACGAAGCCCCACATGAACCACATGAATGACTCCCCAAAACCTGCTGTGTTCTGTGGAACTACGTGGATGATGGTTTACATATGTGACCTTAAGAAACATCACACATCAGCACCGCCACCGCTCCTGCTGGTGGGATTGTCAGTGTGTGTCCAAATGAGAAACTGCACCTGCTACAATATCTAGGACTTCACAGCCTTGTTCTTAAACTTTTCTTTTTCTTCAGCTAAACTCATACAAGAAGATGTATTCATATTTTAATTATCATGGTATCTTTTCTCACTGCAGAATAAGGCAAAGTGATGCACTCGCAATCTAAAGGGTATTTTCACCCAGACAAAAATACATGTTTGCGCTTAACCTCTAACTATGCATTGCAGATATTTTTAGTTTCATCAGCTGGGGTTTTCATATACTGTGTAATATCTTAAGATTTCTACCTCAATCCCAATTCAACAGAGGTGAATGAAACTTCCTCTGTGGTAGATAAAATGCACATTTAAATAATCCCCAACATCTCTTGCCATAAACAATGTTCTAACGTACGAAGGACAATCCACAGAGCTGCCTGTGAAGCTTTCTTTAGATCTACTTTCTGCTGAAGAAAGAGTCCCAGTGGTATGTGGTCACAGTGAGGTCTGTGCATTATCCTGAGTACCTGGGACATTGTTTTTGGAAAGACACATTGCTGTTGAGCTTTTTAAGGTAATATTCAATTCTGTGAGCACCATATCCATCCACTTCTATTGTATTTTAATCTCAGACAGGTATCTAAAAGCTTGGACAAATAAAACTGGAATCACCACCTCGCAGTTGTATGCCATCGCCAACCAGTCAAGTTGCAGTTTACATCCATGTCTGTCCAAAATGTCATCAGTTCATCATTTTATCCTAAAACAATTGTCATAAATTGGCATATACTATAAATTATTGAATTGTTTGTGAGGTCACAGTGACTTTGACCACCAAAATCTAATCAGTTCATCCTTGAGTCCAGGTAGACATTGGTGCCAAATTTGAAGAAATTCCCTCCTGGCGTTCCTGAGATATCGCGTTCACGAGAATGGGTCGGACGGATGTACATATGTGTGGACGGACGGACAGACAACCCCAACATGCTGTGCATTCCAACACCCATATTGCCATACTATTTAACATGCCAGAAAAATATTTAGTATGTCCCAATACATAGTATGTCAAATGCAGTATGGCAAAAATACCAGGATGTCGCATTTAGCAGTATGCAAGCCAGCATGCATTTTTTGGCTATTCTGACCCACAATCCTCAGCACAGTGGATATATGAGCAAGAGGGTAAAAGTTCAAGGCACAATGTTATGACAAAGTAGTATGTCCCAATTGTATACATACTGCATGCAACAGTATGTACTTTGTAAGGGCAGATGCACTACGTACTGAAAGAAAAAGTGTGATTGGAATGTAGCCATAATGTCTCGAGCCACGGCTTGTTTCTGGCGCAGAGGCATATTAAAAGCTATCTGCAGGGCTATATATTATTAGTGGTAAGTGATTAAATCTTTAAAAATTGTGGTAAACACTCCATTTAAAATCTTTGAGGCTGAGCAGCATGCACGGCATACATTTTAAAGCATTCTCTGCACAGCATTAACATCAATTTTGTTAATGTCTCTGGGCAAAACACAGGTTGCTCTGACTGACTTTGAACATTTTGTTTTTAATCTTACAGGCTCTCCTGGTGTTCCATTTTCTCCAAGTCCTCCTTTGGCACCACATTCACCTCTGCCCCCCCTGGGTCCTCTTTTACCTGGATCACCCCGGTCTCCCTGGAAAGATCAGAGTTACTTTAGACTCAGGTATGCAACATATTGGAAGAATGTCGTGAGGTAAAAACAGAAAACCGTACAGTTCCTCCTCTCGATCCAGGATAGTTGAATCCTGGTCTTCCTTCGTCACCCTTTAGAAGGAAAAAAAAATGTTGTCACAAAATGTTTGAGCATTTTACATGATGCCATGATGAAAGTGATAAACAGAAAAGTTTGACCCCACCTTCGGTCCAGGGGTCCCAGAGTCTCCCCTTGGTCCAGGATCTCCAGAACTTCCCCTGGTGCCCTGCAACCACAGAAGAAACTTTAAATTAAAGTTGCATCATATACAGTGTCTTTCACACAAAACATTTTGTTAAGAATCAACTCGAAACACAAGCTCCGACAATGAGCAGTTTTATGATATTATAAACGACCCACATTTCCTCCGGGGCCCCCTGTTTCTCCTGGCTGACCCCTCACTCCCGGTAGTCCAAGGTCTCCCTGGGAGAGACAGTTATAGAGAAAACATCATTACTGGAAATAACCTTCATTCCAGCCCATACACAGACTTACTCATGCTGATGTGAATCTGGCAATGCACACTAATTCAAAAAATACTTTTATATTCTTTTGCAGAACAATTTCCCTGGAAGATGCGATAACAAGTTCAGCTAAGGCTACTTTGGCAGCACACCCAGTACACGAAGGCAAGTCTAAAGAAGACTTGCAGAGTTCTTAGGAAGCTGCTGAGTCATCCCTCTGCCAAAAATCCACCCACAACACGACCCCCTCACCTTTGCGCCTTTTAGTCCGTCTTCTCCGGTCCGGCCTCTCGCTCCCTCTGGCCCGTGTTCTCCCTCGAAAATAAATTAATGTGTCAGGATTTGCATCAAACCATTAATCATTTACCAATGTATACAAAACACAACAGTAAGGAAAGCAGAAATAATTGTATTTCAGCAGAGTATGGGAGCAATTTTCCAGAGAATCTCGTAAGGAAATGCCCCGTAGCAACACAGAGCTGGTGTTTCTGATCTTTCTCTGGAAAAGTCCCTGCAGAGGGATTCGAAACGCATGGGTCTCGCCTCTCTCACGCTGCTGAATTCCTAACCCTTCACTTTATTACGAAAATATATGGCTCAAAGCCAGACATCCTAGACTTCACATATCGTCAAGAAAAACAGAGACTAAAATAAACATTCGAGAGACAAAGAAAAAGAAAGAGAGAGAGAGAACAAAATAGACAGCATTTTAAAATTATATACAAGACAGATCATCAAATAACTGGTTATAATGATGTAGATGTGTTATTATTTACATGTTTAAGACACTGTATTAAATTTATAAAAATCTATTTAAAAAAACTTTTAAACGGGGATGACTTGGTAAATTCATTGAATTAACATTGCTTTCAAAATAAACAATAATATCTTTAGGACTCATTTTAATAAAGTGATCGGTGTTCCTTAAAATGTATATTATTTCCATTAGGGCTGTCAAAGTTAATGCGACAATAACGCGTTAATGCAAATTTGTTTTAATGGCACTAATTTCTTTAACGCATTAACGTAATTGATCTTTCGGAGGTTGCAGCGGGCTCAGTTTTAAAGCTACAGAGTGAAGATACTGATATATGAAACTAGAAAAACCTAAAACATCCATTGGTACCAACCATATCATACTAGCTTGTCACAAAGGAGGTTAAATAACACTTCAAACCTACGCTAATTTTTGGCGAGGAAAAACTGTCAGGCCATTTTCAAAGGGGTCCCTTGACCTCTGACCTCAAGATATGTGAATGTAAATGGGTTCTAAGGGTACCTACGAGTCTCCCCTTTACAGACATGTCCACTTTATGATAATCACATGCAGTTTTGGGCAAGTCATAGTCAAGTCAGCACACTGACACACTGACAGCTGTTGTTGCCTGTTGGGCTGCAGTTTGCCATGTTATGATTTGAGCATATTTGTTATGCTAAATGCAGAACCTGTGAGGGTTTCTGGACAATATCTGTCATTGTTTTGTGTTGTTAATTGATTTACAATAATAAATATATTTGCATAAAGCAAGCATATTTGCCCACTCCCATGTTGATAAGTGTATTAAATACTTGACAAGTCTAACTTTAAGATACATTTTGAACAGATAAAAATTGTGTGATTAATTTGCGATTTATCACAATTAACTAAAGACATTCATGCAATTTATCGCGATTAAATATTTGAATCGATTGACAGCCCTAATTTCCATATCTGTCCAAAACTTAACAGAATGTAAACAGCTATAGAACAAATGTGTCAGCATTTCAGGTTCACTATTGCAAAATGTTGATTTTTCATCCATGGCAGTGAATCTTGACACCAACATATTAGAAGGATAGAAATTGTGCAACATTTTAAAATGAACCCCTCTAATCTTGTTAGAAATACAGAACAAGGCCATGTGCGCTGATCCATAGTAGTCAGGCAAACTAAATTAAACAAGAACGATCGCTGCCCAAAAAAACTGCTCTGAGTTTACACAACGGCTGCCTTCCTCGCCGCCATGTTGCGCAACTGTTATTTGGCTCTCAGCTCACCAGCTCTCTTTCCCGTCATGTTCCTCTCAGCATGTTTTCTTTTAAACACATTACACTAGTTTGAGTCATATTTCAGATGATATTCTGTAGTATTGTACTTTCTGCAGCTTTGTCAAGTTGGTCTTTGAAAAGCTTTCTCTGAGCGCCATACTTACCCTCTCTCCTTTTGGCCCATCAGGACCTTGTCCTCCCTTTGGTCCAGAGTCTCCTCCCCTTCCCTGTTAATATTTATTTAATAATAATTTATAACAATCTCTGGCAAATTCTCAAAATTATAATATTTTTTAAAATAAGTTTTTGAGATACCGCTTCGCCTCTTTGTCCATCTGAGCCAGGAAGCCCCTGCAAGAGTTAATAGTTTTATTTCAGAGTCAGCTTTGTAACATTAACTTACAGTAATATATAACAGAAGTAACTATAATGAAAATAATTGTTGTTCTGTACCGGAGGTCCCTTTTCTCCCAGTTGCCCTGGACTTCCAGGATTTCCATCTTCACCCTAACGAACAGAGAGTTTTGATTTTGTTTTTCAGTAAAGGAGAATCTTAATTTTCTGACAATGTTTTCTGTTGTGTTTAATTTAAAGTTTACCTTTGGTCCTTGGTCACCCAGAGGGCCATGGGGACCAGACCGTCCAGGGAGACCTGAGTCACCCTAAACAAACAAACATTAAAGACATTAAATAATGCACATTTGAAACGTCTAAAAAGATGAAATGTTTTGCCTTTTCTAGGTTTCGATCTATCCTGACAAGAAAATTCTGACCTGTTGCTGAAACAAGAGGAAAATTCACCGAAGTCTTTGGGATTGATCCTCTGAGCACCGATAATGTTGGTACCAAATTTCATTGTAATTCATCCAAAAGTTAAGAGACATTTTTGTTTTTTCGATCATTTTGGCTGTGTTAATGCATATGCATTTTTAAATATCGTAAGTTCAACCTCGGCTCCTGTAATCAGTCTATAATAATACAGACACTCAGACCCTAAAAGACTAAAATGTCCCCATTGAAACCCATTAAAAACACAATTTTGATCCCACAGCCATTATGCCATAAAATCATGCATTCTATTAAATCCTGCTCTCAATCGAGTTTTTCATAAAAACACTGGTATTATGTAAACAAACATTTAAAAGGTTTAACATTCTGAAAATTAATAAATATTTGGTTATAGTTATGATCATGACTGATGTTGGTCAAAAATGTAACTTAATATATATTATTTTTATATCAGTTTTTGGAAGGGGACATTTTTGTCCTCTAAGATGTGGGGAGTTTGATTTTTGCTGAACAAAAAATAAAAATGCATCAAAATCAATGTTGCTAATCATTGATATATCCCAGACAGTGAAAAATACCTCCCCCCCACCATTTAGTATACAGAAAATATTAAATTTTTGTGGGGGGGGGTTTTCACAACTACAGTGGCATTAAGGCCATCACCTGCCGAGGCGATATTCGCTTGAATGTTCACCAAAGTTAAACTCTAAGCAAATGCGAGGATGTGAATTTGCTGCGCCACCAGAAGCGGACGTTTTTTCGCCCCTTCGCTCTCATAGAACGGAAGTGAATGGGAGGCGAATGTTAATTCTGCGCATGTGTGATTGTGCCTTTATGTAGACAAACTGGCATTTAAAGGGTTACAATTCTGAAAATGACTGAATATTTGGTGGTTATGATCAGGACTGATGTTGATTAAAAGATTTGACTCAGTGAAAGTGAAAAAATATTATTATTATATAGTATTTTCATAGCAGTTTTGAGCTTTGGCATGTCTCTTAGTCATGTTTTTACCTGCCGGTAAGTCAAAGGGGAGAGAAAGATCCTATGTTTTCATTTAACACAGACCTTTTCTCCGTTGCTGCCAGGTGGCCCATTGGCACCAAATTCTCCAGGGTAACCATCTGGTCCCTTTTAGAGACAAAAACAAATAAAAATACAGTAGTTCATTAAACCAGTAAACTAATCTTTATAGATAATATAGCTGATCGATTGTTAAGTTAACCAGCCACGTGCATTATTTCATATAATAAATACGATTAAATCAGATGGTTAGAATAGCACCATTAATGATCTTACCAAAGATATATTTTCTCACCTTGGTCAAAACATTTACTATTTCAACACCAGCACCTTGAGACCAACATGTGAAAAATAGACTTGCCTTGTCACCTGGATCACCTTTGCAACCAGGAGCTCCAACTCGGCCAATTTTACCCTGAAGATTTCCCGGAGACAAAGACATCATATCAGTATATTGAACAGATTAGAGTCATTGTATACTGAACATTTTAAGTTGTCATATGAAGACTCACCTTTTGACCGTCAGTTCCATTCTTGCCAGATAATCCTGCCACACCCTGAGTATTTGAACATCAGCGAAGACACTTAATTAACTACAGTATGCAAACACTGACAGTGTCGGATGTAGTAGGAAATAAATAATGTGCAAGCATAACATTAATAATCATTTTTTACCTTTGCTCCACCTGTTCCGAATTCACCCTGACGAGGTAAAGAAGAGCCATTAATTTAACAGCAGTTCAATCTTAATTCAATTCATTGACAGAAAAGCGGGGATATAAAGATTTATCTCTCACCTTGTCACCTATCAAACCAATCTCTCCCTACATCAGAAGGCACAGAAGGACATGTTATTGAGATAAAGAAGGACAATTTAGTTAACTGCAGCACACAAGATCGTCAATCAGTGGGCCTCAACAAACCTTTGAACCGGGTTGTCCGATTGGACCTTCAATGCCGGGATCACCCTGTAATATAATAGATCATATTCAGCCATAAGATGATACAATATTGTTTTCACAGAATTTCAAACATAATAACGATGCAAACTTCTACCTACCTGTCTACCCGTTTTACCGCCTGTCCCAGTTTGACCTCTGTCTCCTTTCATACCCTAGAAATAAGTAGAAATATTGACATCTCAACAAAACAATCTTTGGTACAAGCAGAAATATATCATTGTTTATACATTTTTGATTTGATTTTGTTTTTTGATACTCACTTTTGAACCTTGAGACCCTGTTGGTCCATGGGGCCCAGGACTCTTATAGCATTGATGTTCGTAACACTACACGATCAAAGAGGACAACAAAACAATATTAAATGTAGAAATACATGGAAAAAAAACAAGCGATTTGGCGCAATTTCTAAAAGCAGAAATGCATCCCTTTTTTTAATTACTAGTCTTGTGAATAACATGCATATCATAATTGTAAAATATTTCTTACCTGTACATAGGCTTGTTGTTTCTGCAAAGAAAAAACAACAGTAAGTGAAAAGTGCCTGATAATGATACTGTAATTTAAATCTGAATTAAAATATAAGCTTTCAATGTAAGAAAGGAAAAGGATTTCAGATCACCATGGCTTTTATGATACGAGCGATGGTTGAGGTCTTTATTTCTGGTTTCCCATCAACAACGTCCACTACTATGTAGTCATCGCGGTACAGTTCAACGGGAGAGTTGGCTATCTCCCTCATCCCTGTTTCATCGACACTCCTGGACGCTGCCACTGAGAAAATTTGGATATCTTTCTCCCGGGCCTTGTCTGCCATCCTCTTCATCCCTCCACATGGACTTGCTGTCACATGCCCGTCAGTGATGACCACAGAGAAGAGGACGGGCTTCTTCCCCGAGTAGTGGTGGGTCATTTGGTTAGCCATTTTTTCGAGGGCGCAGTCGGTGTGGGTGCCTTTGCCCTCGTACCTAATGTCATTGAGGTTCCTGATGAAGTTCTCCTTGGTTGTGAACTGACTGAAGACATGCTGCGACTCAGAGAAGTTCAGGCCTCCTATGGACCAGGAGATCTTGATGCCCCTGTAATCCCTTTCCGCCTCGTCCTGGCGCAGTTCCTGGGCAAACATCTTGGTGAACTCCTTAATTTTCTGCACCAGGCTGCCAGGTGGGGACTCCTGTAAGGCGATGGTCTCTGAGGTGTCGAGGATGAAAAACACCTTGACGGGACAGTCAATTATCTTGGCTGGAGGAGAGAAAATCGACAAAAGTGTAAACATCCACTGCTTTGTTGCACTTTAAACCTGCAGTAAGCAGAATATTTTTGGCATCATTTGGCAAAACATCCATAATAACCTTTCAGCATATTGTAATTCAAGTGTTCTGAGAGATAACTAGATTTCAGCACCTCCTCATGGCTCTGTTTTCAGGCTTTAGAAAATCTAGTGAAAGGACACTTTGGCCAATCACAGGTCATTTCAGAGAGAGAGCGTTCCTATTGGCTGTTCATTCAACGGAGGCAGCTGTCGATCACTCGCAAACTCTGAACAAATGGTCAAACTAGGCAGCGCTGATCAAATATGAATCTATATAATCTTACTGTAATGCCTATTTCTCACCTCAAATGTTTTCAGAAAAGTTTGCAATGACTGTTGGGCGGTGCTTGGTATTTCCTCAACTGATCTCAACATGGCTGCCGAGACACAAACTTTCTAATTTTACAGCTAAACAGTACACTACAAGATGTTTCTGAAAACATTTGAGGCGAGAAATAGGCATTATAGTAACAGAATATTGATTCATATTTGATCAGCGCTGCCTAGTTTGACCATTTGGTCGGAGTTTGCGAGTGATTTACAGCTGCTCCGAGACAGCAAGGCTCCAGCTCAGCTCTGATTGGTTGTTTTCCGTCGTTCTGTGAAATCTTGCAGATGCTATTAGGAGCACCGGAGGACACAGAGGCACATGATTCTTTTCTTTCATTACCTGTCTCATGCACTACTGTCAAGATATAGTGACTGTTAATAAAAATAACTTTTTTTTAATCATATTTGCTCCAATTCTCCCCACTGCAGCTTTAAGAAAAGGGTCTGAATAATAGAGGTGTAACGATACATCAGTCTGTATCAATATATCAATTCAATGATCAACGATACAATATCATAGGGGCAAGGTGAAAACATCGATACATATCGATGTCTTCAAGATTTGCCTTTATTTTGAAATTCACATTTTATATTTATTATTTTTATTTAAAAAAATAGATTGTTTTTCATTTAAATGTCTGGAAAAGCCCAATAATAAAATAGTCAAATCATATTTTAGTTCCTTTTTGTGAATTGATATGAATGTAACTGATTGTGTCAAATGGACATCGATTGCGGGTTCCTGAATTTAATCAAATCGAAATCGTATCATGGTAGACTTTGTCATATAAGCAAATATTGTATCATCCAAAGAATCAATATATATTGTATCGTGATGAAACTTGGGATTTACACCCCTATTGAATACTTCTTCTACCATTGAATACACGCCATTAAATTACATTATTATCATATTGTATTGAGCTAGAAAGACATTACTATAACTCACTGTCACAACCTTCAGGTGTGGGCGGGAGTGGAGCTGGAGTCGGACCTGGACTGTCACCTCGTCCAGGTACTGGCCTGGGTCCACGAGGGGTCAAACCTTGAGGTGTTGCAGCGTGGAGAATGCACAGAAAGATGAACCCTGAAATCATCGCCATTTTTTTTCCTGCAAAACAAAAAACAAGACAGAGAGGAGAGGACAGTTGTTGAAGGCTTACTTTTAACTCCCAACGCTCCCTTTAAATGCAGGAAATAGCTGTCAAACAAGTGAGGCTTCACAGAAGGCATCTCCACAGAGCTTAGGGAGTGTTTATCGCTGTTTTAAACAATGTCAGTGAAATACACACTGTGGAAAAAGAGGGCAATATTTAAAATTGTAGCTGAAATGGAAATGTTAGTTGTTGCATCCCACCTGTTTGGTGAAACTGACATCCAAGAACGATAAAACACAAAAAAAAGACAACAGACGATAAGATTGAGTGTGAGGAGGGCCCACATCTAAAGAAGAGTTGGACTGTTTGGTGAGAGCTGATAGCAGTTTGCTGTAGGTGAGGATTAGTTTTACGTAAACCAGAAAATAATCAACAAACTACAAGTGAATAAAATTATTGGTTTAGTGTAACCCCAAACCACAGCTGGGGTTATTAAAACATAAAGATGACAAATGATGGATAACATTTTATTGAAGGAAATCGGGTCCAAGACAGCTGTTCTGTTGTTCAGTGGTGGAATGTAAGTACATTTACTTAAGTACTATTTTGAGGTAGGCTACTTGTACTTTACTTGAGTATTTCCTTTTAATGCTACTTTATGTTATACCCAGAGGGAAATATTGTACTTTTTACTCTATTACATTTATTTTACAGCTATAGTTACTCGCTATGCCTCACAGATTCATATTTCACTGAACAAAAAACATTTTTATTAAAAAAATAATGCATTGCTAGGCTACTTTTACTTTTCTTGAGTATTTATTTGTAATGTTACTTTATACTCCTACTCTATTACAACCCAGAGGGAAATATTGTACTTTTTACACCATTACATTTATTTAACAGCTATAGTTACTCATTATGCTTCACAGATTCATATTTTACTCAACAAAATAATTGTATTAAAAAAATAATGCATTGCTAGGCTACTTGTACTTTACTTGGGTATTTCTTATCTTTTTGATGCTGCTTTATTCTACTACTCTACTAAACAACCCAGAGGGAAATATTGTACTTTTTACAACATTTATTTAACAGCTATACTCACTTGCTATACTTCACAGATTCATGTTTTAAATAAAAATTATACATATTTATTAAAATTATGCAACGCTATAGATTAAACTGAAAAGTAGCCTAGTAGATAAAATTAGCTCCACTGGACTAGTAATTAAAGTTATCAAATAAATGTGGTGTAAAAGATATTTTTCTTTTTCTATTTTTTTTTTAATTTACCTTTTTCAGACATTGTTTAGACTTTTCTTGTCCAACATTTATCAATCTTTTTTTTGGACATTTTTTTCACTTTTTTTTTTCAAACATTTTTCAGACTTTTTTTTCAGACATTTTTCAGACTTTTTTTTTTATTTTACCTTTTTCAGAAATTGTTTAAACTTTTCTTTTCCAGCATTTTTCAAACTTTTTTTTTACGGACATTTTTTCAGACTTTTTTTTTCAAACATTTTGCAAACTTTTTTTCCAGCATTTTTCAAATTGTTTTTTTAAGACTTTTTTTCAGACTATTTTTTTTTTTTTTTTTATCTTTTTCAGACATTGTTTAGACTTTTGTTGTCCAACATTTTTCAATCTTTTTTTTTGAATTTTTTTTCAGACATTTTTTCAGACTTTTTTTTCCAACATTTTGTAAACTTTTTTTTTTCAGACATTTTCTTCAGACATTTTTCATAGTCTTTTTTTCCAGCATTTTTCAAATTTTGTTTTTCAGACTTTTTTTTCAGACAATTTTCAGACTTTTTTTTTTTTATTTTACCTTTTTCAGACATTGTTTAGACTTTTCTTTTCAAGCATTTTTCAAACTTTTTTTTTTTCAGACATTTTCCAGACTTAATTTTTACGGACATTTTTCAGACTTTTTTTTTTTCTTTTTACCTTTTTCAGACATTTTTCAGACTTTTTTTTACGGACATTTTTTCAGACTTTTTTTTCCAACATTTTGCAAACTTTTTTTCAGACATTTTTCAGAGTCTTTTTTTTTCCAGCATTTTTCAAATTGTCCTTTAAGACTTTTTTTCAGACATTTTTCAGACTATTTGTTTTTACGGAGTTTTTTTCAGACTTTTCTTTTTTAATTTTTTCAGACATTGTTTAGACTTTTGTTGTCCAACATTTTTCAATCTTTTTTCAGACTTTTTTCGGAGTCTTTTTTTCCAGCATTTTTCAAATTGTTTTTTTAAGACTTTTTTTATTTTACCTTTTTCAGACATTGTTTAGACTTTTCTTTTCCAGCATTTTTCAAACATTTTATTAAACTTTTTTTTCAGACATTTTTCAGAGTCTTTTTTCAGACTTTTTTTCCCAACATTTTTCAATCTTTTTTTTAGACATCCCAGTACCATAATATAAGATCACATAAAACTCTGAACATGGCCACATTTCTTTTACTTTTGATGCTCTAAGTACATTTAGATGCTAATACTTTTACTTTACTTTTTGAATGTAGAACTTTCACTTAGGCTATAACAAAGTATCTCCCACAAGGTGTCCACATTATTACTCAACGTCCTTAATTTCACTCACACTCTTTTTTTTATTATTAAAAAAATAATGCATTGCTATAGATTTAACTAAAATGCTGCTTATCAGAGATGGAAGAAGTACTCAGATGTTGTACTTAAGTAAAAGTAGCAATACCACAGTGTAGAAATACTCTGTTACAAGTAAAGTCATGCATTCATTTGAATCTGCAAAGTAACTAAAGTAATCAAATAAATGTAGTGGAGTAAAAAGTACAATATTTGCCTCTGAAATGTAAAAGAGTAGAAGTAAAAAATAGTCAAGTAATGTACAAGTACCTCAAAATTGTGCTTGAGTACTTGGTTACTTTCCACCACTGCTGCTCACATTAATGCATCAGTAATTGTGGTCCAATACTATAATATGAAATAACATAAAACTCTGAATGTGGCCATTCTGGAGTACTTTTGATGCTCTAAGTACATTTTTCTGCTAGTACTTTCACTTATAACAAAGTATATCTCCATCAAGGTGTCCACATCAGTGACCTTAATTACACCCTCCTTATACTTCGAGTTATTTTCTTCCAAAAAACAATCATCAGCTGTCAAGTCAAGTAAATATTACAGAAGACTAATTGCTTCACATTTTGAGCTGCTTATATGGTCTTTACACCTAAACTAAACTTTTAGAAAAGTTAAATATAAAGTGTACTCACCAGGGCGACTGCACGGACAGAAGTTAAAATCTACTGTAAACTGAGACAGGAAATTCAAGCCAGTTTCCAAAGAATGTAAACTAGATAATCATCTAGGCAGAATCAAAGAGTTCCCATATCAGTGGACTCAGTCGGGGTCAGTATTTTCTCGAGGAGCCGCCTGTTTTAATCTCAACCCACGCACGAGCACGTCTGGGGCTTGCACACATGCACGAGGAAGGGAAACTTCGTTGGAGAGCTGATGTTTAGATCATCATCTGGTGTTACACATAGCAGCTGGACCCAAGAGACACAGCACAGGCTCCAAAACCATAGTGCAATTCTGGAAAAAAAAGAAAAAAGCAGCTTTAAATAAACACAACATACTGTTATAATCTATTTATCAGCCTGGATTTGACAGAATAAATTAGTCACAGACTGATTCTCTCCAAACAAGCAGCTTTACAAACACTTCAACTCCACTGCACTGCTTTCACATCCTTACATGGAGAGAGCTGCACACACTCAGTCTGTTTATATTTCAAGACTATACAGCACCAGAGATGTCATGTTGGAATTTAACTGCTGCAACTATCCAAAAAAATGATAGTTTATGAAGGAATTATTTGATTAATCAATTAGTCAACAAAAAATGTGTCAAATCAGCCTGTTTTGCTGATTGTTATATCATTTTTTATACAAAAAATGCTAAACATTTGCTGGTTCCAGCTTCTTAATTGTGAGGATTTGCTGATTTCCTGTTTGGGTTTTGGACTGATGGTGAAATAAAACAAGCTATTTGAATATATCTGTTTACTGGGGATGCACTGATACCGATTTTTTTGTTTAAAATAACCAACTCCTTGCGACCGACATACAGTAGGTCTTCATCAGGGTCATTGTCAGCATTCAGCAGTAGCTTGCATACCTATATTGTGTTACACTAATCAGTGGAGAAGTCAGTGGGAAAAAAAAGTCATAGTATGGTATGTCAAAAAATGATTAGAAAAAGTTATAGTATAATATGTCTAAAAAATGTCATGAAAAAAAGTCATGGTATAGTATGTCAAAATATTTAATGTAAATAAAAAGCCATAGTATAGTATGTCAAAAATTTTTTTTTAAAAAAAAAGTCATATTAAAGTATGTCAAAAAAATCATTAGAAAAAGTTATAGTATAGTATGTCTAAAAATTTCATGAAAAAAAGTCATGGTATAGTATGTCAAAGTATTTAATGTAAATAAAAAGCCATATATAGTATGTCAAAAAAATCATTAGAAAAAGTTATAGTATAGTATGTCGAAAAATTTCATGGAAAAAATATCATAGTATAGTATGTCAAAACATTTCATGTAAATAAAAAGTCATAGTATAGTATGTCAAAAATGTCATAAAAAAAAGTCATAGTATAGTATGTCAAAAAGTATTATGAAGAAAACGGAGTAGCTGCTGGGTCTTTGGATCCTTCAGGTGTACTGTGATTATTCAGTGTTGTGAAGGGCTCATTGCATGGGTGGAATATGATCTCATAAAAGTATAAAATGTCTCCTTCAAAAATAATACAAGACAATGGAGTTTGTACAACATTAAAATGCCTTTATTTTACATGGCAATAATTGTTTAAAATAACCAACTCGTTGCGACCGACATAGGTCTTCATCAGGGTCATTGTCAGCATTCAGCAGTAGCTTGCATACCTATATTGTGTTACACTAATCAGTGGAGTGGGATGGTGGTTCTCCATCAATACGTAGGCCTGTTGGTACAACACAAGGAAATTATACATCATCAATAGAGAGGAGAAAGGTGGGAGGGGGCAAAAGAAGAGGAAAGAAGGGGAGGGAAGGGAAGGGAAATTGGAATGAAGTTATTTATCTTTGGTTAAAACAAAGATAAATATTATATAATGTTACTAAGTCATGGTGGATCTAATACTTTCTTATCTAGGTCTACACATGATGAATCCCTCAATCTGTAACTATAGCCTGGTTCACATGTTTCTATTCATGCCTGCAAACACACATTGACCACAAAATGACTTTACCCTTCAATATATTAAAATACAATTTTCTGTTGTTCCTGAAATATTTCTGTTCATGGCTATAAACACATTTTGTCAAAAAATCACATTAACCTTCAATAGTTCAATATATTAAAATAAACATTTTATATAGTTCCTGAAGTGATTAAAAGTTAGAATGTTATAGTATAGTATGTGGAAAAAAAAAAAAGTCATAGTATAGTATGTCGAGAAAAAAAAAAAGTCATAGTATAGCATGTTGAAAAAATAAAAAAAAAGTCATAGTATGGTATGTCGAAAAAAATAAAAAAGTCATAGTATAGCATGTCGAATTTTTTTTTCAGAAGTCATGGTATAGTAGATCAAAAAATAAATATAGTGTGTCGAAACAATAAAAGCCATAGTATGTTGAAAAATGTCATGAAAAAAAAGTCACAGTATAGTATATAACTATAGTATATAAAGCATACTTTCAGATTAAAAAAAGCTCCTTTCAGATTTAAAAAACACATTTGAACGAAGCTATTTATACAAAATGTTTTCACACATTCAGATATGGTGGTACACAGCTACAAAACTCTTGACCCTATTTTGATTCCACAGCAAGATACCAGGAGGGAGGTAGCTGCAAGATTGGAGACAAGAGCATATAAAGACCTGACCCTCACATAACCCATTTGATGTTCATCTAGTTCCTTGATCAGTGACCACACAGATTACTTTGAGGATGCAGATACCCATATTTGGAAATACCAGATCTCCATCACCACTGAAATATGATCCTCAAGTGAATTGTGAACTATTTATTGTCTAAAACAAAACAAAGACAGGAAAAACATTGAAAAAATATGCAGAAAAACATAAAAAGTTGTGAAAAACAGACATTTTCAGCAAGCAGGATTACTGAGTATAGCCCTGTCAAATCAGGAAATTATATAATGATATGGCTTACTAATGAAATTGTCAAAGAAGTGACTTTTAAAACGATTCATCACATTTATCCCTCCAAGGTATTTCTACATAGATATAAAAAGGAAATTGTTGTGGACTGCTCATTTTGTCAACTGGTTTCAGAAGATTTTTGTCACCTATTTTGGTCTCGTCCCCACTCTTGTATTTTTTGGCAACACATTTGCACTTTTATTTCTCAATATAATGATTCAGAATTTTCCCTCTCCTATGCAGATGTATTGTTTGGCGTCTTTTCTTACCCTTCTACCAAAGCAAATCAATACTATATTACTAATTTGAGCTTATTACTTCATAAATGCAAAATGTCATATTCATAAATCAAAACTTTCCGATCATAAAGCATCCTTTTTAAATTTGGGACTGCTGCACTTTTGGGATTGGACATTTAGAGACGTGTGCCCTAGTTTGAGAGATGTATTTTAATCAGGTCACACCGCTGTACACTGTAATCAGCAGGAATGCATTAGTGTACAAGTTGGTGTGTTTATCGACATTCAAAAGGCAGCGTGCTCAGGAAGTCCCTCATCAGGGGCTCAGATAGAGAAACGCAGTGCTGCTGCTATTGACCTGCTCACAGAGTGCTGCTGCTGTTTATAGAGCACCCAAGTGTGTGTGTGTGTGTGTGTGTGTGTGTCCCCGTGTGTGTGTGGTGCATTTCTGAAGAGATGCTGAGGTAGCAAGTGAGCGATTAAGCGATTCTTTCTCTCGGGTAACTCTCTTTAAATGCCTGCTGCATCCAGATTAACATTTACAGGTAGAGCAGCTGTGCACCATGAGGAGAGGAATGAGGAACAATGAGTACAGTGACCTCCACAAACTAGGGCACACAAGTATCTTACACATTAGTACAGCAATGACACCCTTATGATTATATATTTATGCTGGTAATTGATAAGTATATGGCAGAACATATTTAAATTGTGACTAAGGGGAGCCTGTATATGTTATAGTTTATGACACAAACAGTGGCGCACAAGTGTTTTACTTTTCTTTTTCTGTCTGAAATGTTGGATTTGTATAATATATTAGACTGTTGTCAATAAACCAAAATCAAACCACAATGTAAACATACCTTATTACAAGTAAAAGTAAAATGAAACAGTCATGATAGGTTGGGGGAAGTTCTGCATCCGACACAATTTCATTCTTGATACTACTACTGAAGGGTGCCAGAGATACAAAGAATTTTTAAATTCTTCACATAGTAGCTATAAGTAGAAATACTTAGCCTATGTATTAGCACAAACATCTACATAAGGATCACAGTAATAATAATGGTCATTATGCAAATTGGCTTCATATTATAATGTTGGATTATTATTGCTGATGTATTTATAGATATTTAAGCAGCATTTCAGTGTTGTTTTACCTTTTACATTAGATATAACAGCAGTAATATATTGTTAATCCCTTGCATCTTCTTGTCAACACAATGTGGGAAATACAAAAGGAAAACAACTATTGGGATATTGTGCTTCTTTTCCTTCATGTGTACAAAATCATCCCTAAAATACTCTGTATAACATTAAATTATTAAACAAAATATCAAATTAAAATTAAAAAAATATTTACATTATTCAGGTTAAACAACTGGTAAATAAAAATGTCCTGTTGCTAACTTGTCTTATTGACACCACTAAAGAATATAATCGGAACTGATAACTGTATTATTCCTACTAGTCTGCTAGCTTGACTAATCCTATGATGCAGTTCCTACCTTTGACCACTGGAGGACATTAAAACGCCTGATTTTAAATACACAACACGAGAGTTTGCTGTCCTCTAGTGGTGACAGCAAGCAACTGCTAAATTAGTCAAAGTGACGTCAATGCAGACATTATAGTATGCTCACACTTCCGGTAAATAATTTCAAAATAAAACTTTCAACATACAAAGAGGTGTAGTCACTCGTGGTCACCGCGGGAGGGCAGTGTACAGTCATGCCAATGATTGGCCAATAATAACATGACAAATACATTATACAGAGTATTTTTCTTTTCTTTTTTTAAACTCTATTTCTTCCCCTTTTTTTCGTGGTTGTTTTCGTATATGCAATTTACAGTTCGTAATTACCATAGTTTATAAACCAATTTATAAGTAGTTGAGTTTAGAGATGAACACAATAAGTACACGAGAGAAAAAAAGAAGAAATAAATAAATAAGCAAACAAACAAAAAAGAATAGAATAAAATAAAAAAGTAAAATAAAAAAATTAATAATAATAATACAAAGAAACACAAAATAATAATAATAATAATAATAATAATAAATTAAATAAACAAATAAGTTAATAGAGTATACGGAGTATTTTTTCAGAGATTATAGTGTTTTCCTTTGTTTCTGTTAAATCTAAGGCAAAAGGCAAAACAAAATGCTCGCTGGTTGTACAAAATCACAAAGATGAGCCGTGATTTAAAATGACGAGTATTCACTGCCCTCTAGTGGACACTGTGAAGAACTGTAACGTTGAATTAGTCAAGTTAGCGTCAATGCAGCCATGTCAACATACGTATTATACGATGTGAAATTACATGACTTAGGGCTTTACATTCTTGTATAACAAAGTATACATTGGAAATACAGATACTATTAAATATAAATGTCTTATTGATACCTCTAATGAATATAATCAAACAATATAAAATCAGGCGTTTCAATGCCCTCCAGTTGTCACAGGTAGGAACTGCATCATAAGATTTGTCAAGCCAGCGCCATTGTAGACTTTAGTTGGAATAATGCAGTTATCAGTACTGATTATATTCTTTAGAGGTATCAATAAGACAAGCACATGTTCATAATAGTATATGTATTTCTAAGGTATACTTAATCATTAAACAATATAACGCCCTGCATCATGTAGTGTGCAGTGTAAGTATGTTAACATGGCTGCAATAAATACACAGGTCATCTCTTTGCTTTGTACAACTGGTGAGCATTTTGTTTTGCCTTTTACCTTAGATTTAACAGCAGTGACATATTGTTAACTAAGTATTTTGGATATTTTTGGATGTAAAATATCTGAATCTACAAAGTAAGCACCGTAGCTACGAATGAGGAAACTGAGTTCATGACCTTTGTGTTTTTCTTTGTGTTTTTCTGTGGGGGGTATTGAAGGAGGAAGTTCTCTGAGTTACTTTCCACCAGTAGTGATGCCTAAACTGTATATCTTAATGGAGAACCCGGAGAAACCCCACGCTAACAAGGGAAGAACATGCAACCTCAATTCAGAAGGGCTGCAAGCCGGGTCTGAACCTGAGAGCCTCTCGCTGCGAGGCAGCACACCACTGTGGTTTCACAGACAAGCAAAATCTATCACATTACAGTGAGCAGTGTGGCCTCTATGCTCTACTGTTTACAGAGACATGCATTATGTCATACAGAATTACCCAAGACAATAAAATCCTGCTTTTAGTCGCAATTGCATTATTGAAATCAGAATATAAGGAAATATTGAAAGTGCATACTAAGAGTTGCCTGTAAATCTCAGATTTAGCCACTTTATATGAAGCGTGTTGTGCACCAGTGAGCCACCAGGGGGAGAACACAAGCTACAAAAACATGAGAATCATTTCTATTACTGATGATCTTTTTTGACAACTGAAGTACAGACTGCCCTTCATCTTTACAATTGGTTCCTCGCTTGTAAAAGTCTAATACTACTTGATAGAGGATCCCAGATAAAGTAATGACTATAATGGTTTCAGATTTAAAATCTCTCAATGCAGTGGCACAGTTAGTCTCGTCATCTCACACCAAGTCTTCCTGTGTGTGTAGGTTTCCTCCCACAGTCTAAAAACATGCAGATGAGTTGAACTGCAACCTCTGAATTGCCCCTATTTTTGTTTTTCTGTGCCTCAGGCTTCAGCATCCCCCTGACTCTGAACAGGTATAAGTGCATAAAGAAAAGGGACGGATGTATGTGTCTGCATTCAAAAAGAAAGCTACCTCTCCTGCAATTTCTCCCGGCATTGTCACTGCTTCCAGCTGTCATTTCATCTCACCTCAACAAAAAATGAATCAACAACGCTCCTTTTCATTTTCAGAGGCGGGAGAAGTTGCAGGGAGTGAATGCGGTGCTTTCTGCCCGTCTGATTCAGACTTCAGATGACCTGCTTCAATAACACATTAGCTGTATGCAATTTACCCAGTTTCAAAGGTCCAGTGTTGTATGTAGTCTGCAAAAAATCCTTTTTGGGTCAATTTTCTGCAGATGAAAGCAATGCGTACAATGGATTCATTACAACCAACCAGGAGCAAGACAAGTCGTCTGAAATCACTGCTTCGTATGAGTTTCACACATTCACGCTCTGCAAAGTGCCTCAATTATTTGCTTTTGCAGAGACGTTAGGAGCATTAAAAGCTTTTACATTTGATAGAAAATCTGATTGATGAGTTTCATGAAATACTTATTGTTAAGCGAAAATGTTCAAAACTGCCATATTATGTTAGGGCTGTACATCGATAAAAAAATAGTTAATCGTGATTAATCACGCATTTTTTTATCTGTTCAAAATGTACCTTAAAGAGAGATTTGTCAAGTATTTAATACTCTTATCAACATGGGAGTTGGTCAAGCGGTCAAGGGACCCCTTTGAAAATGGCCATGCCAGTTTTTCCTCGCCAAAATTTTGCATAAGATTGGAGCGTTATTTAACCTCTTTCCCAACAAGCTAGTATGACACGGTTGGTATCAATTGATTCTTTAGGTTTTCTAATTTCATATGATGCCAGTATCAAAACTGAGCCCGCTACTACCTAAAAATCGCAAGTTGCGTTAATGCGTTAAAGGAATTAGTGCCATTAAAACGAATTTGCATTAACGTGTTATTATCGCGTTGACAGCCCTAATAAAAATATTATTTTCTGATGGGAGAATAGTGTTGAGGTTATCAAGTGATTAAATGAAACATGGAAACTATTATGAAATGTAAAGCACTCCTTGAAGGTGTATTGATTAAGTAAGTGATAATGTACAGAGAGCCGGTCATTGTTGTGAAATAAACCCCGACTGACAGTCTTGCTTTGCCCTAAAGGGGTATATTTCACAAAAATTACCAGCCAGCTGTACACTATCCCACTTATTACACGGCTACTTACTTAAGAAATCAATAATTTGACACAAAAACGGTCCTCCAGAGTCTGACATTAGAACTGCGCCCATAGCAACGGTCTGTTATACATAGCAACGGTCTGCTATAAAGAAATAACAGACTGTAGAACGCCGTGATTGACCAATAAGAATCGAGTATTCAACAAAGCCGTGTAATAAAAAGAGATAACTTTAAATTGAAAATACAGCTTTAAAAGTGCGTCTTCACACTCCGTGCTCCAACATGTTATTTCCAAAGCATGAAACAGATATGATCTCAACATATGCAAATGAGCGCAGTTAAATATTAAAACAGCAAACACCATGTTAACCCTGAAAGAGAACATCCAGGTAATAAATCCCTGTGCATTTGGTTGTTTTGTGAGTTTTATCAAAGCTACGTGTGAGTTCAAAGAGACAAGGTGTGAAGAGATCTGAGGCAAGCAGATTCACGGTGAACTCTCTGCAACCTCCTCAGCTCTTTGCAAGCTGGTTCTATACAGCAGCTCCCACCCATCGATATCAGCACTTCATGGCTTAAATAATTCAGCAGAAAATCACGGCGCTACCTGATTCTCTGCAGATACTGTACTCCTGGCATTTGATTATGATGAGGAGCAGCAGAGAAAAAAGCAAATCTACCAGGTAACACGGAGATTCAATAGGAGGGAAAGGCTAAACAGAAAGCAGGTAATACACCTCATGATTATGCCGTTTTCCTTCAATTCAGCACTAAAATTCTCAGGTTAAGTGTTATATTGATAAGACAAGGTTACAGTGTACTACTGCATTGCACGAAAGACTACAGGAATAAAAATAAATTGCATGACATTAAGCTCCTCACTCATATCAGATGTATTTTTAAGCTAATGATGTGTTTTAATGTAATGCATGTTGGAAAAGGCTCAAAGGCATCTGAGGCAGAGCCCCTGAAAAATGTTTCACACTATGATCAGCTTTGGGCTTTTTGCTTGTAATGGATAATATTAGCATTTTTGTATGAGACTGCATCTAAATGAGAGGCTGTAGAGTAATGAACAGTGTCTATCCCTGCACAGCATCAGTGTCAGTCTGTTGAAGTAGAGGAAAAAATGGTTAACAGCAATAACCCCCAACCTCCCCCCATCTCCGCCCTGCTATGAGCATGTTGTGTGTGTCTCTTCCCTCCTACAACATGCTTTAGAGATCTAGTATCCCCTGGGATGAAACTGATCTTCCATGGACATGAAACAAGAGCTGTGGAGAAATATCAAAGAGCATATCTGAATCTGGGAGCCAAGAGATGAGGAAATCACCGGCTTTGTGAGCCAAATGTGAACATGAATATGGGTCTAATGGACTGCAAGTGACACCACTGCTTTTGGAGCAGAAACATGTTTTGACGCGTGGAGATACCGGCAGAAGCAGTTAAGCGAACTAGCTAATGACTGTCCTTTTAGTGTAGTTTTCTCCCCATTATTGTACGGATGGATGGTACACTGTAAAAAGGCACCATTTTGAGAAAAGGTGACACATTGTGCTCCGAAAAGAGCAAATGCATTTCTCAAAACTCAACGAAATCACATAATGGAGGCTGGAAAGAAAATGCCGGAACAAGAAAAGTGCACATTGAAGACAAAGTAGAAAACAGTGTATCAAACCGGCATTGATTTAACAGGGTAAAATAACGTTTACAAATTAGTTCAGGTTCTCTGTTTACTGCTCCATATCTTGCCTGTCATTTACAGGGTTGCTTTCATATTACTTGAGGCCCCGGGGCTACGGACGTTTTGGAGGCCGTCCCATCTCTTCACAGTATGCCACGGCGACTTTAATTCAGAACCATCAATGGACAGCGACAAATATTAAATGGAGTGCCCTAATAATCAGCAAACAGAACATGAAAGTCATCATTATAAGACAATACATCAACACAAAGTTAGGTTACTGAGCCAAGTAGTCCTGTGTGCACAGCGGCAACACAAGAAGATCTTTTCAATTAAAAACCCACAAACATCACAGGCAAAGAGACGCTATAGATTAGGGGTGGGGGTTTGGGGGTCCTTACCCAAGAACATTTGAAGGTTTTAACTTAAAATTATGCAATTTTGTGTGCCAAGTGTGTAGGAGAACTACGATGAAAGGCTCTCTCAAGAGCCAGTGTTTGGTTTGTCTGTTCTGGGCTACTGTAGAAACATGGCGGAGCAACACGGCGGACTCCGTGAGGAGGACTATGTAGATATAAACGGCTCATTCTAAGCTAACGAAAACACAACAATTCTTAGTTTCAGTTGATTATACACTAAAGAAAACATTCTTATTAATATTATATTCCATTTCTATTAATAGATCCCCCGAAATGCTACACACCGTTCCTTTAAATGAAAAAAATGCTAAATTTTTCTCCTAATTGTCACTAATTATCATTTCTTTTTACAGGTTTTCTATTGTAAAAATGAATTTAGAGAAAGTTCTTTCTACCGTTATTTTCAGATTATTGATATTAAATACAGACAGATTTTCAGGTAAAAATGTTTTAGTGAAGATAATCTAAGCTGGAGATTTCAACACAGAGCTGGCTGAGGTGTCACCTGAGATGTGATTGAAAGCTCTCAATCAATAGTAAGGGGACCCTTGAGCTTAGATTCTCTTCACCATATATCAGGAATGAACATCTATGCACATGTTAGCAAATATCCTTTACGCCAAATATCTAAAATAACAATTTTCCAACCAATTCTGCAAATCAAACAACTTTGACTTTTATTCAATCCATGTAAGGACATCAGAGAAGCATTTGAAACAAACAAGAACATGGTATTAATCCAGTGCAGTTAAGATATGACTTTTTTTTTCAACTGTCAGCTGGTTCATAAATGTTTTACCTCCATGTGAGATAAGGCCTCAACTGTCTCCTCAGACCGTGGTGACTCTCATGACCAGCTCTCGTGTGCTATTGCTGGGTTGGCTGCGGGCCTCCGGCTGCCTGAGGTGGCTGAGGAGGTGGAGGATGTTGTAGGGACAGTGTTGGTCCGGCACTGCGCTGCCGCTGTTGGGGTCCACTTGTGTTCCCAGTCCTCCTGCGGCCGTCACCGAGGTCGTAGAAGTGGAGCCGTCGGCTGTGGAGGCTATCACCATCAGCGACGAAGTGGAGGTGGACACTCCTACCCCAGTCTGATAACCTGGGCTGGGCTGAGACAGAGTCCTGTCCACGGTGTTGTTCTTCAGGTCATCGCAGTCCATAGACTTACTATAATTCAGTACCTTCCACTGCTGGTTCACGGCCTGCCAGCGGTGGAAGATACGAAACACAGAAGGTCCCTCGTGGACGATTAGTGCTGTGGAGATCAGAGCATCAATTAGACAATGTCACTGTCGGGCAGCAGTCTTAATGACACCGCACAGTGATATATATCTCTGCAGTGGTACACTCACTGTGTTAAAGCCTGCAGGAAGTATTAGCTGTGGGAATAGCGGAACAAAACAACTCATCTTTAAAGAATCTCACCACTACCCTGCCTGAGATATATTTATTTCTTAGAAAAATTGTAGACATGGCACAATTTACGACACAGCAGTACTCACCACTTTTGGATTTAGGTTAGCAAAAATGATGCATCTGTTCTCTGGGGTTGTTCGATAACATCTTATCAAGGTTTAAAATTGCTTATTGATTCATGCTCATTGAACTCAGTATCTGGAAAATTGAAATCAATCAGTAACAAGAGATGGTTGGATTTCACTGCATTTTTTTTTCTCATTTTAAAGTCATGTAGAGGGAAATACTGTATGAATGGGATGTTTTGTACCATCATCATAAAGCTATAATGTCTTTTATTACAGTTATGGTACAATATTACCCTCTGATGTAAGAAGTTAAATACCGCTCTCTGCCGCAGCAGTCTGCTAAAATTGGACACTTAATAACTCCCAACCTCTTCTATATTTACAGAGTTTATAGATACAATCCTGTCTCTCTTCTTCAGCTCTGCTTCTCTCCCACTCCACTTTGTGGATATGTGAAAGTCAGGTCTTTGTGTCTGCCAGGTGACAAGTTAATCTCTGTAAAGTGCAGAGTTAATGACTTCACAGTCAATCCTCGCCACCAAACCGGAGACAATCAATCTCCTCTTCCTCTTATCCTGCTGTCTACTGCAGTGGCAGTTAGAGTTTTCTTAATGTGAAATGCCATCACACAGTGATCCAAAAGAGCTCCGGAGGGAGACGCTAAATCACGAGTAAGGGTAAGCCAATCAGAGGCAGAGTAGTACGGGAGTGCGTTCACCATAACAGGAAAAACATATCACGAGAATGACAGCAGGCTTAAAGGAGCAATATGTGGCACTGACAGCTAGCATTTAAAATGGGTACTGCAGTCCAAATTCAAAACATCGGAGCTGTTGTCCGTCCGCTCCTCCGGTGTGACTGATAGCAGTTTTGTTAGCTTGCTTCTATGGCTGCAGAAGGCTGTTTGCGTGCCAATTTGTTTTTATATGTGGCTACGGGGTGTTGAAATGGGGAGTGGACGGAATCATACCGGCCGAAACAAAAACAGACATTCTGGACCAGAATGGAGATTTCAAAGGAGAACATACTGGCTGTAGCATTGTTGTCAGAGAAGCCTGTATAGCCAGTATAGTATGTTTCCTTAATCTCTGAGGACCTGTAATGGTCATTTTATGATTTATTACAGTAAATATGTTGCATATTGGTCCTTTAAAGGGGATGCTACAAGTTTGAATTTGGACACTTATCCAAATCCAGAAGACGGTTAAAAATTCTTCGATGCACCTTTTTTTTTCTGTTGTATGATATCAGCGCACGATGGTCGTCAAAGATTGCCTGAATTTGGCGTTGCAGTTTTTTATAATAGAGTGAAACATATTTTAATATATACCATGTAAAGCACTAAAGTTGCTGCAAAAACTGAATGTTCGAAAGTTTAATTTATGTTTAATTAATCAAGTAAGCTTTGTCTGAGCACTTTAATATACTAACTGTAATATAGCGAATAGTACAAATATATTAATAAAAGTGGCCAAGCAACCATGTGTGCAATACAAATATAAGCCAGAATAACATGGAAATACTCCACACATTCATATTGATATGAAGTAATATTGATTGTCAATAGTGTAAACTGTTCACGCCACAGCCGGCGGGAATAATTATAGACTCTACTGAAAACCTTTGACGTTATGTTTGCTTTGCCTGCTGAATACATAATGTACCCGACTGGACACACTAAATATCATTCTCAGTCTTGAAATGCAAACATCAATTCCAAGAGGAATTATGAGGATTCAATAATATTAACAAGTAATAAACCAATGTGAAATCTAGCTCCTCACCGATGCAGACGATATCCATGAAGCCGTACATGCCGTAGCAGATCTGGAAAAGCAGATCTTGTCGCTGCCAGCGGGCTGACGGGCTGAAAGACGACCACACCAGCCAGGAGATACTGGCCATCAGGAACAGGGAGCCCAAGATGGCAGCTGCTATCTGCACTTTCTCTATCACTGTCAAGGAAATGGCCTGCCACTGCAGGAAGACACACACCACAGTACAGCTCTTTATACATTCACATTATAACTTAACCTGGCTGATAATCAGAAAACTTTTCCTCGAAAAGGGAATGCTGCCATGGGGAGGGAGACGGCAAGCAGGTATATATGCAAAACATTTGAATTATTTATATCTGTCATTTTGTTAAGCATTTCTATGTCCACTCACAAACGCCCCTATCATATCATCAAAGTCTAAAACTGAGAGACTGCTTTCATTTTTAGTTGAATTTCTCGGTTTATGATCGGAGTATAACTACAGCTGCAGTCAAGACAGCTTAATTCCTGAAAATGGTGTTTTGTCCCACATCAATTTTGATATGAAAACAAAAAATGCATCCAAATGAGTCCCAGAGGAGAAGGGCCGTGAGCTATCTACCCGTATGCTCATAATCCCCGACAATTCTCCTAATGACATGGCAAAACGTCAGGGCAAAACAGAAATTTTAGTACTCAGTGTTTTGAGTTTTTCATCTGACTACTAACTTGCCAAAACCTCCTTTTTCCAAGAACCTACAATATTGTGGTCATGATCGCCAACTTATAAATATTTTCACACACAGTGATAAAATCTTGGCTTCTCATCCAGCTCTTTTCCTGTTAAATGTCTACAGCGCTGCCCTTTACACCTACAGCTCACCTGCAGTGGGTTCTTGGTGCTGATGGCAATGACCTGATATTTGTAGTAGCAGAGCTCACAGGCCCAGGAACCTCTCTCGCTGATCCATTTGATGAGGCAGGGATGGTGGGTGCAGCGTACTGACCCATTGCACCGACACGGGCTCAGGAGCTCACCCTGTGGGAGAGAGTTCATCAATAACCAGGACAAGAGTTTTTCATAATTCAGTTCATTTAAATGCATTCCTATTTTTACTTTCAGTGGATATCTTGTTCAGACAATCTGTGCTGCTGCTGAAGGAACATGAATCTCACTACCTGTGCAGTGATGTGATGTAAATGAAGTCTTGCACTGATACTGGGTTAGATTTTTGGCTGTACCGCAGAGGGCCAGCCCTACAAATGTCAGTGAGTTACTGACTGATTGATGAAGTTAAACGATTGGTCGGCTGAGTGTTGGACTCTCCTCATTGGCTGTTGCTCTTTCAAAATGAAAAGGCGAGATTCAGCCGTGGCATAGCCTATTTCTCGCATAAAATGTTTTCAGAAGTAGATTTTGGTGGATTGTTTAGATGGAATAACAGAAAGTTTACGAGCAGGCCGCCGTGTTGTTTCCTGTTTGAAACGGCAAGCAGAAAACCAGGGACCAATCAGGTGCATTCAATGATAGAGTACATCACCGCTTGAACGACCAGTTGAGTGGAGCAGCGCGTCATCTGGTGTCCTCGCCGGACCTGGTGGACATGTACCGCTGGATTTAACATTATAGACCATTGACTATTTGTATAACAATTTTGCCACAAATTAATAGAATGACCATACACGGTCCAGCCATATACTCGGTTTTGACCAAATCTTGTTCAGTAGAAGCATACTGAACGCAACGAACTGCCGCACACACCAACAAGAAGAAAATTGCTAAACTTTTCTGCCTCATAATACTGGACTCGACCTTAAGAGCTGCCTAAGTAGTGCTTTGTGATTCATAAGAAATATCTCCCTGTAACAATCATTGACCGGCTGATAATCCTTTGTTTTCTCATCGTATTTACTCCCCACAGAGAACCCTTTAACATGCAGTGTACTGCAGGTTACACTATACATACATTTATATTTCTTTTCAGTTCTTTGTGCTGGCTTATTGATTTTCTGAGAGCTTTGCATGCAGTCAGGCAAGCATGCACACACACACACAGAGAGAAAGAGAGAGAGTACACAGCACTGCGCAGTTATATTATAGCGGAACACCAGTTCAGGTGTGAAATGAAAGAGCTTTGCCTCACACAAAGTTGACAGGCAAAATGCTTGATTACTAGTACAGTTGAAAGGTAGAGGATTAGTCACTGAGGCTTTTATCAAAGAGCAAAGCCCAACAAAGCTGCAAAATACTGCCCTAAATGTACACTGTTACTGCAGCTGTCACATATACATATTCCTTTGTAGTTGTAAATATGGGAACTTCAGAAGAAATATAGAAAAAACACACTTAATTTTCTCTTTTACTCTTCCTTCCTTCACTTTCTGCTCTCAGTGCCTCCCTTCTCTGTCTGGACCTGATCTTTCTTAAAGGGAAAATATATAATCTTGTGTCTGGCTGTCCTGCATTTATCTAGTATTCATTTGGTATAGTTAATGTGAAAAGATATGGTTACTTGTCATACTGGTCATCTTGAAATGACTGAGCCCAGTCAGTCAGTCAGTCAGTCAGTCAGTCAGTCAGTCAGTCAGTCAGTCAGTCAGTCAGTCAGTCAGTCAGTCAGTCAGGATGTTAGTATAATTTCAAGTCCCCTACGTCAGCCTGGTGACTACATATGACTGATTTCACTGAAAGGCAGATGTACTATTCTTGTTTGGTGCGGTTAACCTCTTGGCTGCAGTAGACAAGATCTTAAAGAGATAGTTTAAGTATCTGAAAGAAAACCAGACCTTCACTTCAGCACCTCAGAAGTTGGAGTAAAGATCTGTTTTAGAAGCATTTGAGCAGGGCAATACCATCAATTTACTCCTGAAGAGGTGCTCAGCGGTAGACTTGTGAACTCTTGAACCATGTGAATATTAAGCAAAGCGTTGCTGAAAAGGAGCATTTCACCGCTGTCAGGTGAAAGAGATTTAGCACCCTTATCTTTAACTTGACCAACATGTTTTTTCAGCTTCTCCGGTGGGGCTTGACAGGTTTTCAAATAAACCATTCTGCACTCTGAAACCCATCAGCTAAAGTGATAATTAGAAATTCACTAAATTTGGCATCATGAGGTTTTCACTTAGCAGCAATATGTGCTCAGCCTAACCAGCCATTATTCTTATGTCGTATTCAGGCCGAGGAACAAATGAGAGATTTATAATCTCTCACCCTGGGCCCCAAGATCATTAAAATACATTACTGGCCTTGTCATATTGGATATAGATGATAACCCAAAAGATGTAGGCCTGCCACCCTGACCTGCAGTTAAAGATACTTGGATCTATAAAATTCAAAGCAGCACCTTCTTGTATAGATGTTTTAATCTTAATGGGACTGAACAAAGACTGTAGTGAATGAAAAAATAAATTAGCCAACCCTCTCTGCTGCAAGAAAGCTGTCCACCTTTCTAAGCTGAGGCATTCAATTCCTAAGCCAAGGTATTGTTAATTCAATATTAAATACCCCCTGTCCCCGTCTGCCATGAACATGGCATAAAGACGGTGGGAAGAAATGCAAAACGCAGTGAGTTTCCAAATTATTTCTCCTCTGCATCGTTGTGCTGACATCTCTGACAGACGGAGCAGCACCCTGGTCGAGGAGAAGGGAGGGAAAAGCAGGGAGTTAGAGGAGAAAAGGCCCATCTACAGATGGCCAGGGTGGGAGTGTATTGGCAGGAGCACCAGAACACTTCTGCCGTGTCCAGTGGGACTCAGACCGCTCACTGTGACTGGCCTGATTGCAGCCAAGAGCTGAAACCTAGATCACTCCGGCACAACTGAGGCTGGAGAGAGAGCAAGAGAGACTGATAACAAATGTGGCATTACTGCCCACACATACAGAAAGTGATAACTAAATGTCCTTTTGTTGATCAAACAGCAATGATCATTCAAAAAAAAAAAACACACAATAGAACAATGTATTAAAAAGATGATAGGTCTGATAGCTTTGGCCGTGTTATTCCATTTCTCCGTGCTGCATGATCCTAAAAACATCTTAATGCACCTAATTTTCTCATTATAAAATTGGATCCACTCCCAATGTATATAATGACATGAAACTAAATTAGAGATGGCTATTTACATTTCTTAAGGGTCTGGAATCGATGCAAGTGAACTCTATTAACTCTAGGCGAAGGGAAATTGTGGTATAATAAACTAGCTCCCAATGACATTCAGGCCACAAGCTTGACCTTTAATAAGTACCTGCAATACTGCAGGCATTTGAAAAGCTTTAACCATATTCAACAAGTCAGAGGGAAAAGAATAACTGAAAGATTAAATTAAAGGTCATTTTATTTCACATTTATTTACCTGTAATGACTGGTCACTCATTGCTTATTTTACAGGAATCATTAAGCCTACAGTGACAGCTAATGGCTCTTTAAAAGTAACAGTCGGTTTGTACGTTTGTGCTATTGTGTGACTTTTGTGAAACCGAAATAACCAAAGTCACACAATAACACACACACAAGCTAACCAACCAAGGCAGCGGTAGACCAGCAACCCACATTTTCTGCAACGTAAAATTACAGGTTTTTTTCAATGGAGTCTGGTGGCTTTGGTGAGAACATAGATGGATACAACGGCTTCCGTTCCCCGCCGGAAAGGGCTGTCTGACGGCAAGGTAAAGCAGTGAAAATATTCTAAATATAGCACACACTTAAACGTTTTTTTTTGATGGGCCTTTCTTTTAGGTGGCTAAAATACGTTTTGCTGCCGGCCCCGTCCATAGCCGTACATTGCTTTGCTTCCGTGCTGTAACTCCTGTCTGCTTCTCCAAGTTGGAGACTTGCTGACCGTCGTCTACTGTAGGTAATACACTCGCTGACTCGCTGATAAGTACCTCATACAACCCCACTTCAAAACACCCGAACTATCCCTTTAAGTTTATGAATTCACAGCGCCTGCCTAGACCCATTGCCAAACAAATGGCAGAGGAACCGTCTTATGTACATATGATGGAGTACAGAGAGCGTAATGCCTCGGCACCGTGGGACTATATAGAAAGAATGATGCTAACTTGACCCCTCAAGGCTTCTCATTGTGTCTCAGAAAAACACGCTGTGTGAGTGCATCATCTGCGTTATGATTTAGGAGGGAAAGCCAACATTTTTTCTAAGCAGCAGGGACTCACATATTCTCAACATGCACCTGAAGTGAGGACAGGACAGTAGAAGCATCGGCCCCAAAGGGCACTTCAATGTAATAGTGCATGACATTTCAGGAAAAGGATCCCTCACACGCAGATATATCCCATTACTTTTCATTCTTTGTATATTACTTTTTATAAGTTTGTGCACTACATGACCATTTCCGAAAAATCTCTATGATCTGAAGATATAGCAGAGAAATTGCTTATGCTTTGAAGGACGAGGTCGGGTCAAGTCTGAAAGCACAATCTTGAATGAAGTAAACACTCCATACAAGCAAACCAGAGCCCCCTGTAAAGCTTCTCGCTGACCTTTAGCTGAATAGAACCGATAATGGATTGAATATGTCTCAGGTTAGCTGTATATAAAAGAATACATGAATAACCTGGGGTATTGAGGTAAAAGATTCATGCATTTGTGACATTGACTCAGCTGTTTATTACATTGTTTGTGTCTGGGAATGTAATTTAACTCCAACAGAAGTAGTCTAGCTTAAAGTATTTGGTCAAGGTTTCTTAAAAGAAAACTCACGTCACTGAAAGAGTTATTGGTCTCTGGAATCATTCCTTCACCCTGAAGATATCCTCTCATTGTGTGAATATAATGTAGGTGATGGGAGACAAAACACACAATTTTTTGTTTGGTGCTATCAAGTGGGTATTATCCAAATAAAAATTCATAGTAAAGTATGTCGAAAAATGGCATAAAAAGTAATAGCATGTCTAAAAAAGTCATGAAAAAAAGTCATAGTATAGTATGTCATAAAAAGTCACAGTATGGTATTTCATAAAAGTCATAGTATAGTATGGCGAAAAATGTCGTAACAAATTCCTTATTTGTGTTTCCTCGTACAGTGTTTCCTTGGTGAATTGTTGTGAAGTAGTAGTAACATAAAGAGGGAATATCGTACTAAAAAGACTTTGGAAGATGACTTGATTTTGCTTGACTGCTGAAGGAATAGCTTCATGGCCAGTATGGGCGAAGAGGAATGATTACAGTGACCAATATCTTTCAATGGGCATGCAATATCATATCACATATTGTATTAAGACAGATTTGGAAAGAAAGATGCAAATCTATCCTAAAAAACAGCAGGACTTTGGTTGTGAATCAGAAAGGGCACCTCAAAGAAAATGGCACCAAAAACACTGACAGAAATTCGATTACACAGACTTATTACATCGTTCGGTGTCATATTAAATCAGAGTACAATCATTTTTCAATGGTTGCCTGTGTCAGACACTCAAGGCCCTTCTCTAGTGGGATGCTTGAGGAGAGCAATGTCTCTCGCTCCCTTCTTTACTCCGTCTTGAGTATCTCAGCCTTGGGGATGGAAGTGTTTTTGAGGTGGATTGTCAGATCAGATACTGGCTGCCTCGGTGTATGTGACATCCTGGAGGCTACGGGAGAACAGAGGATAACTAATGTGCCCACTGCCTCTATCACACAGTGACACACGGACAGTCAACTCATCTCTTTTCAAATGGAGCCTCATTCTCCTTGTACCCCATTTACACCTCAGCAGATCCATATCTCGACTTCACCCAAACCAACAGCAGAGCTGACAGGAAAAGGAAGGCCGGTGATAGATAAGAACTTGCATAATGATAAGACGGCATGAAATCAAGTGCTATTGACTAGCTGCAATGTCTCGAGGAAGCGTCGATGGGATGAGTTGGAGGAGGCCATGGGAAACACTGCAAATTTCGAAGGCGCTACTTTGTATGCACTGCAGAGTGTGCTGACTATCTGGAGTTTTAAAAAAAACAAAACAAGGATGAGGCGTTGTCTTCCAATGCCACAACTAGACCCTATGTCAGTAATAATTACAAAGTCTGTGCTCAGAGGTGGAATGATGCACAGAATTGCTGTTGGAGTAATTAGTTGATGAAACATAAAGAGATTATATACACAGCGCAATGACCATGAAATGATATGGTAAATCTGCTGCTTGGACAAATAAAAAGCAACCACGACTACAGACTGATGGATAAAAAAACTTATGTTCTACACCTCAGTTATCTTGCGTTACACTTTTTGTAACCTCCCTACCTCCATTACCAATTGGTGAGGTGTGACATATTCGTCAATGTGGTCTCAAAGGCTCTGTCAAACAGTGTAACTAATGTGTCTGCAAATTGCTAAGTGCTTGCTTCTCTGATATAATTTAATATTATTTATTGCGACACACCTTAGCCCTCTTCTTTCAGATTTTTCCCCTACTGATTGATGTAGTGTGACATTATCATCAATATGGCCGCAAAGACGGAGGCACGCAGTGTGAAGGCTCTTCCCTCCTGTTCTGTGCACATAATTCTTCTTTTTTTTTTTTTTAAGCTGTTTCCAGGTGGTGCATGTGAGCAGCAGAGAGAGTGGTATTATATGCTTTTTTCATGCATGTAATGCTTCGATGTGAATTCACAGTGTTTGGCTATAATGGCGTTGTTACTGCATCTCTGTGTATTCTCCACACTTGTCAACCATGGGGACAAGGTCTTTCATTATCCTCCCACTGCTACAGCGGTCTTTTTAAGCCACGCAAAACAAAAGGATGAGTGCTGGATGCAGTGGGATCCCTGCTCAGAGGACTCTCAGACTGTGTGAATGCCCTAATAAGACACTGGGAGAGGGTTTTCTCACTGGAAAAAAAGCTTGACCACCATGTAATAGAAAGTCTGTATTTATCTAGGGGTGTAGGAAAATATCGATACATATGAGTATCGCAACATTATGTTGCACTATATTGTATTGATTCTCCAAAACACTATTGATTTTTATTAACCTCTTAAAACTCTGATCTCTCGATGGTTGTATCGGGCTCAGTTTTAAAGCTAGAGTGAAGTTACTGGTGTCATAAGAAACTAGAAAAATGATAATCACATGCAGTTTGGGGCAAAAATCATGCAGTTTTTTATTAACGCAGCATAAATGTCTTATTTTTGCCTATTCTAAAATGGTATATAATGGTGTGTTCTTTATACTATGACAGCTTTCCTAAAATTAAATAAAAGAAATCGCAATATATAACCTTGCTTACAGTATGGCAATATATAGAATTGTTACCCCTGTATCATGATGCGTATCGTATCGCCAGATTCTTGCCAATACACAGCCCTATAGGTAACAGAGACTCTGCCAGGAAGGGATGATTTTTGGATCTAAATGGTCACCTAGTCTGGTCTATACTTAACTTTATGCTCCTTGGAGAGCAACTAATTCCAACTAAATATAACAGATTTCGCAGTGAAGGTGTGTGTAGTAATTATGTCATGGATCACTTCCTACATGACATAAACATCTCAACCTGAGGCACCACAGGCCAGAGAGCATCTCCACTCACAGAGCACCTCTGGTTTCACAACAGCTTCTTCCCAGCTACAATAAGGACACAAATACCCCACTCCTCACCTCCATACCATTATTGACACACAGTACACCTGAACTGAATAGACTGTAATGCTATGCAATATGCTGCCTTCCTCTGTGTAATTGTCTGAAATATATTAATTATTTATTTTTTAAAATATTTTTATGAGAGTTACAAGTTATTTTAACATGGTCATGGAGCATATATACTGTATATTTGCAAATAAAACTCTTGAATCTTGAATCTTATTTTAACATTTAAACATTTATGGGTAACAACAGATTTCACTAAGACTTCACAGAGAAGGTGTGTGTAGTAATTATTCCATGGATCACTTCCTACATGACATAAATATCTGATTTTTGGATCTAAATGGTCACCTAGTCTTGTTTATTTTAGGAGCATTTGTTTTTTAGACCAAATAGACATGGTGACCAATATTGTTATTTATGTGTAAAAGTGTATATTTATTTTATGGCCTCAGTGCAATAGTAGCAAAGATTGCACTTTTGCAAAAGGTGAATACAGAGTAAGGACAATCCATATATTCATCTTGTCAGCTGTACAATGGAAATTAACTTTATGCTCCTTGGAGAGCAACTAATTCCAACTAAATATAACAGATTTCACAGAGAAGGTGTGTGTAGTAATTATGTCATGGATCACTTCCTACATGATATAAACATCTTATTTTAACATTCAAACATTTATGGGGTAAAAAACATCTTGACTCACGTATTCTGGTCCTTGGAAGCAGATCCTGCACAAGGGAGTCCTGAAGCCACTTTCCGAGTAGCTGGTGAGAGAGTACCTCTCCTCCAGCTTGCTCTTTGAGCAGTCATCGGAGGAGCTGCTGCAGCCTCGCAGGGCCGAGGACAGCTCTGCAGCATCCACCCAGCCAGGTCGCTCTCCTCCCGGTGGCCCGGTAGCCTCCTCTGCTGCTGCTGCAGGTGGTGGTGCAACCCGGTCTCCTGCCTGCTGCTGCTGCTGGTGGCTCCGCGTCAACGTGTTGTTGTTGTCCGGAACGGCGACGCCTGTTTCATGGCTTTGGACGCTCATGGGGGTCAGAGGAGGCAGCGGTGTCTGAGGTGCAGGTGGCCCGAGAAGGAGCACCCTCAGGTCACCCAGCAGGACGCAGCAGCGGCTCTTCAGCATGCCCTGGCTGCGCAGCATCTAGAGGCTGGATCCGGATACTCACAGCACCATGCAAAGGTGCTGGAAGACAACAGCATGCAGCATGGGATAGTGCAGGGGGTGCGTTTTCCAGTTGTGGGGTTTTAAAACAGCCTTTTAGTGATATATTCTAATCGAAAGTCTTTTTTTACTGTCTTCCCACGAGAATGTAAATCCAAAAGGCAAATAAATCCCATCGATGCAAACAAGTGTCTGAAGCCATTAAGTTCAATAAATTGAAACAAGCTAAAAGAGGAAAGCCAAATGTTAGATTGATGGGAATATGCATTCAAGTAATAAGGCTCAAGAGTCCACTGTCATTTCATGGCCTTAATGGTCTCTGCCTGCTTCTGTACAACATAAACTATCTAGACAGACTTCTCCCTCCAGATTCAGATTCACAGAGTGCACAAACCAAAATCTGCCTTTTGGTACAATGGACTGATGCAGACACAGACATAACAAGCGCTCATTCTTTACATATTCAGGAGACACATTTTTAAATCATCAGAGCTCAGATTATATGTCGATGTCTTTTCAAAAGCAAATCAAGTCTATCGATGGCGTGCCATGAAGCGAAATCTTGTCTTACCTGGCGAGCTATTGCTATACGACTCACAGTTTTTTTTTTCTCTCCTGCCAGACTGCAGGTCGCTGATAAGTCTGCGTGAAGCTTACATCCCCAATTATCGCATTTCCAAGCTTATTATGTTGAAATCCCCTCCGTTAAAATCCAACACGACTGTCGGACTGTCCTGCTCTGGGTGAAAGCATCCGTAGCCCCGGATCCTCCCGTGATCATTGGCTGCTGAATCGGTGCTGCAGCTTCAGCACCATGATTCCTGGGACAGCTCCCAGACGCCACACGTCACCACCGCACAGTGATGCAAGCAGCCAAGTCATACAACTGAGACATATAGGAATATATATGCATATAGGAAAAATGGTTGGTTACTACTTTTAACCTATCGTTATAGAAGGAAATATTAAGTTAAAGGTCACATTCATATTTTTTTTTTTCTTCCAAAGAAGGACATGTTTACTACACTGTTAAGAATTTCCCAGTAAAATAACAGTAAAGAACTGGCAAAAGGGTTGCCTTGATGTTACTGTAAAATTAACATTATTATACTGTCGCTGAAATTTACAGCTTTAAACTGTTAATGGAAAATACAGTTTGAACAGTTTTTTTTATTAATTTCACAGTATTTTACAGCTAATTTACTGTTTAAAGATACATTATATAGCTGTTTTCACCTTTCTTTTACATTATCTTACTGATTTGTTTTAATGCACTATTTAGGTTGTATTTTTTACATACATTTTAATAAACATTATTTTGTGCCTAGATGAATAGACTTATCAGGTTACATACATAGGAATAGTCACACTAAATACAATTAAAGGCACTTGTTAGGAAAAAGGCTATAATAGACTTGTTGACACTTTTCCCAAAATGTCTGTCTATATCTGGCTACAAGCACAGAATGCAAACCAGAACAACATGTGAGTGAAGAACAGAGCTAATTCACTGATTTTACAATCATGTACAATGTACAAGCCTCACATGTGCAGATCAGGTCCCAGATTCTGCATGAAACTGTTACTGATGATACTTTAGACAGTTGATCAGCAGTAAAGTGTTGTTTTTTAAGAATGCATTATAGTTCAGTTAAAAAACGGCCTATGAGCGTAATTTAACAGGTTTTCTTTTGTATTAACAGTAAAGCACTGTTTTTAGCAATAATTTCTGTTCCATAGTGCAAAACATGTTAGTAAAAAGGCAGTAAAAAAGTTAGTAGTGCAAAGTACAAAGTACAAAAAAATATACCAGATATAAAAATACAAGGAGATGAAGAAAACTGTTAAAAACTGAATATAGTGCAGGGTAATAGCTGTGATACACGACTATTAAAAAAGTGAATATAGTGCAGAGGAGACTGTTAAAAATGAGTATAGTATATGATGCTCACGTTGGAAACTTTGATTTATAAAAAATTACAATTCAGGCTTGACAAAAAGACAGACACTGGGGAGAGCAATAAAGTGGCTAGCTAGTCAGGGCAACTGTGTGTCTTGATTGAATAATTGAAATTAACACACCTGCTAGCTAATTAAAACTAGCTACCATAGTGTAAAAATACACAATTAGCTAACCTAAAGGTAAAAAACATTCTAATATTTATCCATCCAATGAATTGCTAAGACTGAGATTTAATGTTGATTACAATAACTGCAACTTTTGTGAGACTGAGATTGAAATTACTGATCATCTGTTTTTCCACTGTATATATTCATCAGGACTGGCTGTCAACCAAAATCCAACTACTTGCTCCTCTTACAAGAGAAGATATTGTGTTTGGTATTAACATGAAGGACATTAAGAGTGAATTGATATTGAACAATCTGATACAGCTGGCAATTTTTTTCATCCATGTATCCAAATGGAGGAAAATGAAACCGCTATTTTCCGTTTTCAAAAGCAACCTTGTGGACAATCATGTCAGTGCTTTAAGACTAATGAAAGGACAACATGCAAAGTGTCTCCTCAGAGCTTATGAAGAACTGAACATATATGATGATGACCCCTAAAGCTACTATGGAAGAGTGCAGTCTTATTATTATTATTTATTTATGCATTTCTTTTTTTTATTCCTTTAATTATTTTCTACCCTCTTTTATTTTTGTTATTATATTATTTTTTTAATAATTTAAGTTATCTTTCCTATCCAATTGTGACTTGTATGTTAGAAGTATTGAGTTTAGATTACAATGTCTTGATGTTTGTAAATTAATTATCTTCATTAAAAAAAATAAAAACCATTGATTCAAAGGGGAAATAGTTTGCTTGCAATAAAGTGGCTAGCTAGTCAGGGCAGCTGTTTGTCCTGATTGAATAATTGAAATTAACACACCTGATAGCTGGTTAGCTAATTAAAACTAGTTTAAAAATACACAATTAGTTAACTTACAAGTAAAAAACAATGATTCAAAGGGGAAATAGTTTGCTTACTTTTGCTTTCAAGCTAACTTATTAAAGATACCTCCCCGGGTTACATAAAGACGGATTTTCTCAACACAACAAAGTAGAAATTAAAGCAAATAACATGAAATAGCTTACCTGTTTATCTTCTTTTTGCTATTTCTCTTCGTCACTAAGCAACCGCCTCCTCCACGTGTCTTCTTGTTTTTCTACGTCACTTCCTGCGCGGCAGATACTGAACCAGCTAGCTACTTAGCACTTTGACAACTAGCTTCACATGTTTCGACCTGCTTCTTCGTTTATACAAACTTCACCATATTTTGCCAACTTCAAGATCACATTCGTGGCCACCTGCTCTTCCATGAATGAATGAATGGATGCTCACTTTATGTCTAAAACCGCTGTCGATATGTATTGCTATGCTTATGTTGTTGCTAAGTGTTACTGTCGCCGTTAGCAACAGTTAGCATCCTGGTAGTCCAGGTAACCAGATGTTTTGGCTGATAATCCTCTGAGTTTGTGTGTTAGCATTTAGTTGCAACAAAGTTCATCCATCATGTCTAATCAACTGACTGCAGAACAGCAGCGACAGATTGAGGAGAATAGACGGAGGGCTTTGGAGAGAAGAGCCCAAAGACTTGGACAGACTATCAGCAGCAACACCTCAGCAGGCTTCAGCAGTACTTCTTCAGTGCAGCAGGTTCAGCCCTTTAAACGCACTGCTGCCTCGGATCCTGCCACCCTGGCTCACCACAGCTCAGCTCCTGCACCAAAACGTTTTGTTCCTCCCTTCAAAAAGGACTTCAATGACTATAATCAAGGCCCAAAGCACCAGCAGTCACCTAACACTGGCAATCAGACTACTCTGTATAACTCTTCTTCTACAAGACAGGTGAGTTTTATTCAATCATTTATTGTTTTGGAGGGAAAAAATAGCTTTTCCTAAAAGTTAATAACAGTACCAGTTTTACTTGGGGAAAGGAGAATTGTGATTAAAAGGAAAGGAGTGGAGATATGGCAGAAAAAGATGGGAGGAGGAACCAGAAAGGAAGGAGATATTTCAGAATACAAAAGTCGGTCGTAACAAAGAAATATAAAGAAAGGAAAAGAAGGGAGGAAATCATCATAACAAGACTCAGACTGGATCACACAGGTCTTAATGGCACTTTGGCTTTAATGGGGAAAAGGAAGAGTGACAAGTGTGGGGATTGTGGTGTTAAAGAAAATGTGCAGCAGCATATCCTAATTCATTGTAAAAAGTACGAGGCTGAAAGACAAAGATTACAGGACCAAGTCAGAGAGGAGGGACGGGACTGGGATTTGATAGGGATAGTGGGAACAGAGGGTGAGGGGGTTGAAAGCACCAGGAAGGCACTATTAATGTTCTATTAATGTTCTTAAGAGACACAGGATTAGTGGGTAGAATTTAAGAGTAGCAGTAATGTGTAAAATGACATGATGTTACACACTCTTGTACAGTAGGTGGCTGTATGCACATTAAAGTTGTTTGCGATCCGCCAGAAACCGAGAGAAGAAGAAGAGAAGAAGACCTTTCCCTAATTCCTTGTACCGTCTTTCCCTGCAGATACAAGTTATTGACCCACTTCCTCAGCCAAGAAGTCAACATGTGAGCAGCCCTGTCATGTCAAGCGGAGGAAGCTTTGGTGTGAAGCCAGCTCATCCCAAACCTAACTTCACCTCGAATAGCTCTGGTGGTGCAGTCGGCACATTCTACAAGCAAACTAGTAAACCTGCCCAAAGTCCTGCGGCACAGCTTCCCTCCAGTTCATCAACTTTGAATGCTGTACCTGCAAAAAAGCCTGCCATCTCCGTAAGAGGAAGATGTGTAGCTCACACAGAGGGCCGCTTCAGAGTAGAAGTGGGCTACCACGCAGAGCTGATTGCTGTTTTCAAATCCATCCCCTCAAAGAATTATGGTAAGTATCTGCCAGCGCAGCTAGGCTGTTTTTTAGCTGAGTCTGGATGCTCAGTGCTTTTCGTAGCCCCACACCCTTTTCCGCCCTTGAGGAAGACCACCACAAACATTTTCATATTGAATCATAAGTACAGGAATGTAAAAATACTTGGGCAGCATCATACATTCAAAACAATATTCAGAAACAGGACAACAAAAACTTAATTTTCTCGAACTGATTGAGTTGCTTCACGTATATGCCTCATACCAAATTAAACCAACCCTCAACAGACGATATAGATTATGCACCATTATGCACCGATAGATCTGTGTATCAAACCTCAATCGTTTTTGAGTCCTGACTTACTGTATTGTGTTCTGTAGCAGCAGCAGCAGGTATTGCAATTTCAAATAATACCCAGCCTTAGTGCCACAATGTTTCCAGGAGAAGCCAGGTACACAAATCTTTCATCCTAACCAGCATCAATTTTCTAAATAGGAATACCAACTTTCAAAATGTAGTGAATCTGTACCATATGTCTGGTTTTGTATGTTCATCTCAATGTCTGCAGTGTCTTTTAGAATAATACAGTATTCTGCTCTGCCTTAGACCCTGCCACAAAGATGTGGAACTTCAGTCTGGAGGACTATCGACAGCTAAGTATGAACATCAGGGAAATATTCATGGCAACATGCAGTCCTAAATTAAAGGCATGACAGAGTATTGGTCTTCTTTGGGCTGCTGCTGCATCTCCTCTGTCTTTACCCTGTGTTGTTGCAGCGGAGGAAGCAGCTGCTATTGCTTCCGTGTCTTTGAGGCCTCTGGAGGGAATGGAGGCATTGGACGTTGCAGAAGCCACCAGCCGAGCTTGTGACGGTGCGGCACTGGGGGCGCTGCTGAAGCTGTGCAACGGCTGGCAGAAACCTGGAGCCAGTCTGCAGGGCCACTGCGTCCTGGTGTCTCCGACTAAGTTTGAGGTCGACGTCGGTTACAATGTCGACGTCATTGCAGCATTCAAGCAGATGCCCACAAAGAACTATGGTGACAGTGAAATTATGCAATTAATATACTTTTGCTGTCTTTTTCGTCAATCTTTTAATGTTGTATTTGCATTTTACGACTTCTGAAAGAATGATGATGTGTTATTTTTTTTTTGTTGTGTGTTAGACATGAAAACGAGAAAGTGGAGCTTTTCACTTCAGGATTACAAGAGACTCTGTGAGTAACAACATTTGCTTTATTTAGCTGGTTTATCTCTGCGGTCCTGTTTGTCTCTGTTACATTTGCCATCTTGTCTGACCGTGCTGTGTTCCATACCCAGTGGATCTCCTCAGTGGGATAGCAGCAGTGGAGGTGGAGCCTCTGCCCAGGGCGGTAGTCCAGGCTTTCTCTGCCAGGTTTGACGGGAGCGAAGCCAGGTCTTTAGACGTCCCTGAGGCAGACCTCTCCAGCATCGACTCCTCGCTTACCTGCAGCCTCATGCCCTTCCAGAGGGAGGGAGTCAAGTAGGTGCCTTTGGACAGCCATCTTTCTGCACGTAGCCAATAACTCAATACCAGGGACGGCTATTCATCTATAATTTGCTCAGTCTTGTGCAAATGAAGAGATACTTATCATAATAAGCCAATATTTCTGTGCCATTCCTCTGCGACTTCACTTTTAAAGGGTTTGGATCAGTATGACGTCGACTCATTGTCCCGCTGTAGCTTTTAATTTTAGCATATCTTGGTGTCCCTGTAGTTTTGCAGTGTCTAAACAAGGCCGCCTCCTCCTGGCTGATGACATGGGCCTGGGAAAGACGGTGCAGGCCATCTGTATAGCAGCCTATTACAGGAAAGAGTGGCCTGTGCTGGTGGTGGCTCCCTCCTCTGTGCGATTCACCTGGGCCGAGGTAAGAAAAACATTCTGCACAGTGCGTTTTAGAAGAAAATTGGTTCATTACTTAGTAGGTGTTAGAGTTTATCACTTTGTTTCCATTTAATGGCTCATTGTTGGTCTGCGTTAAGACAGCAGGCACCCTGTTAATATACAGCTTTTCTCAATCGCTTTAGTACATTTCTCAAATCATCTTTAACATTTGCTAAGCAGTGAGTGCATTTCTCAAAACTATTCGTGCAAACAGCACCACACAATGGATTACCTGCAAAAGCCTGTAACTTGCTAAAAATCTTCTGTTTATCTTTCAAAAGTAAATATCAATGAACATGTCAGTGCCTTCAGAATGACAAGTCCTTGTGTCATTGTTAACAAACAAGATCATCAAAACGCTTCATCATGTTGCAAATATAACAGTGTACTTTGTAAGTATTTTCCGATGTAAACTATAGATAAGGTTTTGATGTCAATGATTGAAAATGCATAAGGCTGCACTTTGTCTGTATGTCATATATCAATTTCAACAGTACAAAGATACATATTACTGTATGTGGGAGATTGATTGCAAGAGATTGGACAGGATTCACATTTACGCCTTTACTGTTTATACTGTAATTTGTTGACCGAACATGTCATTGCAATACATAGTTTTGAGAATTTCAGTTCTAATCTGAGAAATGTACCAAAGCGACTGAGAAAAACTAACACAAAGGTAGACTGGTCTTTAACCACAAGGCCATTATGATGCCCCCACACTTGGCATCATTGAAATGTTAGAACCTCTTTGTCCCCATTTTCCCTTCTACAATTTCAATACTTTCTAATTTCATCTCAGGTGTCTCTTTTCTCTGAGTGTTTGTCTCGTGTTCTGTAGCATCTATTCTCTGCTTAACTCAGCAGCAGCATTACCAGGCTGCACATTTTCAGAAGAGCTTTACTTGGCCTTCTGTCTATTGACAAGACAAGACAGTCTGCTCTCTAAATAGATATCTTGGATCAAACACAGTCCCCCAATCAGAAGTTGGAATCGCCAAGGAGGGTTTAGTCACAGGATGTCGACCCATTAAAGGACATGGCTCTTATCTGCACTGTTAGTCTTGTGCATTTGGTCTAATCTACTGCAAAACGTGGGAGCCATAACTTGTGAGCTTAAGCCAGGTTGACAGGCGAATGGAGAGCAAGTAAGTGAACTGTCAGAAACATTTGGGCCACAGGGGACATTTTTCTGAACTACATGTTTGGTTGTTCTTAAATGGGGAACACTGTGATAGTAGTTAGAATGAATTATTAGTGATGAGTAACATTCAAACCAGCTGTCAGTCACAAAATTATTATTGAATGTTTCTATGGTGTTCATTCATGTTCATGTTCAGAGTCTGACTAGGGTAAAAGTACAGCCTGAAAACCAGTACTGTTATTCTGAGGAGTTTTGTTTCACTCTGCGTCTGCTGTAGGCCTTCAGACGCTGGCTCCCCTCCCTGAGTCCTGACAGCATCAACGTGGCGGTGAAGGCCAAAGACAAACTTCGGTCCGGTTTGGTCAATATCGTCAGCTACGACCTGTTGAACAGGATGGACAAGCAGCTGCCAGGAAACCCCTTCAATATTCTCATCATGGTGAGCTGTGATTGAACTGTGCACTATTTAGAAATGGCTGTTTCCACTTCAAAACATATGCTCATTTTTTTTTGCTCTTTAAAAACAATTACTGATAAGATTTTGTCATTCTGTGCAGGATGAATCCCACTTTCTGAAGAACATGAAGACCGCTCGTTGTAAAGCAGCCTTACCTCTGCTGAAGGTGCTTATTCTTCTTCTCTCTTACATTTAATGTTTCAATTGGATTATGGTTTATGTATGTTTGAAATTAATCAAAAATTGAACCCTTAATCCATCCCAAAGTAAAGAAAAGGACTGCTACACTACCAATATTCAACATTCAACATATGTGAATAAACATCTTTTATATGACCAGTATTACTGATCTTCTATCTTTGGGTCTAATATTTCAACTTGGAATACCAGATCTTTTTTTTATTTAAACATCTGCCACAGGCTCTGATAGGATCCCTGTACTAATGCACAGTTTTCCTTGTGTCACTGTATTAGAGAGAAATCATCGTTTTCCCTCTGTAGTGTACTGAATAAGTATAATCCCCGGTAACATAGATCCAGCTGAAGCCAAAACATTGCAGCATTTGGCTCGTGGTTGGGTTTAATTTCTTGCTTTGTCAGCTAGACTCTCTCAGCGGTGCTCTGATCAGAGTTGTTTTTTCCATCCTCAGGCAGCAAAGAGAGTGATTCTTCTGTCTGGGACCCCTGCCATGTCCAGACCCTCTGAGCTCTACACCCAGATCCTGGCTGTCAGACCTACGCTCTTCCCTCGCTTCCATGAGTTCGGGATGCGCTACTGCGGTGCCACACAGGTAGCTTAAGCTGTCCAAGTGTGACCCTTAATACTGCTGAGCTGTAATTGGCTGTAATTCTAAGACACCTCAGAGAACCTAGAGGGCTTTCGGTGTGGGATTAGTGAATAGTTATTTATCTGACTCACTTACATCCATAGGCTGCAGTTCCTTGAATGGGATATACAGTTTGTGCACTGGGGTGGGAAAATTTGACAGGTCTGCTGAGAACAACAGGATTATAAAAATGGAATTAGTGCGCTTTAAAGCCAGTGTGCGTTGGGTTGTTTACATTAAAACTGTTTTTTATGTGTCAGTGGATTCCTCTACTGTGATTTTTTTTTTGTCTCCACTTTCTCCTTTTGTTAGTCTACTATTGACACTTAATCTCCTTTAATTAATTTTAGGGGGTTCAAGTAGGGAACACGCTGCATGATTTTTAGGAGCCAATTACATCCTTAATTTGGTCATGATGACTCATTTTGAAGATTGTGGAGATTTTACTCTGCTCTCTAAAATTTCGTTTTTTTCCACCATGGACGTCGCATAACATGGCTTTTGCATCCTGAAAGAGACTCAGACCAGCTGGAGCTGAAATCTGATCTTTTCAGTCTCCTAGTTAGTCTCTGGCTTGACTTGCATTAAAACTAATCCCTGTGTATGATTTAAAATGAACCTTAACATTGGACAAGGGTCTGGCTACCTGCTCTTGAGGCTTAATTTGCCTCCATATCTTTTGTCTCTATTCCTTCTTCCCATCATCCCCTATTCTTCTCTTAATTTTCTTCTCTATCCCCGTCCTCTACAGTCGACTTGGGGGTGGGACTACTCGGGCTCATCTAACCTCGGGGAGTTGAAGCTGTTGCTGGAGGAGAGTCTGATGTTGCGCCGCCTCAAGTGCGACGTCCTCTCCCAGCTTCCTTCTAAACAACGCAAGGTTGTCACAGTGACCATAGATGGTATCAGCACACGCGTAAAAGCTGCTTTGTCAGCTGCTGCCAAGCAGTTGGCCAACGGAAACCGCAATGTAAGTTACAAATGTCTCTGCAAAAAAATTGAAAAGTGACAGAATTTGAAGTTTTTTAAATGAAAGTATTCACAAACCTTAAGAAACCAGGGTCTTCCCATCTTAGAAATTAACACAAAATGAATCAATCCTTCAAAAAATGGTCAAATTGGAAGAAATAACACATTGGAAGAAATAAAATAACTAAAAATGCAGCCAACTACATCAGTTTTTTCAGAAACACTGAGTTCTTTTGCAACAATTACAGAAAACGGTAAGATCCTGAGATGTCATGAAAGTTTCTTTATAATCCATCTCTACCAGATGATTTTTAAATGTCAGAGTTGGCTGAAAATAGCATATTCTGACCTGCAAATTATTCAATACCCAAACCAAATGGAGTCTCTGTGATTAAAAAGGCATCGTAGTTAAGGAAATATTTAAAAAAAAACTTGTTTAGCCCAAGAAAATTACATGAATTGGTTCTGTCCTTTTCATATGAAGGAGTCCGCAAACATGCACAAGTGCTTTTAAACTGACCCAGAATACTCCAGGAAATCTTATTTTAAGAGTATTTATACGCTCTGATGGGAGTGAGTGGCTTTGCCTGATTGTTCGTTATCTCATTGCTCCTCAGAGTAATGTCAGTCTTATCAAATCATCAATCAGGATCTCCTGTCAGTTCTTATCTGATGCCGTTCCTTATCTCTTTTTCAGAAAGTGGAAGAGAAGGAAGCCCTCCTCGTCTTTTATAACCACACAGCTGAAGCCAAGCTGCAAGCCATTATGTAAGTACAGACCCTCTAATGGTCGGGGATCAGTAAGTCGAATCCGCTAAGTGTGATGAGCACTGAGATTAAAATGTAAAATGAAACCGAACTGCACTGGATTTGAGATAACTTGAGAAGTTTTTCAAAGAAGGCAGTGAAATATTCAGTCCTCGTGAGTATTTATTAACAGTTGAGAACTCTGTTGTTTCTGTCACTGCCAGGGAGTACATCACAGACATGCTGGAGTGTGGGAGGGAGAAGTTTCTAGTGTTCGCCCATCATAGGCTAGTCCTTGATCATATCTCCACCGAACTGGGAAAAAAGGTGAGTAAAATGTGCAGATGCAAGACTGCACAAAAGCCTTATATGCAAAGAAATATAATCTTGTTTAAAAGAGTGAATTTTGACTTTTTCAACTGGACTGGTTCTTTCGTGGGAGTTAAAGTCAACTCTTTGGTCAACTTTCATCAGTAGCTGCAGGAAACAAGTGTGGGCAGCACATTTGAGCTTAGTACTACTACTACTACTACTACTACTACTATGACTTATCATTATTCTAACCTTAACAAAGAAGGGTTGTTGATTTGTATTAGTTCGCTACCTATACCCATCCTGGCCTGTAATTTCTCCTACAGAATGTCAGTTTCATCCGTATTGACGGGTCCACTCCTTCAGCTGAACGACAGCAGCTGTGTGACACGTTCCAGTACTCAACCAACACCTGCGTGGCTGTGCTGTCCATCACTGCAGCTAACATGGGCATCACCCTGCACGCTGCCGACCTGGTGATCTTCGCTGAGCTTTTCTGGAACCCCGGGGTGAGCCATGGAAAGTTATTACTACAAAATACGGTGTACTCATCGTGACTGCTTTATTAGAAAAATGCATTTTATTTTGTAGTACTTTCATTTTGTACTCAATTTTGGTTCCAGCTCGACTCATCTTTTAACCTCTTTTAGCTCACTTTTGGTTTTAGTCCCACATTTTTACAAAATGATTCAGTCAGACACTCCTTAGTCAAACTGTGTAGGCAGCTGTTTCCAGCAAAAAAGCTGTGGTAAACCCATTTTAAGCTATCTGCCAACACCAAATGACAGACGGAGAAGGAGTGGAGTGGCTGGTGAAGAAAGTAAAACATGTAGCAGCTAAACAGCCAGATATTTTTCTCAGGAGTTGGGGGAGACCTAGAGAGAGCTTAAAGACTTGCATTCTTCAGGTGGCCAAATTAATGAGTCAATTAAGAGTCTTCTAGTTACATAAATTGGCAATGTTTTGCCAACATGTTGACCATTGCATTTTTATAACACAGTAATATGGTGTATTTTTGTACGTCAGTGTGTTTTGATGTTTATCTGCCCTCCAGTGGCCAACATCAAAGCTGCGCACCTGCAGCGTCTCACCTGTATAACGTTTGGTAGTGAATCTAACTATAAAACAAGGAATCTCTGTATGTATGTGGGTGTGTCCTTCGCATATCTTGAGAACCGTTCATTTGATCTACTTCACACTTGCCGGGTGTATTGCTGGGGACCCAAGGACGTGCAGTGTCGAAGTTGGTGCACTTTTTTGACACGCGACACGTTCAATATTAATAAACTTTGAATAAACAAGCGCTCTGTGCAGCATGTCGTCCGCAGCAGGCCTTTTACAGGCCGCGGCTCATTGACTGCAGTTCACTTTTGCTGCTGGATACTGGATATACTAACGTTACAACTGAACTCTGCTTTACTTGTCAGAGTCAACGAGTGATGAACGGTTCTCGACAACGCTGCAAGCAGCAATACTGGGAGACAAGCAATCAATCCGTTCTGAACCGCCACGCCCCGAACAGGCACTGCACTAGTTGTAGAAAAAGTTTGCTAGAAGGCAGGAAGAGAGGGAACAATGGAGGATAGTACTGTCCTTGTTCATATCATGGATGCATAAAGAGAGCTGGATACAACGTTGAAGGGCTTCAAAGCCTGCTTCCTGGGGGCTTGGTTCATATGCGTAAACTGGGACCTAGTTTAACTTTTTTTGGCAGCTATTTTCCATCCAGGCATTACGGGAATTCCCCAAACTCATTCCCTTTTTATGCTAACAGTGGAGTTTGCAGTGACAAAGATGTGACACGGATCACAGTACAGTCAAATAGGGCATTCTAAAATTGGGGAGTAAAGGGGAACAAATCCGCAAAAAAAAAAAGCTTGATTCATGATGAACCTATTCCTGTACTCAACCTGACCGCTGTGCCAGTAACCACAGCTTCAGCTCCAGGAGGAATCTTAATAGTGCTTTAATTTCAACTGCTGGCAGAAGCCTGAATAATGACTTTACATTTTATTGATATTTTTCCTCGAGCAGAGCACTCGTCGAATAAATCAATGACGGCAGGAAACATATGCTCTTTTTCTTTGCAGATTCTCGTTCAGGCAGAGGATAGGGTGCACCGCATTGGACAAACCAGCAATGTGAACATTCACTACCTGGTTGCCAAGGGAACTTCTGATGATCACCTGTGGTATGTGCCAATCAGTCGGCAGAACGACCCAATTACACCGATAATCAAACTGTGTTTTTAAGTCTTTTTCCTCCCATTTTCATCAGACTTCCACTACTGGGCCAAAGCAAACAGTGAAACAGTAGTGGGTCAAGTTAATGTGGGTTGTCTGATATTGTGACCAGCAGTGAATTGAATTGTATCTGCTCGATTATAATAATGTATCTCTTTATTGATCCAGGCCAATGATCCAGGAAAAAATGAATGTCTTGGAGCAAGTGGGTCTGTCGGAGTCAAACCTCTCAGACAAAGCAGTGAACGCCAGCTTCCACTCTAAGGTAAGCTCTGCATCTGTATATAAATACATGTATAATCCTGTTCAGTTTTTAAATAGCATTCACACATAGGTGAAACACATTTACATGAGGCTACACAGTACAACAGTGCTTACCTAGCTAGATCAAAAACAGTGTCTGTTGATTCAGTGATGAACCTGATTATTTGGATTTGTTCAGGACCCTAACCAGAGGAGCATCATGGAGATGTTCCAGAGGTCTTTCACTGCAGATGACGACATAGACGAAGCCATTTTACTGGAGGCTGCAAACGACTGGGAGGACACCCCGCCTGAAAACACTTCTGGTCAACACCACGGCGTGGTCGAACAAAGCTCCGGCAAACGGAGCATCAAAGACTTTTTCAGCAGATGAGATGACTCTGAGCCTTTCTGTGTTGACAAATTATATTAACATCACTATGTTTTGCTAAGTCGCCGTTTCTAGCTTATCATCATGACTGATGTGAACTTTTGTTTTGTAAAAGTTAACAAATGCTTCAGTAATCTTTAATAAATGTAAAATAATCTAAATTAACCTTTATATTTTTTGCTTATAAGAGAAAATAAATAAATAAATGTCTGACTCAAGGTTGTTTTATATGTAATGTTCAAGTTTCCTAAAACAGTTCCTTTGGTTTTACCTTTGGTTTAATTCATAAACCCCAGTCCCAATTGATTCACCGGCAAGCTGCTAATAACGCCAAGAAGATGATATTCTCTACATTAACGCAGTTCATTTATCTAGAGTAAGTTATCTTCAATTGTTAAGCGATCCTGTCATCATTAAGCTAACAGGAAAAACATCCAAGACTAATGTAGTAGTTAGAATTGATGCAGTTTATTGTAGAAAATCCATTATCACTTGCTTTTTGTGGTGACTATGATCCTGGTCTTAGTCATGTAGTTTACAGCTGCTGCGAGTCAAGACAGCCTATAAACTGTTAACTGCCATCAGCAGCATCAAGAAAAAAATACATCTCTATTTCATGATTCACGGAATGACAGATATTGTTCCCATAATGTTACAGAATACGCCCACAATACAGGAGAACCTACTAAGTGTGCTGATTCAGTGCTCTGGATCGTCACTTTTTTCCGTCTGTGGGCTGCCAGGATTCGATTTATGCGGGTCACCTGTAAAGTAAAGAGGAAAATTAGCTCAAGTCTTCTGAATGACAACCACATATTAATAAATCCCCTATACAAAGAAATATCCTGCAACCAGTAAAAGAGTATTGGATACTAATGCACTGTTCAGATTCATCAGCCACAGGAAATCATAGAAAGATTTTGTCACAAAAACCCATTAATACTTCAACTAAATGGAATCATGAGAAGCTATTGCACATTTGAATTGAAATTATCCACCACAATGCAGCTGGTCCAGATTTACTTCACTCTCTAGACAGAGACTGTGAGCAGTTTACATCTCCATTCCAGCTGATGTTAGTGACATTATGAAGATCAATGGCCTCATTATTCTCTGAATCAGAAGAGTCTTCTTGCTCGCGGAAGCTATCTGAATTGTCAGATGAGAGACGTATCTACTTGATAGCTACTCTCACTTCCCAGGACGTAATGCAGTAATTGCCGTGTCCCAATTCAGAAGATGGATCCTTTGAAAGATGCAGCCCACACAGAAAAAGGTCTGGCTGAACCTGCGTCCTCCTCCCCAAATACAATTCCAGCATCAAAAAAGACCAAAAGTAGTTGTGTTTTTTTAGGTATTCCTCATCAAAAGTGTAACATTTTAAAGGCTGACAAAGTTTAAATTGCACAGCTTTGTTGAATACTCAATTCTGATTGGTCAATGACGGCATTCTACGGTCTGTTATTTCTTTGTAGCAGATCGCTGCTATGTATAACAGACCGCTGCTATGTATAACAGACCGCTGCCGCGCACCGGCTCGCTGTACATTGTCCCTTACGTGGTAACCTGGGACATCATCCTGGATGAAAAAATGGCAAATAGCGGGCCAGGATATCAGCAAATATATCCATATAGTTAACATCTATTACTCTGTAATGTCCTGTGATTAACAACATATCAAACAGTGGAATTTGTCTGGTGTCCATTATTTACAACTTGCCGAGGCTTTTTCATTGGTCGTATTAATATGATATATTTACTTTACTAGAAATGTTGACTTTGAAGGATCAAACCTTGAATTGTGACCGCTAACATGTCAGTGAAATACTTCTTATTCAATTCATACCTTCATGATTGTTGTCAGATATTCCTTCAGTTGGAGATCTTGACATTCCTGTGTTTTCATCTGCAGAATTGTCTCGCTCTTTTGCTGCAAGAAAATTGATCTTTTTCAAGTCTCAAGTTTACAGTATTTTTCTTTTCAATCATAAGAAATATAGCTGGATGAAATATCGTTTCTAGCAGGAATAGGGTATGAAAACCAACACAAATATAAAAAAGAGCAAAATGGTTATTTACTTGGAACCAGATGGTGTGCCAGATGGAAATGACTGTCACACACATCATATGATTACCTAAAACGGTTGTGTCAGTCTCTCCATCACCGGTGAGCTCTGCGTCAGAGCAGATGTCACCGAAGATAAAACGGATCTTCTCCTCTGCGTGCTGCTCACTGGAGGAGCCGTGGACCGAGTTGTGGAGGATGTCGGAGGCAAAGCGGGCCCTCAGAGAGTTTGGGGATATTGCCTTAGCTTGGTCAGGGTCTGCAGGGCCCATAGTGGCCCTCCACTCCTCCACTGCATTTTCCTTGGTCAGGACGAGCATCATGCTGGGCCCCCTGAAACAATCAATGAAGGGATGGTCATATAACAGACAGAATTTGGTGTAATGTTAATGTTATTTTAAGTCATTCCTGGTAAAGCCTGACTATGCATTCAGAAGACAGTGCTACTGTAAAGATATTTCTGCTAATATATTCCCCTAAATCCCACACACTGGACCTTTAAATAAAAGTACTAATACAGTACCACACTGAGAAAACAGTACTTGAGTAAATGCACTTAGTTACATCCACCACTGGATGTACTCCAGTGGCCCGTGACATCATTGTGCAGCAGAGCACACACAACAGGTGAAATAGGCTTGTTACCTCCAACCAGAGAGGGCAGCAAAACACTGCTTTTCTGCCTGGTATTAAGTTACTCCTTAAATACATTGTAGGATATAAAATGGTACCTTAGCTGTAATAACAAACTTGTAAAACATTCTACAATAGTTAGAATATAAGACTACAATTAAGGCTAAACCTGCACTCATCTTGATGGATAGTGACAGTAAAGGTAGTTTCTCAGGCTGAAAAGCCCAGCTGCACACATCTCTCTGCCCATTGTGTCCAAGCAGTTGTGTAACAACCAAGTGAAGGGACTAATCGGAGCGGAAGATAACTCTAAAATCTAGATGTGCGGTGGAACAAAGAATGAAATTGAGATGGACTTCCTAGCCACTTGCCTGAGGCTGCCTTGGTTTTAAGCAGCTAAGATTACTGCTAAAAGTGCTCGGTAAAACTTCCAGCGGCAACAGGAATTAGGGCAGGTCTGCTGTGGTCACTTTGCCCCTCTCCTTTGGCTGTGTTCGGGTATAGACTTACCGACACATGAATTCCACCAGTTGGTTGAAGAAAGGCTTCTCTCTGTGCTCTTTGTAAAACTCCTCAGCCATCTCCCTCGACAGCACCGTCTCCTTCAGCTGCGTTACAGAGAAACCGCTGCCATGGATCTCCTCTAAAATCGTCTCTGTTAGAGTGAATAGAAAATGCATAAGACATATTATATGATTATTTGTGCACATTTATACAAACACAATATTTATCATGTTCTAAATGACCAAAAATTACCTCTATGCTCCTCCATGGCATCAGGTTTGATCACGGCCAGTGTTTGCTGTTTAGGGAAGAAGTAGTTGATCTCTCGTTCTGCCTCTTCGTGGCTTTCACTGCCATGCAGCTGGTTGATGGGTTCATTCTCCACAGCAAACTGGGCCCTTAGACTGAGTGATGAGGGACACAGAAGTCAGCATTACAGGTATGAAGAGACTGTTAAATAGCTATCTATATCAAATAGTTAATATTTGATGATTCACAGGAAGTATTTTTGGATGAAGTGGTACTGTACTTTTCTTCACTTTGACTCACTCTGCCTTGCCTGCTTCTACTTCAGCTAGTGATTATCTACATTTTTAAGATTGCCTTTCAAGAAGCCCCAGAACATGGTGCATTAAAGGTGGAATAGAGAGAGACTACAATAGAGACTTGTCTCAGGGATTGAAATTAGCAGCTGTCACCTGCCAAATACAGGGTCAATGTTGGCTGTGGCAGGTCAAAATTTCAGGACACCTGCAACCATGGCAGATAGGTTTTCCTTATATTAAGAAATATTCTTTTTTTTAAAGCAATTCCTGAGTTAAGAAATAGTCAGAGATTAAGGATACATGATATACAGTATTCCAAATTTCTACTGTCTGGTACCACTGACTCAGTGTTTACAACAAGCGGTCTACATGGATTTCAGAAGTGGCAGACAAAAAAATGGAGTGGCCGGTAGAAATGTTCAGTGATCTGCCACAGTGGCAGGTGAGGAAAAAACTTAATTTCAGACCCTGTTTGTCTCTAAAATGTATCTTTGTCTTATGACTGCACTACTGTTGGAAAATAAATTTTTATCTAGTTGATTTCTTCCTGTGTGATTATATGGTAAGTGGTAAGTAGATTTGTTCCGATACCAGTATCGGAAATGCGTCCGATACTGCCCAAAATTCGGTATCGGCTAGTGCGCCAGTCTCTGCATCGATCCGATAGCGGAATTTATTAACCCAGAAAAAAATCAACTTGCTTAACTGGAAATCAATTCTCCTTCGCAGCTCCAAAACAGTAGCCTTCACTCTGCTGTCGCCATGGATCTATCATGGCTGCCACTGGCAACTACTGTTTTAGAGCAGCTAAGAAGAACTGATTGCAGGTAGTTTGTCACGTGGCGATAGCAAACAACAACAGTGCCGTGCTAGTGGAGAGTGTAACGGTAACGGCAGTCAGAGCAAGGAAAATGTCATCCATTTGGCATAATTTCACAGTGAAACGGCGATATGTTTAGTATGTAAGGCTTCCGCCTCCAGGGGTGGCAGTACCGTAGCAGGGTGTGTGAATATTGCAACCTGCAGGACAAATTAGCACACAGGCTGTCCACTGAGGAGACAACTAAAAGAATACAGAATAGTTATTTATTCCCATCTTCATTTATTTATATTCTTTGTAACTGACAAACTGAATAATAAAATAAATTTCTATTGCATTCATTCTCTGTATGTATCAGTTCATGTTTTACAAAGGGTATAACCTGGGCCAAGCCATTCAACAAAGATAGTAATCATATCACAACCATACTTGGTCAGTAGTAAACAGCTTTTAAATAATAGTAATAATAATATCTATATATTTTTTGATCATGCTGGTATCGGTCCTGTACTCGGTATCGGCCGATACCGCAATTTCAGGTATCGGAATCGGTATCAGGAAGGAAAAAATGGTATTGGAACATCTCTAACAGTAAGCCTGCTCTCTCTTTAATCACACATTTGTTTTAATAACCTGCAAAACCTGAGAAGGTTAACAAGAGAGGTCAAAAGAGAAATACAGAGTTCTTCCTAACAAGCTGTCAGTAGGATTTAACAGTGAAAACTCCATTGGTACAGTAATTAATCCCCAGTGACTTCTCTGGACTCATTTCATTGTGTAAATTAATAGAGCCACACATGACTCACCATTCAGGACTCTCTTCTCTGGCTTTATTAACATCAGAAGGACCAAGGATGTTCTTCCAGTGATGGACAGCCCCCGTTCTGGCCAGAGCCAAAGCTAGCACAGGCCCACTGTAAATACACACATGTTAAATACACATCTGCAGTAACACACTACTCTGTAGATTCTTTTTAGAGCATGTTTAAGTTACCTGGTCATGCTTCGGAGCAAAGCAGGGAAGTAGTCCTCCTCAACATGTTGGAAGTAAAAGTGTCTGACCTGCTCCTCTGTCAACATCACCTCTCTTTGGAGAGACACGGTGAAGCCTGACTTGTGGATTTGAGCCAAGATCTCCTCTGCAGAACAATAGATATTAAAAAAAACACTAATTTGCTAGTTTATTATGTACAGCTAGCTAATGCAGTCTAATACAACAGTCCTGCAATGAATCCTACCTTCATGACGGTTTACTGTTCAGTTTTTGATGAAACTATTTTAGCAGTTTTGCTATTAGCAGTGTTTATTTATTGCATTTTATTAGACTGCATTCGTTTTAGCTAGGTGTACCTATTTAACCGGCATACTTTATAGAAGGGGTGTCGCAATATACCAGTATTGACAATAACCTTGATATTCCAAAAATGAAATATTGATATCATGTTAATACATATATGATAATATCATGTAAATAATCCAGCACCTCTTAAATCATGCTTTTGTACAGTTATGGTTACAGACTCTCTCTCCACCTCCCTACACTCGTATTTTGAATTAATTAAAAAATAGATGAATTTGACTGATAGCATTATCTTTTTTTTTTCTTCAAATTTTCTATAGATATCACAATAATATCTTAATTGTGAATTGTTTTGGCCACGACAATCGTGGAGTGAAAATGTGATATTGTGACAGCCCTAATTGATTAAATTCTAATAGTTCTAATACAGATATAAGCCATATTCTGGTTTGAAAGTGTGATACATTTTTCTTCAGCGATCAATTACATACAAATCTGGAACTGCACCTGTGTCATTTAACACCTTTGCTGTGGGAATCAAGAAGCAGTTTCACCGTGTCAACATGAACCATCTTTGTGTGCGTGTATATCTGTGCTAGCACATGTGTGTACTTGTGTTTGTGTATTTGGCATTGGCCCCACCTCTTCTCTCTCTGGCAACGTCAGGCCGGATAAGAGCTAGTGTCCTCTCCACACGCTCTTCCTCCCCATCCTGCTCCGTTACTGACGCCGTCCTAAAGTTGGGGAAGAAGAAGGCGAGCTCCCTGCTGGCCTGGTCGATGTCCTCACTACCGTGCACTGCGTTGAACAGTGTCTGTGTGCCGTATTGTGCCCGCAAGCTGCAGGAAGCCAGGGGGGGAGACAGGAGAGGAGAGCAGATGGTGGAAGCATAATGTTTGGGTGTGTCTGACGGAGCAGGCGAGAAAATGCTGTTCATTCGCTTTCCCAGACTTAAGCCTGAGATTGTTTCACACTGTTGCAGTCAACAGTGCGTGAATAAATGTCTATGCTAAAAACAAATGGTCTTTACAAAGACACAGGAATGATCTTTTCATCATATCATATCTTACAGGTTTAATGATTGTTGATGTTTTCTCAACTCTTTTTTCTGAATGAAGTATATATATAATTTCCAATAACTAACCTTTCTGGTTGATCTCTCCTGGCTTCCTCTATGTCTGCTGGGCCAATGAACTCCCGCCATGCCGGTACAACGTTAGCTGAGCCCTCAACATGAGAGAGTACCAGAATATGGGACGGACCGCTGAACATAAACTGCACCAAGTCCTCAAAGCAAGCCTACAAATCACATCAAATACACACAGAAACAAGAGCACACACATATGTTAATGCGATGAACACAAGTATTTTCACGTCTTGAATCGGGCCTTATTATTAAGGTGAGAAAGAGAAGAAAATGATTATGAATGTGAAGCAGATACAATATTGTACATAAACTACTTATTATTTAATGAGCATTATTGCTTTATCTAGCCACCTCCCCTCACATGTTTTGTATTTCTGAATCTCTAATCATTTAGTCTCATCACAAACAGCGTGATAAGCAAAAAAAAAAAAGCTGCTTACACAGCAGATCTATTTTGAGCCTTGTGCAGAAATGCAGATGGAAGTGTGATGTATTGCAAACTAATTGAAAGGATTTTTACACTGGTCATGACTGCTCTCCCATTAGGATGTTGACTCAGAATTTAAATTGCCCAGACTAACCACACAAACATACACTGAACCGATCAGCAGTTTGACTAGTATGCCAATCTCTGCAATGAGACGCAAACATGAGTGTCCGTATCTGTCAAACGTTTGGTCTTATGTCTCTATGAGATGTGCCTTTTTGCTACTATTCTATTCTTTTCTATTCTATTCTATTCTCACCGTACCTCTTCTGCTTTGTGCTGGTAAAAATCTCGAGCCTCAACCTCAGTCAGCGTGCGTTCCTCGTGGGCCAGGATATCAAACCCAGCATCTTGAATCTAGCCAGGGGAGTAATGTCAGGATAATGAACTAATGTCAGCAGGAAGGCTTGAGACAATCTTGGCTTCTCAGAATGTGAGCAGTGTTAGTGTCTGTGTACCTTCATAATGATCTCATTTGCCTTGCCGTGAGCAACAGCATCTGGTTTGATGATGGCAACTGTGTAGGATTTACTGGCAGGAACTACAGGAGAAAAGAACAGCTTGATCGGTAATACAGATAAAATGGTGAACAGAATCATGATGACGCTGGTAAACAACAATAGTAATCACAGTAACAACATTACCAACAATAATGCTAATGACAAAAATAAATTGACCACTAATATGATTATAATGTTTCCACAGTACCAATTATGCTTTCTTCATTTTCTGACTGCTGTGGCGTCTCCTCTTCATCTTTCTTCTCATCATCCACCAGACCATCATCTTTAACCTAAAGGAGACAACAAAACAAAATAAAAACACTGAATCCCTAATCATGGGTGTGTACAAACACTTGCATACATACTTTATTGTATGAATGAACTGCAGCTGCAACTACTGATTAATCCCAAATAGAATAATCTGTTATTATCTCAATAACTTTATAAGGTTTTATAATAGGTACTAATCGGTCATTTTCAGAGGAAGATATTTTGACATGTCCGAGCAGAAAAAGCACAGGTGTAAATAATGAAATCAATGACGGCTGGATTTAATTTATTTTTCATTCTCCTTCAGTTTCAGGGTCCTGGTATTGTGCATGCTGGTCTACTGTCATTGCCTATGGGGAAACTTGAATAGAACATCATTGTTAATGTTATTAGTAACACCTATGCTTTTCCTGCTATGACAAGTCAAAATGTCTGCTGTGAAAAAGGCCTATTGTTTCAGCTCTAGAATTAACATAAGCATGAATGGATAACTGTGAATGTGTATGTGAATGTGTGTGTATCTTGCTGCTCACCGCTTTGCGTTCACCACCTTGCTCTAGGACCGACTTCTCCTTGGCCAGCTCCTCCACAATCATCCTCTGAAGGAGAGGAGCGTTGGCCCCTCGCAGCACAGCCACCAGCTCCCCACTCTGTTCATTCAACACAAAGACATTTTAAGTTGGTTTTTTTAACCATAATAAAATTTTACTTAACAAGCAGTGACATACAGAGATGATTTTACTGAAACAGGCCCATGTAAGAAAGATGCAAAAACACCAGAGTCTACAACAACGACAAAAAAAAAATAGGAGTACAGGCTCAGGAATGACCACGATTCTGATAAAAGAGAATTAGTAACAAATGAAATAATGGGCAGCATATTGCATCACCGCCAGAGAGATCACGACTCTATTCACACTGCCCTATTTCCTGGCCTACATCATGACACCTCTGAACATTATAAATTCAGACTCAGGATAAAAGGGAAAAAGAAATATAGAGAAAATATACAGATAAATATAGAAATCCAGAAAGACAGAGATTTTAGACAAAGGACAAAAATGCAAAACACAGAGCTGGTGCCTCACACATGCTGAAATATGAACACACACATTCACTGTACAAGCAAGCAAACACACATATAGGCTACATACTCACTCACCCCATAGAAGAGAAAGGTGGGCTCGCATTTCCCTCGATACTTCTCCAAAGCATCAATGCTGTCTGCCTCGGCCTGCACCAGCACCACACAAACACACAAAATACAAGTTTAGAGCTGCTCTCTCACAAACTTTGGTTTGAATATAAATTGTTGACACTTTAAAATTCACTTGGGGCTTACTGTGGCAAAATGTAATAGGTCATCACCCAGTTCATTCTTTATTTTTCGTAGAAGACTGACCACAGCTCGACAGGGACCACACCACTGTTGGTACACATCTACAACTAGAATAGAGACAGTGTGTGTGTGTGTGTGTGAGAGAGGAAGATTGGTAGACTGGTGCCAGGATTCAATCTGCAGTTATACCAATGAACACAGTGGGGCAGCAGCATACAATAAATTACACTCACAATGACAGAGCTCATTCACACAGACTTTTTTATTTTTTACAAGTTACAACAGTATTGAACAGATGATTGGTGTTGTGATAGTTAGTATTCACTTTTAACGGGACATAACAACAACTCTTTTACTTCTTAAAGGTCCCATATTATAAAAAAGTGAGATTTTCATGTTTTTTTATTATAAAGCAGGCTTAAGTCCTATATAAATACTGTGAAAGTATCGAAACACTCAATCCACAGGGAAATACGCACAGCCCTTATTCAGAAATAAGCTGTCAGGATTTCTGCCCATTCGTGATGTCACAAATATACAATATTTAGACCCTTTGCACAATTTTAAATGTAAACATCCTAAATGTGTCCCAGTTTATGTCCTGGTTGCAGTGTATGTGAATGTCATCAGCTGACAGGAAGTAAACATGGACCCAAGCTGTTGCCTAGAAACACAATTCCGTTGCAATTCCGTCAAAATGCTCTAAAACGGAGCGTTTCAGACAGAGGGTAAATACAGGCATATTCAGGCTGACAGTATGATAAACATAAAGTTTTTTTTTAACATAATAGCATGTAAACATGTTCTAGTAGAAACACAAAATACAAGTATGAAGCTGAAAATGAGCATAATATGGGACCTTTAAGTTCTTACCTGTTAAACCTTTGGTGGCAAGCATCTCCTCCCACTGCTCTTGGTTTGTGACAGAAGCCTGGACAAGAAAAAACGAATTAATTATTAGTTAACTTAATGTTTTAAGCTTACATAGCTAAGATCTCTTGTCAACAATATATATATAACAATATATTGTTATTTGTCCAACCTGCAGACTCGCTTCTTTCTTCTTGCCTGCCATTTCATTAAATGGAAATATCTAAAACGAGCTATCAAGCGATATTTTAAAGATGAGTGTAGTTAATTAACATGAAATGCTAGTTAGTTAATCAGGTCATCAAACTCCTCTGATGCTGCTGGCTGCTTGTTTGGTCCCCTTGGTTGCTAAGCAACGGCGCCTTCCGCCTCCCGCAGCCATCCCAGTGATCTCTCATCATCTGACTGAAGTTGCGCTACAATCATGTCTAAAGATCTGATATTAAGTTCGTTAGCTTTGTATCGTTGCTATTAATTAACTAAAAAACAGGTCGTAGTTTCTTTTTGATTAGTTTAGCGACACATTGCAGTGAAAATGAGCTCAGAGTGGCAGCTACAACTCATCTTTTACTCTCTCAACTCAAACCCAACCGGAAACAACACCTTACCTCTGTGTGTTACATTTAAATCTGTTCGACTCCGCTGTTTATTCTAAGTTCATTCTAAGAAAAGCAATATGTTATCTAAAGATTATGCTACTAAGGTTGTGCAGTGTTTATTACTGTATTTCAATAGACAACTATAAGCCCTTTTCACAACAACCATTTTTCAAATTCAAATTCAAATTTAAATAAGCTTTATTGCCATGAATGTTCAGGTTACATTATTGCCAAAGCGAAATTACATATATATATTTTTTTTAAATAATATTTGTATTGAATTTTACATATAGACATATATACACATACAGACAGACTAACAATATTAATAATTAAATTATACAATGAAATGTTTAGTCAGAATTTCAAAGAAAGAGAGACATGACATTTCATGTATTTCACTTATCTAACAAAGAAAACAGATAAAATAAAAGATAAGACAAAATAAATAAATACCTCAAAGAAGAAGAACAAAAAGAAAAGAAAAAAAACCCCACAACAACACACGACAATTTCAACAACAGCACTCAGCAACACACAGCAGTTTCAATTTGACTATGCCGTGAAATTACATATTAATGATTAATTACATTACACAAGAAATAATCACAAAATAATCACAATCACAAGAAATAATCACAATCACAATATACCAAATACACTTTAAATATACATTCTTTTACAGATGTAGTTAATCAGAAACATGTTTGGAGCAAAAAGTCATGGTATAGGATGTCAAAGAAAGTCACAAAAAGTCATAGCATAGTACATACAAAACATATGATCACTTTGCAAAATATGATGCATTGTTATAGGTTAAACTACCCAACAGTGTAACATACAACATTTGAGTACCACGTACATGTTAGCTAATCAAGAATAATGATCCAATTTCTGACAGGGGCCATTCTGCATAATGAATACTTCATACTTACATTCATAGTAGCCTATTGTAGCTAATACATCTCTACTTTTACTTAAGTGAAATATAAAATGCAGGACTTACTTTTATTGAGTGTTTTTATAGTGTGGTATTTGCTAGTTTTACTGAAATCCCCGTTACATTATTGGAAGTGTGCGATCCAGTGTTTTTAGAGCTTCACCCATACTAGCGACTAAAGGTTAGGTTATCTCGGCCTTGCTGCATCAATTTTGACTATTCTTTTTTTCTCCTGTAAGCCCCTAAACTGTTTGGAAGTGCAGTACTAAATCACTTGAGTACCCCTTTTAGCGCAGATTTATTTAGTAATGTTCACACTATGCAAGTAAATGTGTAAAAAATGAGCTTTTGAAACAGTCCCCCACTAAGACAGAGCCTTGCCTTCTTCCTTTTTCTTACATTTTTGTAGTTGCAAATACTGGTGTTTTATTCTTACTCCTTATGTGCATCGATTTGTAATTGAAGGCTGTACCCTAAAGCGCTAGTTTGTGTTGATGCAGGTGCTGTAGTAATGTGTGGAATCAGCTGTTTACAACAAGTTATTTTAATTTTCTCCCAAAAAAAACAAACTATAAAGGTAGCCTATATATGTCTTCCCTTTGGTGTTGAAACTCTCATATTTCCTCACTCAGAGCTATTTTGACACGTGAAAGAGGTTTCCCTCCAACTGTAACATTTCATTTAATAGTGAAATAGGTCCTCTAGAAAGATCAGACCACTTCTGCATGCGCTTCCCGAATGAATTTCAATGAACTGCTCGCACTTAAACGGTTCAGCTCCACCGCCTCCTCCCCCACAAAGTGGGCCCAGAAAAACAAGTCGAACAATTAAAGTAATTTTGTAAAAGGACAAATCACAGTGCGTGGCGACAGTGAGCGAGAAAGAGCATCATAAAATGACACACTCAAAAAGAAATTGCAGGGTCCTTTATGCTATCGACAACAGCCCTGCTGTTTGTTTTGCTCTGACTGTGCCGTATTGCACCGTATGACATGTTTCTATTAGTAACCCTGTGTCTCGCTCTGAGCTCATTATGCAGCCAGATGGGAACTACAATCACCTCCCCTCCATCATGGCGGCTGTGACAAGGTCCTTGCCCTCAGAAATAAGATTCATGCAGCGCTTAATATTCAGGCCTGTGTTTTTGTTCTACTTTTCATCTGAGAGATGCAAGGAAGTGATTGCTTTTGTTCTATCAAGTCAATGAAAAACATTGATTTGATGCTTTTGTCCCATGTGCCCAATTCAAATATTGGCCTTTGTGTCATCAGTAATGACTGCTGCTGCGTGCTTGCGGTTGACTGTACGCTGAACAGTTATGCTTCTGCAAACTGAAATGTGATTGCTCCGTCCCAGGGGGATGCACTGGGAGAAGATTGTTGGAGGGTATTTAGACGAGATGTCACTATCTCATATCAAAGCGGTGAAGCTGAATTAATCACTACTGTAAGTCAGTATGGAACATGTTAAGACAAGGAATGGCTATAAACACTTCAAATTAATAAGCTGTACTTTCAATATCTTGTTATATGGTGAGTAGTCATGCCCACAGAATTCAACTTCATGTTACAAATATTCTTCAAAATCTGGATGCATCAACAAAACAGACAAGCAACTTGTTTTTGCTCTTATTTAAGTTCGTCATGCAGTTACTGACAAACTTCTGTGTACTTGTCTGCTTAAATGATGTCTCAAAGCAAAGGCTTTTTTATATATTGCGGCCTCAAAACATTGTGTTTCATAAACATCTAACAAAATACTTCAAATGACAGACGTGTAAATCCAACAGTACTTCACCACTGACCCTCGACTGAATTCAGAGAAAATTATTCTGCAGGATGTCTGAGTCTTTGCCACGGGCCATTTGTCTGACAGACTTTGAAGGTCTTTGCTTGAAGCTGGTTACCATACTAATGTAAAAGGTTTCCATGGTACAATACAGGTCCTTCCCCAGTTTATAGGCCGTCAATCCCTGTGTGGCCTTGAAGAAACCACTTATCATCTTCTCTGGTGGATTGCTGTTAATCTCTCCTCAGTGATGAAAGACACAGAGGATTTGAGGCTACGACAGTTCTGAAGATTAATCTCCATCAGCACATCTTAAGCACAGAAGTCACATTTAAGCCTAATTAAAGAAGAACTCCATTTGTTGTGTTTATTTTTGGAAGAAGCTTCATACGAGCATCCTCAAAGCACAGGCCCAAAGGGCTTTAGTCTAATTGTTCAGAAACAAATGCTGCAGAAATCCCAGTTGGTCTGTCGCTTTGTGCCTTTAAGGAATTGTTCAAAACAAACAAAATATCTTAATTTGTTTTCTTGTCATTGTTTTTTTTCCTTCCCTACTGTGAGAATACGATATATTACAAACATTAAACTAAAGGGACTGCTGTAGGGCAGCAATTAACAATTACTTTCATTATCGATTAAAGGTAGGATTGGTAGCATTGTTCAAATATTTTTTTTGTTATATTTGTTGAAATTCGCTTTCAATCAATAAATCAAATGCTCTGACAAATAAAGAGAAAAAAATATGGTATCTGTGGCTGTCGCAGGACTGTCCTGCCAGCCATATTTACAGATCCTAAGAGTTATAGAATTGTTAGACTAGAACGTAATCTATGAACTATTATACTGTAGATTTAAAAATTAAAATAGTATTTGTTGAACTATGAAGCTTTTTGTAAAAAATATAAATTATATCATGATCATTTAAATTAATGAATCTGAAAACTTTTCACAGACCCCTTGGCAGTGCCACCAACCCCACTTTGTGAATCACTGGCCTATAATAATAATAATAATAATAGCTAAAGGAAGTGATGATGGAAGTACGTGAATTCCCAAATCATAAAAATGTTTTACTGCAGCTTCAGTAGAGGAAGAAGAACGTGTCAGATTGTCTGTATTTGTGATAACAAAAAAGATTTATATCTCATTTCAGTCATGACACCGGTGAAATGAAATAAGAGAAAATGACAGAAATGTTTTATTGACACATTTGCAAATGCTGATGCTATTTTTATGCACCAAGATCATGATACATCAAACATCAGGATTATGTGATAAAACAGACATCCAACAGCAGAGGCTGATGCTTTTCTTTACCAAGAGGGCACTGTTGCCTCACAACACTGAACCACTCCTCCTTCCTGTCTCACTCCTCCCAACACACTCTCTCATAAACACACACACACACACGTACACACATACATGCACGCACACACACACTGCTCTGTGAGTTTTTTAATAGCAGGAAAGCCCTGTGCATTCAATATGCTGGTTGCATGCTTATCAGCACTTCCAGGCCTAAAACTTATCCCGTAAGCAATACAGCGATTGAATACAGAATAGCTTAATTTTGTGCCGGCATATTTGTTAAAAGTCACGGTGTATAATGTTGAGTGCTATCAAACTGAATGAATTAGAAAAACTATTTCACCAGGCTGTGTTTACGGGTGACAGCTACGCTTCTGAGTGATACGGTGCTGGATGTAATGAAGCATAGACACAGTTTTAGACCTGTTAATATTTCTCTCAGACAACTTCTCATTTTTCTTTTACATCATGACAACCATGACGGTGTGAGGCTCTGTGCTTTCATGCAGATGGAGGAGTCCTACTGAGAGGTGGTTTGTTCTCTTTTCGCTGCACTAATGGATAATTTATACAGAGTGAAGGGGAAATAGTGTGAGCCAAAGAGGGTTGAAGTGGGGGGGGGGGGGGGGGGGGGGTTGTAGACTGGCAGTCAGTCAGTCCTATAATATACAGACAGACAGCGGTAGTGATTGACTGTCAGTCTGTAGAAACAGCAGGGAGCTTTCTTCTCTTCTCCCTGACAGGCGGCTCTACAGTGACAGAGGAAGCCAGTATGGAGGAAGTCATCTGCATCTAAATAAAGACCGCCAATGGCTTTGTCAGAGTCCATTAAGCAAATTGCCATGTTTGATAAATGCATCTACCATCTTTTTTGTTTCACCCATTCGTACAAATCAGCCTGGAGCAAAAAATGGCTTTTGTTTGCTTTCCTAAAAAGGGAGAACGAGCAATGAGATGTGAGAATAGATTCCACTGAAACATCATTTTGATGCAAATTATGACTGATGGGTTGCCTCATATCAGGTGCGCTATGAAAGAAAATCACCCCGGGCTATACAGTATATACAGTAGACCTGTTTTGATTAAAATTCATGATTACCTTAGTATGGATGCCACTGTTATTATAATCTATTTTATTATTAATTTATCTTTTGTTTGTTAGTTGGCACAAGCAGCAAAGTAGCAGTTGATTGCTCCACATCGTAGTTTCAATGTTGTTCTGAGGCAGCTCATTTTGGCCTCCTCTTCTCAATTAAAGTGCTAGATTGTTGCCGTGACTCTGTGGCATCATTAGAGGCAGGTCTCTGTTATCTGTCACAGCTGAAACAGCTCCAGGTTAATAGCTGCAGTCACTCAGTCTACTTATTCAGCTCTGCTGCTTCCACAGAGCCTCATTTCCCAGATCTGCAGCTCAATTTTGCTCTCTTTCTTCAGCATATAGTGTTGGTTGGACTGATAAGCAGAAATCCTTCACATCTATCAGAGTCATTTTTTCTCTCCGTGAAATATATTTTGCCAACAATCTCTCTGTATACATCACAATCTCTGATGTTGTGAAATTAATGATTATCAGCATGACAAAGTGCTTTACAGTTAAACCCAGATAAGACAGTAATAGAGCTGAAACGATTAGTTGAGTAATCGATTAGTCAATCAGAAGAATATTAATTGGCAGCTATTTTCATAATCGATTAATAGCTTAATGCCAAATGGGATGGGTCTAGCCAGTGGGCTACCACCGTGTCTGAAAAGCGGAAGTGCCTTAAACTTGTATTCTTTCTAATAGCCAGCAGGGGGCGACTCCTCTGGTTGCAAAAAGAAGTCTAATTGTATAGAAGTCTTGAACATATTAGTCTTGATTTATTACCTCAGTAAACATTGTAAACATGAGTTTATGGTCTCAATCGCTAGTTTCAAGTCTTCTTCAATACAGCATGATGTTCATTTAGTAAATTATGGTCCCATTTAGAATAAAATAGACCATAAAGCAGGATATGCTTTAGGGTGTGGCTCCCTTGTGATTGACAGGACCCTCTCGTGTTTTGGTTGCAAAAAGCCAAAATGACGAATTTGAGGCTTATAAACGGCAGTCCACAAACCAATGGGTGACATCACGGGAACTACGTCCACTTCTTATATACAGTCTATGGTTCTAGCCTTGATTTTCCTTGTTTTACATGACAGTAAAATGGATATTTTGGGTATTTGGGCTGCTGATTGGAAAAAAAACAAGACATCTGATAACATCAGGTTTTTTGAAAATTGAGATGGGTATTTGTCACTGTTTTCTGGTGTTTTATAGACTAAACGATTAATCGATAATGAAAATAGAAGTTAGTTTCAGCCCTAAACAGAAGACTTAAAAATATATGATATGCAAAGAAAAGACAGAAGAATTATTCCTGTTGACTTGTGGTTAAGGTTAAAGCTAATTAACAACATTATCTGATGCACTGAGATGTATTAAAGGCGTGATGCTGAACTGTGAATCCATGTTAACACCTGAGAACATAGCTTTGCTCATCTCACCTCCAAAGCTGACATCAACACCCCCTACACAGATATAAAAGCACCATCAGGACCTCCAGGAGATTGGCTGGCCTGTTATCTCAGATGTGCCTTCTATACTGATAATTCAAAGTGATACCTTGTCCTGGTTGGAGAAAAAAAAGCCCCGGGGCAGCAGTGGTGGAAGGGGAGAAGAAAAAAGAAGAAGTCAAATCAGACCTATTAAGTGGATTACGAGTTATCTGCAGCACAGCGTGTAATTGGTTTTGTGTTATCGTTGTAACGTCAGATAGGTGCTAATTGAAAAGCCAGTTTATTAGTGGGTAGACAGTCTTCAGAGGGTTGGGTTGTGGTTTAAAGGTCTTGTTTCGGATAGCCTCCCAAATGATTATAGATAATAGACTTCTCCTACTGACGCTTGCAGCTCTTTCAGATGTTATTCCCTTAACAGTTTCCCGCTGATTTCATCCTCCCTTTGCCTGCAAGTCTTATGAGAATAGGACTCAATGTAGTGGTGATAATATGTTTCATTCTGAAGTTAAGATTTTATTTGTAGTGTCATACTCTTCAGCATTTCTTTATTGCTCTGCAGGGCTCTTACAATAGTGCCGTTCTTATGTACTTCACACAAAGCAATCTCTCTGATGGCCACTGTGAGTCATGAGGCAAAACAAGCAAACACCGCAGTCCTCCAATCTATATCGTGGGACTTTTTGTGAAACCTAGAGACAAGCATTGTCTCGGAAATGCTACTTTTATTACTTTCAGTTGTTTTGTCTGTTGTTTGAAAGGTGTCACGATGCAGCTGAAGTGTTTGGAAAATAACTGAACATTCACACAGAGCACGGACTCTGCCAAGTTCTTTGGTTTTTGGCATTCAGGTTTTACATAGCAGCAGATAATTTACGACTGCCAGACCTCCTTGGCTGTGACCAGTGCGAAAGAATAAAAGATGAAAAATGCCTCTGTCTAAAACTCAAAGCACATAATCCTAAACTCTCAGGCAAAGCTGCAACAACTGAGAGATGTGAAACAAACAAAACATCTGTGGAGGCTGCAAGAGGTTTCAGCAGCTCCCTGATCCTTTTGATGATCACTGACAATATACAGTTGGAGACACGCAGAGGGAGCCCGGGGATTTCTCCGAGGTCATGCAACCTCATGGTAAAGCTTCTCAAATGAGCTGTGTGTCCTCAGAGTGGTACAGATTGCACAAAATGGGAGGTGATCTTTGGCATCCGAATGCACAGAGAGCTGAGGTGCTCAACTACCAGCACTGCCTCAATGTTTCATCTCCCACATCTGAGAAATCTCTATCCCGCCATGACATCCACTGCTGACAAAATCTTTCAAAAACAGAACTGTTTGGAAGGCAGTGTTCCCTTTATGCAACGGGACTATTCAAAACTTAACTTTTTCGGGATGCTGTAGCACTACTGCTGCTTTTTTTTTCAGCGTTGATGGGTGCAGATGGGATGCCTACAGTCTGACTGTGAGGAGAAGAAATACCATAGATGCTTCTGCGTCTGCTGCTGAAGCATGCAGCTTGCTAGCATGCATTATTCAAAGATTGAATGCAGCAAAGATGATGTGCATGACTCACTCTGGAGGATGGACTGCCATCGCAAGCTCTCATAGTTTCCCTCAATGCTGCTCAGATTCAGCATTCCCCAATCAGCAAAAGGATGGCTTTCATTTAAAGCCCTAGTAATATTGGTCGAACTAAATCCCACCAGCACCAGTATGTAAAACTGTTAACTCTTCTCTACAGAGAGGATCTATTCATGTTCTCAGCAGTAGATGTCAGCTACCACTTAGGTACAGTGTGTAAGATATGGCGGCATCTAGTGGTTTGGTTGCAGATTACAACCAACTGAGTACAACTGATCTCACTCCTCCCTTTCCAAGGCTATGGTAACATGAGCCGCTGAATGAAAAACCGTGATAACACCGTTCCCCACGCTCAGAGGCCATTCTTACCATAATAACACTATTTTAGGAGCAGCGAAAGTGGCGGTACCACGGTTTTGCACTCTGTGGCTCACGTTACTGCAGTTTCACGGGAGTGTTGGAGAACTAAGTTGGCCTTCAGGTAATGTAAAAACGCAAAAGCTAGAGCCATTGTTTGGTTTGTCACGGCAGTGCAACATGTCGGACTCTGTGAAGAGGGTTTCAGGCAGACTGTATATAAAGATGGATGACGCGTCTGTCCTTCCTCCAACTGTACAGAAGTGAAGGCAATATATCCCGGATACGGGAGCTGCAGTAGTGATCGGGCGGTGGAGCCACGGTAGCGAAGTCCTGCCCACACACCAACCACCCAAACCAATCGCGAGCCGAGCACAGCCGCAGCTGGTCAGCGAGAGAGACTCACTGCTGCCAATCATGACGTCTCACTCCCTTATTATAGCATCAAATAACTAATTAAAACCAAACTTATCAGAAAAATTAACACTTTAACATAATGTACATCAGCGTGATGAGAACTACCTAAAATGACAGAAACCATCTTTGGGAAAAATTGCTTTGACGTGTACTTTAATTTTTTAGTTTGTCCCATCCGCTAACATGGAGGGCGTGGGATTTATGACCTATACACAGCAGCCAGCCACCAGATGTTTTGGCTTCACATTTGGGGAGCTGTCATGTTGTCTACCTTCAATTTCTGCTAATAGATCCCCCAAAATGTTACATACTGGCTCTTTAAAGTGAATAGGCCCTTTTCCCAGAAGCCATTTTGACATGTCATTGCAGGATAAACACAGGTGTAATTGATCAAATTAATTATGGCCCCGTTCCATTTATGTGGGTTGTTGGTCTGGTATTGTTCATACTGGCTCGCTGGAGTGGCTGTGACACTCTAAATTTAAATGGGACCATAATTAATTGTATCAATTAAACCTCTGTTTACCCTGCTATGACATGGTGAAATGGCTGCTGTGAAAAGAGCCAGTGAAGCTGATTGTCACATTCACTTTCACTCAGCTGCTTTTATCACCAAATAGCGTTAGCAGCACACTGAGCATCTGTGGGCTGAGCTAATCTTCTTTTGCTGCAGCACTGAAAGGTAGCCTCCACAAGCATTACTGTCACAATGCAACATCATTTAAATGGTAACATCCCTAAATGGAGGAATTTTTTGTATATAAAATATGGCTGAATGCATTTAGGATCCCCTCTTGATCCCTGCTTCACCTTTAAAAGAAACTGGCAACGAACAGCTGCTAATAGAGGCTGTCTCTAACTGTGGATTCTCACTGAACCGATTCATAAAGCTAGATACTTCTCCGAAGACATTTAGGCTTTGGGTAAACGAGCTGCCTGACAGGTGCTGCTATTCGTTAAGTACAAAATGCATTGAGTGCCGGCTAGCCTGCCTCTGTGTGTTGTTTCATTGTGTACCTGTTGGTAGAGAGATGAAACACCACAGCCAGAGGAGACACAATGAATAACCACTACCAGTACGCACTGATTGGCAATTTGCAGGTTAAAAGATATCTACGTTTAAACTGGGATACACATGGTTGAAAAGTGGCAGTCTTAATTACATAATAACCATTTTAACAGGGTTTAAAGGATGACATTTCTAGAACCAGATGTAGTTTTACTTGCACATGACAAATTTAATGATTACTAGGTAGTCTTGGTCCTAAATCTCACATAGTGGATTGCATACTGTTGACGACATTAATACACAAAACTGAAATACTGTCACCTAAAAGGAATGAATACATTAACCAATTATATTTCTCCGTGGGTTCTTCACTACAAGTGACCCCTTTAACATTTCATGTAGTAATTTCATTCATTGTTAATATCAAATATTGATTTGAGCAGCTTTAAGCCTGTGCCTGTTATAAGGATTTCCGTAATTTTGTCCACAAGCTGCATTATATCCGAGTGCAGTAGGATATATAAGGTGTTACCCATCACTACTTAACACTACACAAAATATTGAGCTGTATAGTAAAATAGAAGAATGACTCCTCTGGATGTTTTATTTGGGCTTTTATCAGCCTGTATACTGTATGATTGACAGTTTAGGGTGTCTGAACAGGCTCCAGAGCTCATTCAATCTCTGACATCTAACTGTTACAACACAACGGGCTCGCAGTAGACCAATGTGGAGCGTAATGTTAAAACAGATTAAAACACAGAGATTTAAGGCTGGTTTTGTGAGGTTGACAGTACTAGCTGTAACTTTACACTGAATATTGTTTCTTAATACATCAAAACATTCATTCCTTTCTATATAAAATGTATAAGCTTGTGACAAAAGACACATTTTTGAGAAATGTGATAATAAAATTTTAATCTAATCAGAAATAATCTGAATCATGGAAAGATTCAAGTTACAGTTCAGTTACACAACAACTGAGCAGTCCAAAGCTCCAGAGCAAGTGAATGAGTGGACCTTGAGTTGAAATTGTTTTGTCAACTAATCAAATTTAATCTCCAAGAAATTATGTGTATATACTACTAATTTGTTTTGCAAATTATGTTGGTAGGGAATTGTAATTACTGCCTCTATTATGTTCTCCAGCAACATCTTTTCTAGTGCAGGAAGCACTTAATTTATGTATCGCACGCAGCTATGGTTAGGTTTAGAAAGATTGTGGCTGTTGTTAAACCCTTTTTTTGGCCACCTGGAGGCAGCAGAAACAAGTTGTCTCTATAAACAGACTATTCACATGTAGAATCTGTAGGCAACAGGACAAGATTTTGGTATCAGAAACGTTCTGGTTTCCGTTTGTAGTCCGAGTAGTATTGACCAATCACATTTAAGGGCTTTGGTTGAATGAAGGTAAACCGTCCGCGTTGAAAGCAAAAGGCCATAATGCAGTGTCGGAACATCTCCTATTGTTTGACAATGATTTCGCTTTTTATTGGTTTAAAATTAGCTTGTAAATTGGCTAATTGCGAAACAAACTGGTTGTAAACGTCGTCTCTCAACTCCAACTCCATTCTTGAGTCTCAAGTTGCTAATCGGTCTGATCTAACCTGTAAGCAACTGACCGTCGCGGAAGCCTAGAAGAGGAGGAGGCTGAATCGTTGTCAGACCGATTGTTGTGTTATGAGATTGATATGAGAGAAACTTGTTAGCAAACAGTTGCTTTTTTATACAGCAGTTACTTATTTACAGGGCAACACAATCACTCATTTGGAGTCGTGTTTCTGTCCACCTGGTGAACGTATGTCCAATATTTATCTGTTAACTCTGTTTTTGGTCTCTACCAGCTCCTGAGGGAAATATCTGTCTCTTTAGCTGTTAATGCTCCACTATGTTCACCAGCTAGTCGCTAAATGCGTATCTCTGCTACTGTTTGGTGCTGAGCAGGTAGAGTACAGTGGATTTTTAGAGCTTTTTCACTGAAAACAGCTCAGTTTGTACAGCCATTGTACGGTTCGGTTTTGCATCCCTAGTGCTCATGCAGGTACATGTGAATATACGATACAAACAAAATGGGGACCCAGCCCTATAGTGGTCAAAAACTCCACAGGGCAACATAATCTGGGTGGCATTTTCTTAAAAAACATATTCGCTGTTGCAAATTAGAATACAAACGTAATTTCTAGGAGACGGGGTTGTCACGCTTTGTAAAATGTCCCTTCTCCCCTGAATTATTTCCCCAGGTATAAGAGCAATTTCTACATGTGTTACATCACATCCCGCTTCAACAGAACATATGTAAAATTATGCAAGGTGCTCTCAAAGCGCTGCTCCACCGTGAATTTAATGTTAATGTATCTGTTTAGTGCTCGTGGAGTGATAGCTAAAAGCCCTATTTTGAAGATTACTGGATGACTATTTACTGTCATAGAGAACTACAATCAAGCCTTTTCAAAAGGCATCTCTGGCTGATTGTCTGATTATCTCTGAATATGGGCTGACTAAAGAGCTTGTCCTCCTTGAGCCCACCCTGCTCAAGGACCATCACACCCTTCCCCCGGCGCTATGAACTCTACAGCCCTGAAAGTTCAAGGGAAAATCAGCTCGCCATCAATCACTAATGCAGATGAGAAAAGCAAGCTCCATGGATCAGCTTAGCCTGTTGAACATCACACAGCACAATTAAAACCCCTGAATGCAAATCATCTTCAGTAGACCACTAAATGAAAAGAGCCTTCCTTTCAAGAGTGCTCAATAGTGGCAGGCTTTTTCAAAGCCTCTTGCCCATGTGTGCAGTTTAATGATGAAAGTCAGGAAGGAGGCTGTGTCAGAGGGAGACTGCACCCTGCTTGGCAAGGTTGTTACCATGACATTTAGCAACAATATCGGGCTCATGAGGATGCTGTAACACGTCGTTTCAATGAGTTTCAGGTGCTGAGGAGGATTACAATGTCATTCTTATTTAGATATTTAGCCGTGCCTTTCATCCTCCCTAACTGTTTCAAAGTGGAACACATTAGGTAAAACTTTGCTAATTAAGAGAAGTACCTGAAGGGACTCTTTGATTTTGGTGTTTTAAGTCTGTTAATTTCTGTAAGTGTTTGACCTTGCCGCCTCCGCCGTGAAGTTTGGGAGCGAGGTGAAACGCTTCTCTCAGGACTCTGGCCTCGACTACGTAATTAAAAAGTGCTCCACAAGGCCCTAACCTTATTATTATAGCCTTGGAGAAATACCTTCAGATGTTTTTAAACACTCCTCAATGGGCCTGAGTAAGAAGGCTTATTTTAGACCGAGGGGGTCTGAATAAATTCTCTGCGTCAGTGTACGCTGTGACATTTTGAATGCTAAAAGTCACTCTTATTAGGAGTGGCTATGCATTCTCTATAGCAGCTTTGTTCTCTTTAGCTCCAGGGTGCAGCATGTTTTCATGCTGACTTGCACTCAGTGAACCTCACATGATGCTGCTGACAATAGTTACTATACAAATCATGTTGTCTCCAGGGACAAGGCTGCTGGTGTCCATGTACTCTCTAGGTCTCATCATTATTATACCAACACAGTCTGAGCGCACATTTCTCAAGGTGAGAAGCGTAGGCGTTGTGATTCAGGAATAATAACCAACGGCTAAAGTCATTTCCACAAGTCTCTTAACACTGGTGGTCTTAAATTGTCAATTTCTTAAAGGACTAGTTTTGGAAAATACGCTAACTCGCAACTCTTGCCCAGAGCTATCAATTATCTTACTTATACCTATCAACCGGAGCGGGCGATTGGCCAGATGTGACCAATCCACATTAAATACAGTTGTAAAGGCAAGCAGGCAAGCAGTTTCTTCATCAATGTCATAATAAAAATCACTTTATATATATCAGTTAAATTAAGTCACAGTGGACCAAAAACTCAATATTTAGCGATACAATGTATATGCCAGATCGGTGTTCTGACTTAAGGTGTTGGAGCCTCATCCCTAATTCAAATTGCCATGTTTTTAATAATTGAATTGACTCTGAAATGAAGACATCTGACTGCTGTCTGATTGCTGTCATGTACAAAATTGGTACATTTATATTTTGTAAGTCAGACAGCTCTGCGGATGTGATGTGTTTATGTCAGTCAACTGGAAAAATGCAGTCTTGATCAACACAAACGCTTTGACTGGTTGATTAGACATCCTCATTTTGGCAGTGACATACATTTTCTGGGTGCAATTATGATCTAGATGAGTGCTGCGGACCACGCGTCTGTTAATTATTCATCAGAATATGAAAGATAATGTAAATCCAAGTACAAACCAAGTAATGAGGCCACCCAGTGTAATCAGGGTTTTAATGAGGGTTAAGGAATAAAACCTCCTACACAGCTTCGGACACTTGGAAACAGAGCACCTGTAGATTTGATCACTCCTGTAGAGAGAGTGAGAATCATTTATCCTTCAGGAAGTGCACTGTGACTAATTAATGTGCGTTTGTGTGCGTGGGAGGGTGTGTGCATGTGTGTTTCTGTCATGTACGCTGACATTAATTAAACTTGTTACCTGGTTTCCAGGCAGTTGGTATTCTGTATTTAGCGAGCCTTGCAGCATCGACTTCATCTTCACACCGTTTCTACAACAAAGGAAAACGCAGAAGCTGTGGTTTTTACTGTCATTAACTTCCTCAGTGCTGTTAAAGAAACACTTGAAATGTGCGATAAATTATAGTTCTACTGTTTGATAGAAAAACAGTGTTCTCCTCCTTGTGTTCTTGCTTTCTACCACTGAGCCCCAGATGCCTCGGCTTGGCTGTTTAGAGATCAGTGCCACCTGTAATCAATACGTTTACTGCCCGAGAGGCAGCTGTTGATTGCCGCAGACAGGCCACCGATGAGAAGATAGCAGCCAATCTAAAGGCACTGATCCAACTCACCATCTGCTCATGGAGACAGAGGGAAAGGCTGCATGAATCAGATGCTCTCCTCTCATCACCTTCACAATGTCCTCAGCTTCTTCCAGTCTGGAGGTGACGAGGTTTGAACCAGTGGTCTGAAAAACAGCATCCGCAGAGGTGATTATCTTTGACTTTCATCAGTTTTGGGCAATGATTATGAAATTGGAGGTGCTGGGAGAGACAGGAGGAATTGAATTTATTTCTTTTCAAACGCAATGAATTCTGAAAACACACTCTCTACTTTTTCTTTTAACCTGTATTAATTTATTTTTTGGCCACTTGGAGGCAGCACAACAAGCTGTAGACACAACATTGGCATGTTATCACGTTATAAAGGCAATATGGTAATTAGCAAACAGTTGCTTATTTACACATCCAGCAAACACATCCGGGTGAATTTAAAGCCCAATATTCACTCTCCTTTTAGCTCTGTTTTTGGTCTCAACCAACTCCTGAAGGAAATACCTGGCTGTTAAGGCCGTTATACACTGAGGGCATTTTTCATTGTGCAATTAATTCATACGTTAAAATGTTTTTTTTAACTGTTGTTTCTGTCATGAATACTTTCACACAGGACGCGGATATTACGCAGCAAAAATAGCAAAAAGAATTTCCGGAACAAGGTTTTAATTTTCTGATCTTTTGCACTGTGAGTAAAGGCATCAACCAATCATGTTGTGCGGAACGGGTTGAGTTGCGCTTATATTTATAAAACAACACGGAGGCTCTGTAGTCCGAACCAGGATGAGAAACTTTATTACTCCTTTCAACCTTGACAAAGGCAGCACAGACCAGATCCACTATTTCTGTTCTTACCTTTCACAATAGAAGCCCTAAACATATAATATTTGTATGCAAGTATTTAGCATTTTCGTGTCATTTATTCGTCATGTGTGTAAAGGCTTTTAAGATGCTAAATGCTCCGACATGTTCACCAGCTGGTTGCTAACTTCATGTATATTGTTGGATTATGGGCAGATAGTGTACAGTAGGTCGTTAGAGCTTTTCTGTGGGAAACAGCAACCTGCTGCAGCTGGAAATGATGATGAAGAGAGCGAACCAAAACAATAAAGCTATGGGCTGTAAAACCAAACCAATGAGCTTCAGGATGTTAAAATTGATGATAATTCGCTGTGGGTTCGTTACCACAAGCGACCAATTTCACATTACGTCGTCATTTGACCCATGGTTTATATGAAAATGTGGATCAGTGCAGCTTTGATGTGCCAGGTATTCAATATCACATTAAATCAGAACAATCTGTAAATGTAAATGAAACGTCAATCTCATTTCCATGCTCAAAGAATAAGTTTTCTCGGCTCTGTTGGCCGTCTCCTTGTAGTCCCTTCTTTTAGATTCTCTCTTAGGCTTTCACTCTGTTTCAGATGGCCAGTTACTCTCACCTGAGGCAGCAACAACACTGGGCTTTATGTGAAGTGTTAATAAATGTGACAGCCACTCAATCTGTCAAGGGACACAGGGTGATTCAAACAGTACAATAATGTGGCTGTTCACCTTTTTATTACCTCTGGGCGCAGGGACAGGCTCATGCTGAAGGCTGCTATGATGATATTACGTTGATTATATTGGATTATAATTGAAAACTGCTGAGCATTTCAGCTTGTCACAGGAACAGGAGATGTTCATCAAATTCACAATTAAGGGCAGAAGGTGTATGTGTCTTAATTTTGTGTGAATAAGCCTCAGAGAGCATTGTACTGTATGTTATAATATTTAAACACCCTCACGTGTTTGCACACACAATGAGCTTTCCATTTCTCTAATTAACTCTTCTACTAACGCTGCACTTGACACAAAGACAATGAAAATAGCTTTACTTATCTAGATCTCACAATGCGTTGATTAGTTTAAGAAGAATTTAAAATCCCTCACGGTATGTACATTTCTTCTTGTCATAGCATAAGAGAAAGTGATGTGAAATATCAACAACTTTTGGATCATCCTAGAGCTGCAAAGATTAATAGATTACTTGTGAGCTATTAACTTAATCACCAAGTCTTTTGATAATCGATTAACTCGTTTGAGTTCATTTTTAGGAAAAAAAAGACAAAATTCTCTGATTAAATGTGAATATTTTCTGGTTTCTTTACTCCTCTATGACAGTAAACTGAACATTGTTGAGTTGTGGACAAAGACAAAGACATTTAAAGACGTCATCTTGGACTTTGGGAAACACTGATCGACATGTTTCACCATTTCCTGACATTGTATAGACCAAACAACTGATCGATTAATAGAGAGAATAATCAACAATGAAAACAATCATTGCAGCCCTAGATCATCCAGTGATGCAACACTTATTACAACCTACATTAAACTGCAAAACAAGATTCAATGATGCAAGTACTAATCTTATTGGATTAGCAAGCTCTCACATTTTCTTTAACAAAGGAAATAAATATTACCACAATTCATTTAGACTGAATAATTGGACTGAATAAAAGAAATTTTACTAATTAATTACTGGTGCCAAAATTAGAAAAATACACCACCTTGTCAAGGCTACCAGCTTTAACGCTGTTGGACCTGATCTGTATATTCCTGCACATTTCTTTCTGTGTCTTTGTTTCTTGCATACATTTTCATCCAAGGCTGCTTGGTTCATTAAGTTGCCTGCAAGAAGCTGTCGAATGCATGCATTTAGTAACAGCCCGACCTCTGTGACTAATCTCAATTTAGAAAGGCATCCTGTGAAAATAGGAGGCAGTGATCTTGTGCAGCCTCTGACAGCCGTTACTCTCGGCGAGGAAGAAAATTCACTCTGGAAAATGACTCTCCCTCCCACCAGAGATCAGATATGTTGATTTTTCTGAGGGAAATAAACACTCCGACAGCTCCCTCTCACTCCCACACAGCCAAATTAGCTGTCACCGAGGACATTAATGTGTCATCTTCTGGAGGTTCCTCTCAAACATGTTTCCAGCGTATAGATGCTGTAAATGACGCTGCCCAAAATGGCATTTTGGAAAAAGAGGCACTGTATAAAGGAGAGTATGTTGTCTCTCTGCCCACATAACTGACTGAATAAAGGGATAAATACATGAATAAGATGGCATGTGATGTTTACAGGCTTACTGTCCCTAGCTGACTGTGCAACCAAATGCAGAAAAACAACACCTACCCTCATAGTCCACCATTACACAACACCACTACAGTGCGAGTGCTAGAAGTTAATTTGCTCCCTGTGTGCGAAGATGAAGTGCACCTCATTGTGCATACTAATGGCTCACATAAGGCTTTCAAAATGATAGAATGGTTCTGTTTTGGAGATGACAATTGAAAGTTAAAATTGGTTTCAGCTTGTAGACACCTCTCTTCCATCATAGTGGTATTAGTGCAAAACAGTAAACAAAGCTAATTTGCTCTTGGGTCTCTACGGTGTGAGGAAATGATGCTTTCCTGGCTGCAGAGCCAGCGGTCGATGTTTATGTTTAACTGCAAAGTTGTCTTGCTCTGAAATAGCTGGAAAAAAATGCTACAGTATTTCATTTCTCATAATCTAAATCACACTGAGATGTTTGCCGTTGTCTCAAGGTAACACAGATGGGTCTCTGCTGTTGCTCAGCATCTCATCTGTCGTAACTTTGCCCTGTCAAGCAAATGCTCAGCAGTGCATACACAGCAATCAGAGCTAGTTTTTACACTTGGTTTGTTCCCTGTTGAAGTTCACAGACTTCGAAAGGCAACAACAACACTGTTTTCAGCATATGATACAGTAGATTGCTGCTGTTTTCTCTGCAGCTGGTGCATGGTTTTACTAATGACACCATACAGCGGAGTGATGGAGCCACGCGTATACAAACACAACAATTACCCATCACCAAGGAGGCGTATTGAGGGCAGTGCCTAAGTGGCTCTGTCACTGATTCACAGCATTTTTTTTTAAAATAACAGCAGCACTTGTTTAATCACTTCACACTCTGTGTCATATTAACACTTTTTAATTATAGAAAGACGCCTTCATCACAGACATTGTTTTCTTAAATTACTTATTCCAACAAAAATTGTTTGTCATCTACAGCAGTGGGGTGGTTTTTAGGGCATAGCAATGTCGGTCTGCCGGTCCACCACTTTGGTCCAGACTAAATGTCTCAACAACTATTGGAAGGATTGCATTGAAATTTTGTACTAAAATTCATGTCATTAATGACTTTGGTAATCCCCTGACTTTACCTCTAGCGCTACCATGAGGTTGACGATCTGTTTTTAGTAAAGTATCTTCACAATTATTTTATGGATTGCCATGAAATTAATTTCAGATAATTAAAGGGACTGTTTGTAACTTCATACATGTATAAATCAATCCGGGTCGGTGTCCCATGCGCGCTCACGTGTGGCTACGCTATTCAGACTCAGACTCCAACACAAACTACACAGAAGCACCAAAACCGCAAAGTTATATCTAGTGAAGCCCGTCTTGCAAAACATTGTTGGCCGCGGATGGAGGACGCGGTCGGAGGACGCAGGGGAGACTGTAGCTTTGGTCTCCAGGGCCGGAGTCTCTGCTGTACTCTGCTCCTCTGCCTGCCTGTTTGCCTTCAGTCACACGCCGCGCTTGTTCTCGCTATTTCGCTCCACTCTCACGTGCATGCGCAACATGTTTTTTTTCCAGGCTAAACAAACAAGGTATAATGTGTAAATTAGTGAGCTTCAGAAAAATATAGCTATATATACAGTATATATATAAAGTAGCTTCTGTGGCTATGACATCACTTCCGGCGTGGCACACCATATTCAACAACCTTGTGATGTTAAGTAAAATGACATAGCGTTCTGAGGTGAATAATGTTAAAGTTATAGAAAAATAACCCGATGGATAGCTTTTAATTGTTATATTCTGTATATATATATAGTATATAGTAGTATAGTATACTGTATATAGTGTCCCAGTTTGACAGTATCGCCTGAAGAAATGTGGTTTTGGGTCAGTGTTTGAGGAAGAATCATCCATCCTGTGTTTAATGTTTCTTTATTTTTTCTTCTGTATGGTAGAGCTCTTAAGCTATTTGGAATAGTATCATATGGAGAGGCTAAGGTATTTGGATATGAACTAAAAATTACGCAGATGGTAAATTATCCAAAAGTGTCCCACTTTACCATCATTCATCATACATAGAATTTTCCCATAGATGTCAGAATTTACATTTTTCTGAAAAAATTTTTCAAGCACAACATGGACTTAAAACTGACTGTGAAAACAATAAATATACATTTAATATGACAATAATATTATAATAACGAAAGCAAAATTCAGTCTGTTGATGTAGTGACCTGGACCATTCAAAATTCAGAAGTAAGTCAACTAAAATGAACACTATGACCCACACACATTTAAAATTGAATTGTTGAATTATTGAATCACATAAATCACATTTTCTTCTCTTATTCATCTCTGAAGTTATTCACTTCCTAGAAATAAAACACAATATCTATGACCTCCATCCTCTTGTGACTATATTGCGTGAAGCTCCTGGTCGTTCATCTTGAGAGCAGGTGGGAAAAGGTCGAATCAGTTGTGCTGGCGGCTAGGCTTGTGTCAGGCTGAAGACAGTGATCTGATAACGTCCTCATTAGCCGGCCTCCGCCCAACGGAAACCACTGCCGGGAGCAGGAGGTCTGCTCTGCTGGTGACAGCCACCGCCTCAGGGCCGTCACGGGCCAGATGAGCCCTGAATGGCAGCTCTCACACCTCTGGGCTCCATCAGTCACAACTTATCTTGAAGAGAGAGGACGGGACAAAGTCAAGAGGCTGCCGGTGTTTAAGGATGACTTTGATTTGTCCTTTAATCAATGTGCTAGGTCAACTTGACCATGTGACATACAAATATAGCCCCTCCTGTATGGTAACAACTGTATGTGTTATACTACGTTGCTCTTCTCATATATCAAATCCTCCTTCTTTTTAAATCAACAAACCCCTTCCCTTCTTTCTATCTCCCTCTCATGAAGCATCACATGGATGTGAAAACCAACAGGAAATCACAACAGCACATCTGGTGCTTCAGCGTCGAGTACAGATTGTATAATATCCAAATAGAAAGCTCCACTGTGGCAATAATCCTGCGCCTGTATATGCTGCAGCTGCTTGTGTGCTGTCTGGTACGGCTGCTTTGTTCCTCCTGTGACAGAGATCAGTTTATAGCCTCAGTGTGAAACTGTGGAGGAAGAGAGATCACTCCTACCTCTCTGACTGATGGGCCTCTGAATTTATTTCTGCTATCAGCAAAGTCAGCATGAAGAGATGCCCCCTGAGTGTGTACACAAACATGTTTGATGCTCCAGGATAACGCTGACACTCTTCAGTTGAATAGAAAGAGCAAGAGGAGGATGGTGGAACTTTTTTTTAGGGATAAGCAAATATATATAGTACCGAATGAATATTCTATTAAGCTCTTATACTTTCTCTGGTGCAGCCTCTCAAAATTAAATAACTGTATATTTAATGTCTTTGTTGGGTTTTTCGCTAGTTTCCGAAACTAAACGATTAAGATTGATTGATAATTAAAAATAATAATTAGTGCAGGCCTACTAAAGAAGATTAGGAGTATGGGAATTTAGACTGATTAATTGGAAATTATTCTTTGGTGGATTAACCAAACGCATGTTATTTTTCTCATCAGCATTTTGCAAATATTGTCACAGTATTTCATGAGAAATCAGGCACAATAATGCATCGTACATTTCACATGTGCAATATTTGAAAATCACATGTACCTATATCATGTGAAATCATCAGAAATGAAACCGAATATGCCTGTATAGTATGTAACAGTGAAATGGTGCTCCACATGTGAGAAATTCACTGAGAGAAACAGTCTCACCACAAGGTCAATTTAGTAGCTGTCATATCACATGATCTTCATCAGCAGAAGGAGTTTGCCATGTTGTCGTGGAATTGCTCAGATTTTTTAAATTTCCCATCCATTCATTTTTTATTTATTATTTATTATATATATATTTATATTTCCTATTTATTTATGATAATAACAACAATAATAATAATAACAATAATAATAACAATAATAATAATAATAATAATAATAATAATTAATATTATTATTATTATTATTATTATTATTATTATTATATTATATTATTATTATGATCTCCTCCCCTGTTTTTGCATACTTTTTTTTCATTTACAGTACCTATCTTGTTACCCCTCCAAAAAATGTCATTCAAATCCATCACTGACTTTTGGAGTAATCCTCCAAATGGACAAACCAACAAACCAACGAATCAACAAACCAACGCCGGTGAAAACATAACCTCCCTCCTAGGACTTTGGCCTTGGCGGAGGTAAAAATAATAACTTCTCATCCATTTTGGCTTAAAAAGCTGAGGTTCAAAGTTAATGCTTGACCTTGAAAACAGCACTTCAGAAAACAACTTCACCACAAGCTCCATTGAGTTTGCCAGGTTGTCGCGGAATTGTTGAAAACTGTTGAAATTTCCATTTTTTCTGAGCACTTTAAAAACTTCTCATCCAGTGAAAGAAATCTCAGTCTATTGTTGAGTGTTGAATGAAATGTTAATTAGAGCAACGAGTAGTTGAAGACCTTTATTTTCCACTGAAAACTGTTTAGAAGGATGTTTTTTAGCTGTGAGTTGCAGGTAAATACTGTTATTGAGAGAGAATGAATAGCTGGCCGACGTTCGTTGGCCTTACTGACAGAGACTGAAACAAGAGGTGAGAAGAGGGTAACTACTGTACAGTGCATCTGAAAGAATGATTGACCTCGTTTGACCTTTTTATCTTATTCATTGCTGCTGCCTGCCCGCAGGTTATTTCCTACACATCTAATGCAATCTGACTATCACTCACTGTCACGTCACTCTTGTTCCTCTTTTGGGGAGATTTGAGCATACGGGCAGGATTAGCAGCAGTGAGCCTATACATCTGCTGATCGGTGATCATGATCGTTTTTCAATCCTCTGCTCTTAAAGATTCCCCCGTACAGTAGAGCCATGTGAGAAGACAGATAGTCAGTTCCTCCTCGGCCATCTGTCATTTCCGCCTGCCATCAGCACTAAACACACAGAGACTATAGCGGCTATTTCACATGAATTTCAGCGACACTGGCTGTCATAATGTTTTTAGGCAAACACTAGCAAAGGCCAAACAGGCTTTGTGGTATGTTTTCTGTCATCCTGTTCTCTCTCAAGTATTATTCTGGCGGAGAAAGCAGAAAGGCTGAGAGGAAAACCGTGTAGTGAGTCACGCAGTAGGCGATGAAGCTCCCAGTGGGACCTGCCTCGCCAGCTGGTTTTAAAGGCAGGTGTTTCCAAGACATCTCAAGACGTTTCATGTATGCTTTATTTCCTTTTTTTTTGTCTTCAAGCCAGCAGCAGGGAAATGTGTTGCTAATTTACACGTGACATTTTGGTCTTGGCACAAGTTTCAGAGTATGAAATAATGTCAGTGAGGCAGTATGTCGATCATGTAGCCTAGACCCTGATGAAGTGTTGCTCCCCGAGCTTTTTCCTGGCACACCGTCGTGTAATTGCACGCTCCATCCCTGCAGCTAGCTCAAGTAATTTGGCAAGTTTTTGAAAGCCTGTCATTGCAGGTAAAGAGCAGCTAAAGGAGATGAGGCAAGGCTGTGGTGTGGAAATTAAATTCAGTGATGTAGCAGTGGGCTGCTTTTAGTTGTCTTTAAAAGAATAACTGGTCATTATAGACATATTAATTGGTGTTTTCTGTCCATATTCACAAAATAGATGTGCATCGACTGCTGTACTAAAACGTTTAGAATAATGTAAACAAAAAAACAGATTAGAGAAAACCATTTAAATTCAGCTTTTAAAGGATAGATCTGGTCATTCTATATTTTTTTATTATTATCAACAAATCCCATGGAAGCACCAAAACAATTAATTTAATCTACTGACATGTATTGTGTGTGTATAGTCAAAGCCTGATGTAGCTTCTTCCTCTGTGCCAAAGACCTCCGCTGTTGTTCAAAAATCTATTAAAGGAACAGTGTGTAACATTTTTTAGGGGATCTATTAGCAGAAATGGAATAAAATATTCATAACTATGTTTTCATTAGTGTATAATCACATGAAACTAATGGTGCCCTTCAAATGAAACTCGTGAGCTCGTGTTTACAACATGGGAAGTCGTGTACACAATGTGCTTGGCGTTCAAGTGGTTAAGTCGTGAGAACACCGCTGCTAAGCAACGGCAATATTAACGTGACTGTTGGTGTCTAGATGCAGGAAATGCAAAGGCATAATGACAGAGGAAAAAGATGAGGCCGTTGGGAATATCAACATTTTCCTCAGACCTATTATAAAATTACGAAGAAACACAGTATACGACTAAAATTACGATCTATTAACACCGAAAAATTTACTTCCATGGCCTTCACCATTTCTTACAACGTCAACCAACAGACACGTCACAAGTCGTGAACTCAGAGCTTGAGAAACTTTCGACTTACGAGGTTGTGAGAGCGTTCATATGGACTCATCTCGTGAACATGATAAACACGACCCCACTTGAAGGCACCTTTAGAATTAGTTGTTTTTTCGTTACCTTAGAATGAGCTCTTCATATCATAACTCCCAGATATCGTTGTCAAAAGTAACGTTGCATAGAAAGTAAAGGTAAAAGTAGAACATTTTACATTTCCTATGACAACTTGCATTCAAATGCACACGTAGAGGGAGAAGCCACCGCACTAACGGTGACTTGTTTAGCCTACTTCCCTGGAGTCATGTATAGAATAACACCGGCCTTTACTTTAAGAAAGTCTAATGAAAGAAACCTTTTGGAAAAAATGTTGTGGACATCAAATCTAGGTTCCATTTTGTATTTGTGTGCATATATGTGTGTTATATTCTGTAGTTAATCAAATAGTCACATGCCCTGGGCTTATGTTTTCTAAATATTGTGTGTGCTTTTCACAAAACTGTGGTTTGGAAACTCTCTTGGGAGTGAAAACAACTAAATATGAACATAAAATCCACAAAGCAATAAATCAGATTTGAATCATTTTGCTATACCTGTATGTGAAACCCTCTCCCATTGGGAGAGAGATCTGCATTGTGCACCACCTTATCGCTGCCCTTTATGTCTAACAGTCACGGAAATGTCGTCTCCGGTATCTCATTCTGTTGCCTTCTTGTAATATTGGAAAAGGTGACCACCACCACTATCTGATGCAGATTTATTCAGATTTATTTACAGCTTTTCCTACAACGGGAAGCTGTGTTATGAATATGATATAAGAGAAGAGGGGAAATGCAGTTTTATTAGCTAGTAATTTCTCTCATATTTAATCACGCTGAGGCGTATTCCTGCCAGTGTGGTAGACATGTCTTTGCATCGTAAACACTCAGTGTAAGGGTTTTGCCAGAGAAACCGTGGCACTGTGCACTTCTTTGTCTCCCCCGGGTTACCCAGCACAGCGTTGACATGGCTCGTAGTTATTCCTGCTCGCTCATTCATGCAAGCTCTCTCCTCCTCTTGCCTTACATATCTCCCAATATTCCTCTCTGCCTCCCTCACTTTCCATCCCCTCTCTTGCAGACCCACTCATCCGTAGCTGGTACATCGGTGGCTATCCTGTGTGCCGTGCCCGATGCTTATAGGCTGCTCTCAGATCTCTGTCTCACCCCCGAGCAACAGCACAGATTAAATACTTAACTTTATTCATTTTTTTTCTCTCTCTCTCTCTCTCTCTCTCTCTCTCTCTCTCTCTCTCTGTCTCTCTCCCACCCTCTCTCTCTCTCTCTGTCTCTCTCCCACCCTCTCTCTCTCTTGCCTGGCATTAAAAATTCATCCACTCTGTGTTGTGTTAAAAGCACATTACGCAAGACTCTAAATATACCCCCTCCCAGGCAGGAACCGTTTGTCCCTCGCTGCCTTTACGTCTGTGCCCTGTCTGTGTGCATGCATACATTGTGTGTTGTTGAGAGCTTTTTCATTGCATCTGTTGTATCTATCAGGTCCCCGGAGGAGGCCAGCTACAGTGCTCAGGAAAGTCCCTCAGGTGGCAACCGGGTGATACAGCAGACTGACAAACAAGTGGGGTTAAGTAAGGACCTCTCAAATCAGCAAACAGTTATCCTGTTCGGTTTTAAAGCAGCACGTGCTTAACTTTTTGCTCCGATGATGATGGAGCCACATTTAAAAAAGAGCTTCTGTGTCTTATTCGATGCCTTCACCTCTTTCACCTGTAAGTGGCTCTAATTGCCGCCGAGTTTGACCGATCACTCTGATGGCCGTTTATCCCGTCGAGATGGGGCGTTGAGAGAAGAAGAAAGTGCTGCTTTGTGCATCAGTCTCTCCCCAGGCCGGTCTGCCTGTCTGCCTCCAGCAACAAAAGCTGACAGTCGGACCGTTTGATGCTGCCTCCTGGATGAAAAGCCTCTGTAATTGGCTGCCATTACAAAATTTACGCCATCCCTGACAATGGCAGTGAAGAGAAAGAAAAGAAACATGTTCCCTCAACCAGCTTTTTTAATGCTGTGCCAAAGAGCAAAGCCTCATTGTTTTAATGGAACCTATGGATGTTTCTAATGTGGTTTAATTTGTCTTCTGTGTTGTGCAAATGCAAAATCTCTGCTAGTGGCTAATCACTTTCATCTAGACCTACTGTGCTGTGAAACACTTTTCATTTGCAGTTAATTGTTCAGTAAAAATGTTGTATGGAGAATTTGTTGTCTCTTTTTAAAATGAAGTTGTTGTTTTTAAGTTCACGGTTCTTTATTTTGCCATTTGCCAATTCCAGCACAGCAGTCATTGGCATTGAAAATCTTTGGTCTCAGTTTCCTTCAACAATGCTCATAAAATATGTATATATAAAAGGGGAAATCGCACAAGTAAAAGTGAAAGCAAAATGATAATCCAAGGTATAAAATAGTGCAGTTAATATATAGGGCTTGAATATAAACAGTAAATATAAAAATGTAATGTAAATTTGGAATTTAGTTGAAGACAGTATAACTGAATGTATAATCTAAACTGGAAAAAGAAAGTTCGGAAACTTGTGTTTGGTGGATTATTTCTCTGTTGTTATAATGCTAATTGGCATTGTATTTTACATCGTTGGAAAGCTTGTTTATTTACCTTCACAATGATGTCCAACTTGTAAGGATCATGCATTTGTGGGGTGAGCAGCACAGCTGATTATGTGGGGAGCGCCCAAGACAAATTTGCCAAAATGCTCTGCCAATTATATATGTACACAGCGGTGTAAACAGTAATGTAGTTTGTAGTAATGAGAGGTACTAAAAATATATATACAGAGGTGTAGACAGGGATGTAGTAAGTATAGAGAGGTACTATATACAGTATATATATATATATATAGAGAGAGAGAGACGTGTAATAGTTTGTGAAACAGTATGTTAAGTATATAAAGATAAATAAAGGTGAAGTGACAATGGTAAGTGTTTTTTTTTACGTTGATGGTTGATGAATGTTGGGCATCATTGCTTAAGTATTAAGTATGTTAAATTCCCTCAATTTGATAAACAACAATGTGTAACTAATAAGTGTGGAGAATCCAATCTTAGCAATAACAAGCCGAAGCGCTACACCGCGCAGCTACATACAGAAGTACACACACATTCAAACACACAGTCCTCTGGGGCTCTGCACAGCTTTTTCTCTGTAGATGTTGGGTTGCATGAGTTCAGTAGATCTAACCATGATGAATAGCCTATCACAAGGCCGGCTTTGACAGAATAAGGGTTTATTCTGCTCCTCCGATCCACTCCACATATATGACACCTCGTGCTTGCCAACGCATGTCTCTCCATAGACAACACCTGCCAGCTCTGGCTGCCAGCCTGCACTGATGTGTGGCATTCCTAACTCCATCACGATCGTGAACACAACACCTGCGCTCTACAAAGTTGAGGAAGCTGCCAAGTTCCTCCCATGGCGAGACGTTTCTCTCTCTCTGCATGTCTTTCTGTCTTTCCTCCTGTCTCTTTTTTTGTCGCCTCTCGTCACCATCTGTACCTGGTGTGCAAAGTGTGACACCGAGAGCAGAAGAAGCAGAAAACAACACATCTATTCTACACCCGTAAATGCTTCTTCTGCTCCACATTAGATAAGACCACCACGCCTTGAAGTTAATTATGTTGCAAGCAAAGACAAGAGGGTGTAGGTGCTGCAGTACAATGCCAAGAGCATATACAGTATTAGTCAGAGGAGGCTGCACTGTAGAGGAACATCTGGTCCCTCGTGGCCAATTCGTCTGCTTGAGCACGTTGCGTATCCAGTGTCCCCTTCCTCGCTCTCCTCAGCAGAAGGCTGCCTGAGTGACAGTAGTTTGCTGCACATTGGTCTGTTCTCTTTTCCCATGGGTCTAATTTGTGCAGGCTGCTTTTGAATTGTTGCAAAGACGATGCAGGAACAAAGCCAGCTGAGGGGGCTGGGGCGTGTGGGACCTGCTGTTCCTCTGTGCCTTTAGTTCTGATGCCAAGTCATCTGCATTCTTCTGTTCCTCTCCTGCACTCCTTCCTCTTTCACCCCAAAGTGTCAGCCGTGTGTTTGTACTGTTTGGTGATACAACGAAGGAGCGGTGGTGTGAGGTGAAGAGGTTAAGTTGAGTGCATGACTTTTTGTGCATCTCAAATAACATGTTGTGCAACAGGGAAAAGTGAACCACCAAATGTACGAGTCACTTGTAACAGTTTGATTTTTCTGCAGCAACATAGAGCGGAGCAGGGATGATGTATTTTTGTGGGCCCACCAGGAAGTTAGCATCACACATGATTCCTTCGACAAAAAGCCCGTGGGATTTTTCCATTGGATTTTGGATTATTGCGGAAAATAAACTCTGTGGCAAACAAATGTTTATGATACAAGTTTTATTCAGCAAGATAATCTTCACAAATGAACACCACTTTTAGGATTTCTGAAGTGTGAATGCAATCGCCAGAAGTAAAAAGCTAAAGTTAGGCTATAAATGAACTACACCACGGTCGCATGAGCGCGAATATACACAACAAGGCGTACGAGTCGGCGTGATGAGCAGTTTTTTTAGGACACATAAAAGCTTCATAATTCACGAGTGGCATATTTACTGACATATTTTATATCGTACAACAAAATGTTAAAATCTGTGTTAACCACAGACCTTATTTCAGGCATCTAACTAAAAACCAATCCAAAAAAACATTGACTTCCAGACAAGAGAACCGGAAGTGCTAAAATGCTAACACATTTCCAGGCTTTAAGACACATTCCTGCGGAACTCTATACCATTTACTCTAGTTAGTATTTACACAGCTTCATCACAGTATATAACACTGTGATGGCGTAACTGCTTCCCCTGTCTTTTCTCAGGATGTCAATCTCAACCTGGCATTTGCAGCAGCAGCAGCAGCTAATGATATCCTTCAAAGACTTTGCCTAAGCCGTGACTCAGAGACTCTGTTGCTTAAGGCAGAGCCCTGCTTTAAAAGCACAAAGTATCATACTGTAGTTATTTTCTCTACAGGGGGACAGGATGAATCAGCAACATCCGAACTCTGCAGGGAAAGAGTCATCGGAATGAGCTGAGACCTTCAAAGTGTTAGCTTTGAAAAAAGTCACCTGTCTGTCTGACAAGTGAAGATTAGTCACCTGCAACTTTCAAAGAGGCAGGGTGCAGAGCTCCAGCAATATAAAATGTGTCATTCCTCTGCCCAAGGACAGCTCAGTTTGCCTTTGTGTGTAGCCTTTTACACCTAGAGCACCTATAGCAAGAGAGAGGAACTCCTGTCCTGACACCTAAGCTGTAATGACATGCCAATTTACAACCACCCAAGAGAGGAATTAGGAAGGTTACAACAGCATGTAGCTGTGGCAGTGCTCAGCATCTTTAAACCAGGAATATGGGTACATCAAACTGTTAGCAGTGACACTTCTTTTGAGAATTTGAGATCCAAATATTGAATTATGGTGACAGGATTTGGAATAACATGCCTGAAGTTTAAAAGCTGCGTCAGAGGAAATCTTTGACAGGGGAGACCCGCTATGATTAGGCTTCTTATAGAGAAAGATTGTGGTTTCAGTTAAATGTTAATAAAGTAAACACGTCCTGATGACTTTTTAATTATTTAACCAAGAGCACAATTTTCCCCTAACCTTAAAGGGATAGTTCAGGTTTTTTGAAGTGGGGTTGTATGAGGTACTTATCCATAGTCTGAGTATTACCTACAGTAGGTGACGGTCCACCTAAAAGAAAGGCTCACTTAAAAAAAATTCAATATCAGTTTAAGTGTACGCTACATTTATAATATTTTTTGCTGGTTTACCTTGCCATGAGACAGCCCTTTCCAACAGGGAACTGGAGTCGCTGTATCCATCTATGCATCTCGCTTAAGCCACCAGACTCCATTGAAAAGACCTGTAATTTTACCTCGCAGAACACAGGGGTTGCTGGTCTACTTTGGTGAATTCAAACTAACCAAAGTGACACCATAACACAATCATACTAACCGATCGAGGCAGCGGTGGACCAGCAACTCCCGTCTTCCGCGAGGTGAAATTACTGTTTTTTTCCAATGGAGTCTGGATGCTTTGGCGAGAGCATAGATAACGGCTTCAGTTCCTCGTCGAAAACATAGACTGTATAGCTGTCTCACGGTAAGGTAAACCAGCAAAAGTGAACATTTTCAGATAACATCAATATCAACATTTGCCATTTAATCTGGGAGGCATTACGTTTCTTAGAAAACATATCTGCTGTTGCAAATTAATGATATAAACATAATTTCTAGGAGACAGGGGTTGTTGGAGAAAAAGAAACAACAGCAAAATTAAACTGCCTATAAACATCCGTTATTGTTTACAGACCGACCTGGTTCAACCTTACTGTACTTTCGGTAGTCGTGCACTGACACAGTGAAACGAGGGATTATTACCAACATTACGGGTCTGTTCACTTTCAGTTTGACTTCCAAATACGGTGGTTTAGATAATCTGATAATCCGGCTAAAGTGTTGCCGTGTTTACAAGCTGTCTGATCAGCTAACTGCTCATGTTTCGTCTTGCACATCAAACTTTATTGATGTGGCAGCAGATCTCAGTAATTGAGTTATAACTGATAGAAACAAAGAATAAAAAAAAAAAAAAAAAATTAGTCACAAAATAAAGAATTACAGGATCACCGGCAAATGTTTTTCATTGTCACATGTAGTATAGAAAAGGCTGTGATCTGTGTTACAGTAGATAACCTTAATGTATATTACAGTATATGAGGACACACCCACACATGTACAGCTTACAAAGGCTGAGAATTTCTCTCATTAGTGAGCCTTTAAAACAGTTGTAGATGGCATAGGAAAGAAAGAAAAGAAACAGCTGTATGTAAAAAAAAAAATTGTATGTGCCTGGTGTTACCCAAAATGTCAGCAGCACGACATAAAAATGCACCTATTTCTACAAGCAACAAATGAGAGAGTAGATGCTGAGAGGTTTATAATAACATCTGTAATGATCCACGATGGAGAGGAATGGAGCATAAATCAAAAAGACATCCCGCTAAAGACACTGGGAAATTAAATTGCTTAATGGTGTGTGGGAATAAACTCCGGAAAAGCTTGCATCAGATTTCACCATGAAGGCAGAACTGTTGACAATAACAACAGAAGTCGTGCTGTGAGGCTGAAATGTTCCTCTCTTGAGTCTCCTGTCTTGTCTTTTGAATAAAAAGGAAGGGCACCATGTTACAGGATATATTGTGAAATACTTTGTCTGGTTTTAAACTCGAGTTTTTAGACATTTGTGACGAATGATTTATCTTCTTCCTTTAAAGGGACAGTGTGTAGGATTTGGTGGCATCTAGTGGTGTGATTGCAGATTGCAACCAACGGAGTACCCCTCCGCTCACTCCTCCCTTTCAAAGACTGGTAACGTGAGCCTCCGAGTGCAAAACCGTGGTAACGCCGTTCGCCACGCTCAGAGGCCATCCTTAACATAATAACACTACTTTAGGAGCAACGGAAGTCAGGCGGCGGCTGACGGTTCCACAGTTTTACACGCTGCAGCTCACGTTACTGCAGTTTCACAAGGGTGTCGGAGAACTACATGTAGCGGACCTCAGTCAGACAATGGTGAAGCGTACTAATGTATCCAGAAGCCTTTTATTTATGTTCAGCCGACAGACATATTTTGAGCACAGATTTACTCTGCTTTCTATAATATCTTTCCTTCAGAAAAATCCTTCTTTAAAGCCCTTATGTAAAAAAGGCCACTACCAAAATAAAAGCTTGTGGAGAGTAATTACATTATAAACAAAGCTTAATGCACATTTAAGTTTCATTTACACTACGGTGGCCTTCAGGTAATGTAAAAACGTAAAAGGCTCTCTAGAGCCGGTGTTTGGTTTGTCCGTTTTTGTACGCTCCATAGGTAGATATAAACGGCTCATTCTAAACTAACAAAAACACAGTGATTCTTAGTTTCAAGTGATTATACACTAATGAAACCTTAGTTATGAATATTATATTCCTTTTCTGCTGATAGATTCCCCGAAATGTTGCACACCGTTCCTTTAATAGCCTCCGAAATAGATGTCTGACTTGTCAAATGAGATAAAGTTGCTTCTCATTTTTTAACATCTACACTACAAATATATTGTAATCGGCGCCTGTTTCTCCAAAGTGTGAAGAGTTTTACATATTTAACACTTCTATACGGCTTTCCACTCCTGGTTGTGTTTATTTACTTGCATATTTGCAGCTCCAGCCTGCCTTTAATGATTTCAGAGACAAAATGAGACAGCCGCTAACAATGGTCCCACGTGCTTTGTGTGTGTTGCCCACAATGAGCAGAGGCAGTGCATGATGTCATCCACAAAACAAAATGAGCCTGACATGTTGGAAGAAAAAATAGCCTCACTGCCCATCCTGGGAAATAGGATGAGATTTGTGAGCGTAAAAACACATGCATTATTCAAGAAATTACATAACACACCTGCATGTGGAGAATGACTTATTGTGGTTTTAATTAAAGGAGACAAATTAAAGCTTTTGATAACATTGATAACATTCAGCAACTACATGTCTCATTCTCCCTCCCCCGTTCCATCGCATTTACTTCACAACAAGTCGTTGCCACTTACCATCAACCTCAGCTATTTATGAGTTTTTTCCACACTAACTGACGACTCACAAGCCTTGTTAGAAGTGAGAACTAAACGTCAGATATCTTCCAAAGAGATGAACAAAACATTCATTTTGGACCTGTCAAATTTTTAAAATGATTAATTCAGAGTCATCCTTTTCTTTCTTTTTTTTACAGGTAAATCCATACTTATATTCAGCATCTTTCTAAAAGCTTTGTGGATGTATTACTTTTAAAAAAATATACGTCTACATAAAAATATCATCAATAAGACCTTTAAAGAAACATAAAACACAGAAGGAAGGTTGTTTTTTTTGTGTGACAGGTTTCCTTCCCAGTGCACCTGTCGTCTTCGACCATGTGAGGAGGGATGAGAAAACACTCTCGAGACATTCGAGAGACACCGACTGAAACAGTTTAGTCTTCATTTTGTGTGTTTTTTCAGCCAGAGGCAATTCTGAGTCAATATGTGCTGCTTAACATTATTGCTCCACGGTGACCTTTGCAACATGCATTCATGCAGCTTGTGACGGTGAGCGTGATGGAAATACAGACGGCTGCTTTGACAGGATGGATCCAAACCGTGAGGGAGATGATGGGTGATGATTATCTGGAGTGAGAAGGATGACAGCCGGCCCCAGACGCTCACCAGACATCTCCTGACTTGGTGTTTTGTCAGTTTGAAAGGACACATTGCCAACACTTTATGTCTGTGTGTTTGTGTGTGCATGTGAAGGTGTGACGGTGAGTAGAACCTAGCGTCCCGTCGTTTTGAATTTAAATCTAATTATACCAAATTAATTCAAATGATTTGTGTGCTTGTCTGCCTTTGCCACAGACACAGCTGAGCATGCAACCACAGACAACTTTGACAACTTTGACAAACCGTGAAACAGAGTCAGACGTGCTGATAAATACAGAGCAGCATGCAGGTTGTGTACCTGGGAGGGTTTAGGCTGGGGGCTAAAGAAAGTAGAATCAAGAGCGTCCTCTCTAGACGGTTTTACACTGAAGCTAGAAGCTACTTTTGCTAGTTACAGCATGAATGGAAAGCAGGCTGAAATATAATTTGTTTTACAAAGCACAGAGATTCTCTGAATCTACAGGCCACCCTCATTTCCAGGGGGTCAAATACCATCGCTTTGTCACCGTCGCACAAGGCACAAGGCACCCTTCAAAATTGGTATGAGACGCACTGGGCTTTCCATTAATTACAACGTAAACCCATCCACGTCAATATTAACTCAATGGTTTTTGTGTTGTAGAGTTAAGGATTTTCTCTTTTCTCACAACAACAAGCGGCCGTGGAAGCTAACGTTAGTTAAAGTTTGCTTAAATTTGAATCGGACATATTTGCAATATTGTATTGACTTGGCGTTACGTTTACGACTGCAAGCAACCAGCAACACGCTACTTAATAGAGTAATCAGGGGTCTAATGCTAATGCTCACCTGACCGACATTCAAAGAGCTGCTGTGTGACTGGTTGTTCTAATAACAAGTCAAAAATCTCAAAATCACAAAATCAAAATCTCCAATGTTATATTAATGTTAAACCTGTTGAGGAATCGCTGAGGAAAAAGTGACCAAACAGATCCTGCTCTGGTCCCCCAAGTCAAATCACACTGATGTCTGATCTAACGTTACCCATTTCATAACAGGTGATAATAATGAACAAATCTCATACTAATACGTCGTATGATAATGGTATCTGGTGGTCGGACTCTGCAGGGGTTTAGTATAGTCAACAAGAATGTACAAACAATGCAAAATCTACGTTGATTACAACGGTGGTGACGGTGGTTTGTATACAAGAAAAAAACGTCTATATGACGAGTTGGGATGAGAACATGTTGGAATCTATTAATCATTCTGCAGAAGCATAACTTTGCTTTGAGAGTTTAAACAATTTAAAGTACAAATATATGTGCTGTAGTATTTCCCCAGGTAGTGCAGGGAGGGAAAAAAACAGACCGTACGGTTCTGCACACATGGATTTGTGATCATCCATCACCCTTCTCAGGCTTGATTGGTCATGCCTGAGGATGAGGAAAGATGGCCTGTCACTCTCCACAGAGGAAAGGCGTCTCAGCGTGGGGAAAGTGGGGGCGCTGGCTGGCAGCGAGCCAAAAGGCAGCAGAGGTTGAGTTGAGGACTGAGCCTCTTTTGTTTGGACTCTGAAATGCTGTTTAGACACACAGCCATCCTCTCCACTATGATCCTGAACCATCCGAGAAAAGAGGCCTTTGTTCCTGCCTGGCATCGGCACATCTGCTCGGACACATTGACAGTATACTCCATTTGCAGTGCAGGAGTCTCTGAACTAGATACCAGCCGTGTGCTAAAGCCAAATTTCTCTGCCATGTTATTTCCGGCATCGGTGCCCCAGCTACCCGTCTGCCTCTTCTTGGGCTCCTGGGACACAGAGGAGAGTCTGTTGGGTTTCCTCAGAGATGGCTGCTGTCTCTTAAATAATTTAGTGCAGCCACAGAAAGCTCAGAGCAGTGAAGGACACACGGCATACACCGAGCAAACTTAAGGTACTGAAGCAATCTAAACCCCCTGACCTTTTGTGCTGCTATAGCAAAGAATAGGTGTTTCATACATCTGCGTGTGTGTGTGTGTGTGTTTGTGTGAGCGCAGTGCGAAAAGAAACTACCTTGAAAGTTTGCAGACATCACAACAAATGATAGCACAGCGAAGGTGAGATACAGTTTGCTTTAGTTCACCCAAGTAACTTTGCATCAATACTTGAAGTTTCATATAGCACAGAATGCAGACTGCAAAAACTTGATGTAAAAACAAACCAAATAATTTGCAGATTGTACAAGTAATTTTAACATCGTCTTCTTATTATTTGGACAAATTAAAAGTTTGTTTATGGTGTGATGTGTACAAGCCTGATGATTAAAGTATACACATGCAGAGTGAAGTCAGGCAGCGGGGTGGATACAGTCGGATCAACTGGACTCCTGCAGCAGTCAGGATGAGACAGTAAAAACAAGGTTGATCAAAGGAAGTTGAATCAAGATGTGAGAGCTGAGAAAATGATATTTGAATACAGATTTTTGGGCTTTTATATGAAAAATAGCTGAGTTAATGCAACTTAAAGCTCTAAATACTTTATGTGTTTGTGAATGTTTGTTTTTGGTGGGGTTGGGTTGAGGCAGGATGGGGTGTTCATTAAGTTTTTTTCTATTTGTATTTGCATACGCCTCAGTAGCCCCATGCCTGTTATTTTGGTTAAGAGAGCATTGCAGCCGTCGGCTAAAAATACCAGACAAACAGTCAGCAATTAATCGAAATTATTGTAATCGTGCTCACAAGGCTCAATGGGCTGCACAAAAATGAGGAGCGAACATGGAGAAACAGAGCCAGGAAATGGAGCGGGAAATAAAGACAAAGTATACAGCGGCATTGAAGGCAGAGGAATCAACAGTAGTTGCATTACATGGTGAGGATGTATGATGGAAATGACCTACTCACTGACCTGGCTGCAATACGAATTTGATGTTTATGTGAAATAAAAGTGGGAATGATTTGTTTACTGATTATATCAGAAAGCAAATAGGCTCTGCAACTTAGTGCATGTTGATTTATGTGCCCCTCAATGAGTGGCTAACTACTGTTTATTTGAAATGTTCAAAGAAATAGTTGGACATTTTGGGAAATACGCTTTCTTGCCAAGACTTAGATGAAAAGATTGATAGCACTCCCACATCTGTACGGTAAAAATGAAGTTACAGCAGCCAGGCTGTTAGCTGAGTATTGCAAGAAATAGTCCACATAATACATTTTTGTTTATGTATATATTAAAGTCTGGATGAAGCAAAAATAAATATGCGTTCTGTGTTTGTCACACCACAGAAAAATGTGTTATTAACCACTTAGTCAAATTTGAACGATTAAAAAAATCATCAAGTATATAAAATTTGGGAATCAAAATCATGAAAAAATAAGCAGTATTTTCTGCTCTGAGACGCTGGAGGCGTGCTGAAGGCTCTGAAACCACGACCAATTGCGGGTGAAGGTTGATTACATACAGTTACAGTATACGACAATATTGGCCATCTCACTGCTGCTACTTTTGCAGAATGTTAACATAATTTTCAAATTAATTTAAAAATAAAATCTAACACAAAGAGTAGAGTGGAAAACATGAAGGTCATATTACAGTAGTGAGCAGATTAACTTTGTAATCAGATCTGATGAATGATATCTATTTTTGTTTGACTTATACATGTTTTGTATCTGTTATTTTTGTGGGATAAAATCTTTGAAAATCAATAAAACATATTTACAAAAAAAAAAAAAAAAAAAAATCTAACAAAAGTGGAGACGGCAGTTAGTGATTACATGCTTTCCCTGTGTTCATGTGCATATCTTTCCACCTTCCAAAGACGAAGATGAACTGAAGAATTTCTGGTATAGATTCAATACGAACAATAAGCTCCCATATGACCTTGAATAAATGAGAAAAAGTGAAACAATAGAGCCAAAGGAAGCTGTAGCCTATAGAAACCTTGAACGTCTCTATGTTAACTGTTTGTCTCCCAGTGACATCTCGAATTTCCTGATCATAAATGTCATGTCACAGTTTCTCTCCTGTGTGGCGTTCTGCTGCAGAAACCTTCACGACTCAGAAATATGTCCTTGAGGGAGTAACACCTCCGTCGCTGCTGCGTCTTTATCCATTTAGAAATGGTGTGAATCTCTACAACACAGCAACCTTTCATATTCACACCAAGAATCAAGCCAACCTGACCACTTCACACCCACCCCCACATAATCCCACAACAATGAAGAAAATGATATTAGTGCACCGAGAAGCTGGAGGTCTGCTGCAGCCTATCAGCACCCACAGGCGAAGGGGCTCAGCTGTCATTTACATGCTAATGGTGTTAGTGGAGGCGATGAGAATGGGGCCGGGGCAGGGGGCCACGCCGTGCTGCTAGTTGAGGTGTTTTTTTGAGGGGCCGCGGTGCAGCGCAGCGCAGCACAGCAGATACAACCCCACGGTGTGGAAAACCATCTGCTGGTCCTCATCTGGTCCAGCCAGCAGGTCCATTTACACACTGCTTAATCAGACGTGTATGTTGGACGCTCCTCCTCCTCCTCCTCCTCCTCCACTTCTTCTCTGGCACACAGACACTGCCAGGCCTCTTTTCAAACACAAATTAGTCGGTCTTATTTCCTGCCGCTGTGCTGGTGGTGTTGTGCTCCTGGCATTGGTCACTATTAAAGTCTGTTTTCATTGTCGGCATTAGGCTGAGCTGCATGCTATTGTTTGTGGACATTCATTTGAGTTGAAATATTCAGACATTATTATGCAGATAGATTACAAAAGACCTACGTAGGTCTTCATGAACATGTGTTACTGAGAGCAGGATTCAAGACTATAGACATAAGAAACCTTTATTTTTCACCCACTCTCACTGTGTGGTGTAGGCTCTATTTAGATGCAATTCAAAGGTTGGTGTGGGTGTACTGCAACTTAAACCATCCAGAGAAAAATAAGAAAAAAGCCCAAGAATAGCCTCCTATAGAGCCATGATTGAAGTACACCGGTGACCACACCAAACAGTTCTCACGTGTGTTCGCTAAATATGAACCTACAGTATCCGGTTAGCTCAGCTTAGTAAGAAATGGTCCGGCAGATAACCCCTGTAAAGGGGTTGTAATTTTTACAGCAAGATATTAATGTGCTAGTGGGCACTATCCACCATTATGTTACTTTTAGACAAACCCTAGCGATTTCCCTTTGTTTCCAGTCTTCATGCTAAGCTGAGCTAACCGGTTGCTTGCTCCAGCTACATATATAGCAAAGCCTACAAATATAAAAGTGGTATCTTCTCATCTAACTGCGAATAAGTGCGTTTCTCAAAATGTCAGACTATTTCTTTAAAGGTTCTCTAAATGATATCCAGGGCATTAATATAGTAGAAAACAACTATTTCCAATAAAAATATATAGAGGAGTAGCAGAGAATGAAGTCCCTCTCCCTCTGTGTTTGTTGTAATTCAAACAACTCTGTGCTTTGTTTACATAGCCGGGCCGGCCACATGGGCCTTTTGATGCATCAAGCAGCGTAACACAATTGTGATTGGCCCCAGTGCAAATTTTTTTCTTGGGCCCTCCCCCCGCCCCAAACACAAGTGCACGCTCGTGCACACACATGCACGTGCACACACAACCACTCCAGACAATTGCAAAGCAGACAATGGCTATGCCACCATGGAGAGGCTCACCATGCAACTCCCATACTTCGAACCAGCCTTATATCAGCACGACGGACAGCCAAAGCACCAAATTGATCAACTCAGCGGCCCAATAGTTATCACAGACACAGATTACAGTAGGTGCGCATTTTTCACCACATGAGACGTAACAATTACGGTGCTATAGATTTAAATCCCAGATCCCAATCCCACATTATAACAATAACAAAAAGAAACCAGTACTCACCCAGAAGAACCATGTCCTTTTTTATTAGAACGTCTTGGCCGTGAGTGACGCAGCGCGATGTGGCACACCGTTTTGAGCTGAACTTTTGTCAGCTGCCCGGCTGTTTCTATTTATTCCTGTCACTCGCCTTGAAATTGCCTCAATGGACCAGGAGCAGCTGATTGGTGAAGTTATCGATACGATACCTCCTCATTTCACTACAAAAACCTTAATAGGGTGGTAGCTGGCTGGAGGGAGATCGCCTGAAAGTTTCATACTGCTATGGTTATATTGTACGTCATTTCCAGTAAATATCACAATATTAAACGTGTGTTTTCTGTTTAAAAAGAACTAACAAAGGAAGATAAGTGGTTACGTCTCCATGCCCCTGACAACTTCTGAACCCTGGAGTGTCGTACAGGTTGCACTGTTGATATTTACGCCATTGGGTGCATGTTGGTGCATGCGAGCGTGCCCCACTGGCTAGCTCACGGCCGCCGCTCTGCACAGCGCTCATACGGCGGTTACAGTTGATGACGCCGTCGTCGCAGAAGCGTAGCCCTCCGGTAAACACTGTTAGCTCTGTCAGCACTGTTGCCCTTATTTGCATTGTTAGCGCCGTTAGCTGCGAACCAACGGCTCAGCCGTCTCCATGTTAAGAGTTGTGTGGAGGTAATAGATATAATCTGAATTTTGTATTGAGCACCTTTACAGTAAGTTATAATTTTCAAAGCACACTCATTAGACATTACTGCTTTTGTGTATAATTGTTCTAAAAGTATGAACAGCTGCTGATTAGTTCACTGAAAGAAAGAAATAATATAATCAAATGTCTACAGCCAGTGTGGAAGTGGAGTGTGGGCGTACTGTGAAAAATAAGAAAAAGCCCAAGAATAGCTTCCTAGATGATTGAAGTATGCAGGTAACAACGCCAATCACCTGTGAAAAACAAATTATAGCGTGTGGTTAGATGGAAAGGTACACACTCTGACATTTTATAAACCCTGAATAAGGTAAACATACAGAGCCAGTACAAGTTTCTAAAACTTTTATTATTGCTTTTCATACTTGAGTTATGATGTGTTTTTGAGGACAACATTCTCCTTCAAGATCTCCACGCACATTAATGGATCCACAAAGCTCATCCTGGGGCGCTATCATGGCTAAGATCTCATAATGCACTAAAGCCCCCGAAACCAATGTTTTTTATGGTTGACAGGCAGCAGGCATTTAGGTTTAGAAAGCTTACGTCCCATATTATTTGAGTCGCATATCTGCTAGAAGCAATCTGGGTCCGGCGCTGGCCTAGTTCTGTCCCTCTATTCTGGGCAACCCTTTAGAAAATATTAAACAGAGGAGAACAATGCAATATTTGAGCGCAGCATTATAAAATACTCTCGCAGATGAGAGGCACATCTGTCCAAAGTGTTGTGGGAGAGCGACATCAATCATGTGAATGTAGTCTGTGATACTAATCAACCCTCAACTGGTGCAGACAGAGGAAACAGAGTTTTCTGATGTTACAGCCTCTTAATGTCACATCTGTAATTCCATCATTTCCTGAATGTAGGGTTTTTGTGCGTGCATGAGGGTTGAATTGATATGATTTAAAACTGCTTTGTGTGTCTTCAGAGTTCAAGTGATTGTAAGCAACCATTGGGCACTCGGGCCACCTGCTTTTGATGAATTCCTCAAGTGGTTCTGACCTTTGGATTGGAGACATGGTTTCTCCACAGGTTCTTTGTGTATTATTTCAGTGCCATGCGAGGAACGAAAATTACTCTCTTTTCATCATGTTTAATGTTCTAATAAAATATTCAGTATCTAAAGGGGCTAAACAAGAAGACGAAGAGATGATGCATTCCTTTCAAAATAAATACATCAACAGCTCCAAATAAATGAGTCAGATAAGAGAGAAGTAAAACACACAGAGTAGATCTCTATCCTGTTTCTAAAAATCAAAAGTGCAAAAAGAATTGAAGTTAAGGGAGAAAAGATTTAACAAACTGAAAAGCCGACACTAGAGGAGACGGCCATATTGACTTGACTGGCTTTCAACTTGAAAGCCAGCATAGGCATCCCCGACATCCTCTGACTCTTTGATGTGATTAAGATGGATTCAGACTTTCCCTCAGTGCATAAAAACACACAATTGCTCTGCTAATGGCCACCATCAAAACCCTGAAAACTGCAGAAAAGTATGCAGACAATAGCTTTGTTTCAACTGAGGGATATTGTGTAACTGTGAACTAATTGAATTGGAGTGAGTAATGAAAGTGAGAAATGGAAAGTCCAATATTTTAAACGCACAAGGTGTTGCAAATTTTACGTGCAAATGTGATCATTCATACAGCAGTTTCTCCAACTACAGAATCATCATCTAATACAGACTAATCCACAGCAACAAAGCCAACTAATCACATTACGGTGTACCACTGTGAGTCATTCTGCCGTCACACAAAAGCACTCACAGGCTCTTCAGTGAAAGGATGAATCACCAAGTAGCTTTAAGCAACAAAAAGGGAATACTTTCAAACACAGCCCTGTCTATCCACACTAAAACTTGAAGCTGTTGTTTGGAGTTTGCAGAGAGAAAGTCATGCTCTGTGTGTAAAAGGGAAAAAGTGCTCTAAATCCATTTCAAAGACGAGGGCAGACAGTGACGGAAAAAAGTAATGAATATTTTACAGGCAGGGAGTGCGGAGCTGCACTCCAGGTGACTCTCTTGCGTTTATAGAGCTTATCAGAAACTCATCACCCATCCAGCACGACCAAGGCAAAGCCATGTGTCTGATTGTTTATCAGCAGCCTGTTGGTGGTCCCCTGTTACCTGCACGGCGCATGCATCAGGCCAATCACAGGGACATTATGCTGCAAATTGGACGTATAAATGACCCTTTTGATGGAGTGCTGCTGTTGAAGTTTGGCTCTGAATGTCTCAGATTAGAGACGGGCTATATGAGGAAGCTGTATGCCTGCAATAAAGTGCTGGTTCCCTGTTGGGAGCTGATATGGATTTTCATGAGGTGCACTGTCAAATTATAAATGATGTTAACCCCTTAACGTCTGTGTTCCCCCTTTAACTGTCCTTTAAAGGTACAGTGTGTAGGATTTGGTGGCAGCGCTGTAGTTGCAGATTGCAACCAACTGAGTACCCCTCTACTCACTCCTCCCTTTCAAAGACTGCGGTAACGTGAGCCGCCGAGTGCAAAACCGTGGTGACGCTGTTCGCCTTGTTCAGAGGCCATCCTTACCATAATAACACTACTTTAGGAGCAACAGAAGTCAGATAGCGTCTGGCGGTACCACGGTTTTGCACTCTGCAGCTCATGTTACTGCAGTTTCACAAGCGTGTCGGAGAACTACGGTGGCCTTCAGGTAATATAAAAACACCAAAGGCTCTCTCTAGAGCCAGTGTTTGGTTTGTCCGTTCTGGGCTACTGTAGAAACATGACGGAGCAACATGGCGAACTCCGTGAAGAGGACCCGCTCCCTATGTAGATCTGAAGGGCTCATTCTAAGCTAACGAAAACAAAATAATTCTTAGGAGGCTTTCCCATCAGGGACCTGGGCCTGGATACGAGTACACTTGACCCCAAAGTTCAGTTCATTTGATTAGTGTGAACACTTCGTACCGTACTCTGGCACAGTTCGTCGATCCGTACTCGAGTCCACTTGAAAAGGTGGTCTCGAGTACGGTTCATGTATACTCAGGCATGGTTTGCATCAGGTGTGAAAGCCAACCGTAACGAAACACAGAAGTGGACTGCTATTTAACACACGTAACCTTAGCAGTGAGCAAGTAGTTTTGACGCCGTCGGTCTCATCCAAACTCTGTATATGTGCGCAGAATGCACCGATCTCATCCTCTGAACTGTACGGCCATGGGTGATAGCGCAGGACGGAAGGCGAGAGGTTCCTTAAAATATAAACAATAATAAGCATTTCGGTTGAGTGATGTTTGTTATTTTATTTCGGTAATTTAATGGTCCGCCTCAGAAGAATGAGAGCTGCTCAGCGGGCAGAGAGAGAGCGAGACAGCGGGGGAAACAGAGTGCAGTCGGCATATTTTCAAATCAAACTCGGTGAAATAAGAGTTTATTTCGACTGAACCAGAGTTGGTGACTGTTTGAAAGACTAACGACGATGGTTTTCGTGAGTTTTATTTTGTTTCCGTCAAGGTTGAATGAAGTGTTTAATGATTCTCCGCCGCTAGAACAGATGATCTCAACATAAACAAATACATGTGGATGATGACGAAAGTGTACAGTACCAGAGTTCTCCCACACGCTTGGCACACGGGAGAAGTTTCACTTTCACCGCTAGATGCCGCCAAATCCTACACACTGCACCCATAAGACCTGAGGCTTGCATTTAAGGGTTATATGCAGAGATGAATCTGTGAGGACATGCAATCATAAACAGAAATGGAAAGCATTTGTAATACTATTATTTTGTATGGTATTTTTTTGGTATTTTGTGATTATTAAACTGTCTGCATTTATTCCATCTCCCTGAATTACATTTAGACAAAATGAATATTACAAATTCCCCATTAGAGCAAATGCTTTTAGTAGATTCAGCCTAATGCTTCTCCTCTTACTCAGGTGAGTCACCTCGGCTGGCGTTCCGTGTTTTCATTTTGTCACTTAAAATCTCCTCTGAGTATTTGGGTTTTTGCTCTTCTAATAAGCGGCCACTGGAGAGAAAGTGCAATTGTATGAAATTAAAAGGAAACCTCCTGAGGAAGGTAATGTGTTTGTACGCACATCAAAAGGAAAAGAAAAGGGTTGAGCTGACAACATCTCTCTACAGCTTGTGCGACTCGTGCTGTGCCAGCCGTGCTTATGAAGCAGTCCTTGAACAAGGGCGTTTTTTGATTTGGCCTGTATCTTCCTATGTGTGTATGTATGTGTGTGTATGTGTGAGTTCTCCACTGCTCAAGGTGCCTGCCAATTGAATGACTTTGCTCCGAGGGATTAACAGTAACAGTGATCTATCTCTTCATGAAATCTGTCTGTAGCTCTTGAAAAATTTTTTTTTTAAAATGTTGAACTACACGCAACCCTGTGTGCCTGGCTGCATGCGCACACACACACACACACACACACAAGTCCGTGCAAAGACTTTACATGTGCTTGCATCATCATCCCTTTAATTGAGCTTCCTCTGCCTGTCGCTGCACTCCATCCATGCACTCCCACTTTCTTCTCCTCTCCTCTCCCACTCTGTGCCGTCATCCAGTCTGTCCAGCAGCCAGCTGCACACTCCTCCTCTTCATCACCTAGCAGAATAATGAATGTACATTTATTTAAAAGAAAAAGATTAACAATTCATCCCGGCCCTGGTTTTCTCTTCGCGCTACAAATAATCGATTGACACAATGAAGCGGGAAAAGAGAAGCATGGAGAAATCAATTTGGGCTCGAAGTCAAGGTGAGAAAGGCACTCGCATCATAAAATCAGCTGCTATAGACGAAGACTGTCTGCAGAGAGAGACCCAGAGGATATGACTGGACTGTCTCTATCGCTGGTGTGGATCAATAACAGGAAGCATGGAGGTCAGAGGTGGAGAGGCTTGACGCTAACCTGTATTGTATTTCTCACACTGTGTATGCAATACTAGAATGAGGAGCAGGTCATCTTAACTATCACCTCCATTCTTCCTCTCACTTCAGTTTTGTTTTTCTCTTCCTCTAATGCCATTTTTCTATGCAGTGCAAGAACGTAAAGGTTACAAAGGGGGGGAATGTGAGAAACAAAAACAGTCCTCCAGACATTTCAGAGGAGACAAACAACCACAGCCAAAGTAATGACTAAATTTTAGTGTATCTCTCACTTTGCTTTGCTATTCCACTCAATCTCTGGAGAGCATTAGTCATCCGGGTGTCAGGTGGAGGAGGTTTGAATGCTTTTCAAGGAACATTTAAACATTTCTTTTGTCAGAAAATGCCCCACACTGGCTACAAAAAGACAAAGAAAAAGTGTGTTTCATTAAGATTTATTCATATGAAAATAATATAACAATAATAAGAACATAACAGATGTTTCAAACTGCTTTAAGAAGGACTGTGTTCAGTGTAATGTCAAGGGCTGTCCCTGAATAATAAAAAAAACTTCTTAATTGAATGACAGATACAGGATTTGCTCACTTTTTGAACAATCACAAATTAGTTTTTTGACGTGAGGGACTTCTGCAAATGAATGCAGTCATGCAAAATGACATTTTACATCTAGCGTATCATTGTAGCAATACATATTTGTGAATATTTAAGTGATTTTTGCAGGTAACTTTCCAGGAAATAACTCTTTAAACATAAAAAAAAAAGACCCAGCCCATCTTCATTTTACTAACTGACTAATAAGGGGCTGTCTCACAAATTTTTATATTTGAGTGCATTTCTCATAACATCATGTCCATCACAACATCACAACACCTACTCAGCATCCTATTCCAAACTGTAATCCTTTTAAAGTGACATTTTTCTGCCCCATAGCACAACATAACTGTGACATACTAGTCTATCCTGCACACCTTTCCCATACTACCCTCTCAGTTATCATCACAAGACATTTCACCGTCAAGCCCAAAAAGCAGATAACAATGCAGTTTTATTGTTATATAAGCTTATATGTATATATATATTAGATATATTCCCTCTTCACTAGGTGTCTTGCTAGTTTCTGCAGTGACAGCGTGACTCCTACTTTTGTCACTGTAGCTCTGCCAGAGACACGTCCATGCTATTTCATTTCTGGGCTGCTAATAGAGGTCAACGCAAGTCATGTTTTTCTTAACGCCCCATTTAACCTTGAACAGCACTGCAGTTCAGTCCAGCTTGACCGGAAAAATGTGGTCAGAAGAATGTGTTAAAGTCTGATAAATGGTTTTATAAGAGTATCCTTGGGCCTCGCTGGCAAATACAGTATAGGAATGTGCTTCTGTGTAATCCTTGATTGTCGAACACTGACCTACCTACCTACCTACTTACCTACTGGTCGTGTTGGTGTCAGTAAAGTGCACACAAACTGTGGGCCGGGAATCTTTTTAGTAACGTGACAAAAGCAGGTGTGTCCCAGCAGCTCGGAGCTGAGTTGTTAACGGGTTAAAAGGCTGATGTGCTTTAGGCCCACGAGAGGTAGCTGGCCTTGTAATTATTATGCTGAAGTGTCACTAATACGTGTGGGTGGAGCCGTCGACCAGAGAAGAAGAAGTGGCACTCTTATCTGCCACTTAAATGTTGAATTAGAATAAAATCTGACTGCCAGATTGACGACTGGAGAACACTAAGAATTACCTAACTGCTCATTGTCATCAGGAAACCTTCTTTTAGCTCCAGTAATATATGCCTAAAGAGAACGTTTTTCTCTTACTTTCCTCTGGTGGAAGTGCACCTGCTATTGATTTCCTTTTGTATTTTAAATTTGTCTAAAGTACTGGAGGTCTATTTGGTCCACTGTGCATGTGCTTGATATTCTTGTGCTTGTGCCTTTTCTCCTGTATTGTAATAAGTTCTAGAAATTCACTCCATGCAGGGGATGTGGACTGAGTGCTGAGGCTGTGTGTGAGTGCAGACGTACAGTCCTCGGCCACCTGCAGGAAAACAAATGATACTAAACAACCCAGCAAAGCCCTGCTGAAGCGTCAAAGAGGGGTCCTATAGGTCTATGTAGAATAAATCCTCATTCTGCTCCTCACGCTCCCTCACAGCTGGTGTCCATGTCGATGTCAGTCACACAGTTGTTTCGATCTTTTCGATGATCTCTATCATTGACTTGGAGGGGGAGAGAAGAGAACAGTCGTCCTGATCCCAGAGGCTGCCGGGGCTGGAGTTCCCATCTGTGCTCAACTCGTCGTCCTCCTCCTCCTCGCTCTCCTCCTCGCAGGACTCCAGGTAGTGCAGACCCAGCGCGTTGATGCCGGAGTCCTCGGAGCTGGACGGAGAGGAGCAGTGGTCCATTTTGGGGCCTTTTATCTTATCCACGGGGGTAGGATGTTTGTGTTCACTGTACACCTGCTGGACCGGCTGCACAGGCGCAGGTGCATGTTGGGTCGGCGGTGCAGGCTTCACTGGTTGCCGAGGCTTTTGGGGCAACTGAGGTGTAGCGGGAGCAGGTGGGGGAGGGGTAGGAGGATGAGGAGGTTCTGGTAAGGGAGGCGGGGGGCGCTGCACGTAGCACATCTTTCCGTTGATGCGTTTGACGATGTAGTCATCCACAAACAGATCCGCGATGACGCAGTACTTGGGCGACTCCAGGTGAGGTGGGGACTGGAAGCAGGGGGCGAGCTTCAGGAAGCGCTCAGCCAGAGCGACGGACAGGTCCATAGTGTTACTGTACTCTGCCCCAACAGTTGGCACGGTGGTGCTGGGCATTAGGCACACATTGGTCATGGGCTGGTACACATACTTGCCTAAAGGGGGGAAAAATAGAAAAAAAAACACTCTGATTAACTCACTGTGTGCTACCAGCACCAAATGGCACAGTCAGTCAGGACGGCGTTATCAGCTGTAACCGCCGTATGAGAGCAGTGCAGCGTGACGGCCGTGAGCTAGCCAGTGGAGCACGCTCACATGCACTAATACCACGCACGGCCGGTCCGGCGATGTTGCCCAAAGCAAGGAGAAGCTCGGATTGAAACACACACAGAGGGAGATTGACTTCATTCTCTGCTCAGGTAGACATTACTCCTCTATATCTTTACATAGCAGATAGTAGTTTGATGCTGTATTAATGCTCTGGATATCGTATAGAACCTTTAAAAGGTGATAATATGTCAGTGTTGTGTTAACAGCTTGTTTTCCGCTGTCCCAAAGCGACCTAAACAACACTAAATGCAGGTTTAAATCAATTAAATAGTAAATTAATCCAAACTGGCACCATGTGGAGACATTTGGCAGAAATCCAACCAGCAGCATGAAAATGCACTCTGAAAATTTAAAATCATGTAAATAAGCTTTGCTTTTAAAAGACAGTGAAATAAAAATACATTTTACAACCTCTTGTCCTGTGTCTCTGCATTAATTGTTCTTTTATCTTATCTCTTGGAATACACCAAATACATGTCCCAAAAAAGCATATTTGAGCATTTACATATCAAAATCTCTCTTTTCTATTCCTATCAATTCCTGAAATTGCGTTGCTAGGCAACAGCTTGGGTCCATGTTTACTTCCTGTCAGCTGATGTCATTCACACTGCAACTCAAAATAAACTGGTGGTGCCTTCAAATGAAACTCGTGGGCTTGTGTTTACAACATGGGAAGTCGTGTACACGACCTCATTTGAAGGCACCAATGGTCTATATTCGATGGCACTTTGGGGGCGTATACATCCATCCACCTAATCAAATGTGAAACCTTCCCATCATGTAAAAACTCTTAGCTCATGGTTCGTTGTAGCTACCAGAGAAATATAATTGTAATATTTACAGTGAATAAACATGTTTTTTCAGTCAGTCTCGACCAAGGACACAGTTTTGAAGATGCCAAAAGTGGTTTTGGAGGCACAAGTGAATAGTGTGTCTGGGATAACTTAACATCTGTCATTTCTTAAAGGCGGTAGCAATTTTCGCATCACAAAGCATTTCGTTCTGCTAAAGGCAAAAATACCTGCCTTGCCACCACCGTCTGAGGTGAAGCTGCAGTCGGAGTGTAGCATAATTTAAATTTCAGGCCATCCAGAGCAGTGCGGCAATCATTTCTGACTCTAAGAAGTTGATGCAAGACTTAATTCAAAAATGACGAAATGAAAGCCATACAACAACGTGGTGCTGATTTTAAATCTGGATACTAACATGATGGCTTACGATGGTGTAAGATTGGTGTCATATAAATCTTCTATGAGATAAAAGGACCTAAATTTATTCTGGAAAGTGTCCATTCATATACAGATTTTCTAACGCCTTCCATGTGAGTTATGCCTCCCATCTTGGCAACTCGTATACTGGTGGTGATTGTGCAAAATGACTGCTCCCAAATGTTACTCATTGTCTGCAGCCCACTGCCTCCAACTCTGAGCCGCGCTGCCTGAATAGTGCGGCTCAGATGTGTGTTTAACTGGCTCCCTGGAGAGAGAGAAACTACAGAAGATGACAGGCCTACGCATCACTTCCTCTCACTCGGCGTTGTCCTTCTTGTCTTTTGTTTCACCGGCTGGGGGACCCATTCAATCAAAATCTTTTCCCAGGTTACACTGAAAACATCAAACTTCTTCAAAGTAGCGAAGTGTTTTGAGAGTTTGCTGATGAGACATTTTTGCACCACACAAAAGATATTTAGTTTAATTAAATCTTTCGTTTCTGCCCACAAGAACTTAATTCATGTGAGCACCTCTTTATCAAGGACACAAAACTGCATCATCCACCCATGTGAAGCAATTAAAAGAGGCCGTATACTTTGTAAACACTGTTAACAGAGAACACAGGAGCTAATGGTGATACAGACAAAAGGGGGGAACAGTAGCCATCCTCTGTTTAATGAGAGAAACTCAATGGTCCATGTTCAGGCTGAGACGGGCCCACTCAGGCAGACACGATAGCTGCAACAAATGAGAGCTAAAGCTGTAGAAGGCAATGTGTTGACATTTAGTTTTTAGCGTATTACATCTAATTGCATTCATCCATCTGGAGTTTCAAATACCATGAGCAATACTGGGGGACAGACAGATGCATGGGCAGACAACAAGACAGACATATGGAGCTAACGCAACACCAACACTGGTTTTCCTCAGCAGCCTTACAGAAGGAACACAGCCTGTCTGTAGATTTACAAGGTGTGTGCTGAATGCAGAATTAGTTTGCACTAAACTGGAAATATCACTGTTTCCATCAGCCCCCAGAGGACTGAGCGTTATGTGTGAGATTAATCTCACTTTGTCTGGCAAAAAGGAGAAAAGGAGAACCTCCACACGTTAAGCAAAACACAACTTTCTGTTTTCTAATACCTGAGCTGCATGCTCTAAAATAGTCTGCGTTGGATTTTTACAAATGCTGTACGATTACAAATACTATCATTATTACAAATGCTGTAGGTGGTGGCAGTTACTTAAAGATACCTTGTTTTCAGTCTCTATTAACGGCATGTAGAACTGCAACGATTAGTCGAGGACAGGAAATTAATCTGCAACTATTTTGATAATCGAATAATCGTTTTACTCATTTTAAAGCAAAAATGCCAAACATTTGCAGGTTTTACCTTCTCAGATCTGAGTTTTTAAATTGTTTTTTTTTATATATTTTTGGACTTTGGACTGGTGATTGGACAAAACAAGATATTTCAAGATGTCAACTTGGGCTCTAAGAAATTGAACAACCCGATGTCACGACGAAACGGGTAATAAACCCGCCTGTCCACAAGAGGATAGCGTGTCAGCGTCACGTTTTTCCTTGCCGAAGCGTAATTATTGCACGAGTGTATGAAGGTGCAGTACCAGCAGGGGGCAACAAAAACACTTAGTTAGGTTTAGGAAAAACATCATGATTGACCTTAAAATAAGGACAGAAACTAAGTAAAATGCGTACGGAAACAACGTAATGTCAGTCCGGAAAACACGTGACAAATGTCATCAACGTTACTTACAAAACAAAACACCGGCCTCCTGGTTGAAAGTCCTGTGTTTGTTGAATGAAAACAATTGTTAGTTGCAGCTCTAGGATTTTCTTTCACATTCTTTGACTATGATAATTTAAAGTGGAGTTTTTGACAACTAGTAGCGCTACGGAGCAATGTTTTTACAAGTGGGTTCCAGTTTTTTGTCTGCATCATGTTCACATGCACTAACAGTAGCAATACGGCCACAACGGCAGAGAAGAAGAAGACTGCAAGCCAACAAACATTAATGTAAAAGATGCATAATTTAAAATATTTTTAAAGTGACTTTGCAAATGTTGTATGAGGGAGAAAATGCATTCAGCGTGTTTGTAAGGCCGTAAGTATACACACAATGATTTCTGGTAAGGAACAATGGTTTCTTTACAAGTAAACTCAACAAGGCACCTTTCATTTTTAAATACCTGTCAAAATGTTGGTTGTTAGAAATGTCTCATCCTGCATATCGTGTATCAACTACGAGCAACAAGGTCCACCATAAATGGACTCAACAATAGACAGAAAAGTCCCAACAAAGCTGAACAGACGAGCTAGTGTATTGTGTCTCGTTACTGGAAATATACAAATCCTGACTGACAGCCAGTGAACACTGTCTATGCAGCTTTATTGATATTCAGTTGTACTCTACCCTTCTGTGTTTCCAGTGCTGTAGCCCTTGCATGACAATGTCAGTTGTTAAGCGGCCTCTGCACTCTCTCCCTCTGCCTTGTGTGTGTGTGTGTTTGTATTTCCATACTAACAAAGACCAGATGTCCTCACAAAGAAAGAAAAAAATGAGGACATTTTGCCATCCCCCACTTCTTAGTTTAGGGTTATGACATGAAAGGTAAGGCTGGCGTTATATTGTTCTTATTGTCAACAAATTCCATAAAAAGACCAAAACTAACTTTCCGTGGCATTCAGCCAGACACCCATTGATTTCTACTGAATATTTAAATAGTTAAAAATGGGTCACAAATATATATAGCTTAAGAAAAAAAAGAGGCGATGATGCATTATTTGGGGACTATTTTCTGTGGATTAATACAGATTTAGTGGGTTGAGAATTTATGGCAGCAGGGCGGTGTATGTGGGACTGAATCAAAATAAACTAGTGTCCATGTTCATGGTAATGAAAGGGAATATGTCATACCGTGCAAGAGTGTGTATTTAAAGGTGCTAAATGCAAGATTGCCAGCATTTCTATTGCCTCCGCATGGCTCTCAACATGGCAACAGCTCGTAGCTAACGGTGCAAACTACGGCAACACTGCTGACAGAGCTAACAGTGTTTACCTGGGGGGGAACCGGAGGGTGCTGTAACCGCCATATGAGAGCAGTGCAGAGAGGTGGTCGTGAGCTAACCGGTGGGGCACGCTCACAAGCACAAATATGCACTAAAAGCGTGCGTGGGTGGCCCGGCGATATCAACAAAGTGAGGAGAAGCTAGGATTACAACACACACAGTGGGAGAGCGACTTCATTCTCTGCTCAGCTAGACATTACTCCTCTATATCTTTACAAAGCAAATAGTTGTTTGCTCCTATATTAATGCTCTGGATATTGTATAGATAACCTTTAATAGTTTTTGGACAGCAATGGAGGTCTGTGGCACAGAGGCAAAAGCTATATCAGGCTCTGGCTGCACAGAAAATACTCATTAGTCGGATCAATTCATTGTTGGATTTGGAGTAGAGTGCAAAATATCAAAGGTAATATATCTTACATTTCCCATCCTTTTTGTTGTTTCATAGTGTATTTTCTTCTTCCTAACTGGCCACAGATAGACAACATGCTGTCACGAGACATTTCTAGCCCTGCTGCAATGAATAGAATAAAAGGAATACATGAACAGTAAATGTGAGAGTTGTTGAGTCCGTGCTTCAGAATCAAAAGTAGAAGCTTCTCTGCAGACCGACCACTTTACACCTACAATCATACCGTGAAAAATCAACTGCAGAGGAAACACAGGCACAATGTTTTCCACTGACAGCAGCATCAGTAGACCAGAATAGCATGCCGCCACAGGACATTTTGCACTTTTGAGTATGGCGAATAACTCCTTGCTTTTTTTCTTAACTGGAAAGTCTTTCATCACGTTATCATTAAGAGCCGCTGAAAGCAACAAGTTCACTGGAGACTGATGAAAGGCATTCTGGGGGATGTAGGAGATCGCGGACTAGAGGAGATGTAAATGAGGCAGCTGGATACATCAAAAGAGGAAGTAACAGCGCTTCATTAAAAATATGTAATTATGATTTCAGGCGATCTACAGAGTAGTGGCAAAGAACGTATATTGCTGAGGAGTGAAAGTCAATTGTTCATTCCATTGCAACTTCGGTGCCCAGCAGCAAAGCTACGCCTCCGCCATTTTGGACTGTAAGCGACTACCAGACGCCAGTAAAACGTCCGCCTACTAAGTGCCGTTCAAAAGTAAAACAAGATGATTAATTCTGTTATATTGTCATAATTCTAATGTCTCTACTGAAATGGCCTGTGTTAAACAATAAAAATATTATAAATATGCATCCTGTTATAACTATTTATTTACTTACTTGTTTATTTATTAAACGTTTTTGCCCGGCCGCTTCCCAGAGGAACATAAAGTTAGTGATGGACATAAATGTAAGTTAGAAAAATTTAACAGATTTTGAGAGCAATCTCAATCTTTTTCATGTCAAGGACCTCCTAAATAGATGTACAATAGACCCCAGACCATGGATGTATAAGAGGTTGTGCCTTGCGTGTTAGTAAATAGCCTACAACTACATTAAATTCTGTTTATGTCATGCTACTAGCACTACTAGCTACTGGCCGATAGCCGGTTGTTTGGGAACAGAGACATTAATACATCCATCACGGTACAGGCTTACAGCATACAGCCCATGGGTGTATCATAAGATAATAAAAGTGTTGAATTACAGCCAATTACAGATGCATACAGCTAGCAGGAAGCTGGCAGAACTGGATATGTCATATGAGCGTGCAGGGCGGTGAAGTCCCGTGGGTCAGATGCACGTTCATTATGCCGAGGAAAATATCTCTGGATTTGGCTATTAGTGAATTTTACAACTCTTAGGACAGAATTATTTAAATGAGGGTTATTTAAGTGTTTGTACTGAGAAGTTCATTTACATCGAAAGAAATTATCCTCTGATTTACAGACGTCTCTTCATACATTCATGGCCATGGACTTATTGACGTTTTCAGTCCAAAATGGCGGAAGTGCTAGTGTAGCGCCATCTAGGGGCCATTTTCAAAAAAGCACCAGAGTTTCACTTCTCTGCTTCTATACTCTTTGGTGGAGGTGACTCTTTCCCCTACTTTTACAGTTAGGCAGTGAGCTTTGTCAGTGAAAATACAAAGAAAGGTGTCCAAAAATAACTAAATATCATGAAATATCTACAATATATATTAGGGGAAATGTGGGATTAATTATGTGAGTCAGTGTGAGAATCAATTAGCTCAATTTAATTGTTGGAACAAGGAGATAGAGAATGTTACATACAGCCAAAGGCGTTTTTTAAAATACATTCATGGGTGAAATCAAGAGTTCGAGAGGTTAATGAGACAGTGGGAAGTTACAGATTGCTCTCTAGAGGAGGGAGTAGAGCGGAGGAGCTGCAATATGAGGAGATCCAACTCCTCTGCTCCCACCTGCCTCCATCTTGCATGCCTCCTCTGCTCTCTTTTGGGCCTGTGGCTGGCCGACGGCTGCATAGTCTGGTTTAATACAGGAGATGGTCTCTCTGAATAATGCAGCATGTACTGTAGCTCCTCAATATCTCACTCTCTCTCTCACACACACAGAGCCCTCGACATCAAACACCGTCCAAATTCCAGCTCTGCTGTCAACTGCAGCTGGAAGGAAAATACTTGGGAGACTGATTCTTCATTGTCGACAAACTCAACATGTAGTGAAGATGAATGGGCGCGACTGCCTCACACAGATTATGTCATTTTAATAACGGCTTATATGAAAGCCTCAGCAGAGTCTGAGTCATTAACAACCCCCTCAGTTAGATTTTTTTTGTACGTTTGAGCCGAAGCCAGAAGTCTTTATGTGCAGCCTGAGCAGATCTTCTACTGTAAATGCAGTTCAAAGCAGAATGTCGGCAAAAACAGGTGAACAAAAACTATTATTTAAGCAGATTGTTTTCATCCATCAACAGCTGCTGCACCCATTTGGCCGGTGGATACGGTCCGCTCGCACATCCGCTGCTCTTTGTGTTTAAATCTGTCCAACAAAGAGGCTGCAGCCGGGGCAACAACACAAGTTTCAGGTTTCAGCGAAGGGGACGGTCTGACCCAGCATCATGTGAAACTCCTTTCCGGTTTCCTGTCTCGTGCCTCCAGAGGCAAAAGCCTGTTCCTGACATGCAGCCAGAATGAAATCCACTGTTTAGTCTGTCACCATAGTGAAGAAATGCAACTCTCTGGACTGTTTTTCCTGTGCATAGTTGTCAAGGCCTTAAAGCATAGGTTCAGATTTCTTCAAGTCTATCTTAATACAATACTCACGTGTCCAAAATGTACTTAAATCACAGTGATCTGCTCTATTCATCGACAATCTCTGTTAACTAGGTAATAGGCCTTTTTCACAGCAGACATTTTGACTCATAAAAGCACAGGTGTTCCTAATAACATTAACGATGGCTCTGTTCTGTTAAAGTGTCCCAGTAAGCTACGACAGTGTGACAAGAGAGCCAGCAGGCACAACACCAGGACCCTGAAACTGAAGCAGCCATCTTATAATTTTATTATCTACATCTGTTCTTTTCCTATTTTCCTATTGTGACATGTCAAAATGTCTTCCTGTGAAAACTGTTGTTCTCTTCGTTAATGCATGATGGACATCAACACCAAGCTGTTTGCTGCCTTTTGTAAAGGCATTACCACAACAAGATTTAAGTCACCTTTTAGCTTGTCCCTACAGTGAGGTAGTCCAGGTAGCCAGGAATGAACGAAACAACAATTAGGCTACGTGGGTTACGTTTGAATCAACTTGATTCCTTTGAAAAAGTTACCTTGTTGCGTGCAAATATGCATTGTAAAGCTCAGCTCAAGGCTAATATGAGGCATTAAGTTAGCCAAATCAAATGGGTATCTTACAACGAACTGATCTCATGGGCAGGCGTATAAAAAGCACGACATAACAACATTCCGCATGTCATGACGATGCATTTTAGCGTTTTCGCATGTTATTTGTACGCCGCTTTTCACATCTCATTTGTAAGGGCTATGCAATGCAACAAAACTACGGTGACGTCCGCAGTTAGGTTTAGGGTACAAAATCACTCACTTAAGTTTAGGCAACAAAATCACTTAGTACCAATAAGTATGTAAACTAAGTAAAATACGTACAGAAACAACGTAACATGACTACGGAGAACACGTCACAAATGTAACTTACAAAAAAAAACACTGGTCACAAACAGCGGTCTCCTGGTTGAAAGTCCTGTGTTTGTTGGACCCATCCACCTCCCCTCCCACCTGCCATAAGCGGTCTTTATTCTATGTCACTAGCTGTGACGGTTGCATATTTACACGCATGCCTTTACATTGCAGTCAGTACAGACTACATGGCGTACAAATGACACATGAAAATCAAGAATGGCATTCTAAATGCTTTGCACATTATCGTTTCATTCATACTCCTTTTTGTGCGACTGGGCAAAGTTGCAGTCTTCTTTGTAAATAATTTCCTCTTTGTGTTTTCCTGTACAATGATTCCTTGCTGAGCTGCAATGAGGGGATGGTAACACAAACAGGGAATGTGGTATTACATGTACACAGACTTGAAAAGAATCTGCAATAATACTTTTAACAACTTTTGTGCTGCCCTGTTTCCAACACTGAGAGACCAGCAGTTAAAGTGGTTCCCAAACATGAACAATCAATAAAAAACATTCCCTCTGGCCAGCGCTAACAATGTATTGATCCTTTAATAATAGCTGAAGCTTTTTATGATTCAGCACTGCGGCAAATTTTGAATTGGTCAGCAAATCAATCAATATAAGGCAGAGCTTTATCCAATAAGTCTCCAAATTTCTTTTTAGAAATAGTTGCAAGCTACAGCTGTATGGTGTGACAGATGAGATGAGGAAGTCTGACAGAAAGATCCCTATTTCTTGTATCTACAAGAGCAGTACACGCTGTAACGTACAAAATAGGAACTGGCAGAGAACAAGTAGACTGACAAGACTGTTCAGGACTCATTAGACTCTGTTAGACTTTCTTAATGAGTAATTCATTGCTCTGCCTGGTAATTGTAATCAGTTAGTAGAGGATAAAGAGAGAGAAAAAATATTCAGACCAGGTGGTTCCAGTGTTGCTGTGAGCAGAGGCTCTCATCAGACATGACATATTGGCGGTGACACTAAACACAGCTAATTACCACTAATGAGAGGCTTGGACTGATGTTGTCACCAGCTGGGAACACTGCCTCCACATACATCCAAATCCAGTTTTCCCCATTTTCTCAGCCAAGGTTTTACAAAGCTACAACTAAGGGGAAACTGCTGGAAGGCCGTCAAAGCATCAGTTTGCAATGGCATCGAAGGAAACAGGAGAAGCCAGGAATTAAGTCACAGGTAATCACGGCTCAACAGGTACGATAATGAAAATAATTTGTGTTTAAGAATTAAAATGCAGAGCCAAAGTCTTGGTACACATTGACCTTTTGTATTTGTTTGCCTGGAAAGCTATTAAAAATGTAATTAAAAAGGCAGTCTAGCACGGCTCCCTGTGGTGAATGCGCAATTATCAGCCTCAGAACAAGTTTATACTCCAGACGACATTCATAGACCCGTTCAAAATCAAAAATGTGACAAGATAAGGGGTGTTAAAACATTTTCACCCTTTTGCATCCAGCGTTATTATGTATTGCTAGAGAGCGCGTGACGCCTGCCAGGAAGAGCAGGTGGGCGTCGCATGCAGAAGCAAGGCTATACTTTTCTCACTGGGTGTCCTGTTTCTGCCTGATTCAGCAGTCTAAGCTGGTTTATTCTCACTGTGGTGCATGAGTGTCCTGCGAGGGGAGCCTGTGAATTACAGTGGAAAGAGATGTGAAGGTGAGATGCTCCATTATGATGTGGCTGGCTCTTTCTTTTCTTCCACAATAAGCCTGAATTAAATAAGGCAGATGCAACTAAATATTATTTTCAATTAATCTGTTGATTATTTTCTCGATTAATCGATTAGTTGTTTGGTCTATAAAATGTCAGAAAATGGTGAAAAATGTCAATCAGTGTTTCCCAAAGCCCAAGATGATGTTCTCAAATGTCTTGTTTTGTCCACAACTCAAAGATATTCAGTTTACTGTCATAGAGGAGTAAAGAAACCAGAAAATATTCACATTTAAGAAGCTGGAATCAGAGAATTTGGACTTGTTTTTCTTAAAAAAAATACTCAAACCGATTATCAAAATAGTTAGCGATTAATTTATTAGTTGACAACTAATTGATTCATCGTTGCAGCTCTAATTAGCACCCAGGTGTCAGTAGCCAACAATACTATTTGCAGACGACCCAGTCACACTAGACTATATGCACTGTATGTATATTTGAAAAAAACCTAACTAAACTTAGACTGAAAACAGAAAATAATTATGAAAAAATAAATAAATAAATAAATCGACTAAATGTGAAAATAGGCTTCTCATGGAACACAAACCCAGTCCTGAGTTTGACACATTCATCCGCCACAACCTTCTCCCTGCATGCACTTTATTGCTCTTTATATTACTACTACTACTAAATCTTTCTGCCAGAAAGGGCTTTCTGGCAGCTATCCGTCACAACAGAAAAGGAGTTTCACATGCAGCTAACTACTGTTAAATTAAGTAGCATATTCAACTTGGCCGGGTGTAAATAGCAGAATAGCTGCCGTGTGACTATTCTCACCCGGGTGCAAATAAACACTCCGATTAAATCATGGGGACAAAGTGCTCCGTGTCCATTGTGCAGCACATTTTCAGCCAGAGTGATGAATATTTCAAAGCAGAAAGGAGGAGCAAGTCTAAATGTTTACAAATGATGTAACACTGAACAGGCTTTGCTGAGAAACATAAATCCCAGTTGTGGCTCATCATAAACACCGGAGAGAATTCATCATTTTTCTGCCACATCAGATATTTCAAATCACTTGGCTTGTTCTGGACAGAGGCGGGCATCTAAATCCAATGATTACATGGCAAAGATTACAATGTGACTTGTGCAGTTGCACACTATAAGCCCTGCCTGAGTGGTGCAGGGTGATTGTGTTTTACACTGATCTGAGGATTTTCAGGGCAGCCAGAGATGGGATAAATTAGGGCAGCACAAAGAGACGGACATCCTGTCAGCTTCAGGCACGGCTATTGTGGCTCTGCGGTGGCGTGGAAGTGTCAGGTCGAGAAAGGTTCAAATGGAGAGAAAGTGACTGAGGTGCATGGGCGGTGAAAATGTCACTTCACAGAGTGAACAGAAAATTGTCCAAGTCTGAGTGGAGCTGCTGCCTTGTACTCTATTCAGTCAATTCAACAGTCAGTAGAAATGATATTGATTATATGGTGTTAATGATATTGATTTCAGTTCATATTTTCATATATTTGGCCTGTAGCTGAAGACTATCAGCTGCTGTACTTGACTAACTGCTTGACTTTGTATTGATTTTGTAGCCAATGGTCATAATTTAAAGGATAATGATGTTAATTTTTTCATATTGTCAACAGAGTGCTCCAGGAATTATGTATTTTTGTAAGCCAACCAGGAAGTTAGCATCGCCCTGGTTACCTTGACAAAAAGCCAATGAGATTTTTCCATTGGGTTTTGGATTATTGCAGAAAATAAGCTCTGTGGCAAACAAACGTTTATGATACTTACACGTTTTGTTCATCAAGATAATCTCAAAAAATTAACACCACTTTAATGCTTTTGAAGCGTAAATGAAATCGGCAGAAGTAAAAAGCTAACGTTAGGCTATAAACGAGCTACACCGCGGTCGCAAGAGCGCAAGTATACTCAACGAGGCTGTTAAGGCGGACGATTCGGCGTGATGACGTTTAGTAGTCTCATTTAGTCACTTGTTAGCAAGGAAAAGTTTCAAAATTCACGAGTGAGATATTTATTGATGTATTTTATGTCGTAGAACAAAACGTTGAAATCTCTTTTAAGCTTGTGTTAACCACAGACCTCATTTCAGGCATCTAACTAAAAACTCATTGACCTCCAGAAGAGGGAACCGAAAATGCTAAAACGCTAACTCATTCCCAGGTTTTAGGACTCATTCCTGCACCGCTCAATAAATCCCATGAAAAGACCAGACCAGTATGTTAATTAATGTCTCAGTACTTATCCCTACACCCCATCTGCAGCACTCAGCCCCAGGCCCATTTCTTTCTATGGAAAATGTAAATCTTTAAATTTAGGTCACAACTATACAGTTTCATTTTTAAATAAGGCTAAATCATTTCCTTTAACAGCTGGGCATTGTCGTTTCTAGCAAACATAACTCAAACAGGAATAAATAGTGCATTTGTTGGGGACTATTTTCAGCTGTGGATTAATACACATTTGGTGCTCTAGAACGTACTCTTGAGTTCTGTATGTGGGATTGACTCAAAATAATCTACAATGCCCATGTTCATCATGATGGTCTATGGCACAGAGGAATGAATCAATTCATTGTTGGTTTTTGGTCTTTCTATGGGATTTGATGACGGTAAGAAAAATATCACAAGACTCAACCTTAAAAAGCAGAAATGAAAGTGATGACTCAAGTGTGACGTCAATGAGCATTTTTCTAAGTATCTCCATTAACAGTGAAGTAAAGGAAGGCTGATTTAATCAAATTAGATTTTTTTGTGCACTCCTTTTGATTCTTTTACATAACTTACACGCTCTTAAGACAGACAGATGCTCATAACCAGACATTAGACATAGGCCTTTTTGAAAATTAAGATTATTTGAGTTATTCTTGTGTTTTCCACTCTTAAATACCTTTAAACTTGAATTAGTTATCATTTAGAGTAAATGCAGGCACGTACAGAAATAATTCAACTCAACATTATTATAATTATAATAATCTGTGCTTTTGGACTGAAGCACTCTTTTGTGCACCAGTCAATCCTAAAATTAAATATGGAGCCTAATCGCAGATCAAATGTACATTTAAGGGTCTTGAATATATTGTCTGCAGTAATTGTAATGGTATGTTAAATATATATTTCCTGTTTTTCTTTTTTTTTTGTCTGTGTTGATGTTGAAAAATGGAGCTGGAAAAATGTCATAATAATGTAATATCATCATCATCAACATTTCTAACTTTAACATAACAACTACGGATTCAAACAACATACTGGAGGACTGCATTGGTGGAATCTATTTAAGTCACTACATTTCCATGGCCTGCACTGAACTACAGCTGCATACTTGGGCTGGATATCAAAATTGAACACAGATAAACAAGTAAAAAACAAAACCAGAAGAATATAGCAATACACACCAGAAGCAGGACCTTGAAACATGTTTCCCTGCTTCTGGATTTTGCAGCCTCCATTGTTTGACTACATAAACTATTCATACAAAGGGCGTCTCTGAACAAGGATAACTGTGACTCTTAAGTTTGACCTCGATATTATTGCAATAAATACAGACTCTAAAATATGTGGAAGATTTATAAAAAAAAAATGGATTAACACCACTGAGGCAGCAAATGTTGAGTGGAAGAGATGTGAAGGTGAGAAGCTCCGTTATGATGTGGCTGGCTCTTTCTTCTCTTCCACAACAAGCCTGAATTAAATAAGGCAGTCTATTAGCGCTAGGGATGCAACTAAATATTATTTTCAATTAATCTATTGATTTTTTTTCGATTAATCTATTAGTTGTTTGGTCTATAAAATGTCAGAAAAAGGTGAAAAATGTCAATCAGCGTTTCCCAAAGCCCAAGATGACCTCATCAAATGTCCTGTTTTGTCCACAATTCAAAGATATTCAGTTTACGGTCATAGAGGAGTAAAGAAACCAGAAAATATTCACATTTAAGAAGCTGGAATCAGAGAATTTTGACTTTTTTTTCTTAAAAAAAATACTCAAACCGATTATCAAAATAATTTAGTTAGCGATAAATTTATTAGTTGACAACTAATTGATTCATCGTTGCAGCTCTACTTAGCACCCAGGTGTCAGTAGCCAACAATACTATTTGCAGACGACCCAGGCACACTAGAGACTATATGTGTATATGTACTGTATGTATATTTGTCCTAAACCTAACCGTGTAGCTTTGGTGCCTAAACCTAACCAAACTTAGACTGAAAACAGAAAATAATTATGACAAAACGAACCCCAGTCCCGAGTTTGACACATTCATCCACCACAACCTTCTCCCTGCATGCACTTTATCGCTCTTTATATTACTATTACTATGTCTTTCTGCCAGCAAATGTTCACTCTGAGCTCCACATATGGAGTTAATATCATGTTGTCATTTTTAGATACACAATAAGACTATACAGATGCTTCTGCATTCACCATGGCCATGACTATATCAGTAAGATAGATTTAAGGTTATACAGAAAGCTATTAAAAGCAGGTAAAATAAACTTACAGTGATACCAGCCGAAGTGGCAGCACCAGAAACAAAACCAAAACCAGAAGAATATAGCAGTAAACACCACAACCAGGACCTTGAAACATCTATTTCCCTGCTTCTGAATTTTGCAGCCTCCATTGTTGGACTAAATAAACTATTCATACAAAGGATGTCTCTGATCAAGGATAATTGTGACTCTTAAGTTTGTCCTCGATATTATTGCAATAAATACAGACTCTAAAATATGTGGAAGATTTATCAAAAATGGATTTATTTATTTAAAAAGGATCCCCATTAGCTGATACCAATGGCACCAGCTAGTCTTCCTGGGGTCCGAAATCAAGTATATTAAATTTATCACAAACATATACAATATGTTGTATAACTATATATAACATCATATTTGAGTTACACTAATAACATTCAAATTTTCCAAACATATATAAATTTCACATACATACACAATCTTCCACAACAATCAAAAATGGATTAACACCACTGAGGCAGCAAATGTGTCACTCTGAGTGCCACATATGGAGTTAATATCTGCTTCATGTTGTCATTTTTAGATACACAGTAAGACTATACAGATGCTTCTGCATCCACAACATGGTAATATAGATTTATGGTAATACAGAAAGCTATTAAAGAAAGGTAAAAATGAACTTACAGTGACACCAGCCCAAGTGGCAGCACCAGTGCAGCTTGAAGCACTTCCCATGGCTGTGCGTCGCGCAGATGGAGAGCCCGTCACAAGGAAGGAAGTCGGGTCTCCCGGCGCAGCTCCTGGCCAAAGCCTGCGCCTCGTCCAACTTCTCACTCTTCGCACACTTTCGTGATCTCGAGGCGGCCATGCCAACATTTCCCGGATGATACAAACAAAACAAAAAAAAGCTTCGTCCAGAGTGAACTACAACATAACCAGGAGTACCGAGGTTTTACGGTCCACGCAGCCCAGGAGGAAGCTTCTCAACTGGGGGAGGAAGACAAGACTGCTGGATGTCTGATGTCTCCAGAGCACAGCTGCTCACACAAAGGGTGGAAACATATCCTGTAAAAAAAAAAGTAGAAGAGCGTCAATTAGCTGCGTGTAATATCACATTGAAAGCCTCCCATGTTTCGTGATCCACACACATCTCTCCAGCCTCCTCTCCTCGCGTCGCGTTGGGAAGCTCCTCTGCGCGCTGCTGGTGACGCGCGGACGGAACAGAGGCGCGCATCTGAACTTCATCATCACACAACGGGAGGAGTCCAGCAACACAAAGACAGCTGCTCTGCTCTGCGCACTTCAAACACACACATCCAAGGCTTTCATCAGGAAAAACTTCAAAAAAAAACACCAGGGTCTGAAAGAAATACTCCAGTTCACCTGAATAATATTCACAAATATAGGCCACATAGTTATGTAATCTTGGTAATATTCCATATGGATTCTTAAAGGTCCCATATTATGCTCATTTTCAGGTTCATACTTGTATTTTGTGTTTCTTCTAGAACATGTTTACATGCTGTAATGTTAAAAAAAACAACTTTATGTTTCTCATACTGTCTGCCTGAATATACCTGTATTTACCTTCTGTCTGAAACGCTCTGTTTTAGCGCATTTTGACGGAATTGCAATGGAATTGCGTTGCCAGGCAACAGCTTGGGTCCATGTTTACTTCCTGTCAGCTGATGACATTCACATACACTGCAACCAAGGCTTATGGAAAGGAGGCTGGGTCACGGGCGGACAAGGGTCTTGGGGTATGGTGTATAACACATGCGCAGCGTAACTGAAGCTGCGGTCGTGCGTTGCGATTGGCTCAATTTCAGCGATTGCAGACCAGATATGACGCGTTGATGACGCGTGACCCAGCCTCCTTTCTATAGGCCTTGACTGCAACCAGGAAATAAACTGGGACACATTTAGAATGTTTACGTTTAAAACTGTGTCAAGGGTCTAAATATTGTATATTCGTGACATCACGAATGGGCAGAAATCCTGACAGCTTGTTTCAAATGCAGTTTCTGAATACGGGCTGTGTGGATTTCCCTGTGGATTGAGTGTTTTGATACTTTCACAGTATTTATATAGGACTTAAGCCTGCTTTATAATAAAAAAAACATGAAAATCTCACTTTTTTATAATATGGGACCTTTAAATCATGATTATTTTTGGTCCTCTGCTTTTAAACAATGAAAGGTTCAGAGATTGTGTAGTTGCAGACAAAATGGAGCATCATTACTGTATAATCCAGCTGCTAAATTTGGAGCTTCCAGCCACTAGATGGCAACCCCAACATCTGCTCATTGCTGGGGTGTGAGGTTTCTTTGAGAGTGAGCCATTGATTTATATAAAAGCAGTTTAGTGCTGTGTCTCCCTCAGCTTTCCTCTTGTCATCGCTGCAGCTGAGTCAGCAGAAAAACAGAAACCAAAGACACACACATGTATAGAAGGTTTCATTTTTCTCCTCCAGAGAAGAAGTTCACTGGTGAAACAAATGCCTTCACAAATAGAACAGTATAAATCACAAAAAAAAATCAATTCATGAAGACATAACAGGTCTTTATTGAGGCATCAAATGATAAATTTGTATTATTACATATTGTGCATACAGTAAAAAGTATACGAACATTTATTAAACATTATTATTTAATAACAAAACAAACCCAATATAGGACATCATCTCTTTTGCATGCCAAATGTTGTGATTTATCACATTTGAAAAAGATTTAACTGTAGATTGTGATCTGGGGGTCTTTATACAAATCGGTCATTACAGAGTTAAACAATATATTCACATCATTGTATTTCAGTAGATTTTGTTTACATCCAATCGTTGTAAAGATTGTCATATTCAGATTGTCAGATTGTCATATTCAATTATACAATCATACTCTAACAATTGTTGTTAGAGACGTATTTCGTTGAGTCCTGTAGTTGCAGTAAATTGGGAGATGTTTCTAGTATTTTGACCACCCCCCATTTACATACACGAGGGAGACGACAAAAAGATACACAGAAACCACAATAGCCTCCTGCAATATCATCCATAATCACATATTTATTAGAAAAAGATCAGCATTATTATAATGCACAATATCAGTGCAGTCAATTCACCGCTCATCACAGTATAAGACCCTCGTTATTAAAGTGAATAAAGAGATTAAAGCTGAAAGGTTTGAGATTTAAAGCTGGCTGTGGGGTTTCTCGATGACTTCCCTCCACTTCTGGACAGGTGGGCTGCCACTGGCCACCAGCCTCCTGAGGAGTCTGCTGGGCTGCAGGGAGGGCACATCAGGGTGAGCCTGGTGGTAGTGCTCCAGCCTCTCCAGGACCTTTGCCAGCCCCACCATGCTGGCGTAGAACATGGGACCTCCACGATGCCGGGGCCAGCCGTAGCCGAACACATAGATGACATCGATGTCTTCGGGTCCTGCAGCTATTCCGTCCTCCAGGATGTGGAAGCCCTCGTTGATCAGAGCATAGAGGCAGCGCTCCAGCACCTCCTGGTGGTCTATTCTGCGTGCCACTAGGCCATGCCGGGCTCGGTACTCCTCCAGAAAGCTGTGCAGCCAGGGGTCAGACCTGGCGACCCGACTGCCGGGTTTGTCATACTGGTACCATCCCCGGCCTGTTTTTTGGCCAAACCGACCCTGCTCACAGAGCAGGTCTCCCAGGGGACTGTACCTGCTGCCCTGTCGGATTCTAGCTGATTGCCCTGATGACATGCCAGGCTCTGCCAGCGCCTCTCTCTTCCTGTTTCTCCAGCTCACATCGAGCCCAGAGAGATCTGCCCTTTTGAACGCACCCATGGGAAAACCAAACTCCTCCAGCACTCCATCTACCAACTCAGGTGAAGCTCCCTCCTCCAACAGGAAGGAAGCTTGTTGGACGTGTGGCTTCAGCATGCGGTTCCCCGCAAAGCCATTGCAGTTGCCAACTGCCACACTGACTTTGCCCATTTTCTTTCCCAGTTGCATGGCAGTGGCCACGGCTTGAGGAGAGGACCGTTGCCCATACACCACCTCCAGCAGCTTCATGACATAGGCTGGGGCAAAGAAGTGCATCCCGACCACCAGCTCTGGGTTGGGGGTTTCAGAGGCCAGCTGGTCCACGTCTAGTGCAGAAGTGTTGGTGAACAGGAAGGTGCCTGGTTTACAAACAGCAGACAGCTGCCGGAATACATTCTTCTTCAGGGCCATGTCCTCAAACACAGCCTCGACAACCAGGTCGACGTCTGCTACAGCCTGGATGTTCTGTCTGTAACTGATCCTATCAAGCCCAGGAGCCACCCCGCTTCTCTTAGCTCCTCGCTCCAACATGCCAGATACTGCCTGCTTTGCCTCCATCAACTGCTTCTCCTGGGTCTCCACGGCGACCACATACAACCCTGTCTGAGCCAGGGCCACTGCTATGCCTCTCCCCATGGTGCCGAGACCTTTGCAGACAACATCACATGGTGACTACAGAAATATGACCTCACAAGCACCAGTCACACACAACACAGACATTTCTTGCCAAGAAAAATTACAGTATATACAAGTATAACTCACAGAATCTTTTTTTTTGTGCACTCCACACAATGCTTGACTGTAAATAGTTTTAGCCTGGGAGCATTAAGTTTTTCCAAAGCTTGCAATTTTAATGCACAAGCTGCTGAGCTTCACATATCCAGATTGTCATACATCCAATCCTCCCTGCAGGGAAGAGAGAGTTCATCCATTTACTCTCAGCTACTGAACTATAAATGAGGGCTTAGTTTCCATAGGCAACGTGAATTTGGCCTGAGGTGACCAGAGTGGCCATCAGCGCTTTCTCCCGCTCCATGCCCTGGGCGTACGGCAGGGTGACAGCCGCCCGCACCGCCTGGACACATGCAACTGGTGCTATAGCTCCACGGGCACTCTGACGCACCTTCTGCATCACCTCCTCAAACAGAGCATCCAAATCAGACGAACGTGGACACGGATAAGTACTTATACGACGAGCTTCCACTGACTGACCTGAAATAGAAACATGGAAGAAACATGACTCCGGAGGAATGACATTTTTACTTATACAGTAGTTCTCTGAATTTTGCTCACAATCTAAAAATTTACTCTGGAATGATATTTCTGTACATGTACACCTGCATAATTGTATTTCCTAAACTGAAAAGTGCTTCCTAGTTTCCATTAATACCACTTTTTTCCACTTTTTCCAATTTGTCAGCCAGCACTCACTCTGAGTATAATTGACCAATCAATCACTAGATTTGCCAGTAGCTTATAAGAGCAGAGTGATTTGACAGACCATTTCCAGCATAAATGGAGGGACTCCAGTGCCAGTGCATGGCTACAGTTCACTTTGAATAACACCGATCTGAAACTAAATGAGAAGCTACAATTTGGTTCTGGGAAAATAGTTGGTAAATTTCCAATTCTGAGAGCAAAGGGGAGGAAATTGAATTTTTGTGATTCTCAGGCCTGTGAGTGGTACCATCCTGGAGCAATTTTCCAAGTGAAACTACATGAGAAGATTTAATATTAGAGCCTAAAAACTTCACAACACAACTCTTCCTGTCTGCTGTAATTTAAGCCTGCAAACAATGAGGGAAGAATAAGGCCACTCTGCTAAAACCTTGTTAAAGGCATCTTAATTCCCATTCCTGTCTCCTCTGACATGATTACATGAGACAGTAGTCAGAATCCTTCACAGCTCCAGTAAATTACACTCAGCCGTGGGTCTGGGCCAGAATCTGGGTCACCATGGCAAAGCTTAAAGGGACAGCAGCCACATCTGATCCGTTATCTCCACACTTAGTCCAATAACTTATAATTTGGTCTAATAAAGTCAGTGTCAATATATCACGGAAGAAGAATGAACAGTCAGTCAGAAGGACATTCTCAAATGTCAATGTGATGCTGTGTGGCAGTGCAATGTGATTCCAATGTACTTTAGGAGGGCATTATTGCAGCGGTTAATCTGTAAATGGTTGAGCCGTGTCGATGGATTTGTTGTGCAGCGAGGGGAAAGCCTGGTTGTCCTGACAGATGTAGCGCGCAGATGTTGCAGCTACTGGGGCAAAAAAGTTAATCTTGTCACCAGCAGAGACTTGGATCTGTGCATGTGTGGGGTGTGTGTGTGTGTGTGTGTGTGTGTGTGTGTGTGTGTGTGTGTGTGTGTGTGTGTGTGTGAGCCCACACGTGCATCAGTCCAAATGCACAAACTGCTTTTTGCCTAAATAAATATATACCCATGTGCCAGCTTTACTGCTGTGTAGTGTTTTATCTTTGCATGTATGGATGTGACAGACTTAATCTATTCTGCGCTGGTTGACTCACCAGCCGTGCATCTCAATGTCAAACATTCACACGTTTTGTTTGTATATTTAGACACAGCTCCTGTCCCAATTTAACACCCCTGTTAATCAACTCAAGACTGGAGTATCCGTTAACGTCTCCACAGATTTCAGTCCTCTATCTCCTCAAATCTCCCATCTTGTATACTGTTGGCTTCTCTGTCTGACTCACTCTAAGCCTCAGCTTTACTAACAACACTCACTTTCTCACCCACTCAAAGTCATCTTGGCAGTGTTGTGTGGAAAAAAAGCATTTGTAAAAAGAACAAGACTGCAGTCATCTTTTGATTGTGAAATGTTGTTTTACAGGCAATCCTGGAGACTTACTGTTGACATTTCGCACAGACGTAGTGAGATCGTTTGCTAGAGGCGGAACATTAGGCACAAACTAACAGGTTTCATACCAACTTAAATGTCTTAGGAATGAGCTGTCAGTGCCGAGTAAGCCAGCAACAAACAGTCAAAGATGACATCTCTGAAACGAGTAACTGGCTACCTACATTATAGTCATGAAAACATCCTCTCATGTTCATTTCATGCAAAAGAATCAAAGGCTGTTGTACAACCAGGGCTCTGCTAAGACAAGACTGAACAAAATACACCTACCCCTCATGTAATCTGACAATGTTAACACACAAAACCACACACAGGAGTGGGCGGTATGTGTATTAGTTCACAATACCAGAGGTTAAAACATTCTTAAATACTTACAGCAATAGTTAGACATTTGGGGAAATAAGCTTATTCACTTTCTTGCCAAGGGTTGGATAAGATAATCAATACCACTCTCATATAAGCATTATATGACATTAAAATTAGGAATCACAATTACCCCATGGCTAGACACTTTAGTGAGTGTCACAATGCTAATGATACCTTACTGCACATCGAAGGCATTTAATACATTAAACCTTTGGTCAGGGGGGTAGACAGGATAAAGAAACGTAACCTAAGGGAAGCTTTTTGGATCCATCGAATGGATTTGTTAAAGCAGTGGTGCCCAAACTGGGGGGCGCACCCCTAGGGGGGGCAACGAGGCAAAATATAAATGATTCATGGTTCTGCACTGGCAGAATATTGAAAATATTGAAACAGTTTTGGAATTGCTGGGTTAAAGTATCCTGGTCTCGATGAGGATATAGACTTCACATGTCTTCTGTAATATATTTTTTTTCTTTTCTCTTTATAGGCTGGTTTTTCTTACAGCCTATGTTAAAACCATGGGTACCTATCTTTCATTTATGATGTATATAAATAACTTTTTTCTGTGTAATTTTAATGTTATTTTGTTGTTATCATTATTTTTTTATTTATTTCACCTGTCATGTTATTATCTGGGTCATGTGAATGCCTCCCATTAGTTGTTGCTGCTACTATATAATATAGATGAAGACATGCCCATTTTGTCTGTTTGTTAAATGCCCTGACGAAGACCTACAGTGGTCGAAACATGTTGGCTTACTAATGATTAGCAATGATTAGCAGGAGAGTGGTAATGATCTTCTGATCTAACTCTCAACAAGGAAACAAATTAAGCGTATCTCCCAATATGTCAAAGTATTCCATTCAAATAAAACGTACATAAATATCGCTGCTGTTGAATTGTTTTGAAGAATAAAATCACCCTCTGCACAGGAGAGTACAATAAATCAATCTTAAATGTTTTATTTTTCATTTCAGTTGAACCTGCCCATGTTGTCTGTTAGTATTATAACGCAGCATGTATCAAATCTGAATGGGTTACCCTTTACACAGACTGAGAAATCATTCCCGGTAAACTGTAGGGACGTGGCACACTTTAGCAATCCATTCAGTGGGTAAATGAGTGTGATTCACGTGCACAGAGAAATTCTCATCCTCCTAAATGGCTGGCGAGGGCCTGTTATTAATATTCTAGGAAAGTTTGTCCCTTTTCGCCCTTCTGAATAATAGAGCAAAAGCAGTGAAGACATCAGAGCACATCTGACAGAGCCATGAAACATTTATGGCTTCTGTGGCGGAGGATCTGCCTGCCGTGTTTTCTGCTTCCTTTGACTTCCACAAACCTACATGTCGACACTTCTTGATGTCGGACTAGCCCAAAATAACTGCTCTAGGAGGAATTTTTCTTCCTTTCACTGAGTCCATTTTTAAACCAGTGAAGGGAGAGTGGATTTCATACCAGTGGGTACCTTGTGCTATCCGTTTTCTGTGTCTCACCTGCAACACTCAGGGCAAACTTCACAGCTGTATCCACAGTGTTGTGATCAGTAATATGATCTACGATGCCAAGTTGCAGTGCCTCAGCAGCAGTCACATGGCGGCCTGTGGGAGACATGAAGGGCATCAAAGGTCTATCTGGGTGACAGGTGACATTTCAAATGATTAGATAGGGAATAACGAGTCATCCAGGGATACAGTATAACTGCAAAACCCCGTTAGATTCTGTCATTTATCAAATAATGACGACACAAAAATAATCTTAAAAAGAAAAAGAATTACAGTTTGCCTTCATTCATTTTGTTAAAAACATTTCAGAAGAGAGCAGTGAGGTGGTGAGCATTGTAAAACTGAACACATGCTGACCTCTGCTGGTCATCAGAGTGAACTACCAATCTCTATAATAGCAGCTCTTGTGTACAGGGTTTATGTACAACCAACAAAGTCAATGTTAATAATTGATTCTCAGAACTTATGAACTTCTATCAACTCTGTAAAAGTCAGGTACGGTTAACCCGTCTTTGCTACCTGTTGTGATGAGGTTTAAGGCAGCTGGGACCCCGATGAGTCTTGGCAGACGTTGGCTTCCCCCTGCAGCTGGCATTATACCCAGTGTCACCTCTGGAAGCCCCATTCTGGCCTGAAAGGACACAAAGTCACAACATTAGATGATGAAAGGTGCTGATCAGTGTGGGTTTTTCATAACATTCATAGACACACACCTTTAGCAAATACATTACATGGTTTATTACATGGCCTAGAGGGGTGAACATTTTTCTTTTACATCACAAAATTAAACAATCTAAAAAATGTTATAGTCAAACAAGAACTTATTTGTAATGACACTGGAAACATAATTCAATGAACAGTCACTCTAACATGTAAGAAAACACTGGCAGTGAGACACTTAGGCAACTCAACCCTGATATTAGAGAGACAGACAGAGATCTGAAGCATGAACTAACTTTAGAGTGTGCGATTCGATAATGACAGCCAAGCGCCAACTCGAGGCCTCCGCCGAAAGCGCTTCCCTCTATGACTGCCACCACCGGCTTGTTCGCAGCCTCGATTGAGTGGATCAGTGGTACCAGTGGTACCAGTGGAGGTCCGCACCTCTGTCTGTCAAACTCCCTGATGTCCGCCCCTGGAATGCAAAACAGAACTGATGCTGTTATCAGGGGGTTCAAACAGAAAGACAGAAACAACACACTGTAATGTGAGGTGCATCTGTTTCCACAAAGATGTTTGTTTCTGGATGTTGATCTTTGAGGGAATCAACACACACCAGGAGGCACGTATGAATATTCTCCAATAGTTCATGTTTATTAAGTTTGTTACACAGTTGCACTTTTTAGTTAATAAACACCAACTATTGACGGATATTTATACAAACCTCCTGATTATTTACTTCACATTTTGTCATATTTATCCTATGATTTTGCTCTCATCAGCACCCATGAAGGTATTATTGTGAATGCTGTGCTTGCATAATGTTGATGAAATCCTGTGCCAATTTATATGAAACAAGGGTAGTAATATCTTCTCTCGTTTCTTCCCTCCATGGTTGCTTGCAGGCTGAAGCGTATCCCACAAATCACAGTTGACCAAACATCTGAAGTTGTAGTCACAAGAAAAGCCCTCAAGCATTTTTATATTTAATTAGGAAAATGTGTTATGTAACAATTGAAAGTAGTATAGTAAAACACAATTTTAACATATATTTTGAACATATTTTGGCACCCAAAATAATGTGGTTCAAATGTACTAGACACTGATATGAAAATTCAATCCAATGCAACATTTTTACCTGGAATGACATTGATTTCTTTTATTGCTTGTGAAGGCAATTTGTTTACAACTTCAACTGTCATTTTCCCCTTGCTGAGGAGCAGAGGGACTCACTTATTGTACATGATGAGAAATCACAGAAGGGAAAACATATGGGACCAAATGCACCCATCGTTTGCAAACAGAATGACATTGAGTTTCGCCTTGTCATAAGATTTTCAATAATTGTCTCTGTCAAATCATTAAGGGCACACTGACGACAGTTTGCATCTGGAAGTAACAATTAAAATGACAAATTTGGAGTTGAGCCACCATTGTGAAGTTAAAGGAAATAGAAAAGAAAAACAAATCACATCCATACCTCCACAGAAGATTCCATTCTGGCCACAGATGACCACAGACTTCACCTTTGGGTCACTGATTGCTCTCTCCAACGTGTCAACGATGCCCTGCCTCACCGCTGCACTGTATTAAAAAAAAAGACACACGTTTTTACAGGATACTGGTCATACAATATTGATGAAGTTTACCTTTTCGTTACCATTTAAATTGTTATTTGCTAGGCTTGAAAGGACAATACACACCTTTCTGCTACAGCCCCTTCTTCCCAAAAATAATGTGCATTATTTAGAATCTGAAATACATTTTATATGAAATATGTTTCTGTACATTGGTGGCAGTTGTGGCCAAAATAGTGAGGCAGGCAGGATAAAATCATAAATCATTGGCAAGCAGATCTAAAGACAGTGCTCATTGTGCAGCAGAATGACCCCTGTCAGTGACATAATAAAATTATGACAGTTTATTACTGTCACTTATCAATTTACATGTGAGCATTAACATAGCGGGTCACGGGCGAGCTGATTTGAGCTTCTTTATACTGTTAATCTACAGCAATGTATCACATTGTATAAGCTCAACAGTAATTAATGTAATACCTTAATCTGCAAAGCAACTGCTGTCAGACAAATGAACTGGAATAAAAAGTACAATATTTCTCTCAGAAATGTAGTAGGGTAATGTTAGAAGTGTAAAGTAGTATAACATGGAAATACACAGTACAAATACCTCAAAATTATTTTAAAGTACAGTACTTCAGCAAATGTAGTCACATTCCGGCATTGATTTAAGTAAAAAGCCTTTCCTCTGACGCCCCCCCCCCCTGGCAATATCTATATCTTTTTAAATCTTGTGCAGACAAAGATATCTCTTTTGCACACAAAGTTATCTCATGTGCACCTTTTTATGTGTACGTTTGGGATAGTTATTGCATCTCTAACACTTATATAAAAGTCCCCCAACATATGAATTTGCAGCTGTCTTCTCACAAGATAAAAAAAACAACTTGTGAACATCATGCAAAACAACCTCTACAGCCTTGTATTCGACTTCAGCTCACCTGAGTGCGTTGACAGGAGGATTCTGGAGAGTAATCAAGCCAACAAACCCTGAAACACGAGTATATTGAGCCATCGAGTCTGTCGACCAAACACTACAGGCTACTAGTGACTTCTTTTAGGTGTGCTGACTGAACTTTGTAACTTCACTCTGCTGGCAGGACTTCATTACCTTGATTAAACTTTTACCATGGATGTGTAAAGAGAACTTTATACAGTGTTGGAGGCGGGACCCCGTATATTGACTATGAAAACTCCTTTAACCAGTAGGCTACGATACTCATCTGTGATCGGCTAATAACAAATTGACACCTGGCCGCCACCCGGACCTGAGAGGTTCAAAGGCTACTCAAAACAAAGGACACTTCACTATACATTTCTCCATTGTAGGTTGATACATCAGTGATAATTGAAGGTCTATATTTCAAAATATATTGTATATTTGTAAACAGAAATACATATCAAAGAAACAATATGTAATCAAAATTAGCAGGGTATCACATTAAATATTGAGCATACAGTCAAAATTGTACCAATGTTTATTAAACAAGATTAATTAATAACCAAACAAATCCAATATGGGACATCAGTGAAATCATCTCTTGTGCATGCATATATTGCAATTCTGTGATTTATCACATTCATATCAATGATACATTTCATTGTATTTCAGCAATTTTTTAAATTCTGCAATACACCAAATTATCAGTTTATTGAATACATCTGTGCAATTTAATTCACTCCAACATAATGTAATACATCCAATCATTGTAAAGCTTGTAATGTTCAATTCTGTTGTTAGAGACATGTTTTGTTGAGTCCTATAGTTGCAAGGTGTTTCTAGTATTTTGACCACCCCACATTTACATACAGGGCGAAAGAAAAGAAACACAGAAAGCACAATAGCCTCCTGCAATACCATCCATAATCACATATTTATAAGAAAAAGATCAGCATTATTATAATGCACAATATCAGTGCAGTCAAGTCACCATTAGACCCTCATTATTAAAGTGATTAAAGAGATTAAAGCTGAAAGGTCTGAGATTTAAAGCTGGCTGTGGGGTTTCTCGATGACTTCCCTCCACTTCTGGACAGGTGGGCTGCCACTGGCCACCAGCCTCCTGAGGAGGCTGCTGGGCTGCAGGGAGGGCACATCAGGGTGAGCCTGGTGGTAGTGCTCCAGCCTCTCTAGGACCTTTGCCAGCCCCACCATGCTGGCGTAGAACATGGGACCTCCACGATGCCGGGGCCAGCCGTAGCCGAACACATAGATGACATCGATGTCTTCGGGTCCTGCAGCTATTCCATCCTCCAGGATGTGGAAGCCCTCGTTGATCAGAGCATAGAGGCAGCGCTCCAGCACCTCCTGGTGGTCTATTCTGCGTGCCACCAGGCCATGCCGGGCTCTGTACTCCTCCAGAAAGCTGTGCAGCCAGGGGTCAGACCTGGCAACCCGACCACCGGGTTTATCATACTGGTACCATCCCCGACCTGTTTTTTGGCCAAACCGACCCTGCTCACAGAGCAGGTCTCCCAGGGGACTGTACCTGCTGCCTCGTCGGATTCTAGCTGTGTGCCCTGATGACATGCCAGGCTCCGCCAGCCCGTCTGTCTTCCTGATTCTCCAGCCCACGTCGAGCCCGGAGAGGTCAGACATTCTGAACACACCCATGGGAAAACCAAACTCCTCCAGCGCTCCATCTACCAACTCAGGTGAAGCTCCCTCCTCCAACAGGAAGGAAGCTTGTACAAGGTATGGCTTCAGCATGCGGTTCCCCACAAAGCCATTGCAGTTGCCAACTGCCACACTGGCTTTGCCCATTTTCTTTCCCAGTTGCATGGCAGTGGCCACGGCTTGAGGAGAGGATCGCTGCCCATACACCACCTCCAGCAGCTTCATGACATGGGCTGGGGCAAAGAAGTGCATCCCGACCACCAGCTCTGGGTTGGGGGTTTCAGAGGCCAGCTGTTCCACGTCTAGTGCAGAAGTGTTGGTGAACAGGAAGGTGCCTGGTTTACAAACAGCAGACAGCTGTTGGAATACTTGCTTCTTCAGGGCCATGTCCTCAAACACAGCCTCGACAACCAGGTCGACGTCTGCTACAGCCTGGATGTTCTGGCTGTAACTGATCCTATCAAGCCCAGGAGCCACCCCGCTTCTCTTAGCTCCTCGCTCCAACATGCCAGATACTGCCTGCTTTGCCTCCATCAACTGCTTCTCCTGGGTCTCCACGGCAACCACAGACAACCCTGTCTGAGCCAGGGCCACTGCTATGCCTCTCCCCATGGTGCCGAGACCTTTGCAGACAACATCACATGGTGACTACAGAAATATGACCTCACAAGCACCAGTCACACACAACACAGACATTTCTAGCCAAGAAAAATTACAGTATATACAAGTATAACTCACAGAAAATATTTTTTTGTGCACTCCACACAATGCTTGACTGTAAATAGTTTTAGCCTGGGAGCATTACGTTTTTCCAAAGCTTGCAATTTTAATGCACAAGCTGCTGAGCTTCACATATCCAGATTGTCATACATCCAATCCTCCCTGCAGGGAAGAGAGAGTTCATCCATTTACTCTCAGCTACTGAACTATAAAATGACGGCTTAGTTTCCATAGGCAACGTGAATTTGGAGATGCAACACACATAGCTTGATGAGTCAATGTGCTTGTGCTAATTGAAAGATCAGACAAATAGAAGTCCAAAGCTCTTACCAATGACGGCTGCTTTATGTACAGGCCTGGGCTTGCTCGTGTCCCAGCGGGCTCCACTGGGCATCCTCCACCTGCCAACAGCTCTCTGAGCAAAGAAAGAGTACTGCAGGGCGCGGGCCTGGCCTGAGTTGAAGAGAGTGGCCATCAGCTCTTTCTCCCGCTCCATGCCCTGAGCATACGGCAGGGTGGCAGCCGCTCGCACCGCCTGGACACATGCAACTGGTGCTATAGCTCCACGGGCACTCTGACGCACCTTCTGCATCACCTCCTCAAACAGAGCATCCAAATCAGACGAACGTGGACACGGATAAGTACTTATACGACGAGCTTCCACTGACTGACCTGAAATAGAAACATGGAAGAAACATGACTCCGGAGGAATGACCTTTTTCTCGGACTTTTGCTCTGGAATGACATGTCTGTACATCTTCTGATCCAACTCTCAACAAGAAAACAATTAAGCATATCTCCCAAAATGTCAAAATATCCCTTTCGAATAAAAAATAAAATGTATAAATATGGCTGCTGTTGAATTGCTTTGAAGAATAAAATCATCCTCTGCACAAGAGAGTACAATAAATCAATCTGAAGTGTTATTTTTCATTTCAGTTGAGTCTACTAGTGTTGTCTGTCAGTATTATATCAGTATCAAATCCGGATGGGTTATGGTGCTATCTGTTTTTCTGTGTCTCACCTGCAACACTCAGGGCAAACTTCACAGCTGTATCCACAGTGTTGTGATCAGTAACCTGATCCACGATGCCAAGTTGCAGTGCCTCAGCAGCAGTCACGTGGCGGCCTGTGGGAGACATGAACAACATCAAAGGTCTATCTGGGTGACAGGTGACATTTCAAATGATTAGATAAGGAATAACGAGTCATCCAGGGATACAGTATAGCTGCAAAACCCCATGTTAGATTTATCAAATAATGACACAAAGATAATCGTAAAATGAAAAAGATGAAGATTTGTTAAGAACATTTCAGAACAGAGCAGTGAGGTGGTGAGCATGTTAGAACTAAACACATGCTGACCTCTGCTGGTCATCAGAGTGAACTACCAACCTCTATAATAGCAGCTGCACTCATGCGTACAGGGTTTATGTACAACCAACAGCTCAGTCAATGTTAATAATTGATTCTCAGAACTTATGAACTACTATAAACTCTGTAAAAGTCAGGTAAGGTTAACCCGTCTTCGCTACCTGTTGTTATGAGGTTTAAGGCAGCTGGGACCCCGATGAGTCTTGGCAGACGTTGGCTTCCCCCTGCAGCTGGCAGCAGACCCAGAGTCACCTCTGGAAGACCCAGTCTGGTCTGAAAGGACACAAAGGCACAACGTTTGCTGAATGGAAGGTGCTGGTCAGTGTGGGTTTTTCATAACATTCATATTGGTAAATACATTACATGGGTTTATTACAAGGCCTCCAATGGGGAAACATCTTCTTTACGTCACATTATTAAACCATCTAAAAAAATGTTACGGTCGAACAAGGCTGTGTTTTGAACTAATTTCTAATGACAGAAAACCAAGGTCATTCTGTAAAATGTAAGATAGCCAGTGAGACACTGATGCAACTCGACACTGACATAAGAGAGACAGAGAGAGAGATACAGTATGAAGCATGAACTAACTTTAGAGTGTGCGATTCGATAATGACAGCCAAGCGCCAACTCAAGGCCTCCACCTAAGGCGATTCCCTCTATGGCTGCCACCACTGGCTTATTCGCAGCCTCGATTGAGTGGATCATCGGTACCAGTGGAGGTCCGGACATGTTTGTCCCAAACTCCCTGATGTCCGCCCCTGGAATGCAAAATGAAATTGAAGCTGTTATCAGGGGGGTTATATGAAACAAGGGTAGCAATATTCACTGCTTCTCTAAGGGCACATTGAAAACAGTTCACACTGGAAGTAACAATGATTATGACTTGGGGTTGTGGAACCATTGTGAAGTTTTTGGAAACACATCAATACCTCCACAGAAGACTCCATTCTGGCCACAGATGACCACAGACTTCACCTTTGGGTCACTGAGTGCTTTCTTCACCGTGTCAACGATGCCCTGCCTCACCGCTGCACTGTATAAAAAAGACACAAGTTTTTACAGGATATTGTAAAAAGTGAGATTTTGATGTCTTTTATATAATAAAGCAGGTTTAAGTGATATATAAATACTGTGAAAGTATAAAAACACTCAATCCATGGAGAAATACACACAGTCCTTATTAAGAAACTGTGCGTTTGAAACAAGCCGTTAGGATTTCTGTCCATTTGTGATGTCACAAATATACAATATTTAGACCATGTCACAGTTTTAAACGTAAACATACTAAATGTGTTCCAGTTTATTTCCCGTTGTATTTGAATGACACTAGATGACAGGAAGTAAACATGGACCCAAGCTGTTCCCTAGCAACGCAATTTCGTTGCCATGCACTAAAACGGAGCGTTTCAGACAGAGCGTGAATACAGTTATATTAAGACAGACAGTATACGAAAAAATAATGTGTTTTTTGAACATTAAAGCATGTAAACATGTTCTAGTAGAAACACAAAATACAAGCATGAACCTGAAAATGAGCATGATATGGGACCTTTAAGTAAAAAGCCTTTCCTCTAACGCCACCCTCTGGCAATAGGTATGTAGATAACACTATATTTTTTTAATCTTATGCTGACAAAATATCCTCTTTCACACACAAAAAGTTATCTAATGTGCACCTTCTCATTTGCAAGTTTGGGATAGTTATTGCAACACTTATATAAAAAGCCCCCCAACATATGAATTTGCAGTTGTCTTCCTACAACATAAAAAACAACAACATGGATCATGTGTTGGTCTTAAAGAAGCTCTGCAGCCTTGTGTTTGACTTCAGCTCACCTGAGTGCGTTGACAGGAGGATTCTGGAGAGTAATCAAGCCAACAAACTCTGAAACACGAGTAAACTGAGCCATCGAGCCTGTCGACCATATACTAAAAGCTATCACACTTCTGTTAGGTGTGCAGAGTGAACTTTGTACTTCACTCTGCTGACAACACAGCGTTACCTTTAACACACTTCCACTCCCATGAAGGCATGTTTCCACACGGTTCTTCTTCGACGCCTCTTTTTGTGGTTTGTATTGGTTCCTGAGCATTAGCGCCTCCAACTGGCCTGGAGCCACTGTAGGAGTTAGGTCAGGGGTCAGCAACCTAATAAATGATGACTTATTATCATAGGTCAGGGGTCAGCAACCTAATAAATGATGACTTATTATCATAGGTCAGGGGTCAGCAACCTAATAAATGATGACTTATTATCATAGGTCAGGGGTCAGCAACCTTTACTATCAAAAGAGACATTTTAGTCAAAATAAAAACAAAAAAATCGGTCTGGAGCCGCAAAACATTTGAGCATTGTGGTGAAGGTAACACCGTTTATAGTCTAAGTATATAGTATATAAGTCTAATACAGTGAGGACCAAAGCGCAAATGTATGACGGAGTATTAGGGCCACATTGACGGAAAAAACATCTAACATTTCCAGAATAAAGTCGTAATATTACGAGATAAAAGTCATAACTTTACGAGAATAAAGTCGTAATATTACGAGAATAAAGTCATAACTTTACGAGAATAAAGTCGTAATATTACGAGAATAAAGCCATAACTTTACGAGAATAAAGCCATAACTTTACGAGAATAAAGCCATAACTTAATGAGAATAAAGTCGTAATATTCTGAGAATAAGGTCATAACTTTATGAGAAAAAAAGAAAATAACTCGTAAAATTACTACTTTATAATATTGACTTTATTCTCATTATATTACAACTTTTTTCTCATAAACTTGTGACTTAATTCTCATTATATTATTTACTATGACTAGCTAGGACACTCACCTCCAGAGGATGGCAGTAAACGCAACACTAAAGGCTTCCAGCTACCAGTCAAACTTCAGAGAAGAAGAGGAAGAAGCAGAAGAACCAGTATTTCTCTCACTGACAACACGAAGAGGTGAAGCCTGAGTGTTCCTGGCTGACACAGTGGGGGAATATGCGCTCACTTGTCGGACTGATCGCTGTGATCGCTGCAGCCAGCTTGTACCTGTACTCTCTGTCTCTGTACCTTCCTGCTGCACCGAGGAGACCTCCTCATCCAGCTGACCAGAGACAACAACATGTGGAGACAGCTGAGTCCACTGACAGCTCCGAGGAACCCAGCAGGTCAGTAGCTTTTATGTTATATAAACCTCTCTAATACATAGACTGTAACAGTACTATCACTCATGGCAGCTAATGCATGCTCCTAGCTCATGCAGTCTCTCCTTCACACACACAGACACCACAACCACCCAGCCAATATGGTTATGTGGGCCCCACATGGGTTATGTTGGGGGTACCTGGGTGCCAAATGGGTATATGGGCCCAAAATGGGCATATTATCTGGTGCCCACTTGGATCAGCTAAGTAGGTCCCACATGGGCTCCCCAAGTGGGCTACCCAAGTGGGTTCTAGGTGGGTCACTAATGGGAAATTAGTGCATGGGGCCAACACGGAAACTGTGGACAAACCCTATTACAACCCATATTTCATACCAAGTGGGTATAGGCCCAAAATGGGCATCTTATCTGGGGCCCACTTGGATCAACTAAAGTGGGTTCTAGGTGGGTCACTAATGGGAAATTAGTGTATGGGCTCAGAATGGGCAACGCAAATGTGGCCCAGTTGAGTCAACTGAATAGGTCCCACATGGGCTCCCCCAAGTGGGCTACCCATGTGGGTCCTAGGGGGGTCACTAATGGGAAATTAGAGATGGGTTTTGGTTTATGTTGCCCAGATTGGTCCCATATAACACCCAGTGTACTCCTGTAGGAAACCCACAAGGGTAACTGGCATGGGGGCCAACATGGAAACTGTGGACAAACCCACTTACAACCCATATTTCAGGGCATGTAGTTCCATGTAGTTCCCACATAGAACTTAAACCTGGGGCCGAGATGGGTTTTGGTTTATGTTGCCCAGATTGGGCCCATATAACACCTAGTGTATTCCTGCATGAAACCCACAAGGGCAATTGGCACAGGGCCATTATGGAACCCATGGACAATCCCATATAGGGCCCATTTTTCAGCCCATTTACTACCCACATGGGTTCCACATACAAATGTTGGCTGGGCATGAATACAGTAATAAACTCCCAGCCAACATCTCTGTCTGAAACGCTCCGTTTTAGTGCATTTCAACGGAATTGCGTTGCTAGGCAACGGTGTGGGTCCATGTTTACTTCCTGTCAGCTGATGTTATTCACATACACTGCAACAGGAAATAAACTGGGACACATTTAGAATGTTTACGTTTAAAACCGTGCAATGGTCTAAATATTGTATATTTGTGACATCACAAATGGACAGAAATTTTAACGGCTTGTTTTAAACGCCCAATTTCTGAATACGGGCTGTGTGTGTTTCTCTGTGGATTGAGCGTTTTGATAGTTTAACAGTATTTTTATAGCACTTAAAACCTGCTTTATAATATAAAAGATCTGAAAATCTCACTTTTTACAATATGGGACCTTTAAACTATTAATTGATTATCAGATAAATAGCAGATTCATTTTCTGCAGATTCTATCGATTAATAAACTAACGCTATTTAATCAAATAGTGTAATCTCTAGTAAATGATGAGATCTAAACAAATATGTCAGAAATAATTTTAAACTTAATTTATCAGTACAAAATGCTGAATATTTGATATAGACTGTAATGTAATTGCATTGCTAGGCAACAGCTTGGGTCCATGTTAACTTCCTGTCAGCTGACGTCATTCGATTTACTGCAACAGGAAATAGGCACATTTTGAATGTTTATGTTTACAACTGTGAAATGGTTTATATGATTTTGTATTGGTTAATAGATATAGTTTGTCAATATTGAAATATTGTTGATTACAATTATATCTTTTGTCCCTGTCTTGTTCATAGAAGAATGATGATGTGACTAACTTGCGTATGGATGTTCTTGCAGGTTGAAGTTCCCCTCGGACTTGGAGGAGCTGAGGGAACTGGCTGAGCTCCTGCAGTTTTACAAGACAGAGCACACTGGATATGTCCTGCTACTGTTCTGCAGTGCGTATCTCTACAAGCAGTCCTTCGCCATTCCCGGATCCTCGTTTCTGGTATGCTAAAAAATAAGACTGAAAAAAAAATGTGGATAGAAAAATATGACATGGATTTAAATCGGACAAAACATTGCCATGTCTGGTAGGTGTAAAAGAAATAAGGCTTGAGACGTACTTTAAGGAAAAATGAAAAGGATGGGTCTCTTATTTAAAGGCACACTGTAGAGGATAAAAATATTCAGCTGGCTCAAGCAACAAAGGGACGCCAGACTTATGTACGTCGGCAACGTTAGACGTTTGTGACAGTTTTTCTTCCCCACTTAGTCAGCACAGAGAAGAGACATCAACCACACACACACCCTGCTGGTTACAGTGACAACCAACGTCTTACACTTAAAACCACTCTTAGATCACACAGTATTTCGGGAAGAGATACAGTTGATGATGTCTTGTAACCCAGGCCCTCTCCTCTTGTCATCGTGCAGAACATTTTAGCAGGAGCTATATTTGGACCGTATCAAGGACTGCTGCTTGCCTCCGTGCTCACCACTGTGGGCTCCACCATGTGCTACCTCTTGTCCAAGGCCTTCGGAAAGCGCTACATCGTCAACCTCTTCCCTGATAAAGTCTCCATGCTGCAGACGAAGGTAAACCAGTGACACCATGTTAACAACTCATTCAAGGCACAAACACATGTTTAATGTGGAAACATAACATTGACAATCAAAAAACATGCATCTACTGTCCTAACATCTCGCTTAACGTCTCACCTTTATCTCCCAGGTTGAGGAGAACCAGGACTGTTTGTTCTTCTTCCTGCTCTTCCTGAGATTCTTTCCCATGACTCCCAACTGGTTTCTGAACATGTCTGCTCCGATTGTCAACATCCCCATCACCTTCTTCTTCTCCTCAGTCTTCATCGGTAAGCGCACGTGGATCACCTGATTCACGGCTCATTAGAGCCGTCAGTAAACGATGCAACGACGCACACATTCATCGTACTGTACGTCGTGTTACTCAGGAAGCTCACACACTAAATCAACACAACACAGACCATTTTCTATGGTATTTCTAACTAAGAGAAAAAGGAATACGCTCATATTAGATTGCATGCCAGTTAATATGACCAACTTTGCCAAATCATTAGTTTCAAAATGTGACTGTGGCAGTTTTTAATGAGTTTCAAAGCAACAGGTGACAATTAACAAAAGCTGCAAATGCAGATTGTTAGGCGTGTTTTTATTACGTGCCTTCAGCTTTAAAGTATTTATTGAGCATTTCTCTCAACACTGCAAATAATCCTTCGTATAATGTGTCTAACTACAGTTTTGTTTTTGATCTGCTATCTGCTTTCGTAGGCCTCCTGCCGTACAACTTCATCTGTGTCCAGACAGGCGTCATGCTGTCTGAGGTGGCGTCACTGGACGACCTGTTCTCCTGGGAGAGGCTGCTGCAGCTGCTGGCCGTCGCCTGCGTGGCTCTGCTGCCCGGCGCCCTTATCCGCCGCTTCAGTCAGAAGCGCTTCAAACTGGACGTCCCATCGCAGAACGGGCTCATCACAGATAAGAAGGTCCAGTGATTTGTTCTGAGCTTGTTCCTTGGCGCTTCGATGCCATCTCTGCCCTCAAAAGTGAATGTATTTTAAAGTGGCGACTCTTCAGAAAAACTTTGCCCACGCACAACGTGTAAAGGTTTCTCTTATCTGGACGTAGCTTTACGTTTCTGGAGCAACATGGAGATGAAGAGCTTTAAAAAGTCACCGTGGGATTTGAAGCCAAGTATTTTTGTGTAACCAAATGTTGGTGTTTCTGTGCCACAACTTCTATGGGCACAGCATGTATATAGATGTATGAATGTACGGGAATCATAGGGAGAGAGGGAAGGATTTTAAGGAGACTTTGCTCTTGCACTATTATTATACACTAAGGTACTGCTTCAGTGTAAACAGTTAGTGTTTCAAGTGCCTGTCATGAATTGATAGACTCTGTTTCAAACTTCTACCTCCAACATGGGCAAGTGGAAACGTCAATGTAACAGCCTGCTCATGTTTGTTGTGGCTGGATGGTTCAGACGATTGTTTTTTGGGTTTGTGTGAATTATTTTTTTTTGTAACTGAAATATGTATCATGTTTGCAGCATATATTATACAACTTGGAAGTTGTATTTTTCTTGCATTTTGCAATTTCAGTATAAATTGTAATACAGTGGGTTGGACAATTTTTAAACTGTGCTCAGTTTTTTTTTTCAAATTGTGTAATTTGGTCTATTTTGAATAACTAATTGAATTAGATCATGATGTTTGTGACTAAATGTCATGATATCTAATCAACTGGCTTCTTATCTGAAAGTGAATGTGCAGTTAATTCAGGCAGCGTGAGGCCTCTGTTAAATCAAGCCTTAATATTGCTTCTCTTTGCTGCCTCTTTTCAGGTGTTATTTTAAAAATCTTGGTGTGGGTTTAAGGTGTAAAATGTTATGTCAGCTTTCTGTTTCTACATTTGTGGCGTGTCAGATCACAAATGACGTGACACCTTTTTTTATTTCAGAGGTGAAAACACTTTGAAAAAACAGTAAATGTGAGAAAACAACATTTCTTTTTTTCAAATATTCTTTATTGCTCAGATCCAGGTTGCTCAGCAATACAGTTCACTCACAACTCAAAACAACAGCATGGCTGTTACCAGAAAGGCATGGATCCACGAGATGGATTAAAAAATGGATCATATGTCTGTCTAGCGCACAGTCACCGATTACCTTGAGGTGTTTGGGACCTTTTGGGCCCGTGGGAAATGTAGGACTTGAGGGTTGTAACAAAAGGAATCTCCCAAATGGTGAAATGCAGTTAAGAAATGGATCCATGTAAAAACCACTACTGAAAGTCTGGTGCTATATGAAGTGTACATACTGGATCGCCTACAACAGTCTCATGCAATGCTTTGTGTTTTCCCATTTAACAACAAGACAGGACAAAAACACTGCTGTGGTTCTGCATACATCCAACCAGACTTTACTAAATCCTTCCTCAGCTAATCTATGATTTTTTGGATGGTTGTTGAATGCCCTTTTTTCTGTTCTGTCGCAAAGACAGAACAAGATTTTATCAGACTTACTCTGTCAACCTTCCTTCTTTGCATGTCACAAATTCATGTATTTTGCCATTCTGATTCCCAAATCTGCTCAAAATCCTAGCTAGAGAATATTTGTCAACCACAATTTAACAGCTAGTATTATTGGTAGTGATCTAACAGGAATGAATATTAAAGCAAAGAATCGCAGCTACTGCGCCGGACTACATTATTAAATCAGTGTAAATGACGAGAAAACCAGATCAACAGGAAGAAAAAAAAAAAGCCTAAACTATCCAACCACCATGTGATATGACTAACAACACAGTACACCCTCAGTGATGTGTGTGATTGTGGTTTTTCTGAATATTAATGTCTAGCAACACCCCACAAAACCTAGAAACACCAATCCTTGGAAGTAAAAAAAAAAATCTTGACAAGTTTCGCCTCATTTTGCGGTCAGCTTTACAGATGTCTCAACAACCAGGACGCAGTGCTGACGACACCACAGTGAAACCGAACCAGCTGGAGGGAAACCCGCCTTTAAACTGTGTAAAGAGCCAAAAACACAAGAGAGACAGAAGAGTCCTCTGCAATGCAAAGAAAAGAGCCTCAACTTCAAAAACTGCTCTAAAAAGCTACTCCTGACAAGTCAAACAAACCATGAGTGACAAACTACAATTTCCAGTGCTACCGTGACAAGCCGTTTCCTCCACGACATGCCCTACTACAGTGAAGCAGACCGCCACAGGAGTCAACGCGTTGGAGTAGAAGCACCGTACTGCATTGGTGTGGGTAAGGTCAGGGTATCTGAATCAGGTCTGGTGAGCTATCATCATCAGTATGAGGTACTGTGCCGGCTGTGGGGGAGGCTCGCTGAAGCAGCCTGAGGCATTGTGTGAGTTTGATAGACCTTTAATGTTGTATTTTTAGCACTGCTTGTCTGTGTTCACTAGGACAAAAATGATCCACCTCATCTGATGACAAAAAGTCTGCCCTCGAAAAAAAGTAAAAACCAGCTCTCGACAGTTAAAAGAACTCCAAAGACAAACTAACTTTCACTATGTCATTCATTTATTTAATTCTTTTGCCCTACATCGGTTTTAGTAACTAAAGTCAGCCTTGGATTCTGAGAGGTAATTCTGAAATGTACAGCACAACAACAAAAAAAATAAAATTAACTCGGTGGATTGATGAGAAAACTATTTAGAGGTCAGTTTTGAGGGAAGCTGTGACGCTCTAAACTTCTCCCACCATCTCTCTCAACGCAGGTGCAGACTGATAAGTGTTCTAGAGAGACGATGCATTTATGTGTGACTATATTGTACATGTTTACAGATATACAGTTATCTTGTCGTACACAGTGACATTTCAACGACTAGAGTTGTTCTACATTCTACACAGAAGACTAGGGTTTTTAAACCATGTTCAAGAGTCCCGTCAGTGTATTTTTGCAGCTTCGTGTTTTCTTCAAATCAACCCCAGAGTATGCTGTTATCAAATGGAGCTGGTAAGATTGAATTGGGTTGTTAAAAAAATTCATTTTTTTTTTTCCACAAGTGAATAAACTTCATTGTTTTTTTTAAAAGTCTAAAAAAAAACCTGGAGGTACAGTTGGGAAAAACAGGAGGTACAGTTGGTTAGTTTCTGTTTCTATCAACTGATTTGTATCTTTTTCTTTCTTTTGATGGTGAAATCAGTACACAACATCCACATTCAGAACCACTTCGGGCAGGTATGTACCCCTTAGATCCTGCTCTTCATTCCTTTCTAGCAAAAATGTACTTGGAAATCCTTTTTCTATCATTAAGAGGTTGTATGGCGTCCAGGCAAAGACAGTCCAACAGAGTTGACTACAAAGTTTCACTAGTCGGCTGGACCTGAAGAGTCTAGAGATTACTGTAGATCTTTTGTCTTGTTCTTTTTTGTTTTTCATTAAAAAAGAAAATTAAAAACGCTCAAAATGATCAGTTAACAAGGCATACAAAATGTGGAAAAAGGGGAAATGAAAGATTGGACTGAGGTACCCTGAAGCCTGAGGTAGATCACAATACTGACATGCGCACTGTTCACATCCTGACCAAAGTTAACGCGGTGGTTCACTTTACTGTTCTCCTATTTTTTCAGGTTTTTTTTATTTATATTATTATTCATAGTCTAGTTTTCAAGAAAATAAACACTTCCCTTCAAAATAATATGGCAGTGTCCCACTGAGGAAAAAAAGAAAAGGACTTTGTTTTCTTTTTGTTTCTTATCAATAGCTCTCATCACAAAATAGGAAAAAAATAGATTCATAAATATTACTCTCTCTTTTTTATATATATATACACACACACATGCGCACACGCGCACACACGCACACTCACAGAGGAAGCTGTGCGTATTGGCAATAACCTTGCGTCTGGAAGATGAAGCTGATGGGTGATGATGTCTGAAAGGTGACAAAATAAGGCAACAAGCTTCCATGGTCTCCAAAGTAAAGCACAAAGGGACACCAGGACCTGCGTGTCCAGCGCACTCGCAGAGAGGTCGGCCAGCTCGCCAAAATAAAACAAACACAAGAGAAAAGGTTAAAAAGGAAAAAGAGCGAGAGTGAGAATGACAATCTGTGCGTCTGTGCCTCTGGGCCGGCCGGCTGGACACGGCAGGGGTGATATTTCTAAAAAGGCTGCATATCGTACATTCACAGCTGTCATGCCGTTTTAGAAAGCTCCCTGACAAAGAGAGGGTTAAAGCCAAACGCGGCTGCGGTCACGTTTGCGGTTGTGTGTGTACCACAGGTCATACAGTGCCTCCCCATAAACCCCCCCACCCACCCACCCTCTAACCCAAAACCGTTTCCTCACTGCCACTCCACACACCACGAGTCTGCACCCGCCCTTAAACCCTTCGTCCCCTTTCTGGGCCCTCAGCTCACACTTTGTGTCGGCCCCTGTGACGTCCTCATAAGGCAGAGCGTGTGGCGGTGCACATTCAAAATGACTGACAAGCAAAGGCGCACCATTTTTTTTTTTTTTAAGACGTCAATTTTTGCTCTGCTCGTCAAGGAGAATGTCTTTAGAGACACCCTAGTAAATATCAGGACAACAAGCATGAATGTAGATGTGTTCTACTGTACAGCATGGGAGAGTGATTTTACCAGTTTACTGGTAAACAAAAATAAAATAATAATCCCTCCGTTGCATTTAACCTCTGTTGAGTGAAAGTGGCAGTCAGTTCAATGTTATCAAAAGGCTACGGGGGAAAAAGGTGTCTCTTGACCACAAATATTTTTCTACTATTAAAAAAAAAAAAAAAACACAAGCCAGATGAGAGAGAGTGATGAGAAAGTGAAGCAGAAATTCGCAAAAGTGAAACAAAAAGAAGTGAAGCATCAGATATGAATGGTGAGAGACATTTCAAAGGGACGTTATCTTTTGCGTTGGCACACACACAGGCTTGTTACAAAGACCCATTCACCATATTTACTTATTATAGGGGTTTTTCTTTTTGATTTCAGTGGCCTATCATGTGGACAAACAAGGGAAACTGCTCTCTGTGGCTGTCACAGCCCGATCAATCTCTGGAACAAGCAAACATATTAAAAACTACACCGAGTTGTACTGTCATTTTTGATAGGAAAATAACAGTGCGTACTCTCAGTGTGTATCAATATACTCTTCTACTTTGTGTTAATACTGCTAAGGATATTTAATCTTGCAATCTGAATATCTCAAACTCTTGTGAGAGAAGGTGTCCATCGTCACTCACTCTCGTTCTAACCCAAAATCACAATGCTTCGTAAACACTGGTGTTAATACCGTTGCTTTATCAGTTTGTTAGGCCTATGTTAGTCCAACTAAAGAGATAACGTTTTGCAGGGCGACATACTACTTCCTGTTTACCTTATTAACTGTGAAGACAACAGTTCCCAAATCCTCTGCCATTTCCACCTTTCTTGTAGATTTTTTTGGTCTTTTTTTTTTTGTTATATGATATCAGTATGGTTCCTCCCGCTCTATCTGCTCTCACAGGGCTGGCAGTGCACACAATGCCCCTCAGCCTTTGGCTCTCACTTGTTTCCCCCCTAGTGAAGTTCTTTGGTTTTGATCCCGGTGTTGCTGGTCTGCCCTGCATGTCCCCCTTGGCCTTGGCCTTTGTCTGGGTAGGTCTCTGTCCATTTGGGAGGGCTACATTCATTGGCTGGCGCCCGCCGGAACCTCCCCGCTGGTCACTTGGAGTGGTGCGGTGACACGGCGCCGCCCTGCTGGTGTTTCTGTTCCTGCTGTTTGACCTGCTGAATGATCTCCCGGATCTTCCTCTGTGCAGTCTGTTGGAGAGACATCACATGCAGGACGAGGGGTTAATCGATATGTGACAAGGTATTCATGTCCATGTGAATAACGGACAATTTAAAAAAAATGTGAAAAATAAAATAGACTGACTTAAAGTGGCAGTAGGCAGTATATATCTTTGGCATCATTGGGCAAAAATTCCATAATAACCTTTCAGCATATTGTAATTCAAGTGTTCTGAGAGAAAACTAGACTTCTGCACCTCCTCATGGCTGTTTTCAGGCTTTAGAACATCTAGCCCGTGACAGGACACTTTGACCAATCACAGGTCATTTCATTGAGAGAGCGTTCCTATTGGCTGTGCACCGGTCATGTGACCAGAACTTGGCATTCCTTCAACAGATTTTACAACTGCGTTACAAACTTTCAAATTTTACAGCTCAACCGTGCACTACAAGATGATTCTGAAAACATTTGAGGCAAGAAATAGGCATCAACGTAACATAATATGGATTCATATTTGATCACCGATTTCGCGAGTGATTGACAGCCGGCTCTCATAGAGAGCAGCTGGACAGCAGACCTCAGATCAGTTCTTACTGCTTGTTTTCCTCCGGCTTGTAAAATCTTGTAGATGCCATTAGGAGCACCTTTTTAAAAACATATTTGCTCCAATCTCGCCTACTTCAGCTTTAATTAAATCCTATGTGTAAATCAATTGCATAGATTGATCAAGAGGGGTGGGTTGGACTGTGTGGGTGGATGAATTGCATGTTTTTTTCTGCAATTGGGAATAATATATGCTTGAATGGTGTAAAACTAATAAAAAAATCGGTAAAAAAAATAATATATATATATATATATATATATACATATATATATATATATATATATATATATATATATATATACATATATATATCCCAGCTGATATCGGGCCACCAGGCTATCACAGGGCACATGAAGACAGACAACCATTCACGCTCATATTCACACCTACGGGCAATTTAGAGTCAACAATTAACCTAACCTGCATGTCTTTGGACTGTCGGAGGAAGCCGGAGAACCCGGAGAAAACCCACGCTAACTTGGGGAGGACATGCAAACTCTGCAGAGGAAGGTCCCCAAGCTGGGTTTGAACCTGCGAGCCTCTTGCTGTTAGAATTTAAACCACTGCACCACCACCGTGCAGCCCTATAGATATACTGTATATATATATATATATATACTGTATATACATATACGCCACCTACATGACACCCGACTGCCACTGCGTTAATAACAAGTGCAGCCAATCTTTAGGTAGATGTATTTGACAACCAAATGACTGACAACCCCTGTATTAGTTTACCCTTAAACATTGTTCTGAGTACCTGGCTGGCAAAGAAATGCCCGCTGATTTTCACAAAGACCTCGTCATTCTCATCTGGAGTTTGGTCCCGCGGTACGATGACCTCAGCACTCGTAAGGTTCTGCAGCTCGGTTACCTGGAAAAAAAAAAAGACTCCAGAGATCATTATCTTTGAATTTCACCTCCAGCCTCACTTACAAAGCACACTGACGTTACTCATTGAGGTAAACTGAAACAAAGCAAACCAAGTGCTATTTGATGCTTATAAGTAAAAAGCAACTTTTTTTTCCATCCTTGACCATAATTCAGTTCAGTTCAAGCATCAACTCACCGTCTTGCCGCCTTTACCGATGACCCTGCCAGCTGCGGTTGAGGGAACCTTGATGTGCGTCTCCAGTTTGACCTCCTCCTTCGCAGAGAAGAAGTTCTCCTCTTTCAGCTTCCCAAATATCCGACCTTGGGCCTGGAATACAGAGGAGGGAATGAGACACGGAGAGACTGGGGGAAGTGGGGACATATGTTTACTATAATACAGGACAAATGAAATATTCATTTTATGTAGCAATGTTATCCTTAAAATGGTTGCATACGTTAAATAATTTAATTTTAATGCATATTCATACACACGTTCATTGTGTCTTTACCTTAAACTGAGCCTCCGGGGGTCCAGTAATAATAACCATCCTCTCAGTAACATCTTGGGTCTCAGCTGGGGCAATCTGACACACACACACATAGACAGGTTACGGAGACAAATAAGGGGAACATGTGTCCAAAAGCTGGTGATTTTGCTCTGTGGTCAATCATTGCATGTAACCACTGACTCATGTGTGAAGTCTGTAAATTCCTGCAAATAAATAGCTTTAGATTACGTTATGAGAATTCACTGACCAGCTGTTCCACCTCTCCAGACGGAGCTTGAGGGGATTTCTGAAAAACTCAGTTCACTAGTCATCTCCTTTTGTGACCATAAATAACTAACATCCTCAGCTGTGGGCCATGACACGCTGCTGACTCAGCCAGCGCCGACTGACAACTTGTTCACCTTATCGCTTCAAAGAATGCGATGCATGTCGATCAGAGAGACGGTTTGACCACCTCTCTCTCTCTCTCTCTCTCTATTGACGCTGACAAACCCACCTTGATGGACGCTCCAGCGAAGTGGGCGAGTTGTTTGATGTGCTGGCCCTTCTTGCCGATCAGGGCCCCGACTGCCTGAGTTGGAATAAAGAGGTAGACGACCTCCTGTTCTGGAGCCTGTTGCTGGGAAAAAAAGACCAGACAGAAAAATACACATGCTTACTAAACTCTACTGCTGATTGTTGCAGAGAAAAAACTGCTTTAAACAGCTACAAAATGTTTTATTTAACTCGTCAGATACTTGAAGAGCAGCCGAAAATGATGACACCACATGCAAGAAAAGCTAAATTGAGCCCTTTTCGAGGGTTTTCTCTTTGGGTAAACATCCCGCTAGGTCTGAGCGGAATATTTCCTATTAGGGCCGAGGGTTGCCCTGTGTTTTTGTTTTTCTTAGCATGGTAACTCATGTACTCAAGGTTTATGAAGTGAATTTTTTATGAGCCACAGGGGCTGAAAAGTCCCCTTCCAGAAATATTTGTGGTGTTCTGGTGACTGGGTGATGGTACGCAGGAATGCCATAGACGCTGACTGAGAGGTTGTCATGGTCTGGTATTTATGTCTTCCTGTCGATGAGTCTTATATCGTCCTCTTTCCTCTTTATCCTGTGGTAGTCATTCCCATGTATACACATAAGGCAAAGAGAGACTTTCCTCAACACAAACGGCTACATCCTAAGCTTCTTGTGTGCAATAAAAAATGCCCTCAACTATTAAAATATTTATCTAGCTTCACAAAAAACAAGAAATTAGTGGTTAGGACTCTGATCACCAAGGCAACATTGACTGTAGCGCAAGGAACATACTGAGTGCTGGTGGATGATGGCACTTCCTGGAGGAACCCCGTACAGGCCACTGAGATGTGAAGAGTGACTCTGAAAGTGACAAGCAGACCGATCAGATGGCACACAACACATTTCCAGACACATGCACGTACTCAACTCGAGCTCTTATTAGGGGGAATTTCAGGGCATAAACTCGCAGTGAATCACACACTAAGTTTCTTGACTACGAAGCACGCAAATACATTCTCACACACTGTCTCACACCACTTTGGCTCGACCTCGCCAAGCAATGAGTGGCTACTTTGTTTTACAGACAAACTGACTCATTTCTGGAGAAGATGGGGGAATTCTGGTTGTTTCAAAATGTGTACAACATGTCATGCAGGAAGACCTGAGTCAACACCGTGTTGTTTTTTCAAAAAGCACTTCAGGTTGAACCTGGTTTACCACGTGCTGGAAACAAATTTCTCTATCAAGTCAAAACTAATCCCTGCAAGAGCTGTGCATAGCTACGCTGAGCGGGTCAAACCAACAGCGGTAAAGTCATTCTAAAAGAAGCATTTTTAAAAAATCATTTTCCAGCACCTTTTATGGCTGTGTGTGCAGAGGTTAAAAAAGATCATACTCACTAAGAATGGGCTGTATCCTGCCGGTGCCATAGGAGGCGCTGCACCACGTGGTCCGGCAGAAGGGGGCAGCACTGGCAGACCAGAGGAGAAGATGCCCAGAGCGTTCAGGTTCAAGCCTGGGATCAGGTTGGCCTGTTGCTGTGCAGAAGAAGAGAGGCCGACTTTAGCCACAAGTTGACAAGAAACAAGACGATATATTAGGATTTAATTAAGGCTCATCATTGGTGCTTTTTTTTTCCAATTTTCACAGAAAAACATGCTGATATGCTGAGGAGCAGATCACTTTAAACACGCATCCAAGAGTCGTTTCCTGTTGCAAGAGGATGTAGACGAATACAGTTTACATTTAAAGGAAATCATTCTACGGTAAGCACAACTTATGCCTAATTTATACTTCTGCGGAAAAGCTTGCACAGAAGTCCCACAGAGCCGCAGACTTTTGAATGGATATCGGAGCCGTGAGACAACAACCTTATGAATTCTAGGCACAGGAGCTCCTCCCCATCATCCAACTCATCCATAATCTTCCGCCTGATAAAGGATTTGAAAACCGCGGGTCAAAATCAAAAAGAAATGGCACGCTACACGCAATCCACCGCAGTATTATATGAGTGTAAGACTGTTTAACAAAGAAAAGTCCTTGATTCAGTCTATTCTAACTGTTGTTTTCGATGTTTTTCTCTACATCACCTTTGAGATAAGAAGTAAAGTGTAATGTGCTGGGACAAGTGGACAGCAACAATCCTGATAATAAAATAATATATTAAATTATTAATCAAGCAAAAATAGTAAACGGTTGTTCTTTGTTTTTGTGTTATACTAAATTGAATTTATTTGGGTTTTGTTTGGACAAAAACAAGCAATTAAAAGGCATTTTTCACTATTTCATATGCCAATTTTTTAACAAATTCATTGAGAAAATAATCAGCAGATTAACTGATAATGAAAATAATTAGTTAATGATAATAGTTAATTGCTTGTTGTGTGAGGCCTACTCAATGATTTCTTACAAAAGCAATATTATTGTGTTTTAAATAACCTGCTTACATAACCAAGTTTATGGGTGTTAAAATTGTTCGATTGTTAGAAGATCATTATTTTATTAGTAGGGTAATTAGCCCATTCCTTAGTTATGTCTAGTTAAGCACAGAAATACTTATTCTGTTAAAAGTTTTAACCTAGGCTGTTTAAGCAGAGGAAATTAAAACAATAAGCTACTAAGATTTTCACATTAAAATTCCTAGCTTTACAGATCAGACATAGGAAATGTAAATGTCCCTTTGGCGCTTCACTGTTTTTCAAATCTGGCCCTTCTTAAATAAGTAATTGAACAGGCCTGGTTTACTACTACAAACTCCATTATACTGTATAAACCCATCCATCATATAAAAGTGCTACTATTACTTGTGTATTTCATCATTGTCCTGTGAATAACACGTGTCTCTAAATTTGGTGATTTAGAATTTTCCAGATAAAATGAAGTGTTCTTTAATGACTGAAGAAAACTTCTGAAGCTGAATAAACCATTTAAAAACCCCACTGGACGACTACGACTGAAAAATGCATTGTCACATCACTGAGAATAGGACTGTTTGCTGTTGGGATGGCATGATAAAAATATTTCTCCCTCAAAGTCAAGTCAGCTATTCTGGTTTCATGTCCGTGAAGAGACACGAGGCCTCCTTTCACTTCCTTGTTCCCAGAAAGCTTTGTGTAATATCCACCGTGTCACGCTAGATGGCCCTCACCGCTTACTGTAGAGCCGACGCTCAGCCCGACAGGTGCCAGAGCTGCTCTCGCCAGCCAGCACAATTTAACCGCATGCTGCGTGATACTTCCTGATGATTATTTCGGGGCCAATATTTGTACAATCAAAACAAAGGAGAACAAAAGCAGATACTGGGATATTAATTCTGCTGTTCATCATAAAGAGCATCATCACGGCACTTTATCAGCATCCATCTCTGCATTAAAGGGAGTGTGATATCATCACTATCTCTCCTCCTCTGAGGTTGACCTCTCTGGCTGGCTGCAGCACTGGTGATGTCATCGGGGCAGTGTGAAAGAGGAGCTGGGTGAGAGAGCGGCCTACAGATATCAGATGGATGCTGGGAAACGCAGTGTGTTACAGCAGGAACACAGACACACAGCGGGGAAGTGAGCGTGACTCAGAGGCTCCGTGGACACACACACACACACACACACGACATGCTGTGCTCACACACTCACTGATGAGCTATCCAGCGATTGTTTACTGTTATCCATTTACCAAGCAGACGACAACACGTATTACTAATGCTAGTGGTAACGTGCACTGACTGGGGAGGATATCATTCTGCCGTATATCACCACTCCTTCTCCGTTGTTCACCTGTCAGTCTGTGTGAGTCAACTTGAGATCATCAACCACACACAGACACACACACAATGACCTGCAGATGTTAACCTTTAAGCTCGGCTTACGTTTATAGCAGCAATGTCATTCTCGTAGGCTTCCCTCAGCTTCTTCATGATCTCCGTCTCGGCTTTACAACACGTCTCCAAGCTGCCCTTCACCGTGATGATCCTCTCAAGGTTGTAAATGGTTAAGTCTTGTAACCTGCGAGGGAGATCACACAAACACACACACACACACATAAATAAGTAAGAGAACAGAAACACTCACATTCTGGTGGATATGACTGAGCTGAATTTAATTGCATTTCCTGTCTTTTTGTTTATCTAACTTAACAGTTGTTGCAGGATGCGTCACCATCACCATCAAAACTGACATTGCAATTTCTTGCTCAGCTAACAAGCAATTTAGTGCTGCATTTCCATAAAGTTGGAGGACACAGAAAAAGACGGGGAAAAAAATGAATGACGGAAACTGAAGCAACAGTCTGACTTAAAGTTCCCTAGTGTGGGTCAAGCACTTCCCATAATGCAACTCGATATGTTTCAATTCACATCACATCACCATCATCAGAGCATTCAGAAAAAACTGAATGCCGATCTGCTCTCCCATTGGTGTCGGTGGACGTGGAGGACGCTCTGAAAGGATTCCACATAATCATCAATATTGAATGTGCCGTTTGCCTCTTTACAAAAGGACCCTCTCCGTCTCTCTTTGTCTCTCTCCTCGAGTCTGTCTCTTTCTCAAGGCTCATTACGTCCTCAGAGCTCGCAGAGACAGAGCAATTCATTAGCCCTAAATGAACGAAGGTTGGTGAGCAGGGCCCGTTAAATGGGGTGTAATCACCACCTCTCTAATGTCATGTTCTGGAGTGAAGGAGCAGTGAGCAACTCTTTCGCGTTTGTTCTCTAACAGCTCAGTTAAGTGAAACCACATGCTGAGAAGCTAATGAGCACTGTTGTAGAAAGGTGTGGCGCCACAAAGTTGAAATCGCTGCCTGTTATTTGTGCTTTGGTTAAATTGATAATAGTCTAAATTGCTGCTGTTCCATAATGCCACAATCACACAAGCACTCACATCAAAGTGTTCAAATACTCCAGTGAGCGTGTGTGTGTGTGCGTGTGTGTGTGTGTGCTAGTACGGCTGGCCGCAGAGCGCCGTGGGCGTGTGTGAAAGAGGAAGGCGGGAGCAGTGACTTACGAGGAGATGGTAATCTTGGTCCCTGTATCCTCCTCGATCTTCTTCAGGTTGCGGCCCTCCTTCCCAATCAGCCGGCCCACGAGGCTGTTGTGGGCGAGGATCTTCAGAGGGATGTCCTCCGTCCTAAACACACACACACACACACACACACACACACACACACACACACACACACACACACACACACTCAGGTTAGGCGAGATAACAGAAGACAAGGTCTGCTGAGTGTCACTAATGCGGTGTGAAGAATGTCGTGGATGAACAGGAATGTGGACAGCTGCCCAGCTGGTGAAAGCAAAGGGAACAATGTTAAGACATGAGCCTTTTATTTAGTGATGTGTGTGTAATGCTTCCTTTTTTTGTTTTTTTACAGATTTTCACAGAAAAATACACAGATTTTTTTTAAAAAAGACCTAGATTTGAATGATTTTTTTTTTTTACAAGAAAGAAGATCAGTTTAGCCCATTTTCCTGTACAGTTTTTGGCCACGTGCACCCCAAACGTTTCCTGCTGCAAGAAGACACAGCTCACCACAGTTTACAGTAAACAAGGTGCTGCTGCAACAACCACAGCTCAGAAAATGCTTCCAGTAATAGGAGGAGAAGAGAAGAACAGATGAGAAACAAAAAGGATCTGACAATGTGCTGGAGTCCCTCTACGCAAGTGAAAAACTACAGATTTTTTATGTGGTGTTGTTTTTTTATTTAATTGTCCTCTGTTTGTCATCAACTGATAAATTACAAATTCGTTAGTTTAATTCCTCATAATCTCCTGATAATTTCCTTGGATGTTTCCTGGAAACAACTGTGTAAATTGGCAGTAATTATCACTATTAGTGTCAGTATTCAACCTATAATTACTGCCAACTTACATGGTTGTTTCCAGGAAACATCCTGGGAAAATACCAGGAAATTATGAGGAATTAGTGACAGTGTTCAATTGGTACACTTCAAATTAATTGATACAAATTAACTAAACTAGCATCGCCTCTGATAGTCACCGCAAAGCAGCTCAACTGAACATGCCGAAGTGTAAAATGTGTTTACAGGCAACCATGCAATTTAAATATATACGAATAATTTGGCCCTGAATCAAATGTTGCATCTTGTTAATCTTAGAGGTTTATCTTTAGTGTCCCAGTTGAGAACTGGTATTCCTCCTCTTGCTATATTGAGCTTGATAGATTAAAAAATATTCAGGAGGAAAACAGATCGTGTAAACTGTGTAATTTAGGTGAGGTGGAAAGTGAGTTTCATTTTCTTTTGTGCCGTACAAACTATGATGATTTAAGAGAGTTAATTTTCCATGAAATGGCTCGACAAAACCCTATCTATTTCTTTGGTGCACAGATGGGTAAAAATTGTAATGGTCGTTTAATTTAGCTGTTTAAGTCTCTAATTTTGTCTCAAAAGCCTGGAAAAGGCGACAAAACAAACTATTTCACTAATATTTATTCTGATTTATCCAGTATTATATAGTAAATGGGTTTTCTTGCAAGTGATTAATGATTTTTTTGTAGCCAACAAAGGCTTGAAGATTTGATTGTGAAATGATTATTATAAACTCATATTTAATGCCCCTTTTTCAAAGACATTTCTTTGGAAATGCTTTTAAACTCAATGCAACTACCTAAACTATCTCAAGTCTTTGTTTCTATTTTGCCCAGGAAACTTCCATGAAATTATTAGAAATAACAAATACATGAAATAAAGCATTACTTATTACAAAAACAACAAACCCTGAGTGTATGTATGTGTGTGCGTGTGTAGATGGGGATGGTAAAAAGATATTGGGACAGGAGGAGCATCATTTCTGTTTGATCTATTTTTCTGTTGTGTGGGACAATTGTTGGGTGTAAGTGTGAATTAAGGGTGTGGTAGGATGTGGTGGAGGGTAACCAGATGGGGTTTCTTTTGGGCTGGGTTTTTGTGTGTATTATGTGTAGGGGGATGGGGTGGCAGGTCGGGGCGTGTTATAATCTGTAATCGTTGCTATAAAGTTGAATTAGTTTGGGGTGAGCTGTGGGGCAAGTAAGGGGAGATGACAGTGTTTAGTGGTTCGGGTTTCACTGGGTGTTGGGCCTCCTTACTCTCGGGGAAATTATAGGGTGTGGGACAACCGAGGTGACATGTTAATTTCTGCAGGTGTGGCATCTTGCCAAGAGTTAGATGAGAAGATCGATACGGTAAATAGTAAAGTAGCTTAGCATAAAGACTGGAAAAGGGAGAAACAGCTAGCTTCGCTCTGGCAAATGGTAACAAATCCACCTATCAGCACCTGTAAAGCTCATTAATTAAAACATAAAATAGTGAGTTACATTTCAGTTTTTGTGCAGACTAAACAAATGAGATATAGGCAGACGTTTCCTGCTTTTCATATTTCCCAAAATGTCAAACTGTTCCTATAACGGTGTGAGATGTCTTCCTAGCAAACAAAAGAAGAGGAAGAAGAAGACCACAGATGTGATCCCAGAGATTAAAGATATAACCTCCTCTGGATGTCAGGAGATTGGCAGAAAGCAAAATGTGATGTTATCACAAAAAGACGTGAAAAATGTATTTATGCTGCTATGTTTTACATGCATGCCCAGTCTTAAAGGGTAACTTCGGTATTTTTCAACCTGGAAAATACTAACCCATATTTTCACGTTTTTGTGTCGAAGTGACAAATGATGATAACAATTTCTGAAATTGGTCCAGTATTGAGGAAGAGCGCTGTCCCTGCTCACGGGCTGCAATATGGTGTTATTGGGGCAAGCTGGCACCGTCATTTACGTCCACTAAAAGTGCTTGTTTTTGCCACGACAGGCTCTGATTGTCATTATAAGTGTCTGACAACATTATGGAAAGAGTCTCACTCAAGGAGAAGTCTCTGAATCTGGCGAGGTGACGTGTTGCTGGAAGACAGCGGTGGAATAGTGGAATACATCCATGGTGGAAATGCGAGTGCTGGCGAGGCAGAGTTTGTTGTGTTGGAGTACAGAAAGCGTAGCTTAGTGTTATCTAAAATATTTTCAGTGCCATGGCTGAACATTTAGAGGTTTTCACTTGCCCTCGCAGATCGTCTCACAGCTCGTTCGGTTACTGCGTTATCCCTCAATACTCGACCAATTTAAAAAGTTGTTGTCTCTGGTTCAACCGACAAAATAATCAACCTCTAACAAACTAATTTAAGCGTGATGTTTTCTAGAATGTATCTTGGTGGAAACATTTTTCATATTTAAATGGAAGCAAGTCTTTTTCTGAATGTAGGATCGGGCCCTTCTATTTCAAACACCGACTGTGTGCACACATCACGGGTATGATGTAAAGCCGTGCAGCCCCTTCGACAAACAACAACAGACAGAGCTGGGTGTTGATGCTCAGGTCCAGCAGACGCTCAAAGAGTTTAAAAGGTGCAGTGTCTTGTTAAAAGTGTCAAGACCAATTAGACAAGTTGGCCTCGTTTCTTAAATGCTAAGCTGCGATCACGTGTTAGCCAATGTGAGAGTGTCGTGTGCACTGCATTTACTGTGTTAGTGGTCCAAGCGAGAGAATGCACAGTGAGATTAAAAGGTGTGCAGGCAGGTTAAAGGATAAGATTACAGCCCTGCAGACATTATGGCTAATCTCCCTGCGGGAGTGTATAAATGCTCTGCATAAGCAACATCCGAGTGTGTTCATGTGCACATTTATACATGCTTGTGCGTGTTGAAGTGTATACTCACGTCTTGGTCTCGTTGGCCTCCTTCTGCATGATGTCCAGGATCATGCGACAGGCGGAGGAGCAGCCATCGGGAGTTGAGTGGATGGTGATGGGCTTTTCTGCTGCGCCTGCATTTTCCTTCCGATGAATGTCCACTCTGAGAGAGGGAGAGACAGACAGACAGAGAGATGAACACAGCGTAGAGAAGGACAGACACAGAGGCGAGAGAACAAAGTAAAATCTACTTGCATTGTGTATTAATTGAAGGTACTGGAAAGAAGAACACAAAGACAATAATTTAAGGTATTGAAAAGAGAAGAAACTATTTAAGAACTGGATGGTGTTTTTCACAAAAGAAGAATTCAATGTGACAATAAACATGCAATGAATAATTTGGGCTTCTCATTTCCAAAATTTGACAAGTTAAAGTTTTTATTGTGTGCTGTTTTGCATCAAATCTCAGACAATTGGTATTCAAACGCAAGCCTGGATATACAGTGCCAAAAAGTCTAATTCATTCAAGCCTTACTTGTCAAACTTAGAGCAGAGCTGTTTGAGAAGTTAATAAACCACGAACAAAACAGGAGCTTACTTGGACTGTGTCTGTTTGGTGACATTCTTGATGGTGAGGCCCTCCTTGCCGATGATGGCTCCCACAAACTGAGTAGGCACGAGCATGCGCAGGGGGAAGTCGTGTTGTCTGGTGCGCGGAGCGCCGTAGTCTCCCGAGGGCCCGGGCTGAGAAGAGCCCTGGTCCCGGGACGACCGACCCCCGCGCCGCGTGCGGGCAGCCTGGTCGGGCGGAGCAGCATCCATATCCACAATATATGACACCTTGAAGGAGTAGTCGTCGAACTGTTGTCCTGTTAACTTCTCGATGGCTCTGAGGGGTGGAACAATGAAATGGGTCTAATTGTCAATATAATCAATTGTAATTATTAATACAAGGAAATATTAATATCTCAGTACAGAGGTTCTGTGTTGGTGATATTTTGCAAAAGTAATTTACTATGATTTAAACATTCTTATACTTGTTTTTAACTATGTGTGTATATGATGCTACCTCCTTCCAAGTATTGGTTGTGTATGTCATAAATGCTATGATGCACATGACACAATGGTGAGTGAAGTAACATCAGCAGCACACTCTGAACAAATGACAACGATGGTGGAACTTTTTAAAGAGAAACTAAGACTATGTCCACACCACACTGTCGTAAACCTCTGTTTACATGCAAGAACAACTAGTGCTTTCAGGTCATTTTCAATAAATTTCCATCCACACTGAAACATCTTAACAATAGGAAAACAGCTCAATCTCTTCTTCTTCTTTGCCCTCTTTTTAGTCAAACAGCTAAACTGCACATCACAGCATAACATCAGGTAAGGAGTGGGATGTACACTGTTCAGTTTGTCTGCTGAGCCTCAACAGACCTTTTTCACTGCAGACATATCATAATAGAAAAAGCACAGGTGTATTTAATATGCTGGCTCACTGACGTGGCTCACTGGGACACACAATGGAACTGGGCCATCGTTAATGTAATCAATTTCACCTGTGTGACTATGACAAGTCAAAATGTCTGCAGTGAAAAAGGTCCACTGAGTCTCTTCCTGCTCTCTGTGATCACCTATACCGTGTTTTTATATAGCCATACTCACAATTTAGATGTTCTCACTTACATATGTTTTCCCTTTACACACTAAAACGCTAAGCTGGCGTTTAAAGATTCATCCCCTCCGGGCACCATTTTTCAAAAACCTCAGTTTATGGTAGGGCTGCACGATTATGGCAAAAGTGATAATCACGATTATTTTGTTCAATATTGAGATCACGATTATGCATGATTTTAGGGACAAAATATTTTTATTGCACAATGACATTCAAATAAACAAAGCACTGCTGTCACTTTTCCTACATCCCTGTTAATGTGCAAATCTTTGCAAGATTTAGATTCCCCTTCACCTGAATTCAGTGCATTTTTGTTTCCCCCATCTGCTCTACAGTATATTACTCTTCTACTCTGGACTGCAGCCACAACAATCAGAAAAAAGTTGTTGAGTGCACACGCAGCTGTATGACAGCTCCCCAAATTGAAGCCAAAGGCTAGCTGTTAGTTTAGAAAGCGCTTGATTTGATATGCAGCAGAGCCCTCATTTTAGACGCCAATATTGCATCTTCATTTAATTGTGTGAATCATGATCGCGATTAATATTCGATGCATTGTGCAGCCCTAGTTTATGGGTGAGAAAAATGTTGTACAGAGCGCTGACATGGAGAGGAAAAGGTACATACTGCCTTCATCTTAACATTAACTATGTCGCAACTCCCCTGGGTGTCACCGTGTTTAATTACATGTAAAATGTGAAGGAGGATATTCCGGTTTTGAGCATGATTTGGCCCTGCTCTGACCCTTGTGAATGTACTTTTTAATCCTCCAGCTCCACAAAGTACACAGACAAGTAGGTGAACAATGCTGCTTGTGCTGCTGCTGCTTGTCCGTGCATGCACGTTGGTAAAAAAAACAAGTACATCACAAGTCTTACTCTTTGCTGAATTAGAGTGATTTATTTGTGCTGCTTACTCTTTAGCTTCCTCCTTGGTTGCGTACGTAACATTCACCACTGCTGTTTCTGTATCAGTGTTCACTGTGAAACAAGACAGAGAGAGAAAAAAGGAAAAACATCAGAAGTAAACAAAGGTTGGGGCCACATTTACACATACAGTAGCAGGTCTTTGTTGTTGCTGTAGGTGAGTCAGACACGCGTCCAGGTTCCCGTGGTGACCCAAAGAGACACTTCTCTGTGTGAATCCATTACAGCCATCACCGGTCTGGCTTCCCTCCAGACCACGCTGCTGCTGCCTCTGCAGACAGGAGCTGCTAAATACAATAGCCTCTCTGCCACTTCCACAATAACAGATTTAAGTTTGACACGACGGCTTAAACAAAGCAGGTAATCTGTGATAAAGTGCAACAACAGGACCACACCTTGGGAAGACAACTGCAACAGTTATGGGTTTGATTCCCACTGGGACCACACCACTGTACATACATGCAAAAAAAAGCTCACAATGAGTTGATTCATTAAATAGTTGATTGACGTAAAATTAATTTGCAACTATTTTGATAATCAATTAATAATTTAAGTAATTTTTCAAACGAAAACCACAAAATATTCCCAGTATCAGTTTCTCAATTATGAGAATTTTCTGCTTTTTGTGTTAGTAAACAGAATATCTTTAGGTTTTGGACTGTTGTTCGGTAAGGTTATACTACTTTTGAATTTTCAATTAGCTTTTATTGTATTTAGATTTTGACTTTTCGATTTATTTTAGTTGAGTTTAGTTAGTTTTCAGAGTGCATTTGCTAGTTTCAGTTTTTTAGAAAGGTTTATTTTAGTTTTTAAATATTTAATCTTAGTTTTACAGTACTTTTAGTTTATTTTTGTCAGCTATAATGTCTCAGAAGTATGTAGCAACTATATACATACAAAATACATGGTTAGAGAAATGTCTAGGAATGGACAAAATGTTTAATCTTCGTGCTACTTTAGTGAAGCAATCGTGTCATAGCGCCGTCTCCGGGAATATCAAGTTGGTGCAATTTCTGTGGCTCAATGTCCCGAGAGTTGACAAAAATTCATGCCGTCTCCTTTTTACGGTAGTGATACAGTAAAGTTAAAAAAAAAAACTAAAACTGAAATTAATTCACGTTCGATTTGATTTTATTTTTATTCGTTTCTACCCAGGCAATATAGTTTTAGTTTAGTTTTTCTTAAAGGATTTACTTTTTATTTAGTTTCAGTTTATTAAAATTAGTTTTCACTGCTTATTTTAGTTTTAGTTTCAGTTTTCGTTTACTATAATAACCCTGGTTCGGACAAAATTTGCAATTTAATTACATTTTATAGACCAAACAAATGATCAGTTAATTTAGAAAATAATCACCAGAATAATTGGTAATGACAGTAATTGTTAGTTTCTGCCCTAAATTGAAGGATAAATACCAAAAACAAAAAAAATACTAAATACTGTCCTGTGTCTAGTGAGGCTAAATAAAGTAGATCACCTGTCATCATATTAAATGCTTTTTAGGGATGTTTTGTATGTAAGTTTAACACAGTATGTCTTATTGATGAAATGCCTTCTGGCAAGACCTCTGTCAGGAGAGACAACGGCATCTCTGCTTTGTCAACGAAGGATCTCTGTTTGTGTAACCACTAAAATGTCAAAATGATGAGTCAACAAAGAAGCCACCGCTCTTTGATTGTGAGGGCTGATGCCAAAGCCCGCTTAAAAAACATCCACTGCTTCAGCTATCTTAGAAAATATAAACATGTTTGCCAATTTCATAGGAATAGTGAAACAAATGTTTTAAAGTGGACTCTTTTTTATTTAGAAAAGTGTCAGAAATAAAAGAAAAAAGGCATCAGATCGAGTCTCTCTGTCAGTCCAAACCTGCGAGTGCGCTGCGGACAGCAGGTTTGGAAGGGTTAAAACCAGTGAGAGTGCCCAGCTGGCTTAGAGAGGGTGAGTGGGCCGAGCCTGGCATGGCGCCCGGCCCCGGCGTTCACAGCCAGCTCTGCCCCGCCCCGCCCGACCTGCCCCGCCACGGGCAGCCTTCACCATGCCACACAAGAACATGGGACTCCTCCAAAACCTCCCCCCCCCCCCCCCCCCCCGTAACCAGAGCGCACGGGCAGTGAAAAAGTGACAGGCAGACAGGAAGTTGGACAGAGACACAGAAAGCGAACTAAGACAGGGGACAGATACACGAGCGGGTTTTCTGGAAGCTTTGATCATACACACTGCTACTGTGCAACTCGGAGAAGCCGGACTAAAGAAGAGGGAAGAGGAGGAAACGCTGCGCTGGTGTCTGATATACGGTACAGATGAAGTGGGCTGTTTTTACGGCGACGTCTGGGAAACTCTGAGTGGAGTAATTTCTCTGCTGGGTTCTCTTTTAGCACCTGTCATGAGTACAGTGGGTGGTAGTTGGTCGTGGCTGCTTTGACACACAGAGAGACATTGTGTGTGTGTGTGTGTGTGTTTGTTTGTTTGTCCCCGTGTGTGCACGTCTACTTCTCGTGCATGTGTGTAGACAGCGAAAAGTTCCTAAGGCTGACACACACACACTTACACACACACACGTACTCCATCAGACAGTGCAAAAGCCTCACCACAGGCGCCTACAGTGTCCTCCCCCATTACCACGACGCACCTCCCCAAAACAGACGCACAAGCAAACAGGCATAAACACACACATATGGACACATTACTACTGGACGTCTGCCATGTCTGCCCACTTCAATCCATACGCTGAGGCCAATGGGGACCCGTGGCTATACACAGTGCTTATTATAGAGGCTGCATGTAATTCAAACGCTGCTCTCCGTGGGTCAAACTTATAAGACACACATGCGCGCAGACAGACGAGATGATAAAGACTGATTTATATGCAAAGATGGGTTATGTTTAGATAATGGGTGTGTGGGATGATGGTAACGAGGAAGTCAAGTCACACAGGAGACTTGACTCACTGGGAGGTCTGTGTGTGTGTGTGTGTGTGTGTGTTGCTAAATAGACACATATGCATTGAACAGTTGGAACCAGATGGTGATGAGAAAACAGGAGGAGAGGAGTTCTGTACCTTGTTCCACGTTTTCTACAGTACCATACTGAGCGAGGAGGCCGTCCAAAACCTGAGGGAGAATTGAGAGCGTGGGTTAGAGACACAACTACAGCCACTGATGCAAAAAAACACACACACACACACACACACACACACACACACACACACACACACACACACACACACACACAAACACGTCTAGTGCTCCCGGTGCTTATGTGGGCCAGTGATAGCAAGTGGAAGCGTAGAGAGCCAAAGTGAAACCAGATCTTCAGAGCCTCATTCAAAATCCCACCGACATTTGTAATAAATAATAATATGTTGACATAGTTGATTGCTTGTGATTTACACAAACTTAAGTTTTACTAGCTGAGGAAATATTAATTTGTAATGGTGAAACCTGGGACCAGTTACATAACCTGATTAAATCTGTCTGTTGCATAAATATTTAGACTGACTTAATTTGACGTAGGAAAGTTAGCCACATGTTTATCCATTACTTTGAGCTAACTATTTCAACTGTTGGATTTATGCTGTTTACCTTTCCGTTATTTTCTCCCATACTTGATGTGGTGTTGCTGTTATATCCGCAATATTATTTTCTGTGAAGTGTCTTATTTCACCCATAGTGCACCCATATGCAACAGGTAAATTAAAGTGTCTATAGTAAGTCTGACTTAAAGTTATATTTAAGACAAAGACTAGAGGTCTATTTTTATGCAACCGGCCCCAAAGTTAGTAAATCAGTTTGAAACTAGCTATAAGTTACTAAGAACTTATGAGGGACTTGGTAAATGCTTTTTAAAGGTACAATCTGTAATACAAAAGTTAAATTCAGAGCACAAGATTGGAATTTGCTATAACTCCTAAAATGATTGACAGATGTTTTAACACATGGACAATATACAAAACTATACTCAAATTATTAATGTTGCCGTTATGGTGTTAAACATTTTTTTTATTACATTAGTAATGTAGTTTTATTCTATTATATTCCAGATATTAATCTATAATAAAGACCAAAAAGATTCTATTATATTTGAGATATAGAGATTTATACGTCCATCTATTCATAAAGGTCTGACTGGATAGAGTATAGAGTAAATTAGGTGGGGTATATGTACCTTTATTTGCCAGATTGCATTGAAAAGTTAAAAGGTTTTATAACTATCAAATAAACAGAGTGATTTTCCCATTAATGTTGGTATTTTCAAAATGTCTTAATGGTCTGAGAAGTTTTGTGAGTTTTCTCGGAGCGAGTTGACAACCTGTATATATAGTAGCAACCCTGAGAAATGGGATAGTCGTCAGGCGTGACGACAGAGACACTCACACAGAAAAACAACTTGGACCCCAGCGAGGTTACAGATGTTCACGCACAGATACAGTGTCACTCACACAGTAACAAACACTGACGAAGATCTCGGCGCACATGCACACAAATGCTCAAGTGTGCAGAGAAATACAGTATAAAAGATGGTGACTCATGGTCGGGAGACTGGTTTATGTGCTACCTGGTGCTTCAACTGGGCATCGCACGCACGCACGCACGCACACACGCACGCACACGGACGGAGAGAGACAAACAACTGACCTCCCACTGTAGATGAGGGGGAATGTTCCGGATCTGGATCTTCCGACTCCTGCAGAGATGAGAGACACAGACGGAGTGGATTTAACAGACCTGAACCACACACACTCACACACTTGAAAGTTACAGTCATCTGTTGTGTTTGCACAGAAAAGTCCAAACTTCACTCCTCATACACACAATATACATATTCAACAGAAGAAGAAGAAGCAGAGACGTCTCGGTTACGAGGGCAGAAATGCAGAGTCAGAGCTGTACTGTATGTCACCTAACAGTCACAACTTTGTAAAACGCCCACAGCTTATTAGACCACATCACATATCAAAGGACTGTCGTAGAGCTGCTGGAGGATGTGTAGGTGTGTAGGTGAAGACGTTTGTTAGACAGCAGTAGTGGCTCTCAGTAACACCCCCCCTACGAGTGCTATTCTTACCACTCTCACTACGAGATGTGGAAGTGACACAAAAAGACCCGAAGAAGCAGATTTGAATGAATATGGCTGTAATTTGAAAACGGCAATGACGAAAAATTATTTGATAAATCCAAACCAATTTGATTAGAGATTATTATTTAATTTATCGCCCCTGTTCGTAATTTAACAATTAAAAAACAAAAAAAGCTGTTTTTATTTGATATTGGACCCTGAAAGACGGAAGGTAACACTTTCTATGACTCCCATGTCTATAATGCATTATAAACATACGTATAATGCATTATAATCTTCTTATAGCAGTGTATAATTATAGTTACACACACTCATAAATATTCATAATGCTTTATAACAATAATCATGACACATTATATAATTACTTATAACGTCAAGTATCATAATACTTCATAATTGTTGGTCACTGTTTTTTGCAAGGATCATAGTCTATAATAATTCCCATAGTTGTAATTATCTTTTCTATAATGCATTATAATCACTTTTATAATGCATAATACTGTGATTAGAAGTCACGCTAAGTTGTCATTGTTTGCTTTAAGTAACATAAAAATTAATGACACAAAGTTGTGTGTGTTCTTGCAAAGATTTCACTTTATTTAAAGAAAACAATGATCATTTGAGTAACTTATCACATTAAAATGCATTAGAAGAGTGATTATAATGCATTTTAAAAGATTATAATGTATTACAACTATGGGAATTATAATACACTATGATCCTTGTAAAAAATGTCAGTGAGTGACCAGATATTATGAAGTATTATGATACTTGACCTCATATAACTCATTATAAAATGCTATATAATGTGTTGAGATTATTGTTAGCCTATAAAGCACTATGACTATTTATAAAATAATGATTCTAACTAATATTATACAGTGCTATAAGCAGATTATATTGCATAATAAAATCAAGTAGAATTCATACAATTCACAGATGAATTAAATAGTGATGAAGATAACATTTACTTGGAAAACTAGCGCTGAAATTTTACATGAAAAATAATCAAGTGAAGTTGAAGTCACAGGTGGTTATTGTGTTTTTAGATAAGAGATTAAAGGAAAGAAAAAAATACCTGTACCAGCAAATAAACAAGATTTTCATTTATTCCTTGAAAATGTTTCACTCTTGTTTTCTATTTCACATTCATTTCCATTTTTTTCCTTATTTTTCTGTCGCTTGTCAACTTTGTGAATTCGATTTGTAATCAACAACACGATGTGATCAAACCCTGAGCCGTCAAGATGATGACGATTTGAACAAGCTTGGTTTAACTACATCTTTTAGTTCTTTACCAAAACATGTCAGTCAGAGAAGACAGAAAGACAGACGTACAGATGGGACAGCGTCCCTCTCTAGCCGGTCGTTTAGAGCTTCCTCACAGCCTTCCTCTCTCCCTCCAGTGAGCGTGTCAGCTCAAACAGCACCGCCACACAAACCGCCCGGTGACCACAGGCTGTTAACAACTACATTAACGTGAGAGAGTCCAGCTCCGCAATGAGAGCTGCTGATTTAAAAAGCAGAGAGGCTGGCAGAGAAAAAGCCACACCGCTGTGCAACCGTATCCCCAAAAAAATCATTTAACTACAATTAAGGGGCATAACAGGAGCAAGAGTGGAGGTACAGAAATAAAGTGGAGGAGGAAAGGTAATAAAAAGCGATAACAAGAGGTGGATCTAAGCTCAGGAGGATTCTCCACAGAGACATAAACGCACAGATGCAAGCGTATAACAAACACACAGCTCATTCCTGCGTCTTCGCTCTGCTTTGAATGCATTGTGCTCACACACTAACACACATTTCTCCATCTAGGTTTTGCATCTTTCTCTCTGTACACATCTGAGACCGCAGGTCAGAATTTCCTGTCAGCAGCGAGGAGAGGACGAGCGGACCGAGCCGGCAGCTGGACATGAATGAATGACTCTTTCTGATTGTGCTGCGCAAGGGAAAAAAAAAAAAAAAAACGAAGAGGAGAAACACAGCGTCACACGGATTTAGGACAGCCCTCTTCTCTTCTCTCCTCTCCTCATCCATCTGAACTTTAAGCACTATTGTTAAAATATTGAGGAGTAACTGAATAAACTGCTATTATTGCATTATAAGGTAAGCCATCACAAAAAAGTCAGAACAGTGGAAAATGTTTGCATTCACATGTAAATGACATTAATATTATTCTACTAACTATAATGACATCTATATCAGTGACTAAAAGGTAAATATTTTCATAAATAAAACAGGAAAAAATGAGTTAAAGAGATCCTACTATGCTTTTGTGCTTTTTCTTTTAGTGTGTTATATAGTTTTTTGTGCATGTCAAAGGTTTGCAAAGGTACAAAGCCCAAAGTCCACGCCAAAGAGAGCTACTCTACCCGCAGACTTTTTGAAGTCACGCCTTTTCTTCCGTAACGTGGTGATGTCACCAAGTAACACATTTGCATAATACCTGCCTAGAGGCTAGTTTGGCACGCCTTCAAACAAAGCTAGTTAGAGGGGAGCTGGAGCAGAGTCCAAAGAGTTTGGTTTGGTTGACCAATCACAACAGAGTGGGCCAGCTGACCTGGGGAGGGGGGGCAGGAGCTCAAACAGAGCATTTCAGACAGAGGGTGAAAAGAGGTGCTCCAACACATCCAGTATGAGATAAATAAAGCATTTTTTTTAACATTAAAGCATGTAAATGTTCTAGTAGAAACCCAAAATACAAATATGCACCTGATAAAAAGCACAATAAGTCCTCTTTAAGTCTATTTTTTCCTCTGTTATGTGCCTCCTACTACAGAAACATTCAGCGGACACAAAAAGCTCAGAAAACAGACAACAAAAACCGACAATTCCCAGCGTGTCTTACCACACGGTGGCCTGCAAGCTTTCTGTCACTGATGGTGGTTTAAAACGAGAGGCTCCATGAAAGATCTCTCTTGGCAACTTGTATCCAAACAAGGGTAAACCGATAAAAATCAGCATGTACCGCTAAAACACATAACCTTTTTCGAACGTAGTAAACAACCTCCTGCCGCCGAAATGCAGCCAATAGCTGAAAAGCGTTTGGCCAATTCCAAACCTCAAAACAGCCCCAAACGCTTGCCCAATATGGAAACTAAAAGCTCCTTTCATTCAGCATCTCCTGCTTAAATAGCCCCGTGGACTCGTAGGGCCCAGTTCTCTATTGTGTTTCTGCTAATTGACTTGCCAACTGTTACCTTGATGTAATGTTAGACTACATGACGCTGAACTGCAGCACAGTGATGCCGTCCTCTGTGCGCTTAAATGTTAATAAGCACGTTAGCGGATTCGCTGTCAGGTGAGGCAAACTCCCGGAGGATAATCTTTCTTTGTCAATATTGTCCCACTATCTTTACGTCAGCAACACTTGTTTTTCTTCTTCTCTGTAGCTTGTACATGTTTTAAAGGCCACTTGCTTGTCTGTCATCCTGAAATATGCAGCGGTAGCTCCCTGAATGGACATCCCTCGGAAAAAGTGACAGCGTCTCCCGTCAGTTCTTCAAGGTCTCATTTTCAGCATGCCTGTGGCCGCTGGCTAACCATAAGATCACTGCTTTCTGTCACTGTCTGTCTCCAGGGTAGGGAGAGGCTCACGACACATGCCACCCTGCAACATATACTATTGTCTGTGTGCAGTGTTTATGTCTAGCTACTGTCCTCAGGTTATGTGTGCTGCTTTATAATCTGGGAGTAACCCAGTGGTATTATGTGGAGAAGCAGGCTTCTGCTAATATCTGTTTGTTTGCATTCAAGGTGAACCCAGCAGCCTCTCTCAGCTCCTCCTTTTCCCAAAGTCCAAAACGAGCTGCAGTAGAAGATACAGAACGAAGTCAACGGTTACTTAATGTTTGTTGAATGTGACCGAGCTGTCTGCTGCTGGTTTGGAGCAGCCGGCCAAGAGAGAGAGAGAGAGAGAGAGAGAAAATAGAAAGCCTCTCAATTTCGGCCTTTAAATATCTGAGGGTGGCCATGTTCATTTGAAAAGCTAATATTTACTGCACCCACCTGCACGAGGTAAGAAACCGTGTCTGCTAACACGCGTGCATACTAATACACATACATAGTAATACACACACATGCATGCAGAGCGGTCGGAGGAATTTTAACCTCTGAGAGGGCGGGCGGACAGAGAGGGGTGAGAAAGAGGGTATTCATCACTCGCCAGGAGTTTGCAGTGTTCCTAAAGATGAACATCTGATCATCAAAAGGGCTAATATACATTTTAAAACTTATTTTTCCCACCTATTGTTTTCATCCCTTGTGATGTTTCCTTTTCTTTTACCTTTTGATCAACCTTTGGGCTCTAGGATATTGTGAAGGTCTTTTTTAAACTGTTTTCTAGAGTTTTATTCACACAATTAATAAAGAATAATTAACAGCAGATTAATCGATTACTAAAATAATGGTTAGTTGCAGGAACAATGCCCTCTGTGATCTGATAGAATTAGCAATGACTTTGAATATTTTTTTAAATCCTAAAGAAAGGAGTTTTGACTGAAGTCCGCCATACATGAGTCACCGTACTGCATGTGGACGGAGATGATTGAATAAAGACTATGTGTGTGTCTGTCTTTGAAATAAAACTCTCTTTGGTGGAAGCAAAGAAAAGTGGTGGGATGAGACGTCAACAGCGAAGGACAGTCTGGGAAAAATTACACCACAAATTATGGACATAAAACATAACACAATCTAAAATATATGACGCATTTACAAAATGCTGTGAGTCAAAGATTTGGGGAGATATGATCTATTAAATCTAGACTAAAAACTACCACATAATATGACAGGTTGTTATCACGGGACCTTCACTTCCAGCAGATGAAGATGTAATGAGATCTTTTATTTGAATTGAAGTAGCAATAGTATAAAAATATGCCGTGCAACTAAAAGCCCTGCATTTATCTTACTTAAGTAAAAGTGTAGAATTATTAGAAGCACTTAAATATAGCACTTAAATAAATGTACTTAATTACTTTTCACTAAAGTTAAGCCATGCAGTGAAAACCATTTCCTGAAGAAGACCAAGAGTAGGGGGTTAAAAGCTCTGAAAGACTATGAATGTTTGAGCTTAGATTATTATGGTAACCAAATGTCAAGAATGACTTTAAGCCGTCTACACTTGATCTGCGGAAAAATCGCTCTGTGCTGGCTGTGCCATAGTTTCCCTGTGGGGAGAGCGAGGGCAGCTGTAGCTCAGTAGGTAGCGTCCTTTAACGGTTCCATCCCCGGCTCCTGCTGGCTACATGTCGTAGTGTCCTTGAGCGAGACACTGAACCCCAAGTTGCTCCTCGGGTGCTTCACAGCAGCTCACTGCTCCTACAATGCTTAGGATTAAATGCAGAGAGATGTTAAGTGCCGCCCGACTAGGTGGAAGCGCTACCCTTGACGTGCCGCACCGCTCGAAATTGCCACCGAGCGCTGTGCTCAAAGTTAAAATTATTTCAACTTTGACCTCGGTTGCCGCTGAACTTTAAAAGCACAACCAATGAGAACAGCTGCAACTGTTGTTGTTGCCTAGAAACAGTGAAAGGCGTTCCTTGTGCTCTTTATGGGGAGATATTTTACCTGCTGCCTCTGCAATGCTCTGCGCCATATCGCGCTGTGAGTGAAGAGCAAATCTCATGTGAAGGCAGCTTTAAAGTGATACTAGAGATACTAGATATGGGGATGGGAATCGAGAACCGGTTCCTAGTTGTCCGATTCCTTGGCATCGCATGCCTCCGTGACTAACGATTCCTCTTATCGATGCTTTCCGACAGCTACGCATGCACTATGACGTAACACCACACGCACACTGTATCATGTTTCAGTTTGTTTGGGACCGGAGCCATGGCGGAGATTAAAAAACACTCAAAAGCGGGGCGCTAAAAAACTGAATGTACTCTTTTTCTACCCAATGAGAGTTGGGTGAATTGATAATGGAATCAGTATTGATCAAATCTTATCAATTCCCATCCCTAACTAGACACTACTTTTAAAGGTTTCAGTAACACTTCATTTTACAGGTCCGCAAATTTCATGTTAATTAGGTGATAATTAGCAAGTAACATATTTGAAATCATCATTCAAAAATGACTTTATTATAAACATTATTTAACCATTATATGCTAAAATAGCATATAATGGTTAGAATAAGGCCCTTAGGCTTGAGAAGCGGCTGCTCTTCATCGGAGGTGGAAAACCAAAACTAATAGGAGACACTTCTGATCAGGCACAAATCTCACCATTGTGTGACTTATTGTCTACACAAATGTAACCTGGTAGGTAATGTCATGATTCAGAGTTATTTTAAGAAATTTCAAAGAAGTTATTTGCTAATTATTATTATCTATTTATCAGCAGACATGGAAATAAAGCATGTAAATTAACTTTGTATTCTTTTCCTGGAAATGTATTCAATAAATTACCAGCTATTGGGAAATAGCAGAATATAATTATTAAATAACATTTATCATAAAGTAATTTTCGATACATTTTGAGGTAAATATTGGGGTAATTTGGCAGTAATTCCAAAGAAGGTTGTTATCACCTAATTATCATGAAATTAGCGGACCTGTAAAATGAAGTGTTACCAAGGTTTCTAATTCCCTTAATTGCTGTTAAATTAAATAGTGCAATAAAAGGCGTATGCAGATTATTAACGGCTATGACCTGTAAAATATTTAGTGTAAGGGAGAAGAAAGTAAATTTTTCTTTCTGTGTTCCTAACACATGTGATATTGAAAATCTCTTCAGTCAGTATGAACAGTACAAAATGGCTATTCAATTTGTCATAAACTCAATGAAATTTGATCTGAAAACGCTCCGAAAAAATCAAGGCCACTCAATTCAGAGCACTTTTTTTCAGATATCTTTTAGAGTGTGAGGGCAAAGCCATTTTCTTTTTCTTTTTTTTTTTTTACAGAAACTCACAGGAGTGAATGATTAAACATTTCCTTCTCCGCTCAAGAATTCAGTCTAATGAGGCCTTTAAAAGCCTTGTTTACCTTCCCTTGCCTGCTCTGTGCGGATGCTGCTGTCAGGGATCGGCTCACAAGACACGCTGTCCTGTTCCCAGCGGGGAGGCGCTCTGTCTGGACGAATAAAAAGACATCCTAAATAGCCTTTCAGTCCACCGGCGCTGTCCGGAGCACACACACACACAGTCACCTCTACTAGAAGCCTCACACCTAATGGAAGATTCACCAGCTGATAAAGGCTTTTTTTCTCCATTTAACTGTCATTTTCCTTTCTCCTGTGTCCATTTAGCTGTCAACGCTCCCCCTGACTGACTCGCCACTGTTTCACACCAGGCACATATTATAAAGCTTAACGACATTATTCATTCCTTTTGATAAAATGAGCCATATCACCGGATCAGTCTTATGGACAGAAATCTTTATTTTTCACCCCTCCCTGTCTTGACAAAGCGCTTCGAAGCCACGCACGCTTGATGACACAGCAGACACCGGAAGTCCAGAAACAGTCCGATGAAAGACTTCATATTGCACGCAAGATAATTGATGACTTTCAAAATGAAAGATGATCTGGCCTTCATCGCAGCCATATCATGCAGATAAAATAGGAAATGAAAACCTCTGCGGTCGTAAATCACACTGCAGCCATGTGATTATGCACCTATTACATGATCATATTACAAAAGCCGTGATACGCACCGTCTAAGCAACACTAATGTGTCTGCTTCTTTTATGTGTAGTGGTTTCAGGGCTGAGTGCAGTATAATGTGATCATGTGCATGTACAGTATGTGAGCTCTCACATCATCACTATTGTAAAGCTCTAAGCTGAAAAACGCTGTTCTTATTCCTTTACATCTCACTGCAACACTGCTAAAAGGTCTAATTTATACCCAGTCTAGAAGTGAAACAGCACCATCTTATATCGGTCAAATAGTCTGGTGGTCCACACCAACCGCAGACTCATCTAATCTGAATTAACCCAATTTCTAGCTTTGACCCTTAAGCTCTTAAGCGCCTAAATGCCCTGAAACCTCAGAGAGGAAGCAACAAGTCAACGATATTCAGGAGACCCTACTACTGTGTGGACGACGTCCCTCTGCTCCTCTTTTCAAACCCCGGCGGCACTCCCACTGTGTCCCGGTCCCTGTTTTGCTGGATTAAGACGGAGCTGAGGCCATTTCTGTGTAGCGCTCCTATAAGCGCTTCTCTAAGGCCCATCCCATTGTTGTGGAGCAGAGATAACAGGATTTGTATGAGAGAAGTTGTTAGTGTCCTTCAGCCGCAAAGATGTGCTGCTATTTGTCCTCTAGAAGGACAAACAAACCCTGAAGCAGCTCCTAAGCTCACATGTTACCATCAGCATAGTGTATTATGTATATTGTATATACTGCAACCCACAACGTCGTATTAGATGTCAAGGCATTTTCATTTTTCATTTTTCAAATACATCATGAGTGCTCAGAAGAAATGTAGTTGATCTAGTGTAGACATGGACAATACCAAATACTGTGTATATATATATATATATATATATATATATACAGTTTATATTAGGGCTGTCAAAGATAACGCGTTAATGCAAATTTATTTTAACGCTACTAATTTCTATAATGCATTAATGCAATCTATCTCTCGGAGGTTGTAGCGGGCTCAATTTTAAAGCTAGAGTGAAGATACTGATATCATATGAAACTGAAAAACCTAACGAATCCATTGGTATCAACCATGTCATACTAGCTTGTCGCGAAGGAGGTTAAATAACGCTCCAAACTTGTGCTAAATTTTGGGGAGGAAAAAATGTCATGGCCATTTTCAAAGGGGTCTTTTGACCTCTGACCTCAAGATATGTGAATGAAAATGGGTTCATTGGGTACCCACGAGTCTCCCCTTTACAGACATGCCCACTTTTTGATAATCACATGCAGTTTGGGGCAAGTCATAGTCAAGTCAGCACACTGACACACTGACAGCTGTTGTTGCCTGTTGGGCTTCAGTTTGCCATGTTATGATTTGAGCATATTTTTATGCCAAATGCAGTACCTGTGAGGGTCTCGGTACAATATTTGGTATATTTATCATTGTATTATTATGTTCTATTTTTACATGTCTATAATTTCCCAAGAGTTTCCTGGAAAGAACTCTGCGATTTGGTGCCAATAGAAGAGACAGTGTTCAATTTGAAAACTTCTGATTAATTGCAAGCGAAGCGTAGATCGTTTGTTTTAGTCAGTGCAGTCAGAGCAGGTCTGCATGTACGATGTGAAATGTGTCTGCAGGCAAGCAAACACTTGCCATAACAATTTCCAATAACACATTAATAGTGAATGAACATTTACTTGGGTTTCAATTGAGCTTTTCTTTCAAGGACGGTGCTTCGAAAAAATCTCAGGAGCCGGGGATCAAAGCAGGAACCTTCCGATTACCAGACAACCGCTCTCCTTACTGAGCCAGCCGCCCCACAAAGATGGTTTATTAATTAAGTTTTAAATAATGTACTCTCATAGAAGACTGAAACTGAGATTGAAGGTTCATTCTTGACCTTGGAAAAAGTAGTTGGCAAAGCAATAACAGCTGCTAAGACCCAACATTTTGTTGCTGGGCAGGTAGAAAACTGAGTTTATCAGAGGTTTTTCTTGATGAAAACAGCTGCTTCAGATGAAACGACGCTGCTTTAAGTTATGTGATGTAAAACCAAATCAATGAACTGAAAGACGCTTAACTCGGGAACTGTGTGGTGATAATCCACTGAGAGTTCGTCACTACAAGTGGCATCTTTCACATACATGTGATAAATACTGACTATAGCAGCTTTATCTAACTGAATTAGCCAATAATCTCCCTAATCACAGCAACAAAAAATATCCAACACATTCTCAACCCAACTCGTCACATACTGCTGCTTTGTAACGCCCCTAGTCGTCACTTTAGGTTTAGGTAACAAAACCACTTAAGCTGGAAATACACTGTACGATTTTGGCCCGTTTGAGGCCTGAATTTTGAGCCGCGTGACTCATTTTAGAGTCAGACTGAATTTCAGCTTCGCCGGGCGGTGTACAGGGTGGACCGAGGACCGATTAACTCCTCTCGCACAGTTGAAGTAGAGCCACGAGCCGATTCCCCAACCTCAGTGCCTTGTTTCTACATTTTCTTACAGTAATCAGAGCGTAGCTATCAAGATAGCAATGTACAATAGATATAGTAAAAGTAGACAGGATGGCTCAGATGATCAAGGCAGCTCGTTTCTGCCTTCATTGTGACCCGTACAGACCTCTGCTAGCAAACAAATTCTATCTGCCTTCCTAGCTTTCAAACAAATCTTTTTTGTCAACAGTCAACAGCCAGAACGGCCCACGAGATGTTTTTTTTCTATTTTACAGGTATATCAGGTTGTAGTTGACGATCGGACCGTACAGTGTGAGCACATAAATCGTGACTTTACATTGCAAACGATGTACTCGTACAGTAAGAGTAGGAATTACACAACATTTTTTTAAATTGTACAGTGTATGCCCAGCTTAAATTAGGTTTAGGAAAGAATTACATGGTTGGGCTTAAAACGACGTGAAAATGAAACTGAACGTTGTGACCACGAGACATGAACGAACAGCTGATTTTAAAGTGAAAGTGAAATGTAACACGTGGGAGGCAAACAGTGGTCTCCTGGATGAAAAGCCTTGTGTTTGTTGGAGCCATACTTAGTGTGTGTTTTTGCTCTTTAAACTACGTCACCACACTCCCGGCGCATTTTCTCTGAGTTGCCGCAGATGGGTTTACATTGCAGTTAATGGAAAGTCCGGTGCGTCTCATACAGGCACTAAAGGGTGCCTTGTGCGGCGGTATCACACACCGAGTGTCGGTATTTGACGCCCTGTGAATGACAACGAGCTGACACATCACGTCATGTTGGTTGTTTTTGAGGGTGAAGGAAAACCTTCAGAGACAGTTTGTAGGAAAATTGCTTATTTCTGCTTAAATTGAAGAGATACCCCCCAAAGACAAAAAAATAGGCAGTCCTTGGTTCATCTAAAATAATACATATACTGTACGGAAAATTCCAAAGTAATAATAATTATTACTGGCGACAGATTCCTTCACATTCAGTCTCATTAAGTCCTTTCATACCTCCAGGTATTCATTTGCATTCATCAAGGACCTTTCCGTCCATCATCCTAAGTAAGAAAACAGCCATTGTATCTGCTCTTCTTCATTGTTCCCTCACCACATATTTCTCACACTGATACTGCAGAGTGAACAAAGCTGCCGCTCCACGCTGCTGCTAACCACCTCATCTCAGCGTGCAGCGCTCAGGTGCCTGCTTCTGTTTTCCCTCCCAGCCCTCGGCGGCTGAGGACTCATCAGAATTCAGCCTGCCTGCCTGTTTCTCGTCACGCATTAGTTTTCTCTGTGGCGCCGGCCGAGAGCCAGGCAGGTAGGCACACGCCGCAGCCACAGCCTTCCTGTTGACGTCTGCCGACACTCGCACAGCTGCTTAATAGAAAGATGTAAATACAGAGAGACGGCACGTTGTTCCTTCATCCATCACGTGTGGTACAAAGTTCATCTATCGGTACGCAGGGAAATTTCAAGTAGATTAATATCTTGTATCAGGGAATGATTCAGTGTCACATGAGGGGGGCAATTACAAGTGACTCAATAGATTTTCAATGACTCAAGAGAAGCAAGACTTTCATGTTTGAGATCCACGCAGCGTGAGAGGCTGTTTTCCTCTCATTCAGACAGCCCTCGCTCATTATCAACGTGTCAACAGAATTAGCTCAAAGATATGCAGATAATGTAATGCAGAAATGAAAGAAATATCTATTTACAGTTAGATAAGACACATAAAGACATCCTCTTAGAGTGTCTAAAGTTATTTGCATACTGCTGCAGCAGATACAAAATCATTTCCAGCTCTCAGGTGTAATCACTACAAATAAATTTTCAGTCAGTGCTAAAATGCCGCGGGGTGCCAAAGTGACACAAAACTAATTTTCTCCCGTCACGCCTACTACGCCAATGAAATGAGTATTTTAAAATGTTCCATTTGCTTATCGCTGTGTCACAATGCATTTCTGTTTAATTGAAATCTGTTTGCTCCAACACAGCGACTGAAGCCCCTCAGTATGCATGCAAATATTTAAATAAAAATCTGGACATTTACATGTGATGCAAAACATATTCTTGTCACAGGTTTATCTAAATGCATGTTTTGCTGAACCTCCTTCCAGCAAGTATATGACTACAGAGGCAGGAAACAGTCCATTACTCTGCAGCAGGGAGCTCATAGATGGTCATAATGAGTCAGAACTGTACTGGATCTTGTCTGTTAGTCTGATAGTACTACCTGGACAATAACAAATTACTGTTTACCAGAGGAAAACATATTTTCCAGATTAAATGTCATCAAAACCTCAAAAAGCATCTGAATGGGGAGCCTCCATCCCACATATTTATTTAAATACACAACATGTTGATCCTAGTCGCATCTTTGTCCAGTTAAAATATTTTTCTCATTTTGCAGCTAAACTGTGCACTACAAGATGATTCTGAAAACATTTGAGGCGAGAAATAGGCATTAACGTAATAATATTGATTCATATTTGATCAGCGCTCCCTTGTTTGACAGTTTGGTCAGAGTTTGCAAGCGATTGACAGCCAGCTCTCATAGACAGCAGATGGACAGCAGACGTCAGATCAGCTCTTACTGCTTGTTTTCCTCCGGTCTGTGAAATCTTGCAGATGCCGTAAGGAGCACCGGAGGACACCGACCGTTTTATGAAGATAACATTTTTTAATCATATTTGCTCCAATCTCGCCTACTTCAGCTTTAAACCTTATTAAAATGATATCTACTCCTTCTCGCTCAGTGAAAAAAACAGAATCTATCAATATGCAAATGTTGTTCATTTCAAAGTTTAATTACTAGATAGATCGATAGAGCTGCAAAGAATACTCAACTAATCAATTAGTCGATCGACAGAAAAATAATCGCCAACTATTTTGATAATCGATTAATCATTAAAGTGATTAAATGATTTCCATCTTTTCTCTTTTAATATCAAATTAATCTGAATATCTTTGGGTTTAGGCCTGACAAAACAAATCTTTTAAAGACATCACCCTGGACTTTGAGAGACTGGGATGGACATTTTTCACTATTTTCTTCTTCATTTTACGGACCAAACGATTAAATCGATTAATTTAGAAAATAATCGGCAGATTAATCGATAATGAAAATAATAGTTAGTTGCTCTATTACTCCACACAAAAGTCCATTCTCAGTGTGTGTGCGCTGAAAACTTGTGTTAAGTTTCAAATTGGTTTCCAAGGTGTGATTTAAAAAAAAAAATTCTGCTCGAACGTACACGTGTTAAACTCACATTTAAGGTGTGAAAACAGCCTTCTAGTGTCATAAATCATTCTGCACAGTGTAGGTCAAATATCAAAGTGAAATAACAATAGGCAAAATACCTATTTATATACACACACACCTATATATACCAATAAGAGAGATAAGAGATAAGATAATCTTTTATTATTCCCACAGCGGGGAAATTTGCAATAATAAGACCTTCCAACAGCCCTCAAAAAGAAACACCTTCAACTGAATATGAACGTGCTGGACAACAGGAAACATTATGTGCATTCCTGTGCAGAAGTAATTCACGCACAATGCAGCAAAACATTCAATCAGCTGCAAATTACAGCATTTACAGTTCAGTTTACCGGTGCTAAAAACCCCATCCCTTGCCACTGAGCCACAAGCGTCAGACTGAACATAAATAAATAAATAAACAAACAAACAGAAAGATGATTCAAGAGGACTTGCAGAGTCATGTGCCACGCTGCTCTGCTGTGTCCTGCGCACACCAAACGCTCGCCCGCTCCTCCACGCTCCTACTTCGCTGGCGGAGGACTCCTCTGAGTCCCCCGTCACAAAGCACGTAGTCAGCACTGTTACTGACAGGCACGCGGCGAGCCCACGGGGACGCGGCTGACACACACACACACACACACACATCTAACACAAACACTAAATGTATAGCCAACACACACACACTGATGTATTTCCTGTGTGTCTCTCTCTCTCACACACACACCTCAGAGCTAAGAGCTACTGACAGGTGGATACCAGCTCATGCTGCGGCGGTGCAGAGTGGGTCCGCTGTTAGCTGCTCCTCATGGCTGCTGCTGTTGCTTTATGTTGAGTTGTGCAGCTTGTTCCTTAGGTCTCATCCTTTAATCTGCCGACCATGAGGTATTACACTGTAGCTGCAAGGCTGAGCCCGCCTGCCATAGGTGTAGGTCCCGACGGGGTTAACCTGGATCAATACCGCACGCACACCACTCAACATTACGAAAGCCCTCAAACCGTTTCCCTGCCTGCCTGTCTCCTGCTCGTCTACAGCCTGTCTCTCATCGTCCCTCCAGCTCCCTCTGGAGAGCGAGCTTCACTCGTTCACACACACATGAACGCACCACCTCTTCTCTTTTCCCCTCCCCCTGTCTGCAGGGGAAGTTCCTCACACACACAGAGTGGAAACACGTAAAGCAACTAGCAGGAGGAGGCTGGAGATGCATCCTCTGAGACACTGAATCACTGACAAGCCTGGTCAATAAGCAGCATATTTCAAAAACACCCCCTGCCAGTCACAGCTGCTGTCACCGAGGAGTCCTAGCTCTCCAAAAACAGCGGCAGAACAAAGCTTTGGGAAACAACGAAACACACGCTGTGTTTCTCAAACGAGGGGTTGAGAACCGGTGCCAGGCCGGGAGGGCGCTGCTGGCTGACACATGCATGTGGTGAAGCAGGAGTTTAATTAAAGCTGTGTGTTTGCTTCTAATCATGGGGCTTCAAACAAAAATCACTCTGGGTAAATTTAAAGGATCTGAAAAATAGCACTCTGGTGTATGTATTTGATATTAAATGTATTGTTTTTTACTTTATTTTGGATAGTTTTGGAAAATCATATTGTCAATATTGTAGCCAGTTTACGTTTGTATTTATTTATATATTTATTTCAATCTCAAACAGACTTTCACCTGTTCAGATAAAGGACAAATTAAATGAAAATTAAAGTAGCAATGCCTGAATTTTAATCAAACAGCATTAATTTAAATGCAACAAGTGTTACGCATTTGCAAAGTATTTTAGAGCTGAAACAAGTCAATTAATTTATTAATTGATAATCATTTTTTAACGTGAAGATTTGCTGCTTTTTTGTCTTATGACAATGTGAATTAAATATTTTGAGTGGTTTTTTTTGCTGTTGGTCAAACAAAACAATCTGAATACGTCATTTTGGGCTCTGGAAACTTGGCATTTATAAGTATTTTCTGACATTTTACAAACCAAATTATTAATAAATTATTCAAGAAATTAATTGGCAGATAAACTGGTTATAAAAATAATTGTGAGTTGCAGCTCTGAAATATTTATTTAAATGCCTCAGCACTCTTAATAAATGTAGAGACCTGGTGGTTAAGAATAATTAATGTGACAAACAACAGAAATCAACCACAAATTAACAGCTATCTATTTATTTATCAGTTCATTGCACTTCAGACTTAACATAAGCCAATTTAAACATCACAAAGAATTGACGCTCCTTAAAAATAAACATGCACATAAAGGAGAACAGAACCGCCGATAGATAAGAGCAGATAAAGAGATTAAATGAACCTCAGACTAGCAGCAATTTTACACAAGTGACTGAAGTGAAGTAAAGTTAATAAAGTGCGGTGACCCCGATAAACCATCAAGAGATTAACAAGGCGGTGGGATTATCTGTATAGGACGCACTTGTGCGGGTTGGGGGGGCAGTGCAAACGGGTTTAAGGTTAAAATTACATCAATAGCAGTTCTCAGCATTAGAGAGACTGGATTATATTTACTGCAGAGAGGCTGCTGTTTTCCTCAGCGGCCTTTGTAAAAGACTAGTTTTTTATCGTTTATGGGCGACCAGCTCTACTATGGGCCTCCAATACATTAATTACAAACGTAGTGCTCCTCACAAAACCTTGAATCATCTCGTGTCACGTGACTCACAAGTGGCTGAAGTGGCATTATCCCTGTCAGACTTTAATCCTGCGGCTAAAATGGCTCCAAATCCTGACCTACTCTCTGAAATGAGGCAGGGGGCTTGAGAGGAAGATGAGGCTGACGATGGTTTGGTATGTGTGTGTATGTGTGTGTATTTATGCATTTGGAGGATGCTGTGTGGGAATGTAATATGTAGACTAATTCAATTATCGGAGACGCTCTCAGGGTTTCCAGCTCCTGATCAATATGCGATAAATACTTGAGTAAATATCCTGAGTTGACATCGATATCTCAAGTTAGGAAGCCTGAGCTCCACTGCGGAGGGGAGCGGGTGGAAGTGCCTGTTGTGTGGGCAGCATTTAAAGTGAGACAGAGGAGGCGAGGGAGAATTATTGGTGATTGTGAGAAAGCCTGAGGGGATGGTTTGTTGTTGGTAGCTCTTATATATATGTGACTGTAAGGCACTCAGTAGAGCCCGAACGTCTGCCGTGCCAGAGCGATTCTTCAGCTCGCAAGAGCTGCAGCCTGTGCAACGGTTTATGTTTGTTTATTGTTTGTCTTCCAGGTTTGATTTTCTGACAAAATCCTACAGCATGTGAATGCAGCAGCACACAAACACAGTAGTGAGCTTAAAAAGAAACAAAGCACACATCAGGGTAACACCTGAGGCTCAATATCGTAGGATTAATTACAATTATCTCTGTTTTGCTAGACAGGATATTCAAGGGTGCAGTCAACTAATTTAACAACTATTTCCAGCCCTACTGGGGCTTACAACTCTCCTCCACACACAAACACCAAAACAAATCTGCAAGCGTTTACAGGCCGGCTGCTTTCATCATTCCTGGTAGGAACATACGAGGCTGGTTCCCCTCTTTAACAAACACCGTGTCTAAGTTGAAGGGGCTATTAGGAGTGAAGGCTGACCTGAAAACCTGGCTGCTTGTTCCTTAAGACAGCCAAAACACACACAATTCAATTGATTTTTTATATAGCGTCAAATCATAACAGAAGTTATCTCAAGACACGTCATAATTTTAATATTCTACCAAAATGGCCTGTGTTGAACAATACAAATATTATAAATATGCATACTATTATAACTATTTACTTACTTATTTATTTATTAAACTGCTTTGCCTGGCTGCTTACCAGAGGTGCATAAAGTGAGCGATGGACATGAATTAGAAAAAATCCAGCACACAGATTTTGAGAGCATCTCAAACTTTTTCATGTCACGGACCTCCAATGTACAATAGATCACAGACCATGGATGTATAAGAGGTTGTGTCCTGCGTGTTAGTAAATAGCCTCCAACTACATTAAATTCTGTTGATGTCATGCTACTAGCACTACTAGCTACTGGCCGATAGCCGGTTGTTTGGCAACAGAGATGTTAATACATCCACCACGGTACAGGCTTACAGCATACAGCCCATGGGTTTATTATAAGATAATAAAAGTGATGAATTAAAGCCAATATATACATTATTACAGCCACATACAGTTAGCAGGAAGCTGGCAGAACTGGATATGTCATATGAGCGTGCAGTGGTGGTGCAGTCCCGTGGGTCTGATGCATGTCCATTATGAAGAGGAAAATAACTCTGGATTCGGCTATTAGTGAATTTTACAACTTTTAGGACAGAATTATTTAAACGAGGGATATTTAAGTGTTCACTTTTATCAGTCCGAAATGGCGGTAGTACTACCGCAGCGCCATCTAGCGGCCATTGTCAAAAAAAAACACCAGAGTATTGTCTCTTTGCTTCTATATACTCTTTGCCGTACACCCATCCCCCATGAGCATGTACTCACAACACTCTGAAAAGCACTGAGTCAGTGTGAAGGAAACACAAATAATAAGATTGTTCGTCATAATCAGATCTCTCAGTGGAAACATCTGCAGTGGTGGGCTGCGTTTTATCTAAGGCCACTACGAGCCTGCAAAAGAAATGATGGCCGGTGTTATGAAAAGCAAATCAGAGCTGCATTTTGTCTGGTGGCATTTCTGTTATTTGCACTGACGTTTGATCAAATCAGAGCCCATCTGTGTGTGCGTGCATGTGTGTGTGTGTGTGTGTATGTGTGTGTGTGTGGACCATGGTTGTGAATCATGTGCCCCGAGCGTCAGGATACGCCAGCTTTGATGCCGTGCGGTGATGGGGAGGAAAGCAGCGATACTGTAAATGCTCTACAAATGCCTGTGCATCCATCAAAGGGAGCAACAACTACCAGGGAGAACAAACACAATTAGACTGTTCTTCAAGAGCAACATATTTGATGCGTCGTCTTCGGCGGCTCCACATCCACGCCACACCGCCTCTTTGACATCAAACTGGCCTTTGAAGCCTGTCATTCTATATCTCTGTAATTTATTCTCCCGCAACGTCAAGCGACCGGAAACCGGCCTTGCCTGGAGTCACTCCTCGCACCACTTAAAACAAAACCATCTCTGAGATGAACTGTTGCCTCCCGCTCAGGGGGATGGCAGGAACACAGAGGCATTGTACAAACACACACATTATGCAAAGACGTGGACACGCACACGTACACACGACATCTACTGTTGTCGAAGAATTCCTCTTGCGGTAACTCTACTAAGAATGAATTGTCTCTGTTACTCTATCTGATCACATTCAGCTTACAGTACATAACATAGGGTTACGCTATTTACACCCGCTCATGCCAACACACAGGCGGCTTCATTCTGCGCTGCCACGCTGTGCCAGGGGAGCAGTGACATCATGAGCTCGGAGGGAGGCGGTCAGAGACGCAATCTAGGTAGCACGCATGACATGGTACCCTGACACAAAACATGCACACGCAGGGAGGAGGAGAAGGAGGAGGAGGAGGATGGAGGATGGAGGATGGAGGGAAGACAAGCCCCGAATGCTGCAGTGGAAAGAGAGAATGTGACTCTCCCTGGAGCGAGGCGGCGAACTACAGCTGCATCTTGTGGAATTCACCGTTAATTAAAATGAAAATCACCTGAACACGCACAGAAATGAGCGTGTTGATGTTCAGTAAGAAAGAGCAATCTTATAAGGGCCCCATTAACTTTTGCAACCCTCCAACAAGAACTCATGCATGGCTGCTTCGGCATCAAATATTTAAAATGCTGGCGAGCTGGAGATGTCCGTGCTTTTGCCTTTGGTTTTTTTTAACAAGATCGTGCTCTGCTATAGGGCCACTTGTCAATTTTAATTGGATCTGTGTCAGCGTGTGCTTCATTTAACCTGACAGGGACGGCGATTCATCAATCAGTGTCATAATGTTGTTTGCATGCGTGAGGCAGAGGTGCTGCATTGCTGGCTGGGCAACCAGCGTGTTGTGTAGGACAGATGGCAACAAAAACACATCAAGAACTCTATGCTAAACACATACGCTCAATCAATCAATCAATCAATCAGTCGGCTGGTATCCTAGCAACTTGGGCGTACATTTTATCCGTTTAATTCGTGATGTTTTACTCATGAAAACAGCACGTTTAAAATGTTAAAAACCTCAGGGCTGAGATAGTAAGCTACAGTAGAGCTACCGCAGCAGCTACAGCACCCATGGGAGACCCTGAGTATAGACGGTTTAGTGAGACACAGATTGAACATTTCACGATAAAACATTCTGCGCCTGCAGGGGAATATTAGCCGAGGGTCAGCAAGACGAGAACTATTTACAAACAGGTTTTTCACATTGTGTTCTGCCCCTGGGTGTGCAGCTCTCTGCAGCGGCTGCAACCTGACATATTGGTGTGATACAATCCTTTCCCCTCTGCAACTCTTCTCTTTCTGTCTTTCAATCGCTGTCTCGCTATCACTCTCTTTCACATACGTGCTCTGTCTTTCTCTCACACTGCGAATGGCTGGGTGTTGGCATGTGCTGGGTCACTTGGCAGGGAGGCGTCCTACTCTCCAGCACCTGCCTGGCCCACATTATTACCCAACTCATCTCTGGGCTCAGCAAATCATAGTCAGGATCAAGCACAGCTGTGTAAAACAACAGGCTTCGTGGTATATCACAATTTGCCAAATGCTAAACTCGACTTCTGCTGAAACTAAGAGGACAGCCTGCACGCTCAGTTCTGTAAAACATTAAGGGTTGCAGACAGTGAATGTTATAAAATGTGGACTAATAGACGGACTTTTAAAAAAAGAATTTAAAAGATTTTCCCACTTGACAAGAAGAACCAAAAATCACTAAAGAAATAGTTTGACAGTTATGGAACAATTTAGTGGTTCAACAGTTCAACAAGGTTCGGTTTGTATTGCACATTAGGGAGAAGAAAAACGTAACTAGGCCTATTCTAATGTGTTTGAACTGCAAAATATATAAACAGATTGATAGTAATGAATGATATTTCTATATTACAGGAATTAATTATATTTCTATATTAAATGAAGCCATGACACTGATTTCATACATGAAAGAAGGCAGAATACTTGATCAAGTTGGCCTATGTTCAGATAATTGACTCTTCTATGTCTCTGGCAACTTCAAAATAATAATTAAATAAAATCAAATAATTATCAGACCTGTATTTGATAGTCGGGCAACAGTTCAGGTTCGGTTTGTATAGTCAGTGAACAATTAGTTTTTTTAAAAGTTTTTTTTATAGTACACTTTTTCCCTTTCTTGCCGAGAGTTAGACGAGTACATCGATACCACAAATATGAAGCTACAGTTAAACTAAGCTGCTAGTTGTAGCTTCATATTTAATGGAGAAACAACCGGCCCAGGATCCAGATCATACCCAAAAGACAACTTCACACATGTTTAATGATTTATAGTTAAAGCTTGTTAATATATTTTTCTTATTTTTCCCCATGGTCTTCTATTTTAGTGTAATAATTGCTTTAGATTTGTCAAGTATTTAATACTCTTATCAACATGGGAGTGGGCAAATATGCTTGCTTTATGCAAATATATGTATATATTTATTATTGGAAATCAATTAACAACACAAAACTATGACAACTATTGTCCAGAAACCCTCACAGGTACTGAATTTAGCATAAAAATATGCTCAAATAATAACATGGCAAACTCAAGCCCAGCAGGCAACAACAGCTGTCAGTGTGTCAGTGTGCTGACTTGACTATGACTTGCCCCAAACTGCATGTGATTATCATAAAGTGGGCATGTCTGTAAAGGGGAGACTCGTGGGTACCCATAGAACCCATTTACATTCACATATCTTGAGGTCAGAGGTCAAGGGACCCATTTGAAAATGGCTATGACAGTATTTTTTGCAGTTTGGAGCGTTATTTAACCGAACATAATCACCAGCTATGACCAACAGACCTCTGATTTACTGCAGTGCACCTCTAAAACTAAAAGAAAAGTTGACCTGGAGGACAGTTTCAAGATAGTAGAGTTTATAAGTTGTATTTTAAACATCAAACTACCAGTCAAGAGGCTGGATATAAGTCAGGGTAGTTGAAAGGTCAAGACAATGTAAGACTAAAGGTTGATGTGACAATATACATGATCTCTGTTTCTGTCACTCTCAAACGCACAGCCAGAAATCCATCAGAGTCGGCTGAGAGACGGGGTAAAGCCACTTTAAGCCAACAGCAGCTTCACACAGCCGGCCAGGGAAATACTGCCCTCTATCAGCAGTGCTCATTTCTCCCCTACGCAGCACACACTGAGAGGAAAGCTTAAGCATGTGTGTGTGTGTGTGTGTGTGTCCTGCACACGTCTTTGACTCGGAAGTCTTCCTCACGAACTCCTCTTCCGTCAGAGACAGAGTGAAACAGAGGAAACACAATGGTCAGACTGTGCTGCAGGTTGTGTCGGAGGCTCAGCTGTGTGGCCGACCCTTACTGTAGATGACTTGTTCTGTTGGGGGGGGGGGGATTTTCCCAGCTTCCGTTGCATACATATGGAAAAGGATGGAAATGGCGGCTCCGTGTGGGTTTATGAATAAGAAAGGTCACAAAAGGGCTGCGGCTGTGACATGGACGGACAGCCCACTCAGCAGTTTTCCCTGCATGCCGCACTTGTGGGAAGAAAATGAGCACATGGAGGTCTCAATGAAGCAGCAGGCATTTTTATTGAGGCACCTTACCAGCGTAGATCGCTGTCATATAAAATCAGCACTCTGACCACTGCACCGCCCATCTAGCGTGAGCCACCAACACACAGCAGAACTGCAGCTACAACCCCGTAGGCAGTCGCCACTCTCCTGGGAAATGGGTGGAAATTACAGGGTCCCCAAACTGACACAATCCCATGATTACAGCTTAAATTTGTTATGAACTGCTCACTGTGATATCAAAAGATATCCTAATGATCACTTGTATGGGGTGAATCTCCGGGTGTTTGCATGCAGTAAACTCAACTGTTTTTCAGTACACTGGAGGACTTTGGGTTCATTTTCTGAAACCTTCATCGTTCCAGCTCTCCTCCTATAACTAAGCAAAACACTCAAAACTGGTTCCCATGGCAACGTGGAGAACCTAACCTGGAACAGTTGGAGCTGAGCACAGCGCTACCTGTAAACACACACGGACACACACATATTCACGAGCACAATGGCACAGTTTTGCTCCCACATCAAGGTGCTGTAAATGTCAGAAGACTGTATCGTTCGACATTTTGCTGCTTCACAGAGAGCTGACATAAAAAAAAAAGCATATCAAAAGAAATTCCCACATTTACAAGGGAGAAATGGTGTATATATAACAATCCAAGTATATTATTTTATATTATTACTAGGGCTGTGAATTAAAATATTTAATTGCATGATTGTCCATATTTAATCGCAAATTAATTGCACATTTGTATCTGTTCAAAATGAACCTTAAAGGGAGATTTGTCAAGTATTTAATACTCTTATCAACATGGAAGTGGCCAAATATGCTTCCTTTATGCAAATGTATGGATATATTTATTATTGGAAATCAATTAACAACACAAAACAATGACAAATATTGTCCAGAAACCCTCACAGGTACTGCAAACTGCAGCCCAACAGGCAACAACAGCTGTCAGTGACTATGACTTGCCCCAAACTGCATGTGATTATCATAAAGTGGGCATGTCTGTAAAGGGGAGACTCATGGGTACCAATTTTCATTCACATATCTTGAGGTCAAAATATAGCATAAGTTTGTAGCGTTATTTAGCCTCCTTCATGACAAGCTATAACATGGTTGGTACCAATGTATTCCTTAGGTTTTCTAGTTTGATATGATACCAGTATCTTCACTCTAGCTTTAAAACCGAGCCCACTACAACCTAAAAATTTAACGCAAGTTGCGTTAATGCGTTAAAGAAATTAGTGGCGTTAAAACAAATTTGCGTTATTATCGCGTTAACTTTGACATTCCTAATTATCACACTATATCTAAATGTTTAAAAGGTTTGAATGAGGGAGCCAGACTGGGGTATTGTTATAAAGAAGGGGAGCGCATTTGTAAAATGAGTAAAAATATCAGGCCTGCAAACTCCAGAGGAATGAAAAAGGTGACAGATCTGAGAATAGAGGTGAACTTTGCTTTGCAACGCATCGCCTTCAGGGTGTTGCCGTTGGGACAAAACAAAGCTCAAGTCGTTAAGGAGGAACTACACAAATAATCACATAGATTCTTGGTGGCATATGATGTTAATAAAAGGCCTTTTTCCAATAAATTCATATTGTGTGTAAAACAAACAGCTTTTCCTCCTCAAAATTAGCTTGTATGTGTATGTCCCCTAGTAAATGTGTGTGAGAGGCTGCAAGGGCTTAAAATGGTATAAATATGAACGGGACAGCACTTTGCTGCGACAAATCCCGTTACCATGACGATGTCAATTATGGGTTTTTATGTTACTTTTCTTTTTTTTTTACTGCCAATTTGCACGTCTTCCAGGGTCTTGCCTCATGAAAGGAGTGGTAGCCTGATTGTCACATAATCAATTTACTTGTTTTTGTCAAACTACATTAAGCAAAATTAAAAGAAATGGTGGATGAATAAACCAGGTGTGTAATATAGTCCAATGCTTGTATTCCTCTGATTTCATGTGCTTTTATGTACCATCTTAAATCCTTAATGGTAATGTTTCTGTGTAAATTTAATATGACAGGCTGAACTCCCATGTGCCGTCCTCTTTGGGAGGGAGCCCTCATGCTCTTGACGATTTGACTGACAGTGGGACAGCCCTAAACCCTCACGGACATTGCGGGAACGCGCCTTAAAGGCATAACAGGCAAGACGTAACCGCCGGGCTCCTACAGTCGTTGCTCTTCACTCCTCTGTTGCATTTTTAAAACATGCTGAGAGAGAGGGTTCTAGCTGAATTTTGAGGGTGTAGTTACCCTTTAATCTCACTTTGGACATAGTTACATTACTGAAGCTCAGTTGAACAGCAACATTTCAAGCTACTTTGTTTAATTACAAACATGAGGTCCAGCAGGGTCCTGCTTTAAGTGCAATGTGTCTGCCGATGAATCTCTGTATGGTTGTTTTTTTGTCTTTGTGGGCATTTTGCATCTCTTAGTAATAGGGCTCCAACTAATGAGTATTTTTTATTGTTGATTAATCTGTCGATTATTTTTCTCAATTAATCGATTAGTTGTTTGGTCTATAAAATGTCAGAAAATGTCGATCAGTGTTTCCAAAAGTCCAAGATGATGTTCTCAAATGTCTTGTTTTGTCCACAACTCAAAGATATTCAGTTTACTGTCATAGAGGAGTCAAGAAACCAGAAAATATTCACATTTAAGAAGCTGGAATCAGAGAAATTTTACTGAAACCGATTAATCGATTATCAAAATAGTTGGTGATTAATTTAATAGTTGAGAGCTCTACTTAGTAATCATTTTGTGGATTTTTTTTGTCTCTTTGTGGGACATTTTGCATCTCTTTGTGCTTGTTTTGCATCTTTTGTGGTCATTTTGCGTCTCTTTGTGATCATTTTGTGTCTGTAGTCATTTTGAATTTCTTAATATCCGTTTGACTTTCCAACAACAAATGTCAACAGTCACTTCATACAGAGGTTCTGGTCCAGGATCCCTGGGCCTGTACCCGGTAGTCCCTTTCAGAAATCCAACCATGATACTAATAATCCAACTATCTATCACCTTCTGATTCTGGTAACAGACTCTCCCGTACCACACCTCTGCCTGGAACGTTAAAAGCGAGGTAAATGAGAGAAACGTGCGAGATGCAAAGTTCAGATTGAAGAGATTAAAAGGACCATTTGACCTGGGTGAAGCTTCAGGCCAGCAGCATTCCCAGTTTGAGGCTCTAAGCCAGTGTAACAGAGCCTCCTCACGAGCCTCGATCCCAACCGCTCGACCCGCTCGCATAGGATTGGCTGCACGCAGGCATTACGGCGCGTGGCTCGCTCTGATTGGCTGTTGGGGCGTTTTCGCCATATTCATTTCACCTGTTCGAGACCCATCAGAGCTATAACGTTCCAGCAGCGTTATATGGTGTTGATATGGGACAAGGACGGGGTACGGCTGTGTGAGAAACGCCACCTGCTATGCGCCTCAGCTGCCCATCCTCCCACAGAAACCACACCCGTGGGTGCCCACGGGGAGAACTGGCACACTGAGGGGTGAGAAACACTAAAGTCTACATCCGGCATGTATTCTTTCAGCTGGGATTTTACTGTTTCTCCGGTGTTGTACTCAAGCTGCGTGTGAACATATCTACATGTACATAACCCCCCCCCCCATCTCCCAACTCCAAACACTCATATGCTGCACACACACAGACAGACTGAGCAGCTGTTACATCTTCAAATTACTTCCCCCAAAAAAGAACTTGGGCACATACTGCGCTGCTCATAATCATTATTTATAATTCATTAAATATTCACACGCAGCACATTTAAGATTCCAGCAATTCATCAAACCCTGCTTAGCTGAACAGCATCCTAAAACATCTGCTCAAACTAATGTCGGCCTATCCTGTAGAGGATCGGTCACAGACAGGTGTGTAAGAAGACATTACTGTCAGCACCGAAATACATTTCTAATATATTCAATGGTAACAGTGTACAGAAATTTAACTTTTCATTTTATTTTCTACTCAGAGAAGCCAGCCGATTAGACTGTTGTCAGGCTGTTAAATAGGCGTTATCAATCTCTGTAAGCACCATAGATGTGGGTCATTAAGGGCCTGCTAGTAGGTTTTATCACTGAAAGAAAGAATAAAAGAAGACGACAGCGACCTCTAGCGACTGTAGTAATTATGGTAGAAGCAAAAGCGGAAGTCAGGCGCCGCATAACAGCATAAACTCCATAAGGGGAGGAGGTTGGAAGCGATGAATGGGACACCAAACACAGAGCAGAGAGGAGAACAGGGTTTGCATCCTGCCTGAAACCAACAGTTTGTAGTTGTCTGTTCACAAGCGTGAAGTTTCGCTTTCACTTTTGAAACTTTGTTATTTTAAGCCAAACCACGATGTTTTTCCCCAAACTTAACTGTTTTTGTTGCCTAAACCTACAGAAGGTGTAGTTTTGCTGCCTAAACCTAAAGAAGCCTGTCTTTTTTTTGTTTCATTCAGTGGATGTATAAAGAGACCAGAGCTGACGAGGAGAGCTAGCGACGGACTTGGCAAAGTTAGCGGAAGTATACGCGGTACTGTAAATTAAAAATACATATAAGGAAATAAGATTAATTGGATTACATTCACCAGAAGTATAAAACATATTACATGTCCCTTATATATTAAAAACGAAATACCACTTATTTGAAAGGGAAATGTTTTTATTCTTTGATTTTTGGGTTGCTGGAACAAATCTAATAAATGATGCCCGACAATGACTGATATATTTGACTTCAGGACATCTCTGACTACATACATGCTGAAAATCAACGTTTTTACCGTCTTAATTTAGAGATTTGAAAACTAAAAGTCCCTAGAAGTGTATAATTCAACTTTTTCCCACAGTCCAGTGTTAAAAAAGCTCACAAAAATCGCAATAAATCATAATATCGAATTGCAATACTTAAAAATTGCAATATAGGCATATCGTCCCGGCCCTTCTATTTAACGGCCTGATAACAGTCGAATCTGATGCAGCAGCTGACTTCAACAAGCCAATGAGATGTATTATCAGTGACACGTCCTATTGCAGACAGTTAGAAGAAAAATGGCTTCAGTGTCTCAGTTCAAGGAGGCTTCAAGCCTCTCTAATCAATGAGGGGTTATTTTACTTCCACAACAGGCCGTCTCTCCTTTACTGTCATCATTCAATACTGAGAGAGGTAATGGTCTGGTCACAAATAAAAGCACAGGCAGAAGAAGAGCCCCTCATCAAACCGCTTTCTGACGGAGAAACCATCTCCAAGTAGTGAACCTGTTTTACTTCTCTCATCTCCTGTGTATTTTGGTGATTTAGCGTTAACAGAAAAAGGCGAGACTTGGCACGGACAGCCAGAGAAATCCTCCTCATCCCGGCCACACCTTCCTCAACTCCTCACTGCTGCTCGTGAGAGTCATCTAGCCGATACTAAACTTATGAGTGTAATTCTGCAGCAACATATTACTCATGCAACAGGTTGGAGAGGAATTTGAATGACAGCTTACTGAGAAATTAATCTCTACAGTTGCTGCTGTGATGCACATGCAAAGAAAAAAGAAAAAAAAAAAGAAGATTGCAACTCGCGATCCCGCAGGTCTGATAGACACACAACGAATTTACAATGCTCTCACATCTTATCTCGCCGCTCCCTTAAGCTATATACTCTGTTGCGCTAGCAAATCTTGTTATCACTTCAGGAGGAAAATACACCACTGCACTTTCATGAAAAAAGTTAATAATTGCTATACAAATCTGGCAGCGTTGGGAGAAGGGCTGATATTTAAAATGCAGCAACTTGAACACAAAACAAAAGCCAATACCTGACAAGTAGATGGTCATTATTTCTGGAAGTGTTAATGAAGAACTTAATCATTTGGCTATTTTTTCACGAGTTCCACGAGTCAAGGATAAATTGTTCTATAACATGAAGTCTTCTTCGCTCTTAATGAATGAAAAACCTGCGTTAAAAACACACCGACGGTGCTCTTTAAGGGCAGAAAACCCCAGCTGAGAGACATCTCGGGCATCTGCTCCTCTACTCCACCATAACAGATGACTTTGTGCGATCCCTCCTGTCAGACAGGTGAGGGGAGACACGAGGAGTCAGGAGGAGGGTGCAGCGGATGTGGCTTCAGAGGGCGAGCAGTGCAGTGCCTCCTGCTATCGCTCCGGACAAAACCGGAGTCTGAACTGGAGAGCTTCCCCTCCACCCAGGATCAACTGGGGAGTATTAATGGATTCGGAGTGGATCAACTGATGGCTATCGCATTTCGCTGTTTTGACTCAGTGTGCACTGATGACCCAACACACACATGTGCACCACTGTGGTGCAATGCAGATGTTTACACCCATGTCTTGGTTTGTGTTATATAAAGGTCTTGCAAATCAATTTATCTTTTATCAAACAACATTAAGTTGCAAACTAAATGAAGAGCACAAATATCAAGATGCAGCCTAACGGAGTGTAACAAGAGTTTGCACTCAATCCAATATTCATCACCTGTTTATTTGAGCACATTTTCACTCCAGGTTAAGTCAAAGGTGTAGAGAGATAATAAAGAGGAGAAAGGTCTAAACAAGCAAGTAAACAAACTTGTATATTTTTCAGGAGCTTTAAATGTGTTTCCTCCACAACAACAGTGCTTAATATTACTCATTGATCAGGCTCACACAGAGGGATCACGTTTGTAGCTCTGTCCACACCTTCGCCGCCTCGCCTATCTGATAGTCAAACAACACTGCATATCATTTATGTAGCACCAATATCAATTAACGCCGAGTCACACTCTGTTTCCTGGCGTTGCAGACACTCAGCTACATGCCTCGCTTTAACAAGAAAACTTAAAAAGGGTGAGAAAAATATTGTTTTCTGATATCAAAATAAGCCATCATTTTAAAAAAATACATGCTGGAAATGGAAGAACGGTTTGAGATAACAAAATGAATTCTCTTATCAAACTAAGAGTCATTCTTCCAATCACATTTAGTCAATATAAATTAAAGAATTATTAAGAATCCGTTTGCATAAATCTACTTATTTTCTCTAATGTTTTATGAGTTTTGTTGCATTGATTATATCATCATCAAATAATTTAACAGTTCATATTTCAAACCTACAATTACATAATAAGCTCAGGTGGTTATAATAATTAAATAACATGTTTTAATCACTAATAGAAAAAACAATTGATTAATTTTGATTAACAGTTGTAATAGTTAATATAAAAGTTGTTTCAGCACTTAAATACACAATTAATTAATATTAAATAACCTACATTGTAATAACACCAATAAAATCGATCATTTAAATAAAAATAACTCTAATAATTTTTAAAACTCTATTTGAAATATGACTGATAAAGTGTGACTAATTATTCCCTATTTTCCATGACAAGAAGCTTCAAAAGCGTTTAAAAATGAAATCCATAAATAGTTTACTTCTTCTAAAATTACTTTATGGAATAATATGAAAGCTGACACTTTTGCACTAATTTGAAATATCAAAATATAAATTGTATGTAGGTGAAATAACATTTAAATAATAAATAGGATGTCAAAACTATAACAATTCATACCTTTATCTTTTCTAGGTTATTCATTTTAAAAAGGCCCAATCTTTTACAGAATAAACTCATTAAAAGTACAATAAACTATCACAAGTTTTGCCCTTAAAATAGACATAACTTAATAGTTAATCCCACTATGGCTACGCTGAAATCATTAAACAACAAAACACAACACAAATATATAAACAAACAGTAAACACAGCAGCTGAAACTACAAAACCAAGACAGCAGGCCTGAAGATGAGCTCACACATTTCTCCCTAAATGACGAAACAAAAAACTGCTGATTGGTTTCCCTTATTGAGCCCTGTCACCATAGTAACCATACATATATATTAAAATCAAACCCATAACAATACCTATATAATTATTTTATTATTATCTAAATAAAGGAAATACAGTTAAGAGTATTCTAAACCTGTATTATTAAATATAAAAGTTATTTCTCAAAGTGTCTGAGACAACTTAAAAATCATATATTAATAACATTGAAAATGTGCATCAATTAGATCTCTATAAATTAAGACAAATACAATATTCACTGCAGGACAAAAGAAATATGCATTTTAAGCTTTAAAATTTAAATATTTCTACATTAATAGAGGAAAAGCTCTAAATAATGAAAAACTGTAGCATTACATCACCATATGAGTGCAGGGCAACACGTCCAGGTGTTCATTTTGAATCAGTGGGCGAAATCACAGGTGGAGCTGTAACTCCATATTATGATAATGCTTTTCCACGCTGATAATTTAATTTAAGTAATGCTACAGTTTTCCCAATGTTGTATTTGTCATAATTTATAGAGGTCTAACTGATGCACATTTTCAATCTTATTAATATGTGATTCTAAGTTGTCTCAGACCCTTTGAGAAATAACTTTCATATTTAATATTATAATATTTCTACATTAATAGAGGAAAAGCTCTAAATCAGAATCCGAATCGTGTTTATTGCCAGGTGTAAGAGGTATACACTAGGAATTTGCTTTGGTTTTGTTGGTGCAAGTCAAACAGTATAATAACAAAAGAATAGATAAAAACGTTAGAATAAAATAAGAATAAAAACATTTAAATTCTATCAATATACAATATACAAAATAATCTATAAACATGATATAAACTCCTAAATAATGACTGGGAAAACTGTAGCATCACATTAAATCATCAGCATGGAAAAGTATTATCATAATGTGGAGTTATACACCTCCACGTGCACTGTAAACAATTGCTGTTAGTTTACAGCAGGATTTCAACAGTATTAACCTGTTATTGCTAAAAACAGTGCTTTACTGTTAATACAAAAGAAAACCTGTTAAATTACGCCTATAGGCCGTTTTTTAACTGAACTATAATAAAAAACATCACTTTACTGCTGATCAACTGTCTAAAGTATCATCAGTAACAGTTTCATGCAGTATGTTTTTAATTCTGGGACGTGATCTGCTCATGTGAGGCTTGTACATTGTACATGATTGTAAAATCAGTGAATTAGCTTTATTGTTCTTCACTCACATGTTGTTCTGGTTTGCATTCTGTGCTTGTAGCCAGATATAGACAGACATTTTGGGAAAAGTGTCAACAAGTCTATTATAGCCTTTTTCCTAACAAGTGCCTTTAATTGTATTTAGTGTGACTAATCCTATGTCTGTAACCTGCTAAGTCTATTCATCTAGGCACAAAATAATGTTTATTAAAATGTATGTTAAAAAATACAACCTAAATGGTGCATTAAAACAAATCAGTAAGATAAAAGAAAGGTGAAAAACAGCTTTATAATGTATCTTTAAACAGTAAATTAACTGTAAAATACTGTGAAATTAAAAAAATTAAAAAAATATTTTTCATTAACAGTATTTCAGCGACAGTATAATAATGGTAATTCCACCGTAACATAAAGGCAACTCTGCTGCCATTAGTTTCTTTACTGTTATTTTACTGGTAAATTCTTAACAGTGTGTGATTTCGCCCACTGATTCAAAATGAACACCTGGACGTGTCGCCCTGCACTCATACGGCGAAGATTCTGCATTAAAGGCCCGTTCGCAACACGCTCACAACACGCTCACACTGCACACAGATTGGACACATGCAGGCACATGTATGGACATTTGCTGCTCCATCTGATTCCGCCTATAGCCGTGCAGCAGTGTGCAGGGCCATCATGGCAGCCATTATGAGGCTCTCCCAACATTGGCCTACGTGCACACTCACTGTGGGGAGTGGCGCAGTGGCTGTTTTACACCATGTTGCGCCTCGCAAGCTTCACACAAAAACGGCTCCGTAAAGCGAGGAAACAACACAGCAAGCTCGATATTTTACACATTTCAAACGTGCATATTAATAATCTACGGTACAACAACACTTAGGAGCTGTAAGAGAGCTTGTAAAAGCAGGAAAGTGAAGCCTGCCTTGAAGAGGGGGAGGATAAAGTCCTGGGTCACGTGTTCCTCCACAAGGGGCTTGAATATTTACCTTTTTGTCACGCAATGTAGTCTTTCCTTAAAGCCAGAGAGGCATTGTTGTGGACGAGGGTGGAGCTATACGTGCTGGGAGCGGATAGGCTGCATTAAAGGGATGACTTTATTACGCATTTACGCACCATGGACACACATTTTAATTATTATTTCCATTGCAATTAAAAGCTTCTTATTCTTAGTCTTATACTTTTAGTCTTAGTCTTGTCTGTGCACAAGCTTGAAAGAAAAATACAAAATATGTGGAGGTTATGATTAACCTATAGGCTGCATTAAAGGGATGACTTTATTACGCATTATGCACCAAGGAGAATCATTTTAATTATTATTTCCATTGCAATTAAAGCTTCTATAGATGTTTTGTTTGTGCACAAGCTTGATACAAAAACACAAAATATGTGGAGGTTATGATTATAACCTATAGGCTGCATTAAAGGGATGGCTTTATTATGCATTACGCACCATGGAGAAACATTTTAATTCTTATTTCCATTGCAATTCAAAGCTTCTTATTCTTAGTCTTATACTTTTAGTCTTAGTCTTGTCTTGTCTTAGTCTTGTTTGTGCACAAGCTTGATACAAAAAAACAAAATATGTGGAGTTTATGGTTATAACCTATAGGCTGCATTAAAGGGATGACTATTACACATTACGCATAGGAAGACACATTTTAATTCTTATTTCCATTGCATTTAAAAGCTTATGGATGTCTTTGTTGTGCACAAGCTTGATACAAAAACACATAATATGTGGAGTTTATGGTTATAACCTATAGGCTGCATTAAAGGGATGACTTTATTATGCATTACGCACCACAGAGAAACATTCTATTCTTTTGTTATTATACTGTTTAACTTGCACCAACAAAACCAAAGCAAATTCCTAGTGTATACCTCTTACACCTGGCAATAAACACGATTCGGATTCTGATTTTAATTCTTATTTCCTTTGCAATTAAAAGCTTATACATGTCTTTTTTGTACACAAGCTGACACAAAAACACAAAATGTGTGGAGTTTATGGTTAACCTGTAGGCTGCATTAAAGGGATGACTTTATTACGCATCTACGCACATGGAGACACATTCTATTCTTTTGTTATTATACTGTTTAACTTGCACCAACAAAACCAAAGCCAATTCCTGGTGTATACCTCTTACACCTGGCAATAAACACGATTCTGATTCTGATTCTTATTCTGATTTTAATTCTTATTTCCATTGCAATGAAAAGCTTATGGATGTCTTTTTTGTACACAAGCTGATACAAAAACACAACATATGTGGAGTTTATGGTTATAGCCTATAGGCTGCACAAATGGATGACTTTATTATGCATTACGCACAAGGAGAACCATTTTAATTATTATTTCCATGCAATTAAAAGCTTCTATAGATGCCTTGTTTGTACACAAATACAAAAACACAAAATATGTGAAGTTTATGGTTATAACCTATAGATTTTCTCACAAAGCTCGCTCTTTCTTCTCTCTCGCACACACACACACACATAAACTGTGTTTCTCACATACGTGCACACACACATGCATATATAGTAACCAGAGGAGAGGCTCAGCTGATTGGTATGCAACTCATCGTGCATTGCAGTGTTACAGTCAATAATGAAACCTAACTTTATATCCCTTACATACGGGGAATCCAGCCAGCCTCGTGCACAAATTACGCACGTGCAGCAGCAGCATCAGCCCTATATGACAATTATATGAGAGATTCAATTAAGATGCAATTATTATTATTACGTGTATGTATGTGTGTGTGTGTGTGTGGATAGGCCTCGCTGCAGATCACGCGATATGGCAGCAGAAAGCAAGCAACTGCGGATGTTGGGACTAAATACTCCTTTTTGTCGCTTTTTTTTCTTCTTCAATCGCCATGCATTTACATTTCCGTCACCAGGAAACAAAAACACAAAAGCCTGTTGTCTTTTTTAAAGAAAATCACACACAGAAGCCGAGAGAAAGGAGGAAATCTGTGGTGCTATATTTCACAGCGGAAGCCTACAGGTCACACAGTATATAGAGGCGTATGATGACACAATGTGAGTGAGTTGGTTAGTGTTAGTGGGTGTGTGTGTCAGATTTGTAAAGCCTACCTTAGTTTTTTGGGCACAGAGTAGTCTACCTCTATCACCTTTCCGTGTAATTCAACTTTACCTGTAGAGGGAACGACAATTGATAGTGTAACATTAGCTGTGTTGAAGCAAAACAATGCAAAGCTTTTGATAGTATAGGCCTGCAAAAACACTTTGAAATCACTTCACCAAGTAGGTGCGTCCACCATTCAAACAAGCCAACCCATCCAACAAAAAAAAAAAAAAAGTGTCTGTACGTGGAGGATAAACTGTTTGGATTAAAACAAAAAGTGTGACATTTTGAGGGTCACAATTGAGGTGCGCCCAAATGAATAAGCTTTATATATATATATATATATATATTTACATATATAGTAATAAGGGGTGAAATGGGCAGCCATGCTTTTCCACTCCCACACAACCCTCTCACACACTGCAATGAATGAGGTTGCTCTCAGTTAAAGAACATGAAAAGAAGAGATGGTTTTGAGAGGAGTACTCTTTCTATTCTAGGTAGGTGTCTCTCTTAATTCTAAGTGTTTAAAAGCAGCAGAGGATTTGAAACTGCGCTCCTCTGCGAGTCTTGAACCAGGTTTTGGTTTATTATGAGGTGGCCTGGCGCAGCACGGAATTAGCGTCTCACCTCGGTCCCCCCTCTCCTCTCTCCTCTCTCTCTCTCCGTCAGTCAGCTACCTGTTTATTAGCTCTTTTCCTCCAGACCCCCGTGACCCACCTCCAAGACACCTCGTAAAAACATACCCAGACACCAGAGGAACATGGATCTGACAAGTTTTCCGCGCTGGCGTCGCTCGGCTCTCCTCAATAAAATCAAGATAAAAAATAAGTGAAAAATAATTATGCCTACCCCCGAAACCATCAGACCATCAGACCATCCCATACATACATTCCAGTAGGGTGATTTTTTTTTTGTTGCAAAAAGTGAGCGCAACCACCAATACACTATCGGAATCTCCACCAACATATATATATAGAGAGCTTATTATTATAGTGCGCGTATAATAGCGTTTGGACGAGCTCGTGTTTTCTTGAGTGTGTCTCTGGGATCGATATATTATCCAATTTGATGTTGGAGCATGCATCTAAACTCTCATGGATGTGATCGCAAAACAATCCATAGGAGCAACAACACACATAATAATAATAATAACAATTATGCATATTTCACACATCCCCACTGTGTTTTTTATTCTGACTCAATGTGAATTCTCCCCCTTGTCACCAGCAGCATCACTTATCAAACACCCAACACTTACCAGAAAGAGTCTCTATAGCCTTTATGGCCGAGTTCTGGTCCGGGAAGTCCACAAAAGCATAGCCGGATTTGAGTAGGACCTGCTCGGCCACTGGCAGCTTCCTCTCCCCAAAGAGCTCCTTCAAGTCCTCGACTGTGACCGAAGGACTTAAATTCCCAACATATAGTTTGTTCATGATCTGAAAAGGGGGTGAAAAAATCTCGATCAGATCTTTAAAAAAAAGAGAGATTTCAGAGAAGAAGAAGTAAAAAAAAAAAAAAAATGTAAAAATCTGATGGGATTTAAAAAAAAAAAAAAAACTGCAGCAATTTACCCCCCAGGAAATTACTAAACTATAGGCGACCCCCCAGCACCACCAACTCTGGCCCCGGTCTAACTCTTTTAACAGGGACTACTGGGGAGAAAAAAAAAGTGTCGTTACGACGCTACTCCGGAGCCAACAAGCACCGCCTCTAAATAAAATCTCCCTTAAAAAATCACAAGAGAAAAAAATGTTTGGAGGTGCATGTGGGATCACTCCTGGTTTCGCACAGAGTATATAGCCTACATTGGGGTATGGAAGTGGCATGATGATCACTGGGTACATTCAGCAAAGGGATGGGCTTAAAGGAGGCAGAGGGGTTATTTCATCAAATCATAATAAGGGTTGTGCCTCGGGTCCCTCCAGGCTGAAAAAAAGGGCTACTGTGTGGAAAATCAAGTCGTTGTCACTGTACTTGTCTGGTCCAAAACAGTGTCACTGATCCACACAGTTTGCCTTTTATTTATTTATGAGAGACAACAAAATATGGATTTATGGTGTGTGCACAGGGGGGTCCAAACCTCTCCATGGATGCCAGTTTCAGATATTATCATATAACATATTTATGATCGTGTAGCATGTATGAAACTGTTAAAAAAATGCCTATTGTGTCAAAACAATACAGAAAGTGAAACCTTGTACATTCTGTCCTTGCGCAGTGGAATAAACATTACTGTTGTACATCCTTATCAGGGGCCTCCTCAGACCTGCAGCTTTTACACACGTCATTAAAGGTGATGAAACTTTGAATTTTAGCCCGTAGCGATAATGGATCCAACAGCAAAGTGTAAAACTGAGCAAATATTTATTTTTAGATGCTGATAAGGAGACGTGAGAGGGGATTCCTGGCCCTTAGTTGTATCTGTGCATGTGGGAGGTGCCCATGCAGTGTCATTCAGCTCATACACTTCAGGCTACATACATATGGTATAGCATCTTTTTTTTTTATTGTGATGTAGGTGTGTGTGCATGTGGGTGTGTTTAGGAAGCGAGCAAAGCTACGTCAGTAAGGTGGATTTGAAGGGGAAGGGCTGTGGCGCTGCATGGCGATGGGAGGCCAGGCTGCAGAGCTCATGCATGGTATGTACCTACAGCAGCTACCAGGGTGGGAGGAGCCTTCGCCTACAGCACTTGAGTGTTTCTACATGTGACTGGCCTGCGCCTTGGAACATTACTGCCACCCTACTGTAGTGGAGAGAGTGCCAGCAGCAGGAGTGACCATTCCTCGCCTTGTTTACGTCAGTGTGTGAACAGAGGAATGTCCAAACTGCGGCCTATTTACAAAACAGCTCTTTAGTTACTTTCCTGGTGACATGCTAACACAGTTGTTGCAGGCCTCTCTGCTGCCAGCTGGTAGCCAGCCAGAGTTCAAATACATTTACTGCACTATATTATTACTATATTCAATTTCACAACTCTGGACATTGAATGATTTGTAAATGAATTTAAACTTTAACCCATTTGTGACCACAAAACAAATTTGCCTTTTGGTGGAAGTGTTCTCTGTGATTGTGAATACTAGGGGCTGTTAAAGTTAACGTGATAATAACGCAACATTTTAAGTTTTAATGCCACTAGTTTCTTTAACGCTTTACTAGCTACAGTTACTAGCCAGAGTGAAGATATTGGTATCATATGATGTATGTACCATTTCATACTAGCTTCTTGAGAAGGAGGTTAAATAACGCTCCAAACTTGCGCAAAATTTTGGCGAGTTTTCAAAGGAGTCCCTTGACCTCTGACCGCAAGTTATGTGAATGTAAATGGGTTCTATGGGTACCCACGAGTCTCCCCTTTACAGACATGCCCACTTTATGATAATCACATGCAGTTTGGGGTTGAGTCATAGTCAAGTCAGCACACTGACACACTGACAGCTGTTGTTGCCTGCTGGGCTTGAGTTTGCCATGTTATGATTTGTTTTTTGCAATATACTCCATTGTATTTTAGGAAAAAACAATAGTCCCATGTGCCAAAAGACTAAATATAGTATGATAAGAAAATGTATCTCAGAAACTACAAGGAGCACAATCAAGTGTTTGGTACCTATGAACTCACAACAAGTTGAATATTAAAGATATGCACACATATGCAGTGTAAAAAAATATTTTATTTGGAAAACATTTAATAAACTCAATGTAAGCATTTTTCCAATTTTTTCAAAATACCCGACTTTGATTATTAATGAAAGTGGGGTTTTTCATGTGATCTAAAAATTTCGAGTTAGATACTTGCACAAAGTATGTCTGTACAAAATTCAAATTTCTTGAGCAATCAGAACAAATGTTGTGGCATTTTTCCCTATCATACTAAATATAGTCTTTGGGCACAAATGGGTTAACCTACTTGCCTTTGCGTAACCAATTAAATAACATTTTCAGTTTACTTTTTTGCTTTGTGGGTAAAAATAAACCAGATCAAATTGACCACACACTCAGGATCCGCTGCATCCTTTCTTGTTAACATGTTATGCCCAATTAGGTCAGTATGCTGACGAATTGTGCAACCAGCCAAAATGATTTTCACTCAGAGAAGGAAAATTAACCAGAACTGAGAGGGATGTGACATTTAGGAAACACAGAAAGACCAGCTGACCAAAACAAACTACACACACATGCATGTTTTCTAGACTTGTGGTAGAAGAGGGAAAAGAAAGAAATACAGCTGATGCAGTTTCCAAGGTGCGGTCAGCTGTTTGACTGGTGTCTTTTAGCTTTCCTCTCTACCTTTCCTCTTGTACCTCTGCGTTACATTTCCTGTGTTACTGATTTAACCACCTTTTACTGTCTTAACAGAAAAAACTCCCGTCCTAGTCAACCAATGCTGATTACCACAGCAAAGGAAATAAAAACCTGTGTGGAAAAAAAACATTCAAACAGCATAAAAACAAACTAAAATTGAAAAGGAATTACAGTTTACATTCTTACAAGTTTCTGGTTGTATCATATCCCCTGTGGGATAAAACATGGTGCAATAACAGTTTATACATTACTATTAATATCACAAAGGTCCATTCTTCTGTTATGTTGTGCAATAAAAAAAAAAAGTAAAGTAGCTATTTACTCAAGCATTGCACACAAATACAGTTTTTGAGGAACTGGCAGTTTAAATGACTGTTTCCTTTTTTTGTTATTCTTTTCTTGTCTGTATTTCAGGAGGAAATTCACATACATAAGCTAAAAAATATGATACAATACAATAGAAAATGAATAGTTGAGACAATTAACATTCAACTACATTTTATAGTGCATCAATATATTTACTACAGGACACCTAATACCTTTTAATTGATAATGCTATCATATTTCTATTTAATAGGTTAGTTCACAAAGAGCACCACATATGGAGGAATCTCAGAATGATATTTCAAAACATGAACAAATAAATTAAAATGATCTGCATTGCGTGATCCCTCATAGAGAGATTTATTTTAATAACTTGAGTGAACATACCCTTTGAACTACATCTACAATAAACTGAGACAAGTCGTTCTCATGTACTCCCGTGTGACCAGTAGGGGTAGATGTTAGACTGGGCAGGTCTTGCTTCACCACATGTTCAGTAGTAGTTTCAACACTGTACTTGGTGAAATGAACTGAACTTGTTTAGCTGCACCTACTAGTGGATTAGTCGTCCTCATAACTTTGTTCAATGACTATAAAGAGTGCCAACAAATCACCATTTAACACATATACTTTATATAGTTTAGTTTAAACTTGTGCCTGCCTTATTGATAAGCAGTCGCATTTAAAAGACACATTTACAGCTTCTGGTCAGGGAAAAAGTCTTAGGAGGTCATAACTCCAGCAACACTTGTAGTATAAAAAACCTTTATTGTGAGGTCTCACAATTATATTGTTCTTTATACTTCAAGTGTTGCTGGAGTTTTGACCTTTAGGCAAAGATTCAAAGGTCTGGAGCTACGCTAAGGGAAGATGTGACGGTCTTAACATTTCCCCAGGGGTTATTGGATAAGCTCAAACTTTACTAATGCATTAAGCCATATTCATTACCAGCTGCAACAATGACGCAGGTATTGTTTTCACCTTGTGAGTCTGTGTGTGACTCATCACGGCAAAATGTGGTCCTGGAGACACCTACTGTAGCGGGAAGTACCACAGCGTCACAACCGTGCAAGATGCAGAGACAGAACTTTACAAGTGTGTAGCTGAGATCAAAATGAAGGTAGAGTTCGAAGATGGGTGTCGTCCGAGCAAGGGGGGCAGAAGTAGGGAAGGGGCCATTTTACACCCCAGGCCCAATTTGGCATCACGACTGGTGTGATCCCATCGCAAGATGGTCTCTAGTTCCACTATGTGTTCACGTCAGTTGGATAAAAAAAAATCTAGTTTACAGTATTTCAAGTAATGGGCTGTTTCTGGGTAATTTCAAAAGTATTACACAAGCTTAAAGGTCCAGTGTGTAGAAACCAGCTGAAGTCTCCCGTGTGCCGAGCGTGTTGGAGAGCTACAGTGGCCGACGTGAAAACGCAAATGGCCCTCTCTAGAGCCAGTTGGAGCAGAGCCAGTGCGTAGACCTTGTGTGTGTACGTGTGAAGTGAGCGGTGAAGCAAAAGAGAGAGCGTGGCGGCGACGGGAACGAGTAACGTTATCGACTCCGGCCCAAGCAGGAAAAGTTAACAGTTTGGTTTGTCTGTTCTGGGCTACTGTTGAAACATGGCGGTGCAACATGACCAGCTCCCTATGTAGATGTTAACGGCTCATTCTAAGGTAACAAAAACACAATTATACACTTTAGAAAATAGTTATTAATATTATATTCCATTTCTGCAATTAGATCCCCCTTATTGTTGCACATTGCTCCTTTAACTGGTAGCTTGGATACATTTTGATCGTTTTTAGTTTATCAGACGAAAGCATTTTAGACTTGATAAAGGAGCTCATGCCATCATTATTCATTCCTTGATCTGACAGTTAACGCCTCTGTACGCTCACACAGGTGTTTTCAGTTATTCTGGCTGATTAGACCTCTGCTCAGGTTGAAGGTGGGCTGGATCTTTGATGGGAATCTATTAGGTCACAAACCTCCATCTACCAATAAGAATGATAAAGGTGTAATTTGTTCAGGTGCAACAAAGCCAACAGGAGACTCGGGAAGGTGTCACTTCATCAGTCTGTACACGCCTCCACTGTCCTGAGGCGAGGTCTAATCAGCCAGATTAACTGAAAACACCTGTGTGGGTGTGCAGAGGCTTTAAATGGTGGCTTTCCAGAAAATAAGGCACTTCAGTTTTTACTGTTAAAGTTGAGATAACTACATTTCTGTAGAAGTCAGCACATTACAGTGCGATAAGATGAAGGCTTTGTATCCCTGTCTGTATTATAACAGCCTTGCAGCAGCAAATGTTTGAAGTAGAAGTGCTGTAAGGAAGGACATGAGTCAATGTGAAAAAAAGTGCATCTTCCTTTTAATCGGCTCAAAGATGAACGTTCACCCGATCGTGTATACAAAAAATACATTAGTTAAAACATTAATATATTTTTTTACGGCAGATGTTGCCTATACATTTAAAATTAAAAACATGAGGGGACAGCTCGAGTTATGTCAAAACTGATCCCAGTGTACATTTACTGGTCATGTACGTTAGCAAACAGAAGTGTGATGATCACCTTAAGAAGGAAGATCTATTCTGAAATCAATCATTCCACTCAGAATCATTTCCTGTCTGAGCGCGGGAGGTGGAGGGGCTTGACAGCAACGTTCAGTAGCGACCTGTGAAACACAACAGTTATTAGATTTACTGAACTTGGTACTATGCAACCTGTTGAATGGCTCAATAAAAGGGTGGATAATTCATGAAAAGGACTCACGTGGAGAATAAGACCGCGATCTGGAGCGAGATCTGTAAGCCCCTCTGTAGTACGGGGACGGAGATCGCCTTCTGAAACAAAACAAAATGAACACATTTTCAAACATGAGTTGAGAATAAAAGTTCCCCATTGATAATCTGCACGACTACTGCCAACAGGTTGAGAGAGAGTCACCTGTATGATCTGTAGTGATCCCTGTCGTCATACCGATCATAGCCGCCTCTGTCGTATCCACGGTCGTATCCGCGGTCATATCCACGATCATAGTCGCGTGAATTGCGGCGGGGACCACTTGGACCACTTCCACCGCCTCCTCCACCGCCACCACCACCACTACACAGAAGACAAGGCGAAGATGAGGTTCTGTTTCCTACTTTACAATTAGATTTACAGTTAATAAATCAATCACAGCGTTCTACAATCTGTCATTTCTTTATGGTAGACCGTTGCTATGTATAACAGACCGTTGCTATGGACGCAGTTCTGTGGAACTATGCCCTATGGACGCAGGCCTTTACACACCGGGAACGTGACGAATAAACGACATGAAAATGTGAAATACTCGCATGCAAATATTATATACCTAGGGCTTTTATTGTGAAAGGTAAGGACTGAAGGAGTGGATCTGGTCTGCGCTGCCTTTGTCAAGGTTGAAAGGAGTAATATAGATTGCCGTCTTGGTTCGGACTACAGAGCCCCCGTGTTGTTGTTTCATAAATATAGGCGCAACTCAACCCGTTCTGCACAATTTGATTGGTTAATGCCTTTATTCGCAATGCGAAAGATCAGAAAATGGAAAAAAATGGCACTTTTTCGCTGCATAAAATTTGTGTTGTGTGTGAAAGTATTGATAAAAACAACAGTTTCCAAAAAACATGTGAATTAATCGCACAAAACGAAGAATTCCCTCAGATCCCTCTGTGAATTTTTACTTTAGAAATTACAGTATAAGCATTCATCTTTATCTTTGATAGATTACAAGTAAATCTAATGAATCCACACAAACAGTCAATATGTTTCAGATGCCTTACTATGTGGGCCGACCCATATAGATTCCAGGGGTTGGGGTGTGAGGTCTTTTTGTGATGGAGAAGTCCACCCTGATCCTACGACCGTCCAGCTCCATGCCATTGGCTCGTTCCTTTGCCTGACAGCAAACAAACATATCAAATATAAAATATTCCAGGAACAGGTTTGACAGGGACCTTTTCCTACCCATGTTCTCGTACCTCTTTAGCGTCATCGGTGTTCTCAAAGTAGACGAAAGCAAAGCCCCTGGAGCGCCTCGACTGCTGGTCATACACAATAGAGACATCCGCCAAGGGGCCATATTTAGAGAAGACCTCGCTCAGATCCCTCTCTGTGGTGTACAAGCTCAGGCCAAACACTCCTACGCAACCATTGGGATCTGGATTAGCCTGCAATTTTAAAGAGATTCTTTATTATTAAATTCTGAATAAGTATATAATAGTGTTTAGGATCTCAGATGAATATATATTCAGACATTGTGCAGAAAGAACACAAGCAAAGCTGACTGACTTTTAAAATGTTACAAACCTCTTGGTCCCACAAAGGTTGCTGAGCACTTACACGGTTGCCGATGTGCCTGCGGCGGTTGGACATCGGTGAGCGGCTATGGCTCCTGCGCCGGCGCTCCCCACTATAGGACCTGCTGTTAGATCGGCGACGATGGGACCTTGAGCGGGAGCGAGATCGGCTATAGTGTCTCCGTGAGCCTCGATGGGAGTGGGACCTGTATAGACAGAATCATGTCAACATTCATTAACAGTAGGTTCTGTGGTAATTCACATCCAATTTATCTACAGCTGCTTGAATAGACAGACACAAAGCTTCACATTCAATCTGTCAACTGGCAACGGTGGAGTTTTATAAAAAAAAAAAGTCACTCACCCAGATTTTGACCTGGACCGAGAGCGAGATTTAGAGCGGGAGTGGCGGGAGCCTTCTTTTGAACGTGCAGGCGACCGAGCTGGGGAGCGGCTTGCCGACTTCCCAGAGCCGCGAGGACTCACACTCCTGGATGCAGAGCGAGACTCCTGAACGCACCACACACACCAACATCAACTTCTTATCAGCATCAATGAGAGGACAGACTGAGAAATTTTGCCTAAATAATTCTATGTAGTAATTAAAACTATCCTGTGAAAAGTGCAGAAAAGAACAGATTTATTTAGGATTGTGGATTAGGAATGCAGGTTAATGCTATTGTTGTAGCCATGGATAATATGAATCAATAGAATTACATTAATCAATATAATTAAATTGTCAACATGATGAAAAACAGAAATTTGTCAGTTGTTTAAAAATTGCAAAGATTTAAAGTGTTTGTTGTATTCAATAAAAAGAACATGCACGCATTTGACAAACAGACCAGAAAATTACTTAGCACGGTGGCCTTATCCAGATTACTTCCTTAACTTCATTTCTTTAACTTCATTACTTCACATTATTCTTCTTTCTTCAATTGTTTTACATCTTCTTACTTCCCCCATCTCTCACACTGCCCATACTTCTTCCCTCCTCCTGTTTTAGCATGCATTCAATAATCAGCTTCACACATCTGAGCTTCATATTATTGAAAATATAGTGGACTTCTTCCGCATTTTCTTCTTCCAACCTTAACCTTTATGAAAAACAAAAGGATGAAGAATATATGACTACAATCAAAACGGCACCCTCATTCAACTTTTAATGTTATTATAATCTCATAACATGCATGGAAATGTTTGGCACACAATACATTTTTTTTATGTTAAGTTCTATAAATATTTCACTTTCAGTGGTTTTACATTCTCTGCTATGTCATGTCGGCCACTTTCAGTTAGACGTATGTGACGCATGGTTGACTCTTGACACTTTTAGGAGGAAGTCAGACAAAAAAAGAACTAACAATATTGTCCTATGATTTCAAAATTAAAGGTAATCATGGTTCATACTGTCCATTTCTTTTGTAATTTGTGTTAAATTAACCTGGTTGACATAATTTCTGTCAAGTGGCCTCCAAGGCATCCAAGTGTACATTAAAACCACTGAATGTGAATAACACCTACTCAATATTAAATCCCACCACCAATGCCTTCATTTTTGTAAAATAAACCTTGGCTTAAGATAGCCCAAACGACCTCAAGATGTTTCTGCCACTCATTTGTATTTACTTGCATCACCAGCACTGTTTACAGCTATATTTTCAGCACATAAGGTGTAGATATAGGACAGAGTACAGACACATTTTCTTGACAAAGAAACTGCTTAAACACAGTGGCACACACACACACATAGATACTCATTGTGGCCTTGTATTAACCATTTAATGGGACGGGAACAGGAGGGCTGAATTTGTGAGTTAATGCAAATGAATAAGAAGACACCTTGAGGCCGTTTTTGCTTTAAGTGGTTACAAATATTTAACACAATAATGTCGCTTCATTGACGCAAAGACGCCTCGCCCAACATGAGAGAAACCATACTGAAAGGTTCTGATTATCGTTAGCAAATGTAGATTCACATTTCGATCATTCGATCAAGATATTGTCTAACGTCTTCAAGTGCAGCTTACTACCATATCATTTTACAATTACTACATTTTAATTTCTTTTGGAGAATGAAAACATCTACATAAAACGATATTCCTTAACGCAGGGGTCAGCAACCTTTACTATCAAAAGAGCCATTATCTGTCTGGTGCCGCAAAACATTTGAGCATTGTGATGAAGGTAACACAGTTTATAGTCTAAGTATACAGTATATAAGTCTAACGCAGTGGGGGCCAAAGAGCAAATGTACGATGGAGTATTAGGGCCACATTGAAGGAAAAAACATCTGAGATTTCCAGAATAAAGTCATAATATTACAAGAATAAAGTCATATCTTTATGAGAAAAAAGTCATAATATTACAAGAAAAAGTCGGAATATTACGAGAATAAAGTCATAATTTAACGAGAAAAAAGTCGCAACATTACGAGAATAAAGTCGTAACTTTATGAGAAAAAAGTCGTAACATGACGAGAAAAAAGTCATAACTTTATGAGAAAAAAGTCATAACATTCCGAAAATAAAAGTCGTAACTTTATGGGAATAAAAGTCGCAACTTTACGAGAAAAAAGTCATAACTTTACGAGAAAAAAAAGGAAATAACGCGTAAAATTACTACTTTATGATTTTATGACTTTATTCTCATAATACTACGACTTCTTTTCTCGTAAACTTGTGACTTTATTCTTGAAATCTCCGATTTCCCCCCCCCCTGGCCCTAATACTAGACCTACAACAATCATAAAAAAAAATGTAAACAATAGAGTTATTCACTTCCATGTTTATAAATCCACAGGGAGCCACTGGAGAGGAGCTGAAGAGCTGCAGGTTGCTAGGAGACCCCTGAGTTAACGTTACCATGCACACAGGCCTCTGTTGAATGACCGTTAGCTGGCTAACTAACGGTCATTCAACAGACTGAACAGCTAACACGTCTGACTGCTTTAATAACGCCATTTGACAACTAGCTAAATGTATGCTTCCAAATAATTAATGTCAAACGACAAACTTTCAACTCTCAATTTGATCATCCGCATGTTTTAATGTTAATAACTTGGTTGGCTAAAGTTAGCATTGCAGCCTGTGGCCTAGCTAACATCAAGGCCTATAGAAGGAGGATAGGACACAGGTCTTGTGTAATAGAGTACAGCGCATGCGCAGTGTAACTCAAGCGTGTTACACTGGAAAACTTCCAAAAGGAAAAAAAGAAAATCTGTAAAACTCAAACACTAACTGCATCAATCCAACCAAACAACAAAGATATATTACAAATTCTGTTAGCAATAACTTATTTCACATCATGCAATAAAAAAAAGTAAAATTAAGGACAAGAAACACAAATATAAGATTGATTTCCCCGCCCTCGTTTTCCTCAAATGTATTGGCAAGCATGTTGATGTCCATTCTGATTTGGTTGTTCTCTGGATGCTTTTTTTCTTCCTTTTTGCAAACCAGATTCTACTGCGCATGTGCAATACCCCCGGTGTTATGACGAGTTGATGACGCATGTCCCATCCTCCTTTACACAGCCCTTAGCTAGCTAGCCTAGCTTATCTAACAGACATTAACAGACGCTATTATTATTATTATTATGTACTGTAACGTCACATTGAATATGGGGCTCAACTAGTCGTCTAATATAAGCACATTAAAATGTTCATGTTTAACAGAATAATGAATAATCCAGTTATACATGTTTAGACTGGAGAGTTGAGCTAACTAGCTAGCTAGCTAACGTTAGCCAACACTATCTGATGAACGGTTCATTATAACGGTTACCGGTAAGCTCCATGAAGACGGTATAAAGATCATACGTACCCGGTCGCCGTAACCTTTGCCGTTATCGCTCATTTTTAAAGTGCGACTGGCTTTATATTACAATGACAGATTGTTTATGTTGAGATGCTAACCAGCTAGCAACACTCAGTACTGTGTGTGTGTGTGAGTGCTGCAGCAGCGAACACAGTCTGTTGCTATGGATTCTGTTGCTATGGATCCTCTTCTCTCTGCATACCATGGAGATACATTAGATCCCACTGGGCGTTATAACAGTCTTTATAATATACTCTTATAGTTTAGTCAACGAATCAACGACTTTTAAGAGGTAGGTCCACATTTCCAATCTGACTCTGTATGTCCTAATAACATATTAAATTACTGTGAAACACAAACAATACTTATACTTTATACTTTATACTTTATACTTTATTGTCAGACAGGTCTGAAATTTGTTTTGCATAACAGCAGCTCCGTTTGCAACATCACAGAAAGGACAAAGACAATAAACAAGGATACAAACATTTAAACATTACAATCACAGAAGACAATATTCAGGGCCCTTTAACACACATTTGATCTGGGATTAGGCTCCATATTTAGTTCAAGGATTGACTGATGCAAAAAAGAGTGCTTCAGTCTAACCTTATTAAATCGTGGAACCCTGTATCTCCGATTCGATGGTGACAGTTGATATTCACTGTTCAAAACATGATTGGGGTCAGAGACGATGTTGTTAGCCAGCCTTAAAATGTTATTATGATAGGCTGATTCATAGAGTTTCTCAAGGGGTTGACCAACAATCTTTGAGCAGATTTTCATTTGTTGGAGCAGTTTTGACTTTAAAGTAGTTGACAAATTCTTGTACCATGTAGTATAACAATACTGCAGTGCAATGTAGGGAACAATAGGAGGAAATATATATACATATACACATGTACTGTGAAAGTATACAAACGCTCAATCCACAGAGAAATACACACAGCCCATATTTAGAAACTGAAACAAGCTGTTTGGATTTCTGTCCATTTGTGATGTCACCTGACAGGAAGTAAACATGGACCCAAGTTGTTGCCTAGCAACGCAATTCCATTGAAATACACTAAAACGGAGCGTTTCAGACGAAGGGTGAATATAGGCATATTCAGACGGACTGTATGAGGAAAATAAAGTTGTTTTTTAAAACTTTACAGCATGTAAACATGTTCTAGTAGAAACCCAAAAATACAAGTATGAACCTGGAAATGAGCACATTATGGGATCTTTAAAGGGACTGTTTGCAACTTCTTACGCTCACGTGTGGCTACGCTGTTCAGACAAGACTCCAACACAAACTACACAGAAGTACCAAAACCGCAAAGTTATATCTAGTGAAGCCCGTCTGTTAAACAGTGTTGGCCGCGGTCAGAGGACGCGGGGGAGACCGTAGCTTTGGTCTCCAGGGCCAGAGTCTCTGCTGTAGTCTGCTCCTCTGCCTGCCTGCCATCACTCAGCTCGTTACACCTCACGTGCATGCGCACACACTACACACTGCAGAAGAGCTAGTAGCTCTGAGAATATCTAGTGAATGGACGTTTGTGCAGAAATAAATGCTGCAGCTCCTCCAGACAAACAGAGGTTTCCCGTGTCTTGTGAAGTGACGGGGCTCCCTAGCGAGAAATGTTATTGTCTCCGACCGGGTGCGGTGTCTCCCTCCGGCCGCGGTCGGGAGGCTGAAGCAGGAAAAGCCAACACTAGGATCAGCATTGATTCCTGGAGAGACCTTCGTCTGATCAGCTAACATTACTGCCAAGCAGGTGAAATATAGAGTGATATTGTGGTTTTAGCTGACGTGTGTCGCCTCACTGTTTTGAGCGATGCTCGTTCAAGTCTATTTAGAGCGAGCACAAGCGCGAGCCCGACGCTGACTTTCGTTGACTTAACGGCCACAGGTGTCGCTGTTAACAAGCATTTCTGATTCATACAAACAGTCCCTTTAAAAGATGCAGGGCTTCTATCGGTCAATTTCGCAATTTCATACTTTCACACGGGAGCCAATGAGACCATGTTTTTGATGATAAAGATTTTTCACACATTGTCAGCGCTAGGAATGCATGCCATTAACACCGCAGTGCTAAATATCTGTTCCTGCTGCGTTTCTTTGCCTTTCTTCCTTTTCCTCTTCCACTACAGCTTTATTTAGGAAGTGAAGAGCAGAAAATGATAACTGGCATCCTGTCGATAAGGAGAAGGTAAGATGTGGCTGTTTTTTACAGTGTAAGAGCACTTATACAGGAAATCACCTAAAAACCAGTGGTGCAAATAAACTGTCTTTGTTTGATTTGATTTGTCTGATTTAAAACTCCTGACACATGTCACAGGGTTTAGTGCAGTGGAAGGTTAAGGTTAAAAAAAACTAATTACTTTTTTAATTTTTTTTAGTAAAACCCTAAATCATTCCACATAAAGGGATCAGTCATTTTCACAACAGATCTGCACCGAACAGAACAGAGTTCTTGTCAGACTGAAATTCAGTAATAGTGTACGTTCCACCGGTATCAGAAAGCCCATGGACCACAATGCAAGACCTCTGCAATGCAGAGATGTGACACAAGATGTATAAAACAGACTATTACTCCATTACTGTTGCATTTTCTTTATTTAAAGTAAACAGAAGCTGAGAAGGAGACAGAAAATGGAACAAACTGATTCAGTGATGGGATGCAGTGATCTAATTGGCAGCAGCAGGCACGCAAACACTTATCACAGTGCTGTTATTTTAGCTATGTTAAAGAAAAGCAGCTTTCAATTCTGACCTGCCCCTTTACTCCACCTCATCTTTATCCCAGATTAGCAGAACTGACTGAACACAATCTAAAAGTACAGACTAGAATTTGTGATAATAATTCAAATGTAGAAAGATGAAATTGCTATAAAGTAATGTTGCCCATATGATCTACTCAAGACCAGAAGTAACAATTAACCACTTCACACACAGAATATAACACTGGATCCAGTTACTCATTGACACCTGTAGTGGGGAGTAGAGAGAAAATGTAATCAATCATTTTGAAAGAAAGAAAGATTTTTATTTTCAGTCAGTGATTATAAGTTTCCTACCACAGTTATATAGGACGTTTATTTTATGAAGATCTAGATTACTGGGTCCATCTCGCTGGCCAATGGGAATGTAAGGATCTGGTCTGGGGATTATTGTTGGTCCACCCTCTTCAGAGAAGGCATATCTGGATGAAAGATACATAAAGTGTACGTTATCATGACGTCCCAGCAGAACATGCAAAACCAATAATTATGTAGCCTCAGCTCACCTTCCATAATGCATGACAGAGTTGTAGTCATACGGACTATTGAGATTGTTGGTCACCTGTTTCCTGAAGTTATGAATGTGGTCTGTGAGAAAAAAAGAAGAAAACTCATTCGGTGAGGAAAGGTAAAGAGAAGGCTTTCTGAAGGACATAATATTGGGAGGTCATCATTCATCCAAACCTGGCATGATGTTTTTCCACACAATTGAGACATAGTGGTCTCGGTCTGAGCGAGACTGCTCGTGCACAAAGCCCAGAGCGTGCATGAACTCGTGGGCAGCCACTCCTGACCACATGCACCCAGGAGTCTGCAGCGACAGGGTCTGGCTTCCTCCAGTCTGCCCCAGGAACGACCAACAGCTTTGGGGTGCAGAAGAATCGGGAAATGACAGGTGTCATCATCACAATGCAATATTTTAAAGACGTCTAAAAGCCACATGTAGCAGTCATACTCACCCATATCTGGGCTGAATATCAAGGAAGCTGACTTCATGAGTGCGTGGAACAAATTGAACACATGTCCCAGAGGCAATGTCTTGCATCCCAGTTTCTATGGTGATTCTGTCCATGTCGTCTACCGCAATACAAATGAAAAACATTTGAGTTAAACTGAAAGATTTGAACTCGCAATGCCTTTGCAACACCTCTTTGAATCTGTGGATTCATACCATATAGAGGGGAGAGCATGAAGGGAACATAAACAAATCCATCTACTGATTTAGGCCACAGACAGGCATTGCCAGGGCAGGTTATGGCACTCCGTAGATATGAGCTGGCAATATCTCCATCTCTGAACGACAGTCCTCGGGGGGCTCGCAACCCTGATGGGGAAAAAATAAACATTTACTTAGTCCAGGGTATACTAAAAAACTTAAAGGGATAGTTCGGGTGTTTTGAAGTGGGGTTGTATGAGGTAGTAATCCATAGTAGGTGTATTACCTACAGTAGATGACGGTCAGCGTGCCCACAGCATCGAGAAACAGACAGGAGCACCGACACCGGAGCAAAGCAATGTACTGCTGTGGACGGGGACGTATTTGAGCAAAGTTTCACCTCAAGAAATTGATATCCGTTTAAGTGTATGCTATATTTAGAATCATTTTCCGACAGCGAACTGAACTGAAAGTGAAACTTATCTATACTGTTTTTCATCTGAGCCTGCTGGCTTTGGAGAGTATAGATAAGTATCATTTTCAGTTATGTTCCCCGTCGGAAAGGGCTGTCTGACAGCAAGATAAAGCGGTGGAAATATTCTAAATAGAGCATACACTTAAATGGATATCAATTATTTTAGGTGATCCTTTCTTTAAGATTGCTAAAATACATCCTAGACCACAGGACTGAATTGCTTTGCTCCGGTGTCGGTACTCCTGTCTGTTTCTCTAAGCTGGGGGCAGGCCGACCATCTACTGTAGGTAATACACCTAATATGGATAAGTACCTCATACAACCCCACTTCAAAACACCCGAACTGTCCCTTTAAATCAGCACAATATCATATAATTCACAGCTTACTTACTGCTATTGACTTCCAGGATCCGATCCATTGCATTATAATCATCATAGTCTGCAATTTCATCTGAACACAAAAACAAAGACAGATTACAATCTTCCTCTATTTTCCAAAATGTGGAGTATTATATTTACATTCATGATTATAAAAGTAACTTTTTCAAAGAGCCCACCTGAGTATTTCCTTTTCAGCCTCACTTTTCCCTCATGCACTCCAGTAGAGTTCTGTAATACAAAGATGCATCATAATACATTTTGGTCACTAAAAGGGGCTTTTGCTCTAAAATATTTCCTGTTGGTACTGACCTTAACGGGTAGAGTGCACGCCGGGGTCAGCAAGCCAAACAAGACACCCACAAGGATCATAGTAGGATGCATTGTTGTGTTTCAGACTGCTGTCTTCCGATGCAAGAGCTTAAATGAGCTACTCACCTCCACTGAATCTAATTTATATACCCACTTCTCCTCCACTGCTCTCTACTGATTGGGCACATGTTCTATGATGAAGCATGATTAAGACCCCTCATCATCCAGCGTGTGTAATTTACTCAAGTCCGCTGCTGATCCGTAACAGGTGGTCCCGATGCTGACCTTCACTTGTGCCCCGTACTTAGTGAGTATAAGATTCAGCACTTTCAGAAATGAAGACACATTAAAGGTGTTTTGCTGTTGAGATGCGCTACAACTCAGCAGTTGCTATCAGGAGAATAACTGTCCGCCCAGCCCAACAGACCAGCAATTTGTGTCTGACTGGACTGGCAACCAGTGATTTAGCGATAAACTATCATTTGATAGCTGTCTTGACAACAATCATTTCGTCACATAGATAAATATATAAAAACAAGCCCTTATCCATCTCCAAATATGACTTCTATTTTTTTTATCAAGGGGCCAATTTGAAGATAGGAATCCCATCTGTTACAAGTTTATGAAATCTTGCCTATGTCACTGCAAAAACATTAGCGCTATATTTCTATACTATAATAATTTAAAGTGTTCTTTAGTCTTCCTCTGATTAAATTTGATCACATGACCCATGCTTTAATTCTTCAAAAACTTTATTTTACTGCAGTATTATGCATGCAAGTAGGATTACATTTTCTTCACATTCAAATCAACTGTTACTGATTCATGAAGTTACATATGCTGTATGTATAGAACACTTGGATGACTTACTGTTACTGATACGATACATTGAGTCAATTTATGTATTTATTGCAATACTGTTGGAGACACTGCCACTTTTTTCTTTCAATTTATTGTCACTTCATCTTATCATTGTCTTTCTTATTACTGTCATTTTATCTTTTATTGCTGAGCTGACTCATTTTCTCATCCTATACATTTCATTGTATCGTTGACCTTGCGTTAACCTACAAATGAAAAAAAACAAAAACTGAGACTTCTGTCTTTGACTACAACAACTCACTTTCTCAACCTTCTCAACATCATCGACATGTCTTGTTTAAAAACACACGACTGCATGCACACAGGGGAAATGCTGATAGAAAGATTGAATCAATCTTTATTGAAATTATTTCCATGATTTAAAATCAGTTTATTATATAAGCTTCCATTTCACCTCAATTAAGCTTGGTTAGTAATCATCCTTGCCACCTACGGAGAGACAGAAAAAAGTGATGAAATGTCTGGTATTATTTGCCCATTTTGCAACATGGTTACTTGCTATGAAATAATTGTTTAATACGAACCACATTTATAGAGCTTGTTGATTTTCATCTTGTCAAGGTGGCTGAGAGTCGACGCCTGACCCAGCTTTATGTCCTTGATGTTCTGGCCGCTCTTAGGAACGATGGTTGGCTCCCCGTCCTGAGAGTAGGCATACCTAAACATACAAATATTATGTGTTACATCATAACACATAAACCACATTGTAATATATTATTATACTATTAAATTACTTACATCCCAAAGTGCATGATTGAGCCATAGTCATATGGAAGGTCCAGACTGTCAGTCTTGAATTTCTCAAAGTTCCTCAACCGATCTGTTCAAAATTGGAAAATGTATTATACTTAACATTTGTGAACATTCATTTACATTTTTGTTCATTATAAATATTCTTTATTTTACAGTTTGTGGAGATCTCATTCCCCAGTGCCACCCCTCTTCCCGCCCCTTTGAAATTACCCCTCCATATGTTTGGCCACATGATGGTGACATAGTTGTCCCGGTCAAAGCGAGACTGCTCGTGCACAAAGCCTAGAGCATGCATGAATTCATGGGAGATCACTCCAGTCCGGAGGCAGCCAGGGGTCTGAAGAGACACGGTCTGTCTTCCACCACGCGCACCGAGGTAGGACCAACACCTGGATTAGCACACACACACAGACACAGACACACAGACACAGCACATATCATTAGACCATCTCAAGGAGTGAGTTTAGTGCTGCACAGTAAAGCAGGAAAGTAAATATTAAATGATAATTGACGGTTTATACATTTAAATTCTTATTTTTTCTAAAAACCTGCTGCTACTCAACTCTGCGTTTCACATCTCTTCCACAACATTTAACCAAAGGAGTAACATTTTTTAAAAGAAAAACATCAGGGATCAAACTTTCCAAGCAAAGCCTCTCACCCAGACTTCGGCTGGATGTCGACGTAGTCTCGCTGGTGAGTCCGGGGAACAAACCGCACGCAGGTACCTTTCTCTACGCTTTCCATCCCTTTCTTTATCACCTTTGTCTCCATTTCACCTGTTCATTTGTTTAGACAGAGTGGACAGGGAATGGACAATTCATAAATCATCAAATACAAAGTCGGTGTATCTTAAACTGTAATATATTGCATTTGTTTACACTTAGAAAACTCAAATAACATACTGTATTCAGCAGAGAGCCTATATGCAACATAGACATGTCCATCCACCGACTTAGACCAGAGGCAGCTGCGGGCGAAGCAAACTTTGGAGCGCCTTCCAGAAGAAACAGCAATGTCTCCCTCTCTGAGACTGGTAGTGCCGTCTATGATTCGGGAAGCTGAGACAGAAATCAGTGATATTCAGTCTAGACAGGAGCAACAGGAGCTCATTTGTTGTGTAAACTGCAAAAGTATTCAAGTAAATTGCGTGCAACTTACCTTGGAACTCGTTAGCTTTAATGATTTCATCCATCGCTGTCCCATCACGATCTTCACGTTCTTAAAAAGAAAAGATTTTAGTCAGCATGTGTGCACATTAACATTTAGATCAAATCCAAATTGCATTTACCTTTATAGCCAGCTGGGCCCCATTTTGGGCTGAACAAATATTTCTGCAAAGAAAAAGACCGACAAAGTTGTTTGCAATTCTGTTGTTGAACTTGTTAACATTGCATTCCCACTCCAATCCCATGCATATTTACCTGAGCATGTACGGCCGAGAGACAGGTGGAAACCAGGCACAAGAGGATAATCCGTTCCATCTTTGCCAGTCAGGTATGTCTTCAGTGTTGCCATTTTACCTGCACAAACACCTAGCTTTATAGGTGTTCCCAATCACTGTCCACAGATAATACCCATGATTATCTCAGCTAAATTACTATGGTTACTGTTGTTTTTTTTGTGAGCGAGTTTAATCCCCAAATTAGTTTGATTCTTTCATAAACAACAACTCCAACAGTAGGATAATGTGAGGTCTCACTGTGGGTAATAACAGCTCCACTTCAATGACTAGCTTTAAATGAAATGGTTTAATGTTTGGCACAGGTTTTTTTGGGCAATTTTAGGCTTTGGTTGTCTTATACATTTACCAGGAGTGATGTTTTCTTTCTACTGGAGCTAAGCTTGCACAACAGTTGACATGCTATGCTGCGCTGCTAATTTCAGATGATAAGTAACTCTCACAAAACACATGTGTTTTTGTGATCAATTTTTTATCAGTATTTAAGCATAATTATATAGGGTAGGGTTACAAATTGATAGATCACCAATAAAGTAAAAGAATATAATCACAAATGTCCATGTACTAATCAGTACAAAATTGGCAAGCAGCTACAGAAAAAGAAAATAAAAACAAACAAACAAACAGGAAGATGAAAAAAAAACAAAAAACAAACAACAACAAAAAGTCATTTAAATAATAACTTCTGCTGTCATTAAGTAACAGGACTTCAGGTGAATAAGAAAATAGTTTTTGACAATATGTTTGATAAGATAAGATAAGATAAACCTTTATTAATCCCCGGAGGGAAATTCAGGTGTCAAAGAAGCAACATCAGCAAACAGAGTGAAACACAGGAGAGATAAAGGTATACAACAATTATAAAAACAATAATAGAGATATAAAAGATACAGAGTGAATGGGTGAACATAGTGTGTGCAGTCCGTCAATAAATAAATGTAGTATGTGCAATAAATACATGTAATATAATATGTACATATGTGCAGTCTATAAAGTGGTATATAGGATGTACATATGTGCAGTCTATAAAGTGGTATATAGGATGTACAGTGTAAAGTAAGTGTAAAGTGTGCCAGTGGTTAGAGTCCAAGATGGTTGCAGATAGTGCATGTTTACAGTTCTTAAAGTCCTGATAGCATCTCTGCAACCTTCTTCCAGAACTCTGCAACCTTTGGCAAAACACATCTGTTACAAAAACATATTCTCATCCTCAAGATGTTGTTAAAAAATCAAAAATATTACCGCCCGAACAGGGACTTGAACCCTGGACCCTCAGATTAAAAGTCTGATGCTCTACCGACTGAGCTATCCGGGCTCTACCATGCACACCGGAAGTGCTCTATATAAACCAGCGGAAGGTGAAAAGTCGGATACTAATCACGGAAACAGTTCGAATCCCGGTACCGGCAGGCACAATATATCCGACAGTTCATTTCAGAAACACTCAAAATCAACACATAATAATCATGACTGCATTTTCTGGCCTTACATTTCTGTCACAACACGGAAACTCTGCGGTAAGTTGACGCTAACTCTACACTGGCGTCCTGTCTCTCAAGAGCATTGATTTCAAAATACTCCTGCTGGCTTACAAAGCACTAAATGGTTTAGGGCCAAAAAACATTTCTGATCTTCGTTTTATTCGTTTTTATGCACCAAATATCTGGAACAAGCTCCCAGAAACCTGCAGGACCAACTCCAACTCAGTTATTTTAAATCAAAGCTTAAACCTTTCCTGTTTGCCGCTGTTGCCTTTTATTAAACCAGATAATGATCTTATACTGCACTAGAGTTTTTACTCTTGTGTGTTATACTCTATTTTAGCTTCTATCCTAGCTTTTGTTTTTATTTTCTAATATTTAATGTTTTTATAACTGTTTTATTTATGTCTTAATGTTCTTTTGCACTTTGTCGCATGTTCCTTAATGTTTATGTAAAGCACGTTGAATTGCCCTGTTGTTGAAATGTGCTCTACAAATAAAGCTGCCTTGCCTAACAATAGCTAACAATTAGCTAACCTAACTAGCTAGATAGGTTTGGCGAAATACGTTATTATTAAAGCTGCAAATTATCAAGGAAAAATGGCATTAATGTAAAGAAGCGTGCCAACATTACCGGGAGTATTAGTTAGCGTTAGTTACCTCGTTGTTAGCAGACTAATTGATGTTAATTGCAGCAGCAGGTCGCAGAGCTGCAGAGAGCCATCAGAAAGTACCGCCGCAGACTGGAGGAGTTCCGAGAGAGGAGACGACGGGCTGAGGAAGAGATCACTCAATGGTAACCTTACCGGTATTATAGTCCACATATTTAGCATTGGTTTGGTTAGTTTCAGTTGAGTTGAATTTGTTTTTTCTCATGATTAAAATGAAAAGAAAAAAAACAGGTTTTGTCCCCACCTGTGTTCTCCCCGTGACGTTATAGCTGACGTCACTCACTTACAACATTTTTACTTTCGTTCATACCAGGCTTAATTGTTATAGTTGCCAAATCAGTTTTTAGCAACGTAATTGTATGCCAAAATGACAATAGTTGGTTTTATTCTTTTCTCTTTGCTGTTATAATTTGTTTAACTATTTTTAATTTTTTCAGTTCAGTATACATAGGCAACTCTTGAAGGAATGCTCCAAGGAAGCTCATCCAGGTCCCTGAAACACTATTCTTGGGCCCCCTAAATCACTGGAGTACCTTATAAAATCTAATTATTATCAGTTTAAAGGGACTGTTTGTAACTTCTTACACGTATAAATCAATCCGGGTGTGGCTACGCTGTTCAGACTCAGACTCCAACACAAACTACACGGAAGCACCAAAACCGCAAAGTTATATCTAGTGAAGCCCGTCTTGCAAAACAGTGTTGGCCGTGGTTGGAGGACGCAGGGGAGACCGTAGCTTTGGTCTGCAGGACCGGAGTCTCTGCTGTACTCTGCTCCTCTGCCTACCTGCCTGCCTTCACTCACAAGCCGCGCTCGTTCTCGCTATTTCGCTCCGCTCTCACGTGCATGCGCGCACACTACACACTGCAGAAGACTTCGTAGCTCTGAGAATATCTAGTGAATGTACAGTGGACGTTTGTGCAGAAATAATTGCTGCAGCTCCTCCAGACCAACAGAGGTTTCCTGTGTCTTGTGAAGTGACGGGGCTCCGCAGCGACAAACATTATCGTCTCTGACCAAAACTCCAGTGTCTCCCCTGCAATAGGCAGAAAGTTTTTGGCATCATTGGGCAAAAATTCCATAATAACCTTTCAGCATATTGTAACTCAAGTGTTCTGAGAGAAAACTAGACTTCTGCACCTCCTCATTGTTCTATTTTCAGGCTTAAAAAATCCTGTACGAGCCGGTCATTGTTGTGACATAAACCCCGAAATTACATTATCCCTTACGCATATCATACAGTGTTGAATTTGTTCAATTCATGTTTGTCTTATGAGTCCTGTTCTCATTTGCAGTGAGGCAGAAACGAGGCGGAGAGTGGATTTCATAACGGGAAAAGATGCGGTTGTTCTGTCGTTGATGGAACTGGGTCAAGTGCTGCAAGAGGAAAGGCAACTTTCTGAACAACTGAATGGTCAAGCCTCTGAGGACAGGTTAATGTGCTGTGCTACATGCATGGAGAGAGAGAGTGAGAGTGAGAGAGAGAGAGAGTGTAACCTTACATAAACCAAAGTTGTTGCCCTATCCAGAATGATTTCACTATATTTATTGTCTTTCAGAAATGATTTGCAGGAAAGGATGGAGGGCATCACAAACAAGGCGAGAAGCCACGCTGCTGAAATTGAGAAGGTGAAAGAGCAACTGGCAGAGGGAAAAGCTCGTAATATGGCTGGTAAGGAGAGCATGGGGGTCTCTATATACCGGTAGAGTTGTATTTGAAATACAGTTTATAATCTGCTATCTTTCTTTGCCAACAGCGCACGCTTTGATTCAAGCACCGACCGGCAAATCAAAGAGAAATCCAAGCAAATCCAAGTGAATAAAAAATGTGATGTTTGTTTTGTATTTTACTGGCACGCTATTTTAAATTGCATTTGATATTCATAATTAATTGTGTATATATTTTGTTTCACCTAATAAAATGACTGATTTGATCTTATCCCAGAACCACTTGTATTTAATAGCCCAGCAGGATAGCTCTCTAGACATGCTTTGATATGGGACCTGAGGCACTAAGTACATTTACTCAAGTACTGTGATTACACACAGTCTCCATAGTGGTAGTCAGTCTATCCACCAATTCATCCAGTGTAGTAGTAGTTTACCTGAGTACTTGTTTTGGTTTATGAGAGGATATTTGTACTCCTTTTCAGAGGGAAATATTGTACTTTTCTGTAAACCGAGTTATGTTATTGTTTAGATATATGAGATATATTTAACACCTTGCAACATTTTTAATTTTTCCTGCAGCATTTTCTATTTTTCCTTGTTGCTTAAAAATTAATGAATAAATATTGGTTTAGGGAGACGTACATTTGGTCAGTTAAAAATAAAAAGCGAGTGGTCAACTGTTACAGTGGCTGTCAACCCTATAATGCATTAAATATTTGAAAGGTGCATTTGTGGAAGAATATGAATATCCTTTATTTAAACTTTATCTGACTTTATTCTGGAAATCTGAGATTTTTTTTCCCTCAATGTGGCCCTAATACTCTGTAGTACATTTGCTCTTTGGCCCTCACTGCATTAGACTTATATACTATATACTTGGACTATAAACTGTGTTACCTTCATCACAATGCTCAAATGTTTTGCGGCACCAGACAGATTTTCTTTTTTTCTTGTTTTTTTGCATAAAATGGCTCTTTTGATAGTAAAGGTTGCTGACCCCTGACCTATGATAATAAGTCATAATTTATTAGTTGATATATATTTTTCTAAATCTGCAAAGTAAGTAGAAACTAAATGTAGTGGAGTAAAAAGAGCAATATATGCCTCAAAAATGTAGTGGAGTAATGTAAATACTCAAGTAAAGTAGGCTACGAGTACAATGTAAATGTAGTTAGATTCCGCCACTGGCTGTAGAAACAAGGGGAACGCCTTCGCTTTATTGACGCTCTCGGGCTTCCGTAGATGTGTCATGTGAGGAAACACGGTAACGCAACTGAACGCAACGTAGTGCTGCTTTACGAGACCTCCTTTTATGGTAAGTTGTTTGCTATTTTTAAGTTAGTTCATTGTAACTTACATTAGCTGTAATATACTGATAATACCTGTTAGAAAAAGGTAGACTGCACCTCCTTTTAATGAAGATAATGTCTGTTATCAACACTACACGTGTCGCTCAGAGAGCACATAGTCACAGTTACATCAGATCAGATATTATAATACATGTTGCCAGCTCATGACAGTAATGTTGTAACAGCTGGACTAAGCTGTTAACAACAGACTAGTGTAGTTAATTATTGTGGATAAGTCTGAACGAACCGTATTATTTTCTTACAGTATGTTTCTGTTTCTTGTGTCTTTACTTACAGTTCAATGAGGTAAAATAATAATAAAACAACAATGACGACTGGAGCAGACCACCGCTGCATCTTTACTTTGAGCCCAGATGATGAAGCTCTGGTCGGACTGAGAGAAGTGAACTCAGTCCTGAAGCAGCCTGTCAACACTGAGCCAGCCTCAGACGGTATGTATGAATGAATATGTAGCTGTGGGGGTTTCTGTAGTAAATAAAACACATTATTTTACTGTCTATTAACATTATTATTATTACAGATTATGTATTATATTTTTTATTGTGCAACATAAAGCAGGTTTAGTTTGATCTATCTGTTAATAATTTGTATTTTCATGGATAATTACATAAGACTTTGTGGCACATGATTTGTTTCTGAATGTTAGTTGTACATGTTTTATAATGTGTATTATGTTTATTACCTTAATTTTCTTAATTTATGTACAAAATAATTGTTATGAGGTTAAGAGATCTGCCCTCCCTCATGTCCTTGTGTGTCTCATTCAAAGTGCCTTAGAAATCTGTATTTGTTTCCTTCCTCATGTTATTGCAGCTTCAGCAACTTATACAATCATCATCCCATTCTTTCCTACTGTATTTTCATTTTACAGCTGTCTCTTTGTTTTTACACAAAATTTCACAACTTAAAACAAAGGGGAGAGAAAAAACACCAAAAAAACAAAACAAGACTTCATCTTAAACTATAATTTCAATTGAATTCAGAGAAAAAAGGGAGGAAACATACTTAAATAATCCAAAGAATTAAAATTAAAAAAAGTAAGATAAATACATTTAAATAAAAATAAATGTGGTGAAGGGTCGGAGGTCAGGGAGGGGAAGTGTGTGGAAAGGGTATGTGTTGTATGGGGTTTTACTGTCTATTTGATCCTTGCTTTGTATTTCCTTGTTCATATAGAGTTGGAGGACAGATCTCCAGAGGATGAGAGACAGCGGGAGTCCAGTCTGGTCAGAGAGGTGTCAGACAAGATGCTCTGTTCAGCCTGCAAATGCCTCTTTATTAGTCGAGAGGAACAGGTGACCACACAGCTTCAAACTCTCTATTAATAATACTAATAGATCTGTTGATGTACTGAAGACTGTACATCGGCATGGGTTGTCTTTTCTTTTTTTTTTTTAAATACTTATACTTCAGTAATTCTTTGTCTTTGTCTTTATTTTCAGACGGAGCACTACAAGCTGGACTGGCATCGCTTCAACTTGAGACTAAAGATTTCAGGAATGCCACCAGTCACAGCGGAGGAGTTTGAGAGGAAGACTGGAGCTGGTGAGGAAACCTAAACACCTAAACAAGAGCAGCGAAGTGTTTGTAACAGCTGATTGATTTCCAGTTATTGCTTTACAGGAGACATGTCGAGTATCTCAGGCTCAGAGTCCGACTCGGATGAAGAAGACTCAGATAGTGAGAGCGGGGGAACAAGCAGCAACGTCACTGGCACTGATAACGAGAGCTCAGTGGAAACCAGTTTATTTACTGGCCGGCCCTCCAGCAAGGTGGTTTTCCAGAACTCAGCCGGACAATATCTGTGGGTGTACCGCAGCATTCTGCAGGGACAGGTGAGGCTCAGCAGGTACAGTGTGTGATGTGTATGCTAACAGACATTTGATATTTTTTGTTAATGAATGTTCTGTTGTTGTAATATTTCAGTCAGATGATGATGCAGGATCCTCCCTGAAGGCCATAAGTAAGAACACGGTGTGGGTCGTTCTCATGACGGGTGGAGGACACTTCGCTGGTGCAGTATTCCAAGGGTGGGTGGAGAGTCTGTTGGCTGGTTTGTTTTCACTATCTTAGACCACTGGTTCCCAACCTGTGGGTCCTAACCCCCACTAGGGGTCACCAAAACTTCACAGGGGGTCACAAGGCCTTCTTTATTTTGTAAGGGGTGCAAGACAACTTTTAAAAAAATATACAGGTGGCCTATAGCTCAGCATTTCATTCATTTCTGTGAAGAAAACTAAATCCAATTAGTTTTTTGTTTTTTTTAAGTTTGGATTATTAATTAAGAGATATACAGGATAAGGGCACGCTGAAGACCTGAACACAAGTAATATTCATAGAGCCGTCCCTTTCTGCTAAACAGCCTCGTCCTGCATTAGAAAAGTACGCAGTTAAAGCAACCAAATAGCTAATCGAACGGCGGCCAAGTGTGAGGGAGAAGAAAGCATTGAATTTGTCCAAAAAGAAGCCTATTAAGTATGTATTAATGTTAAAAATATTTTTTAAAAATACATTATACAGACAAAGAGTTGTATTAAAAGTTTCTACAAATAACAGGAAACTCATCTCGGATGCAATATTCACAGTAATAATCAATAATCTGCTCAAAATTCATCCAAATCGCTTGTTTTACACAAACTTCCTGCAGTTACTGCATTCACTATTTGGGTTAATTGTACAGTTTTTCTGTTGTTGTGGACTACATGTACGTACCGTGCATGCGTCGATGCATGACAACGTTTTGTTTACTATCACAGTACGTTTCTTAATTTTCTCCCGGCGTCCCGTCTCTCCCTCCATGTATGCCAGATAGCTGAAATTATGTTTGAAGAAAGTTTGAATCTGATATGTTTGAATAATGCCGGATAAGTGTACATTTAATATTTAATAGCTCTCTAATGACCGGTACAATTAGAGCCATGAAATATTGTGTAGTATGCAGGCTACATACTTGTGTTGCCACATTGTTTTTCAGACTTGCGTCCGGAAATAATTTTTATAATCAAATGCTTTAGAATACACTGATGGTACAGTCGGTTCTGTTTACCCTCATCCTTGAAAGCCAGTGCCATTAAGATATAAGTACTTGTAATGCTATTTTTTAAATAAAGGACAATAATTCACATTTGGAGTGAAGAATACAATACAGTTCTGTTTGCGTACTGATAGGTTGTGAATGGGTAGGATATTTTTGGGGCTTCTTGAAAAGTAATGGAAAGGTTTTGCAAATTTGTCCATGAGAATATGTGGGAACCCTGTAAAAGCACAGCCAGCTCAGTAGCGGTTGAGCATCTGCCCAATACAGTTTATTATTTTTACAGAAAAGAAGTCCTTCAGCACAAGACCTTCCACCGATACACGGTGCGAGCGAAGCGAGGCACTGCTCAAGGACTCCGAGACTCTCAGAACCGCAGCCACACGCCCAAGTCTGCAGGAGCTGCTCTGAGGCGACACAATGAGGCGGCGCTCGTCAAGGCAAGATTAGTTCATTTAACAGCGCTGTCATTGTTTCCTTTACAATGATAGTCTTCCATTTTACAAACTAATTTAGCTGTGATTCTTTTTCCTATGGCTAATGATCTATGTAATGCTGATGATGCTTTCGGCTAATTTCCATTAATTTTTCTCTAGTACCAATCAGAGTTTCTGTCAGGGTATCCATCCTCCTCTGAGAGGCAATTTTATTTACGTTGTGAGAGTGTGCTGATGCATTCACAAAGCGTAGGTGCTGCGTCTGTGTAAAAGATGCTTATTCCAAAAGGCCCATTTGAGAGTGCAATTGCATATCGTCAGAATACAACTCCCAAAAATGGACTGCAACAATTTTCTTGTTAAACACTTACTGCTCATTTTTATTATTGTTCAACGCTTTAATTAAATTGAGTTTTACAAATTAATACAATTCTAAAGTAAACCATGTAAAATGTTTCGGTGTAGTCCATTGCCTGCAGTGTATTATACACCTCAGTTATAAGGTGAGGTAGCAAGTTTAACACTTGTATAACCTTTTGCAGGACATCCAGGATCTTCTGGTCAGCTGGGCTGAACACTTGAAGGAGGCCTCTGCCATATTCCTACGATCCCCTAGTTACAATAAAAGCATCTTTTTTACTGGTCGTGCAGCTCCGTTTGACAAAAAAGATCCCAGGATCCACACACTCCCCTTTGCCACGCGCAGGGCGACCTTTCGGGAGGCACAGAGGGTACATGAGGTGCTTTCCACCGTCAATGTTTATGGTAAGCTGAATTATATCCTTGGAATAATGACATGTTATCTGCTAAGCCAGGGTATAATCAATACCAAAATATCTTGTTGCAGGGAAAGACACAGACATGTCTGCAGTCTTAAGTCCGTCTAAGAAGGCCTGGAAAAAATCTGTCAAACCCACAGAGCAAATAAATACCAATCAAGAGAAAGGTAAGCTTAAGAGGTTAACATGTACACTGTAGAAGTAAACTGTATTGAAATCTATGTGGATACAATATCTTTACTAAACCTAGATGTTAATATATTGCTGTTTCAACACAAAGTTCATTAATGGCCGGGCAGCTCTGCTGTCCTAAATCTGCCTTCCCATGCATGAAAATAAAGCAAACTTTGCACATAGGTCCAGTCCTATGCTGAACTTCTTCATCTGGCTTTGTGGGCCAATAGTCCTGATGGTGGCGCTACAGCAACCGTCTAAAATTCATAACAAATCAATCGTACGCGTTAGAACTGTGCAACCTTCACCAAAAGTCTCCCACGTTTTTTTGTTTAAACAATACTGTACACAGCCACTGCAAATTCTTGCTAAATAAAGCTCCAATGTTTATGAAAATAAATGGCAAAATGTTGAGGTCATTGTAGATGTAGGGTGGTAAATTTCAGAATTTTATCTCAAAAACTGCATTTTTGACATTATTTTGACTTCTATCATCATGTGAACCATTGCAGTCAATAGAAATCAAGCATTTTTAAACATCAGTTTGTCACTTATGGAGCAATCAATCTTTATAAAAATAAATTACAGATATCTCTACGTTGTCTAGATGAAGTACGCAAATTCTTTGTCTCAAAAACTGACTTTTTGAAACTAATTTGAAATCTACCTTTACATGCAACCCTGGCGATTGCCTCAGTCAAAGTGTGATGTCATAGTGTGAAGTGGTAGTTTCCCCCCGAGCAGTAAGCTCACCAAGATAGTGACATGTTCTTGGTGTCTGAGTTTGTGAGTTTGAGACCCGATCGAGGCCGAATTAACATGCTAATGTCTTAAAGGATTAATGATGATGGAGCGTCCTGTATTTCTCATTTGTCTTCCTCCTCTTCTTATTCCTCCTCAAATTGCCTGGCCCCGACTCACAGCGGTGCAGCAGCTATAATTTACTGTGAATTTTGGTATTTTTGGCATCAGCAGATGAAAACCATGAAAGCTCTGATGAAGAAGAGGGTGGAGAGATCCAGCTGGAGATGGTGGAGATGACGATAGGAACTCTGGACCTCAGGGAGTCTGAAATCTATCCATCCAGGCACCGGAGAAGGAGGAGGAAAAAGAAGGAGGAAACCAAGCTGGAAAATGAGGGTAAGTCTGGTCCAGAGTGTCGTCACATAGGACATGCTCATCTATCACATAAAAGTTTTGCTAGATGTATGAAATTTCACATCCATGTGTGACAGAATTGATAAACACAGAAGCAGACAATCAAGAGGAGGTAGTGTTGGAGGCTACGACAGCAGAAGACGCCCCTCCTGAGACAAAGAACAAGAGGAAGAGGAAAGCACAGAGTAAGAAACAACTGGAAGGTAAGTGTTTCTTTCTCACGATTGTTCATTACGTTTACATCTTGCCACCTCTAATATATAATGTTTTACTTATTATTTAGCTTTCTGTGTCTTTAGAAAACGTTGAGTCGTCAGAGTATGGCCTGAGGGATGAAGTGTTCACAGCCTGTAAGGTGGGGGATGTGGACGCTCTACGTAGACTCCTTCAGCTACCTGGAGACACATCAGAGCAGTCGGAGAGCAACGCTTCCGATGTCCCCAGTCCGCTAACTCTCCTTAATAAGCCCATAGACTCGTCAGGGTTCACTTTGCTGCATGTTGCCTCAGCAGCTGCGCAAAAGGCCGTGGTCAGGCTGCTCCTGGATGAAGGAGCAGACCCGGCCTGCAGGTATAAAAAATATACAGTCAAGTGTAGTAAAGGTAAAATTTCAGTGTGATAATTCGCAGTGAACCTATGCCCAGATTTAAACAATATTTCTGCAATATTCCTTTACAGGGATAACAAAGGGCAGACCCCGTATATTGTCGCCCCCGACAAAGACACAAGGAACGTCTTTCGTAAATACATGGGTGAGAATCCTGACAAATACGACTACAGCAAGGCGCAGGTAAGAACATACAGTCTAACTTTTGACGTGTGCCATTAAATGCAAGCAGAGCACTTATTTTTTACACTTGTGCATAGGGCTGCCCAATTAATCAAATATTAATGGCAATCACGATTTTAGCTTTCCCACAATTAAATGAAAATGATCGGCTGCGATATTGATGTTTAAAATGCATGCTCTGCTCAAAGAAAACTCGGCTGCATATCGATTCAAGTGCTTCCTAAACTAACAGACAAACTTTCCTGAATGTTGCGGCTGCAGTCCAGAGTAGAAGAGTAATATACAGTCTTATTTTCTATATTATTTTCTATTTTCTATTTTCACTAAGTCTTATTTTGATGCAAAGATGAAAGTGGTGTGAAAGTGAAAATGCAATACAAATATTTTGTCCCTAAAATTAATAAATAATCAGGATCTCAATATTGATAAAAAATAATCGTGATTATCATTTTGGCCATAATCATGCAGCCCTACTTGTGCACCTTTTAGGTCCCTGGGCCGCTAACGGCAGAGATTGAATCCAAAAAGACGGAGAAGAAAAAGGTGCAGAAGGCACTAAAAAAACAGCGAGATAAAGAGCAGAAGGAGGAAAAGAGGAAACAAGAGTTGGAGGCAGAGGAAAAGAAGAGGTTTACATCTCTGACTGATCGTGAAAAGGTGAGTTATTGTGTATTTTATCTCTGATATTCAGTTTTTTTTTTGTTTTTTTTTTGATACCCTGAAAATGTGTGGTTTATGGTTACAGAGAGCTCTGGCAGCAGAGAGGAGGTTAGCGGACCAAGTAGCTGCAACAAAAGTCGGCATCTCTAATGTCAAGTAAGCCATTCTCTCAATTAGTCATAATGTAAATTACTTTAAGCATCACTGTAAATCCTTTTTTACTCAGAAATCCAATGTGCTTTTTATTTGTCTTTGTCTCCAGGAGGTGCTGGACTTGTGGGGAGTCCCTGCTTGGGAAGATCCCATTTCAGTACCTGGAGTATTCGTTCTGCACTCCTCGCTGTGTCCAAACACATCGAAAAGCCAACGCTCCTCCAGGCAAGACCTAACACCCATATATATATATATATATATATATATGTATAACACCCATGTGGAACATCTGAGTTGGAAGGAAGCTTCCTCATTTACACTAAAAGTGAATTCTAATATGGCTGTGTCTTGCCAGGGTGCTAGTTTCATTTTCAACTCTAAAACATACATTTTAAATATAATTGTATTATGCCAGATGATCTCAGACAACTGGATTCATATACTGTATTGAAATAATGTAATAAAGGTATAATTTATTTACAGTATCTGCAACTATGGAAAAGGTAAAAAAAAGCAAATGCAATAAAAAAAACTGTAATACTGATTGTTTGTATATCGCTGTAATTTTTTCACAGGCGTCAGTGAATGATGTTCAATGTTTGACTGAAGCTACTGTTTTAAAGCAGATGACATTGGATTGTGATGATAAAGAACTGGCTACACTGAAAATCTGAAGTGATTGAAAATAATGGTGCAACAGAAATAATGCAGGAAAAAGCACTTTGCAGTTTTTGTTCAGATGGCTTCAGTCAAACTTGCTTTATACAGATATTGGGATGTACTGTAGTATTCCTACAGAGAGTTGAGAAAATGTTGTGCTACAAATCTCTGTGCGCTCTGTTAAGTCTTTTCAGCGATGACATTAAGCAGAGGTCGGTCCATGAAGAGAACCCGTAGGTGAGCCGGGGCTCCCTCCAGCTCCAGTACTGTGATGTTGTTGGGCAGGATGGGGCTGAGCAGCGGTCCTGGGACATATAGAGTCTGTTGAGGGCCTCTGGCTGGCCAGTATCGTCCCAGATTCATACCATTAATCCAAACCTGACCCTGATATAAGAGAGATAAAACGATAAGGATACAGTTATTTTTTCCCCTGGAATCATGAGGTAAACCCTCATTGAAATTAAAGGAATACTTCAACCACAAAATGACCATTTGTATATCAATTACTCACCGCGTGTCACCTTCATTCTTCGTTCACCAAGGACGCATGCGAGAAAAAGTTTTCTTCAAGGTAATACGCGGTGAGTAATTGATAGACAGATGGTCAATTTAAGGGTGAAGCATTCCTTTTAAGTGTCCCCCGTCAAAAAAAATCAACATTACCTTTGTCCATTCATTGAGCTTGAGAAAGGTGTCCCAGGTAAGGCCGTTGGGCTGTAAGGTCCCCGTGTACAAGGCTGGTCCAACTGAAGCGTCTCTCTGAGAGGCGGGGGAGAAGTTGTGACTGTATGAATGAGGCCATCCACGAGCGATGGCTCCATCGATGTCCAGAGGGTAGATCTGCCAGTCGGTCAGTACATCTTTACCCAGGATCAGGTTGCTCAAGAGGCCCTGCAGGACACACAATGTTAACCAGCTAAATCACAGTAGCATCAAACAGGTGGGAATAGTCTTCATTTTCATAATCGCTTTAGGGTTTGTGGTATTAACACCTCTAACAGGAACTGGCCCTGGTACTTTGGCTTTATCAATCTTTATGTTTCTTTGAGGAATATTTCAAATATGTAAACAGATGGAGAATACGAAGAGTTCGAGCACTCTGGGGATACCACTTTGTTCGTAAATATTTATTTTGGCAAATGAAAGAGATATTTCTGTTTGTGTATACCCCATCATGTAAAACTTGATATGACATTTAGTTTGATAACAACGCTTTAATGTCATTTATATATTTGGTGATCTTTCTCAAATGTGTAAGCCTAGTTTGATGCAAAGCGAAGGATTATAATATCAATACTTTTCTATTTGCTGGGTTTTAATGAGGTCAAAACAAAAAACGTGAAAGATTGATTTAGTAGTTATTACTAGATTTACACATGCAGCATTGAATTTTGCGGACCCCAATATCAACTAAACAGGAGCGTTAAATAAGTGATTGTGTGAGCAGAAAAAAAACAATGTAATTTACTCTCTGGTATTGGACTTGCCTTGTAGTCATTGATCTTGCTGCCAAAGTTCACCCTGCCCATGTTCTCAACGAGGACGTCCACAGTGTCCCCCTGCTGTCCAGTGACGTTCATTACCAGCACCGTGTCTCTCTGCAACAGACCCTGGAAAACCTGTCCACACAGACACACACTTGTGAGTGTGAACATTAATAAATACAAAATGAACAAGTAAGAATTACAATTTCATAAACGATCATGCCTGATCTCAACCTGTGATGTTTTCCCTACACCTGACATGAAAAATGTGATTGGCTAGACAACAACAGTTCATTGTAAAGGCTCACCCCATTGACGGACACATATGCACGGTCATGAACCCCATTCAGTGGAGAGATAAGTGGCGTGGGCTCGGAGAGGTCCCGGGGTAGCGTGGTCCGATAAAGCATGAATCCATAGTACTGTACACAATAGACATGACAGGTTGCAGACACAACAGTCTAGAAGTTCTCCATGTTTCAAGAGGTTTACTGCCACTAACTACAACACCAGACACCATTAGCTGTTGCTGCCTTTTAGACAGACACCATTAAAAGGATCCCCATTAGCTGATGGTGTCTGAAATGCGGTACATTATATTCATCATATACATACTTTATACAACATTGATTCATTGTACATTCATTTACATCATATTTGACAAATTAATCTATGTATTAGCCTCGAGGGCCATTACCAGGGAACAAGAACTAAACATTATACATGACCAACACAGGACTATCAATCAGCTGCTTAATTAATGCATTGTCAAATGGTATTTGCATGATGATTTGCTATAGGATTGAAGTATGTAAAGAGGAGCAGTTATTCCAATGATTGATGGCACGATAAATTACTTTTTTAAGAGTTTGGGCGAGGTAACATGATGTGGCCGTCACCATACCTGTTTCATCTCTTCAAACGTCAGAGGATGCTGGGATTTCACCGGCCCGAGAGGTGAGAGGGTGTTCAGTAGACCGCCGACTTTGCCAACCTGAAAAAAGTGTCCACTATTGAGATCAATCACAGCAACTTCTGGCTCTTTAAAAGCTGAAATGGTATTACCTTTTTCAGGGTCACGAAGCCATAGGCAAACTTCGGTGTTGCTGGTGGCATGGGCCCAGAGGGAATATCTCTAAACTGTAGAGAAACAGTGATGCGTTAATCGTATCATAGACATGTGAACAAGTGTAATCAGGACATCCACCTTAGTGGGTGTCGGTTTATTATAGTACCAGCTTAATGACGTCTCTGATGGCCAACAGCTTCTCTGTGGGGTCTCCTGCCTCCGACAGCGGGGCGTCGTAATCATAACTAGTCACTACTGAGCGGAACCTCGTGTCATGATCGGCGCCTTCGTGGGGTTACAAAGAGATGGACGCATCACAAGCTGAGCCTTTATCCTCATAAATGAGCAACTGAGATACTGATGATGGAAACCAGTGACTTTACCGTTCCAGTAGCCAAAGTTGGTGCCTCCTTCAAACATGTACCTGAGAAGAGAGACTGTGTGTCACTTAGTGGGGATACTTGAGTTCATTACACAGACTAGGGCTGGGCGATATGGCCAAAATATTCTATCACGATATAGGTCATTTCATATCTTGATAACAATAGATATCACAATATATAGCATGTTTTCTGGAAATTCAATAAATAAATTGTCCAAATGAAATGACCAGGAACAATTAGGGCCTCAGACTCACTTTCTGTTTTTAAATCTAATCTTAAAACTCACCTGTTGCTCTTAGCTTTCCCCTAAGGTTTTTTTTAATTACTATAATTTTATAGTAGCTTTTAATTGCATGTTTCTTGTGTAAAATTGTATTGGGATTGTTTTACCCTTTGTGTGAGGCACCTAGAGATTTCACTGTATTTTAACGTGTGCTATATAAATTAAATGAATTATTATTTATTATAAATGAGTTTTAAGTGAAATTGTAGAGAAAAAATAAATAAATACAGACCTAGCCTATATTGCGATAGAAACGATAAAGAAAAATAGAAATTTTTATATAATTTTGACGATATATATATCGTCATATTGCCCAGCCTTAACACAGACGGGTGCTTTTCACCTCTTGGGAACATTTTTATCTCAAACTGGTGATTGATGCATCCTCAAGAAAAGGCTGGAAATATTCTATATTCATGGGATTTGTTGACAATAAGAAAATCTAGAACAATGCCAGGAAGGTTTGTGAAGAGAAGAGGAAAGTTTGCAAGTGTTTGTGGAGACCTACATGTTGACGTTGGCCCCCATGGTTAGCATCTCTGCCAGCACTCTGCTGACCTTCTGAGCGTTAACCACAGCATGCGGATCTGCCCAGTGGTCCAACCAGCCAGTGTAGAACTCTGAGTTCACCTGTAACACCATTTAAAACATCATTTGCTTGGTATAATGAGTCCATAACTACTGCATGTTGAGATTAGTGAATTAACATGTAACTAACCAGCGGCCCTCGAGGTTCAAACCGTCTTTGCCGGTTGAAGGCTTTAGATATGTTGGTGTCTGTATGAGGGGATAAATAATAGAAGTTGCGACTTTCCGTATGAATAGCTTCAGAAAGTACAGGATGCTATCTTGTTAATCATTTTCATACAATACCAACCTGTGCCAAAGTCCACGGTGGCGTATAATCCCTCCAGAGACCCACATGTCATTTCCCTGTCTGTGTTTCCATCGGTGGTGAACAGGACCGTCTCTTCACCCAGAAAGAAGCGGAACAGAGTCCGCAGGTGACGCATGTAGTTGTAGTCACAAGCGAAGTAACTTCCATATTCATTCTCCACCTGCAGCCGAAGAAGATGATTAATTAGAACCAATATTAAAATAATAACTCATAAAAAAACAGTTAATGCTCTACCTGGACAGAAATGATGTTGCCCCCGTTGGCATACAGCCAAGGCTTCATTTTGGGCAGGAGAACAGCAAGCCAGTTGCTGACTGCCTGGACATAATCTGGAGCGGAAAAAGACAGATCAATAGCTTATTACTATTAAAAAAAAAAAAAAAAGACAGACACATACAGTTAGTGCATGTTATACCTGCGTCAGCTGAGCGAAGTATGATGTTTGGTTTCTCAAGAAGCCATGCTGGCAATCCACCCTAGGAAGGAAGACTAAATGTTGTTTTGTTTTTTAAAATATCAACAGGAAATGGACATATTGAAAGTCACTGAAAGAAAGCAGACAGGAAGCAGTTGGAGATCGTGTTTTAGATTTCTTAGTAAGGTTACTTATCAGTCCCGGTTATCATGATGATGAGTCTATTTCTCACTAAATGGTATGCACAAATGGTAAACTGGAATGTCCAATTACATCTATCCTTTTGAATGGTTTTAAATATGAAATACATGTTAAATATAAATCCCGCTAACATCGTAGTAACACAGTTGCCCCTAATCTCCATTTACAAAAATGTGATGGGTGAATCTTTGAATCCGTACCTCTTGTTTTAATCTATTTTAGGGCTGCAACTAACGATTATTTTCATTGTTGATCAATCTGTCAATTATTTTCTCGATTAATCGATTAGTTGTTTGGTTTATAAAATGTCAGAAAATGGTGAAAAATGTCGATCAATGTTTCCCAAAGCCCAAGATGACGTCCTCAAATGTCTTGTTTTATCCACAACTCAAAGATATTTAGTTTAATGTCATAGAGGAGTAAATAAACCAGAAAATATTCACATTTAAGAAGCTGGAATCAAAGAATTTTGATTTTTTTTCTTAAAAAATTACACAAACCGATTATCAAAATAGTTAGCGATTCATTTTAATTAATTGACAACTAATCGATTAATCTTTGCAGCTCTAATCTATTTGTGATATCCCATCTTTTGTTTCTTTTCTCAATTTTCTATAATGCCACATTGTAATTTTTGGTTTAAAACACTTTCTTGATAATGTAAACTCATTGTGCTTTAGGTTGTAATGTTGTGAACTCATTTTGTTACTCACCATTTCCCACTCTGCACAGATGTACGGTCCTGGACGCAGGATGACCAGCAGACCCGTCTGATTGGCCAGATTCAGAAAATGCTCCAGATCTCGGTCCCCTGTGAAGTTCTGGACCCCCTGTACCGTTTCATGGAAGTTCCAGGGCACATATCTGTGTGGAGGCAGAGTAAATGAACAGTAAAGAAAGAGCATAAATATGCAGCTAAGAATGTGACGTGTTGAACTTACACTTGGATAGCATTGAGTCCAGTCATGTACATCTTGACGAGCCGGTCCTTCCAGTAGTACCGTGGGATTCTGGAGTAGTGAATACTGCCTGAGATGTACTGAAAGGGCTTCCCATCTTTCAGGAAACAGTTGTTTTTGTAGTCTATAGAGAACGATCTTCCTCCAGAGACCTGCAACAGATGGCATGGTATCTGGTAAGGTGTATTTTTAAAACATTGACTCTGTAATCTCCATTACATACAATCAGTGGTTGAATGTAACCAGTATTTACTCAAGTATTGTACTTAATTAAGTACAATTTTGAGGTATATGTACTTTACTTGAGTATTTCCATTTGATGATACTATATACTTCTACTAAACGACATTTTGGAGGCAAATATTGTACTTTTTACTCCACTACATTTATTTTGAAGTTTTAGTTACTTTGCAGATTTAGATTATTAATACTAAATATAAAATCAATACATTATTCTATATTATTATAGGTTAAGTCAGTGGTTCCCAAACTTTTTCATAAAGGACCACTAAACTGACACAAATTAGACCATGTTAGACCCCCATTTGATAAGTTTTTGTCTCAGGGTCCCCCATCTGATAGGATTTTGTCCCAGGGTTCCCCATCTGATAGGATTTTGTCTCAGGGTCCCCCATCTGATAGGATTTTTAATTTTAGATGTTTTATTACAGGAATTGTATGAAACCTATGACCAAAATAGTCATACATTCAGTCATTGTGTTAGTTATGGATGGAATTATAGTAAAATTAAATTATTATTTGCTGGAGACCCCCTGTAAGGACCCCTTTGAAAACATCTGGGTTAATATACCCAGCAGTGAAGTAATTAAAATTAGCCCCTTACCTTTGCCAGCTGCAACATGTAAATATAATTCAGTGATATTGTATATCATTCTGAAATGGGTGATTCCTATTGAGTACTTTTGGTGCTTATTAAGTATATTTTGATGCTAATTCTTATGTATTTACTTGAGTAAGATTGTGAATGCATGATTTTTTACTTGTACAATAAAATATTGCTAATTTTACTTAAGTAAAGGTACTTCAGGGGATAATATTAGCATTAGAATATATTGTGCACTTTTTATCTGTTAGCCTTGAATTCAAAGAGAGTACAGATACACTGGTTCCTACTTTAACTGGTATTAACAGGAACTGCAGACCTGTGAGAGATCATCAGGTGACTGTTTCTATTAATAAAGTTTAGTTTAGTTTCTTACCAAGTTTCCACTGACAGATAAACAGGCGAGGTTCACTGCGACGAAGAGTAAGACACCAGCAGCCATATCCGCTGGCTTCCCAAGAGGACTTAACCTAAAACTAATCCATCATCACTCATTAACATTATGGTATTATTACTGTTTCATGTGTGTTAATACAGCTGTGCTGCTCTCAGTCTGTGAACAGCAGCATCATCAACATCCTGCCCGCTTCTCTAAAGCTCTGTCACGTGATTCAGGGTCCTAAAGCCCGTCGGGTTCACCTCAGACTCCTGACTGTTTGTAAAGTTCCCCACAGTATAGCTCTCTGCATGGTTGACCTCATTCACTACACAAGTTATAGACAGTCCTCTGTTTATTATTTGGGGAATAAAGAATAATAATAATGAATGTACAGTAACTACACTTAAAGGGACTGTTTGTAAGAATCAGAAATGCTTGTTAACAGCGACATCTGTGGCCGTTAAGTCAACGAAAGTCAGCGTCGGGCTCGCGCTTGCTCGCTTTACATAGACATGAACGAGCATCGCTCAAAACAGTGAGGTGACACACGTCAGCTAAAACCACAATATCACTCTATATCTCACCTGCTTGGCAGTAATGTTAGCTGACCAGACGAAGGTCTCTCTAGGAATCAATGCTGATCCTAGTGTTGGCTTTTCCTGCTTCAGCCTCCCGACCACGGCCGGAGACGATAAAGTAACTTGCTGCGGAGCCCCGTCATTTCACAAGACATGGAAAACCTCTGTTGGTCTGGAGGAGCTGCAGCAGTTATTTCTGCACAAACGTCCACTGTACATTCACTAGATATTCTCAGAGCTAAACTAACTCTCCTGCAGTGTGTAGCGTGCGTGAGTGGAGTGAAATAGGCGAGAACGAGCGAGCAGAGTACAGCAGAGACTCCGGCCCTGGAGACCAAAGCTACGGTCTCCCCCGCGTCCTCCGACCGCGACCAACACTGTTTTGCAAGACGGGCTTCACTAGATAGAACTTTTAGGTTTTGGTGCTTCCGTGTAGTTTGTGTTGGAGTCTTGTCTGAACAGCATAGCCACACGCGAGCACGCATGGGACACTGACCCAGATTGATTTATATGTGTAAGAAGTTACAAACAATCCCTTTAAAGGGGGCATATGAAAAACTAACTTTTTCAGTGCTAGTGCACATAAATGTAAGGTATCTGGAGTGCCTACCAACCCACAAACTGTGAAATAAGACAATCCAGTCAGTTTTTTTTGTGGGCCGCCCAGATCGAAAACATGTGATTCAACAAGCCATTCAGATTTCGCTCCCATTCCTAAGTCACATGCAGGCTCACTAGAATAAGAGACAGAGACAGGCTAAAACAGAGAGTTTCAGACAGAGGGTGAATACAGGTGTATTCAGATAGACGGTATGAGAAAAATCAAGTGTTTTTTTTTAACATTAAAGGTGCTATTGATAACATTGGTAACATTCAGCAACTAGAAGTCGCATTCTCCCTCCCCCGTTCCATTGCATTTACTTCACAACATGTCGTTGCCAGGCTCTTACCGTCAATCTCAGCCATTTATCCGTTTTTTCCACACTAACTGACGACCCAGAGATACCACGTGATACCAACGTTATTTTACTATTGGCTCACAAGCCTTGTTAGAAGTGGGAACCAAACGCCAGATATCTTCCACAGAGATAAACAAAACCTTAATTTTGGACCCGCCAAAATGTTTTAAATGATTAATTCAGAATCATAATTTTTTTCAGGAAATGCACCTTTTTAAAGGCTCTGTAGATGTTTTTTGTTTTTTTTAAATATATGTCTACATACAAATATTAACAATAAGACCTTTAAAAAAGAACCTGAAAATGATTATGATATGTCCCCTTTAACACTTAATGTATTTACAGTTTGACCACCAGATGTCATTGTTCATCTTAATGAGAACAAAATAAGTATGATAAAAAATATCTCAAAATAAGTAACATGTTAATACTTTTGGTATACAAATAGTTTAATGCTGGTTGAAGTATCCATACTATGGAGACGGAACCTGCCAAAATAAAAAAATAAATACAAAATAAATAAATAATATATATAATCAAATACGTCAACTATCTAAAATAAATAATGATGAAATAGAATTAAATAAAATTAAAGTATAAAACTGTGTAGGCTAAGGAAAAAACAAACAGAGCCACTATGTGCCATAATGCTGTCACAACATGCTGTCATACTATGCATTATATAGGTTGAGAACAATTCCATTGTGTTTGGCATGGCAAGATAACAAAGCAGCCAGTTCAGGAATGGTTTGCTTTATTATAGCTGCAGGACATGGCTCTGCCTCTGTCCGTCTTTTCATGTTGTTTGAATGACGGTTCAATGTCAACCTTTCATCCTAAAACTCACATATTTATTCAAGGGTTTCAAGGGACTTTCAATAAGCCGACCAGGACCCTGTGACAGACATTTTCATTTTGTGATGAGATGGTAACGTTGGTGAGATAATATAAATACATTTTCAGTTAGTGTTTTAATAACAATTGAATGTGTGTGATAATGTCACATTCTTATAAAGAGCACTAGATGGCGCTTCAATACCTTAATGAGAGCTAAAGTGAGCTGATAGTCCTGTCTGAGATGAGACAATTTCATAGTTTCATAAGAAAAGTTATGCTTTTATATTAAGCATTATTTTTTAAATTACTTTTTGTTATATTTTAAGCATGATTTATGTCCAAATACTCAGGATTCATTACTGCAATACTGCAGCACTGATCCTTAAGTTGTCAAACTCTGTCTTTTTATTTTTCACTGAAGCGGTCATGAATGACAGCCCCCTCATTTGCATAATGAGGCAGAAATACATAAAGAAATGTATAAAGAGAATACAGAAATAAATACGTTTGGGGAAATAAATAAGGGGGAAAATGCCAATTGAAAATAATAAATAAATACATTTTAATAATGAATAAGTACATTTAAAATAAATACAAAATAAATAAATACATTTAAAATTTCATCCAAATAAATAAATAAAAGGGAAAATTAAATAGAAGTGTACATAGGGGAATTAATACAAAGGTAATTAAAACAGAAATATCAATTTATGTCACATTTTTATTAATTAATTAATGGCTACATTTATTTTTAATATTATGTTTGGTACATTTAATGGCATATTTATTTATTTAGCGAGCATGTTTTGTTTAATTGCATTTTTCTAGTAAAGAAAGCCGTTTTGTCACTATACCTGAGGCAGTCATTTGCTTTCAAGTGTGCTGACTGTAATGACCCACTCAAAGAAAATCAAAGTGGCTTCCAGGCCGCTGGCCTGCATATCATTATGGTTCCAGAAAGCTCTTAAGTGGCCGTTGTTGTAGTGTGTAGTAGGAACAACAGTTTATCTGTGTTTTTAATTTGGCTTAATAATGCCTGCATCTGCCTGCTGGCCTGTCATTGTGTTCAGATGCACACACACACTTTTCCAGATGCTTTTCCTCTTTTTTTCAGTCCCACCCCCTCAACAATAATGATTGTCTATACAGTTATCTCATATCCTGTACTGCCTCTTTATTCATCAATCTCCATTTTAAGAAGACTGGAAGGGTGGGCGCTCACATTTGCTAATGGCAACGGATCTCCAGTGCAGATAGGACGAATGCTGTGGCTCTGTGGCTCATTAGCCCACCGTCAGACGCAGTTAATTGTCCTGGGAATGAGAGGAGGAACGACATACAGGGGCTTGTAATTTGGTTATGAGCGTGATGGTGCCTAAGGATGGCTTGTCAGTATCCCATCTTTGAGTGGAAAATGGATGTTCAAACCGCAAAAAAAAACCCAAGTGACTAATGCACTGAGGGCAAGACCACTTACTGAGATACTATAGAAAGAGTGGAAGTCTAAAGGAAGTGACTGAGACTAATACAAACACCAGAGAGACTCTCATTACTGCAGTCACTGACGCTATCAGATGAGATCAGGTTTACTATAGTTTAAAAACTCCTTATTTGACTTGCAAAACACCGTGGTCAGCCTTTTAATTACTGCATAAAGGTACAGAGCAGACTTGCAGTAATTGGAGAGGCCTGTCCCTGATGTGATGGGAGACACAGAGAAATACTCACCTCAGGGTCGGGCGTCACTTCAATGAAGTCATCTCCCCAGAGTCTGTAATTAGATTGAAGCATCCCCTCTGCCCCACTAACCCCAGAAATAAGCCCTCTTTGTTGTTTCTGGTGGAAGCAGGTGTATTCAGATACCTCCCACCTCCTCACAGACCCCCACCTCCCGGAAACACAGAGCAGTTTGTTTGGAACAGCTGATGTTAAAGAGACACTCCACCCATTTACAATCCTTTATATTGAGGAAGGACAGTTTACTTCTCATTAGAAGTACTAATTTGTGCTTTACATTGAGCCTCTCATTCACCCTCATGCACACTCACACATCGATGGTGGCAGAGATGCGTTGCAAGGTGCTCACCTGGCCATCAAGGTAAAGCTCAATGACACTTTGATGTGTGGATAAGAGGAGCTGGAAATCCAACTATCAACCTGCTCTTCCTCCTGAGTGTGGCTTTGTGAAGTCTGAAAATATGACCCTGATCTGGGTTATTTTTATGCCTCCGTGCCTGTGATGGTAGTTGGAAATAAGTCAGAGTTGGGGGTGCTGAGAGAAAGTCTATATAATGACGCCATATTAACTGCTGCACAACATTCATTCTTTTTGTATTAGTTTGAATGGCCAACAACATTATACACCAGTTTTAGAACGTTTTTACACAAGCGCTGTACTGAAGGAAAAGTTAATTTTAGATATGTTTAGTAAACTGTTTTGCCTTGCAGTCGCAGCCCACAACCAGTAGGGGTACTGCAGCCCCATCAGCACCCCCTACTTCCAGCGTCCCTGTCGAAGGCATTATGTTTTCAGGTTGTCCGGGGTCGGGTTGTGAACGTGATAACTCAGGAATGCCTTGATCAAATTTCTTCAAATTTGGCACAAATTTGGTGGTCTAAGGTCACTGTGACGTCACGTCCGTCCCACTCTCGTGAACGCAAGGAACGCCTTGAGGGAATTTCTACAAATTTAGCACACATCCACTTGGACTCAAGGAAATTCGATTTTGGGGGTCAAAACTCAAGGTCACTGTTTTTTAAATCTGTCTCTCACAAGTCCCCCAAGGTCACTGATCAAGGTGACTTTATAATAACAACAGTGGTGGTGCACTTTGACTCCTCTACTGTATTTTAAGTCACTTTGTTACTCTACTATATTTCAAAGCGAAATATTGTACTTTTGTTTGACTGTTCGACAGATGTTTAAATACAAAGATATGATCAGCTTATAGAATATGATGCGCTGTTATACACTAAAGTACCCGACATGTATATAAACTGGTTAAATTTAGCTCAACGTTAACCAGCTACAACATTAAAATACTGCTTACATAGTAATAATAATCAAATAATATAATATGACAGGAGCTATTTTATTACTTCAGTGAAGTTATGAATGCAGGACTTTTAGTTGTGAAGGAGTAGTTGTACATTGTGGTAATTATTTATTTACTTTATTTACTATTTACTGTCTTTGCCAATCCTGAACATATATGGTAAAGCTGTGCAGTGATGCAGTAGTTGAGGGGAAACCCTAAATGCTGAGCTGTCTGTGATTCACACAGTTGAATCATGATATGAGGCAGTGCTGCAGGTCTCCATATCAGTGCTGAGCTCAGGATGCGATGAGGAATGCAGCCTCTCTGTTTTCTCAGGCTCTGAATGGCCAGTGAGTCACCGCCGGGCTCACTGATGCTGATACTCTGAGAGAAAACTGTTCTGAGAAACTAAACAATAAACAATAACATCTCAGTCATACGACAAAAGGTCCAGTGATGTGTTTGCATTATATAACTGATCTGAATCAGCAGTAGTTTGCATCCTTGGCATCATTTTCTAGGTTTCTTAAAGCAATAAGATAGGAAGAGATATAGGGACATACAATACAATCTCACTGTGGGAGCATTGAAATATGAAGCTCTATAAACAAACAGGAAGTTGACAGTGCGGGGGAGCATGGGAAGTGTGTGAGCTGGGCCTCATTCCCCAGCCTCAAGGAAGGTACGGTATGTGTTTGTGGTGCAAGCATGTCTGAGGAGGAATGCTTGTGGTCAGATGTGATGTGAAATCCTGCTGATGAACCCCCGGATGTCCATCTGATGGAGAGGCTTATTGGGCCAAATTAATCACACTGATGAACATCTCTCTTCCGTTCTTTCCCTCCCCTTTTATAGTTATATGATGACTATCAATCCATAAGCTTTCTCAGTTTGTAGCTTTATTTGTATCCACACTAGCAGCAGGGCTCTATGGATGACAATGTTGTCCAGTTGGTCTAACTGACAAATCTGTCAAAAGGATTGCTATGGCATTTTGTACAGACATTCCTGGTCCCCAGAGTACCATAAACATAAACATCAGCAGGTTATATTATATTAGTATTGTCATTGTGAGCATGTTAGCATGCTGACGTTCATGAGTACAGCCTCACGGAGCCGTAGACTCCTGGTTTTGTTATTAGGGCCCGAGCACGAAAGTGCGAAGAATCTATTGTTTTTGTAGAGATTATTGTTATTATTCTGTTGCATAATGACATTTTTGAGAGACTTGGGATGCTCGAAAACTCATGAAAATTAGAACATACTTAAAAATTGGTGACAATTGCACAGTTCTGCAGTGATTGGGCACGGTATGGCGCCCCTAAACGCACACCAGGGCTGGGATAAAGTTTCTTCGATGTTCACAAAATTTGATTGGATCATTGCTCTCATCTTTAAGAACATATTGCATTTTTTTTTCACCCAACAGGAAGTCAGCCATGTTGGATTTTGTGTGTTAATTTTAATTTCACGAACACGTGTTTGAGGACTTTAGGATGCAAGAAACTCATGAAACATTGCACCCATGTTCAAACCAGTTTGATTTATTTTAAAAATGTGTTCAGATTATTTTTAATGTTTTTTGTTTTCCAGTTCTCCTTAATTAAATCCATGTTTCGTAGATCTGTAACGTTGTTGTATAACATTTTTTATGCAAAACTGAATTTTAAAAACAATATAGACATCTTTCACCTTGGTTTCAGACAAAATGGTGCCCCATAAATCACCCCATGTATTACTTTTATATTTTTCTTTTGCAAAATTAAAGTTTGTTTTAGATTTTCTAGATTAGATTACATTTTATTTTTTTGATTGCATTAATAACTGTGACATTTTTTCTTTTATATGCACCTATTTAGGGGAAAAAAACACAAAATAAAACAATAAGATATCATTGAATCAAAAACACTTTTAATTGAATCCCCTGAATCATTACCACTTACAGAATATTTCTGTCCCATCATCTTGTGCCCTCTATCATAAAAACCAGCAGACATTGTTGACGTAGGTGTGAGTAATGCTTTCAGACCTGTTGGCTCTCCGGTGTTCCAGGATCAGCCACATAATGTAATAAATGTGGCACCAGGAGGATTTGTCATCGACCATATTTACACATTAATGTGACGCTGCCATCGCGAGTGATCCGATAAAGATTGAATCGCCTTTGTTTAATGATATTGTCAGATGTTCCATTTTTATCTCAATGTTCACGTTCACATCCATCTTATAAACTACATTTGTTTCAATCAATTTTACTCCCTCCCTCGTTGTTTGCTTTGTTCCTGGCTGTGTCCAATAATCCTCTACTCCCCTGACGCAGCGGCCCCCCGTCCTAAAAGACAGATAAGCAATGACCACATCACTTTCATTAGTGTGATTCAACAATAAGAATCATTACGTCATTTCTCCCATGAATAGCTTGACTAATCTTGCAATATGTTGCTTTAACTTCCTTCTGAATAGAGTCTAAGACTAGAGGGTGTCGTATGTTGCACAGATTTGGAAGCCCTCTGTGTCAAATTTGTGATCTTGGGCTCTATAAATAAAAGTTCCTAGACGTGACTATAATGCCTTGGTATCGGGGAATAGGTTTTTTAATATATTTGTATTACAGTAATAGCTCAATCATATTCCAAGGTTGCAAAATATTGATATTCTTAAAAGCAGAATCAAGACCTACCTCTTTAGTCTGGCTTTTAATTGAACTTTAAATATTTATCAGTGTAATTATTTATTGTATTTTACCTTTAAGTCTGGCCTTTTACTGAGCTTTATTTATTTATCTATTCATGTGTATTCTAGTCAGTTTTGTTATGTATATATTGGTATACCAGGTATTTCTAATCCTGCCTCTGGTGTTTTCTTATAGTAAATTGACGAGATTTTTGCTAGTTTTTCCTCAGATCCTGTTTCTATTTTTTATTGAAGGCTGTTATTATTGATTGAAAATAGCTTTCATCCATTTTTCAGATTAACTGTCGATGTCACTGATTTCAAACATTGTTTTATTTAACACCACATCAGTATTTCCAGCTAAACACAAAGAAATGGTGAAACTGTATTTAATTCGTCAGTGATGCCACTGACTTTATAAGCATGACCATAAAAAACAGATGGTACCATAATGACATAACTGAGCGTAGATCAATATTTGTGCTTGTTGTTCTGATGGCACTCAGGGTTCAGGCAATAATACATGGATGGGTGCTTTTTACATAATCAAACCACCTCCATGTTAAGTGATTATCACGGTCTGATTGTGACTAATCAAACAGCGACTCTCAGTCAGTGGGACCTCCATCACATGTGCTCAAGCCAGACTGTCTCTTTATTTGACATGAAGCTGCAAAAGGGTCCTTCACCCAACCTGAATGACTTTGCCTGGGGTCTTTTCTGAGGGTCATCACAGACTCTCTGTCTCCGTTAGCCCTCAAAAATACACATGTCGTGCTCTGTTTTCACGCTTAATCAGACGTTTATATAATAGAGCCGTTGATCTGAAATGGTCACATTACCCCGGCTTGGAGTGGTCCAACAAAAAACTGTCTGTCGTGCATGAGGTATAGTGCCTGTTGGTGCCACTGCATGTGGCGATAGAGACCATTTCTGGAGCCACAGATCTTCACACAAATTTGCTGCATGCTATAAGAGCAGGAAATGAGGGCAACGACTGTACAGTAGATCTGTATGAGTGCTGCCTCAAGGCTCTTCATTTTACAGCTTGTAAATTGCAACACTAGAGAGCTTTTAAAACATTTTGTTGCCATTATATAGGCTAGACCGTTTCAAATTACATAAACATTAAATAGGCCCCTTTGTATTTCCGGTTGCAATGTTTGTTAATGCAGGAGCTGACAGGAAGTAAACCTGGACCAAAGCTGTTTCCCCAGCAACAGAATAGCAATGAAAAGGTCTACATCCCTTACAACTCCATCTTCCTGCCTCTTGTGATTTTCACTGATATGATATAAATGAGACCTTGTTGCCTTTGTCACTCCTGCAGGGCGAAGGACCGGTAACCGTTCTCCATTACGAACACACATCTGCTCGTGATTTTCAATTTCACACTGAATACAAATGTTCAGTATCATCCCTGCAGACCTGACGCTCAGCTGATCATCCCGTTCTCATCCCAACTCGTCACATACCACCCCTTTGGCATTACTTTAGGATTAGGCAACAAAACCACTGTAGTTAGGTTTCGGGAAAAACAACATTGTTGGGCTTAAAACAACTACGTTTGTACTGTGAAAATGAAACTAAACGTTGTGAACATGGGACACAAACAAACGGCTGATTGTAACGTGAAGCACTGGACACAAACACGAGTTCCCGTTCACCTCCCCTCCCACCCACCCTGTGTGTTCCGTTTCGCTCTTTAAACTACGTCACCACATTCCCGGCACACTTTCTCGGTGCGTTTACTGTTGCAGCAGATGGGTTTATATTAGTTAATGGAACACCTTGTGCGGTGGTGTTACGCCGAAATCTGTGACCGAAGAGAGTCGGCAACACATGAGGTCACCATTTTTTTCTCTGTGGTCACAGATTTTGGTTTAACACCGGTATCGAACGCCAACGGCCGTGACAAAGCCTCAGTATTTAACACCCTGGGAATGAGAAAAGGGCTTGTCACTCTGTGGTATGCCCGGTGTCCCCTTCAGTATGTCAGCCTGGTATGTAGGGTTACAGATGATGTTTTTGTAACCGTAATTGAAAACCTTAAATGCAAAAATAAACTGTGACATACGCGCTTTTCCAAATACCTTCCTGACACTGACTGTAATGTTAAACGGTTAAAGACTAACATTTAAATAATTTCTCAAAGAGTTTTTTATTGTTATTGGCTTTCAAATGATGCTATCGTGCTTATGGGAGCAAAACTAGGTTGTTTTCCCCTTTAACATGGGGAGCTATTGTCCAGCTGCGATTGTCCACCACTGTTTTTGAATAAAAAAACTTCAAAAGAATTGCTCACATTGCACCTGCACGGTTGTTCTCCTCAAAGGACCAAACCAGCATATGTTGACCGGTTGAGACCGTATAGCAGGAGTCAAGAACAGCAGGTCTAATGACCCTTCCCCCGGTCCCTCTCGGGATCTTCCTGACCAAATGGATGTTTTGTTCTTGTTCTCATTGTCCTCTCAGGTAAGAAAGCCTGGCTCTAAATCTACTCTCTGTCTGCCACAGTTTCACATCGATGGGTCAAATTAGTGACTCACTCAAAGAGCAGCTCTTTCACTATTGTTTGGTTTTGGTAAATGTGTAATGGGTGAGGTCAGTGGGATAATGTCAGTGGAATGCTGAATATCCTCAGCATGCCACCTTGGCTACTCCTGGTCAGAGCTGGCATTCACTCATCCCTGATTTTACGATTAAGGTCAAATCACCTGACACATGATGTGGACTGTTCCTGCACAAAGTTTATCCTGTCATCAAGATACACTCCCTAATACAAATCATAAAACTTCCTCCAAGTACATGCTTTGATGCTAAACTGTGGTCTATGTTGGAGTTCAGAACAACTCGCTCGTGACACCTGCCTGCCTGGTGGAAGGGTTGTTTTCTGCCTTTTAGCATGTTCTTGGTGTGTTTTGGTCTGTTTGCTTGTTTCTCTCAGCATCCTCTCTCTTTTTCGCTACTCACCTGGACATAATCTGCATTCAACGCTCCTGCCAGTCTCCTCACAATCATCACACCTGCCCACCAATCAAGCAAGCGCCTCTTCACTTCATAAACCCCCTCCTCCAGCGGCCAGTCTCCACCGGATCGTTGCCATTCTTTGAAAAAACCTACCGGCCACTTCAGCTCACCCAGCCCGCCAGTCAGCTCACATCCCTCCTTTTCCCTCACCAACGCCAACGCCAGCCTGCAATATCAAAAACCCCTGTAATAGAATACTTACCTTTTCACCTACCTGTTGGTCCAGCCACAGAACCCCTGGCATTTTAAAAGGTATACTAGCACTGCAACTGATAATACATTTACTTCATTTATAAACTCTATTAAATAGACTGCATATGCACATGATCCATTATTTTTTTAATCAGCAGAGAACTGTCAATCATACTTTTTACATGTGTCAAATACTGTATGCTGTAAATGCCCCTTTGTTGCATTACCGATATGTCCATATCTGATATATGATGTTACTATATCTGTTTTACAATCATGGTCAGGGAATGGCATGGTTTTTAAAAATGAATATGTATCCAGAAACAAGTAAAACTTGCAGTGAGTGAGAAAATAGTCTGTTCAGTACTGCCACAGTGAAAAGGTCTCATTGGCAAAAAGGATTGTTCAAGTATTATTCTCTTAAAGTCCTTACGGGAGCACAAACAATGATCGGGTTGTTCATATTAAAGCTGTTCTTAACGTCATTATCAGGAAACTACTGACTCACTACATTAAACTTGTCCAATCTCGTACCGTAAAAACACACTAAGTCCTTATAGGATTAAACACTGTAAAAAGGAGCTAGGACGGCATATCAATATGCAGGTCTATGCCTTAAATCATTACATTTGATTCAATATGTGAGTGTAAAGGCAAGCATTTCAAAAATACCTTGAGTTCACCTTCACATCAATAATTCAAGGATAAATCGAAGAGCATTTGCAAGATTTAGGGGTTGTCCTTTTGTCTATATAAGTTACTTTATACTGCAGGGTATTGTTAACCTACTAACTATTGTTAATACATACACAAAACTACATCACTAGATTTACCTTGACACCACCAAAACCAAAATCCTGAGATGTCCAACAAAGGTTAAAAGAAGAAGAGAAGAAGATGAGTTTGCTTTCAAACAATAATAAAAATCACTATTTTGCCATTTCTGCTTAAAAATAATACTCAGATGGGAGAACAACATGAAACAAAGCCTCTAGGAGCCATCGCTGGGAGCTCTAAACAAATGAATTTCAGAGACTGAGTTCTGCCATGTCCCTTTATTAGCTGCCACACAGTCAACTCTGATTACATAACAGACTGGCACAACAATCTCTATTGCACATAGATTAAATTGTGTCCGTCTATCCAGTGTTATCCAAAGGTCATGAGAGGCTGGCTGATCTTTACTGGCACAAGGTCACAGATTAAAACGCTTGTGTTTTCCTCTCTGAATTGATTGTAAAGCTTAAAAGACAACCAGTAAGAATCCATCTGGTGACCGCGGGGAAACAGTACGGTAATAATTAATTTCCCGCCCCGAGGCGATTGTTTGCAAATACTCTCACTGGAGTAAACACAGAATTTAGCACGTTCTAAAGAAAACATCCGTTATTATGTGATTAAAATGTTTATATTTAGCCTCAGGCAGCTGGATTTCTGGGTGAGTTTTGATATCAGAGTCTGAGCTCCCTATCTCTCTGTTGGTTCTTCAATGTTGTCAAAATGTATGACTTTACACACCATAATGAGCTGGATTTCTGGGTGAGTTTTGATATCAGAGTCTGAGCTCCCTATCTCTCTGTTGGTTCTTCAATGTTGTCAAAATGTATGACTTTACACACCATAATGAAATCCCATGAACAACAAAATACCTAAAAGGTAGACTAGTCTTCTCACTAACTAATCAATTTGTATAATAGGTGTTACACTGAAATCTGTGACCACAGAGAACCAGCAACACATGAGGTCACCATTTCTGACGGTTGCCATCAGAAAATGTGACCCCTCTGTACGTGTGTAATCAATGAAGCACTAAACGAAAACACACAAAGCTAATTGTTAAAAAACATAAATTATTTAAATATTTGTACTTTAAAGATAAATTCACAAAACTCTAAATTATAACCAAAACATAGGTACAGCTGGGTCTCATTTTCTGATGATAGCCGTCAGAAATGGTGACCTCATGTTGCTGGCTCCTCTGTGGTCACAGATTTCTGTGTAACACCTGTACAAAACAAATATACTGTGTTAGCAAGGATGTGGGAGTGATCTAACTACTGAGAATGATTGTTATTTTTGAAAAATAAGTACAAATCCAGCATTTAATGTCCCCTTTCAGTACTTGACAATTTGATATAGGGCTACTCGGGCTATATAGGCACAATTAAACCTGCAGTGAGCAGTATATTTTTGGCATCATTGGACAAAAAAAATCCATAATAACCTTTCAGCATATTGTAATTCAAGTGCTCCGAGAGAAAACTCTTTTTCTGCACCTCCTCTTGGCTCTGTTTTCTGGCTTTAAAAATCTAGCCCTTGACGGGAGACTTTGGCCAGTCACAGGTAATTTCAGAGAGAGTATTCCTATTGGCTGTGCTCCGGCTGGTGGGCGGTGCTTGGTATTTTCTCAACTGATCTCAACATGACTGCCGGGTCACAAACTTTCTCATTTTACAGCTAAACAGTACACTACAAGATGTTTCTGAAAATAGGCAATACAGTAACAGAGTGTTGATTCATATTTGATCAGCGCTGCCCAGTTTGACCGTTTGACCGGAGTTCGCGAGTGATTGACAGCTGCTCAAAAACGGCAGACTCCAGCTCGGCTCTGATTGGTTGTTTTCCTCCGGCCATTAGGAGCACCGGAGGACACCGGAGGACACTGGAGGACACAGAGGTACATGTCTCATGCACTACTGTCAGGATATAGTGACCGTTTTATAAAAATAACTTTTTTAATCACATTTGCTCTAATTCTACCTACTGCAGCTTTAATGCCACCTTTCAGCACTTGACAATTTGATATAGGCCTAGTCGGGCTCTAGAGACACATTTGGATACAATACCCCAGCCAGTGTCTCACCACTTGGACCAGTCTCCTAAAACTTTAAGCCTTCATCACAAAATGCCTGTATTTAGCCTCCTAGTGTCATGAACAAAAAAAACAAATCACACTGAGACCCACATCACTTAAACAATCTTTGACTAAAACAAAGCCGACCCGCTCCCCCTGCAGATCTGCCTCTTCCTCTTCCTTCAGTTTATTTTTCCCAAAGGAGGAAGTCAAAATAATGATTCTTCTAATCCACAGTTATGTATTATTTTGTGTTTCTGCTGCTGATAAAGTCCATTCACAACTATATACCCCAATAACAGTATCCAATGCAAAGTTCTGAACGTTCTATCAGATACGTTGATTCTGATAAGAAATGTTATTTTTGTTATTCATTTAATATATCATTTTAAAGCTCTTTTTCTGCTCTTCATGCTGGAACTACCCATTGGCACATCACATCATTATGAAGCTAGTTATAAGTGCATTTGCAGTGGCATTCAGAATTTGCCCCATTGCAGCATTAGAGGTCAAAGGTCAAATTATCTTGACCCCAGTGTCATGACAATGTGACTGATGGATATATTATAGTCTATAAGCTTTACAATTATATATGACTTCATGATATTCTGTGCTGGTTACCCTCTTTTATATTGTATGTTTATGTAAAATGGCAAAGAAAATGTTTAATGATGGAGGGATGTAAAAAGGAGTGATAGCACATAGAAAGCTGCAATGCTATCATGCATTTCCAACACTAGGGACACAGACCTTTAAAGAAACAAAATAAAATAAAATGAAATATGGATAAAACAAAATGAGAAAAAAAAAGCCGGATAAAATAAATAAATAAATGAAAAATAAATAGATAAAAAAATAAAATAAAGAAAACTTAAAAAAAAAAAAAAAAGCCGACATAACTGGGCAAAGGTCAATATCATGTGACTGTGTACAGTGTGTGTGCGCTTGAGAGGGGTGGGGGAGGCTGGCTATATATATATATATATATTATTATTTTTTCATTTTTCTCTTTTTCTTCCTTTTCCTCATAACAAAATAAAACAAAATAAAATATGGATAAAACAAAAATGGAGAGAAAAATAAATTAAAGAAAGAAAAAAATAAATAAAATAAAAATAAATAAATAAACAAATAAAAAAAAAGAATCACTATATATGAGATATGGTCCCTCCAAATTGGCACGACCAACCCCTCATGGCTCATGGTCTAAGTCTAGCACATCCTACATACAGCAGGCTGCTTGGATAACTAACTGGGAGTGAATTGCTGCAGAAACTGACCTGGTATTTGGCACAATTCCTCCCCTTTGTACACATATTCCTGTCTTGAATATTCCCTAAAGACTAAACGTGTGTGTGTGTTGAGGGGAAATGTGCACATCCTTTAAAAGCATCAGAGCCTTTGTAGGGCTGGACCCAGAGAGAGAGAGAGAGAGAGAGAGAGAGAGAGAGAGAGAGAGAGAGAGAGAGAGAGAGGGTGTGTTACTGGAGGGAGGTGCTGTGACCCTGCAGGCTCCTCCTCTCTGCATAATGTGCCGGCTTCATTGAAACCACCAGACAGCAGAAACACAGCAGGCTTCACGGGACACTCAGCAAACCCGAGGAGAAGCAGAAGGAAACTCTCAAGTGTAAAGAAGACTACAGGACTGCAAAATGACTCTTGACTGAGGGGACGAAAAGAAGAAGAACTTTTCTTTATTGTATTATCGGATGGAAATCATTTGGGAGTCCAGCTTCCTCTCCTCCTCCTCCTCCTCCTCCACCCTGGTACCCTGAACTCAGACTACAAAGGGACGAGAGGTTCACCCACTTGGTCAAAATGGATACTTTCTTTGTGGAGGTAAGTTAAAACATTACTTTTATCCACACAGAAACATTGCAACATTGTTATTTACTTGCTACTTTCTCTCTCTCCTGAATTATTTCTGGGACGCTCTTTGTTTTGTTTTTTACTGCTGAGTCTGGCTGCTCCAGTTTCAGCTTATCTCTATGAAGTGTTTGCTAACTTATCACCAAAAAAACACCACTTTTTAACACTCAGACTGCTGTTTGTGTGTGATGCTTTTCTCACACATTGAAACATGCCAGACTAAAGCACTGGTTAGCACCAGGCTGCTCTACAGGATGCAGCTGTAATGGGAACTGTAATACCACAGCAAGCCTCAGCTATATTTAAAGGACACTATTGCTGTGCATGACTTTACAAATCTCTGCCCACATAACCTCAAAATGTATGTGACAGCATCTCTCTGCAATTCTCCATTCTCTTTTTTCCTCTTTGGTAGTTTTACTTTATGGCAACTTGGCTGTAAAAAGCTGAGTGTAAGGTTGGATGTGTCATCTGCAGACCAGCCCAGACAGACACTCACATAGAGTCTGTGTATAGACTGGCTATAGGTCTGCTTTGTCATACTCCTCTGACTCAGAGGAGGGCACTCACACTCACAGTCACAGAAAGAGAGATAGACAGTGTCAGTGATGTGAGTCTCCTCCTCACACCTCCTGTATCTCTACCAACAGTATCAGCAGTACTTGACCCTCCAGTGATGAGCTGTGTTGTGACTCAGTGTTTCAGAGGTGACTCCTGGTACTGCTCCATAACTTCAAACTGACCTAGCTTTACACTGATATATTATTATAATAATAATATCAGACTAACTGAGGTCATTCATCCTTTGACATGACAGAGATTCAGAGATTTGACCAAAGCTTTGTAAAACTAGGTCTGGGCGATAATTCAATATGACAATTTATCGTCTTTCAATTGAATCGTATCTTGATGAAATCATATATTGAGATATGGTAATACTTCATTTAAATTGATAATAACAAGCACACACTAACTCCACTTTCACCGAAAATCTGAGGTGAAATATTTTAATGGAATATCATTTCAAGATTGCAGTTTTAGTTTTTACATCACACTTTACATTACCACTCAGTTGAATGGGAATAAAAACACAAACGGTGAATATATTGAAATTTTTATTCATTTTTTTCTCTATAATTTGACTTGAAACAGTAATTTTTATTTGGCACTAACGTTCTTAATTAAATGAAAAAATACTTAGTACTTTTCAATGCCTACTATTCCTTGTTGAAGCGGTTGAAGCATGTTTAACCTCCTTTCTTCACTCAGTACTTTTCTTTTGTCAAGTATTTAATTCAAGCCAAGATTATCAGAAAACATGCTATATCATGATATATATCGTTATGGAGATATGATACGACCTATATTGTGATAGAAAAATTTGGCCATATCTTGTGTAGAACCTTGGAAAAGTTGCATTTACTATATTCACTTTTTATAAATTGAAGAAACTAGTTTGTTTCCACATCACAGTGATGGGGAAATGACTGAATTCTTGCCATTTTTTGGCAAGAAAGTGGTCAGACTGAGTAATATTTCTCTACAAAATACCATCTGTGGTGACTTCAGTCTAAAAGCATCAACCTTCAAAAACCCTTACACACTGTAGTTTTCAGTATTCTGCTGCATACACCAGCTGCGTAGCGAACAGATTGAGGTGAGCTGGATTTTGGGTCATAATCTTATTTTATTAGAGTGATCTGCTGTCCAGAGGAAGGTTATCATATCAGCTCAGCTCAGATCAGCTCAGATCAGCAGAGAGCATTGTTGTGTGGTGGTGTGTGGTTATGTAGTATATTGCTTTTCATCCTGTGATATAACCAAAAGTGCTTTCATGTGTCTTGTGACTGGAATTTATTTGGGAAGGACACATTTGTAATGTGTAATTTGGTCAAAATGTACCAGTGTTTTTTTGTCTGGGGATGACTGTTAAAGGCAATTCAACTAACATGAAGTCTAAAGCAAACTCTACCTACAGTATATCTATCATTAATGGACAGAAACTGTAGAAAAAAGCAGTGAAACAAGGCTATTTGTGATGATTGTTTCACTATTTTATGAAAAAACTGCGTGGAAATGAATGAATGAATGTCCTGTCCTGGTTCTTTAAATGACATTCGGGTCATGGAAGGAAACCAGCTTCCTGAACTCCTCAGTGTGGATTTAATTAAGCAGGAATTTTGGAAGTGAAGTAAGACGATGGATTAAACTCGACTCAGTGAAAACAAGTGCAGCAGGATAAATCTCCGGCGTGTGCATCCAGTGGATCAATCAGTCCGACTCTGACAGCTAACATGTTGTAGATGTCAACACGTGAATGATATGATCGTCTTTTTTAAGACTTTGCGTGTATAAATCTGCTACTTGATCTGAGGAGCGACAGATCAGGTTAATTGAAATGAACGCTGATCGGTGTTTATCAGATGTCTACTTCTAATCTAGAGTCAGCTTTCCCTTGCACGTCACTGTTGGCGATGGTGAAGGTGGTGAGGGGGGTTAAAGATAGCAGCTGCAGCAGCAGAGTAAGAGGAGTGGCAGGTACAAGGGTGTGTGTGCTCGGAGGTTTATCCTGAAAGCCCATCCTGTCCATCAGCGTGGCTTTCTCTCTCAGGAGCTGACACACCGTAAAACCCTCAGCGACGCCGCCTCGACTCCACGCCCAATCCGTCCTCTGCACGGATACGACTCACGAAACACACACAAATACCTGGACTGTGATGGAGATATAGTCAGTGTCTTCTAACTTCTGCTGGGTTTGGTCATCGTAGACTTTGAAAAAGTCAGGAAATCCCTGCAACATATTCATGTGTGGCTTTTTATATGTGTGTTTAAACATAGAATCACTTTATGTCTTTCTGAAGCATCCTGTTGACGAAGTCGAATCCCAGCTATGTGCATTTCTAAACTGGGAAATCAGTTCCTTTATAGCAGCAGCTGCTGCACACTGTAAAGCCACATGAGGACCTTTCCACACCCGCTAACTCCTTCCCTGCATTACACACCAGATTCCTCTCTCCTAAAGATCCTCTGACAGAGGGAATCACAGATTCCCGGCCCTGACCCCTGAAATTCCCGGTCACCGCCAGGCCTGTCATCCCTTGCATTGTAGAGCTGTGGTGACAGGGCTTTAGGTTTCACACCATCACACGCACACACACACAGAGGGATACATTCACCCCATCCTGAAACGTCCCTCGCAGCCCTGTGTGCTGTTTATGTCTGGTTCTTTGAAGCCGGAGCCGTGGGTCGCCATGCTCGGTAAGCATTCTGCGTTGAAACGGGTAATGTGAGAAAGGCTCCGGAGGGTGGACTATTTTTTCTACCCAGGGTCTTTTCTACACAGTTGTCACTTCCTCCAGCTGCCACTTTAGAGAGCTGAGAATATCTGAGAATATCTGAGATCATCGCGCTTCACATGATGCAGTAAGGAAGGAAGTAAAGTTAGGATGTAAGGACGGAAGGAAAGGTACAAAAATTACTAATGGACCCTGCATTCCTTTCTGTCTTAGCTTGTAATTAAAGTTGAAGTGGTTATTGTGTGCTTTGAATGCTGTCTTGAAGTGGTGAATGAACAGCGCTGGTTGTTTAAGAACAAACAGAGGGAGGTATTATAACGGAGGGAGGTATTATTACAGAGGGAGGTATTATTAAGGCCATGGTTTATGTGTGTGTCAGCAGAACTCCTGCAGCTTTGGTTCAGTCTGGAGGTGGTTTAATCTGTCACAAGAGCGCTGGGACTAATTACCAACAGGCATCGTCTGACCACACACACCAAATAACATGGATAATCTGTTCTCATAATGACACAGATGCCCGGAGGCGGTTTTAGGTTTGGAAACCACCCGCTCATAATGAAAATTTTGGAATTTGTTGAATTTGGATTTTTCCACTTTAACATCACAAATAGTTTTCTACATTGAAACGAGACTCAGCTGTCTGATAATAGCATTTTTCACCTGGCTAGCTTGTGTTTGCATTGTCTCTATCAGCAACCTGACCCCTGTCCATCAGTAGAGATCAGTGCTGTGATAACCTCCTGCTGACACCATGCTGTTGACTTTAGCTTTAACCTGCTACATCACCAAGCTTTTCAGACAAAGCCGGCTGTGTATTTGTGGTGATAAAAGGAAAAGAAACATCTTTCCACGCCACGGTTTGTTCACACATCGCAAATAATGCAGCTCGTCTTCCTGTCTATGAGCTCATGATGATGGACAAACAGTTGCTGTGTGAAGTGACAGCTTTTTCTCATGGAGTCTCTGGTTGTCTTGTCTGCTTGTCCATCCAGGAACCAGTGACCTTGAAGCAATAATTTGACATTTTTGGGAAGCACTCTTATGTGATTTCTTGCCAAAAGTTAGATGAGAAGATTGATACCACTCTCCTTTAACATAAGAGTGTTTCAATCTTCTCATCTAACTCTTGGCCAGAAAGCTGGAAAAAACTGTGCAGCTGACCCTCACTGACATCCAGTCTTGATTCTGGTTTGCAAACCGCATTAGCTTCTCTCCCTCCAGTCTCTCTTCAACAGAAAAACGTCACATTACAAGCTCACAAGACACAGTTCATAAAAACATACTAGTGACTATCCTCCAACACCCATCCTTCCTGCCCTCCCTGTGTGTGTCCTATCAGGGCTGTCCCGGGTGTGTCATTTCGCTGACATATAAATCACCTTGGGGAACTCGGGGTGAATCACTCACTGTCTGCCATCTCAACAAGGCTATGACGAAAGAGAACATCCTCAACCATTGTCTGCTATATCTGTGGATTTACAATGAAATTAAGGAATCATAGTACAGTCATGCAGAGTTACGTCTGGACTTGTAAAAGCAACTCATGTTGTGATGCACTCACTGTTCAGTGTGAGGACAACAGGGACATGGAAGAATACAAGTGGCATATTTCTTCAAGGGAGTTCAGAAAAACACCTGTTTGAGAGGAGGGAGCAGTTTGAGGTAGACAGAGGGACCGCGGGGTGCTTTAGCTCGCTAATTCTTGTCTTATTTGTGGTCGAATTAACTATAAATTCATCAAATTCAGTGCCTCACATCGCTATTTACCAAGCTACTGTAGCTGTCATATTTCGTGGAGATGGACCTTCCTTTCTGCCACTCTGGATTCAGGATTTAATCAATAAACAAACTATCAAACCGTAGGCTACACGGGCCAGAGTTCTCGATTACTCTTCCTCGACGGCCAGATATGTGTCTCAGTAAACTGAATTTGAATTGTGAGAACTGAATGTGGAAGTATACAGAGAGTTTAATTTTCAGTGAGGATCAAATACAGTTTCGGAGCAACTGAATTCAGTTTCAAGTTTATTGGAATTAATTTCAAAATAAAACTAATGGCAATAGATTAGAAATATCATTGTTTTACTTTTGTACAGCTCCTTTTAGACGGACGTTTTACTGGTGTCCGGTAGTCGCTTTCAGTCCAAAATGGCGTAAACGTAGCTTTGCTACTGGACGCTGATGTTGCCATGGAACAAATAATTGACTTTCAGTTCTTGACAATATACTGTACGTTCTTTGTTGGACATGTGCAACTCTCAGAGATAAGAAGGAAGCGAGGTGCCTCACTCCTTAGCTACCTCCATCATCAGCTCTGGAAAAATTATGCGTTCAATTCTTTTTTTTACCACTAGCCCAATCGGGCAAGTGAGTTGCTAGATTTGCTAGCCTGAAGTGGCATTTTACTTTTCTCGGGCAAGCAGGCAATCCTTATTGTTGAGCCCTGCATATATTATAGGCTGCTCATGTTATCTGTGTGGCCACTGTGTTTAGTATGCAGTTCTGTCTCAATAAGATTTTCAGTAAAGTCTCCATACAGCAGATGGATCTGAACTCTAAACCAGATCAAATCCCGCCACTCCTCAAACACTACAATCATTTTTTTTTCTACCAGATTAGCGTGCAGTGTATTTGCGCAGCAGGATTCTTACGCAAAGAAAATTAAAGTTTATCGCTGCTTACCCGTCACACAGTAAATGTGTGTTGGCCTTCACCTTGGCCGCCCCACCTGACAGACACAGTGAGCCGGTAATGAGTGCAGCTTAAATCCTCTCAGTTCAGAGGTCTCGTCTGCCAGCTTAATAACAGCCAACCTGTGATTACTGCTCCCAGGCCAGATGTTGACTTTCCTTTTTTAGCCCCCTGTGATTACTGCGCACAGAGGCAGCCTATTACGGGATGGAGTTGGTCTCCACACACTCGCCTGTATGTTACTTTTTCCTATAAGTTAAACACATTTCAACAACCACAGGGGAAAACAGCCTAAGGTAAAAAACATTTTTAAAAACTGTAAAAATTGTTGACTCCCTCGTGATGAGGTTACTGCTACAGTTGTAATTTCAGGACTAATTGCAGTAGGAACACCCCGTCGGGCCTGAGTACACATCCCACGCTGCCATGGCCCGAAGAGTCTAACTGGCACCTTAAAGAAGCAAACAACACAGCATGGCACAATCCACAGTCATGACCTGTTAGCTTTCCCATCCACTCCCCGTCTGTTTTATTAGAGTGTGTGTGGTTTGGCCTCCGGTTGTTTGTAGGATCGTACGCTGAGATACTGAGACTTGCATGTGGAGAAATGTTCTATGTTTTCAAGACTCTATATGTTTATTTCTCCCGCTTGAACCCAACCTTCCTTCACATCCTCATCCTCAGACGGAATATAGAAATATACTCTCCACATTCCTCAGCAAGAGAGAAAAGGTAGCAGCTTTTCTTAGTCTTTGCTCATCCATTCCTGGTCCGAAGTGGAACACTTGAACTTTTAAATGCTGCACAACCTCATACATACATACATACATACATGGGCACATTTACATTATCCTGACCACCAACGCTCCATTCCTCCTCACCGTTATAAATGATCCATATAAACGACGAGAGCTTTCAATGTGATGTATGTGCTTGTGCAGTTGGTGGAGACTGCTGTGACAGTATTGGAAGGCGGTGCATTATTTTCATCATCGATTAAGCTGCCGGCTCTTGAGTAATGAATTCATCATTTATAAAATGACAAAAAATACTGCATTTTGGATAAAATTTGCGAACAAAACATCTTCAGATTGCTTGTTTTGTTCGACCAGCAGTCCAAAACCCAAAGCTATTCAGTTTACGATCACATAAGATAAGAAAAGAAGCAAATCCTTACATCTGAGAAGCTTGAATCAGAGTATGTTTGACATTTTCCTTAACTTAATTGATTATTAAAAATAGCTGGTGATTAATATTCTGTCTATCAGTAAACCGACTGACTAATCGTCTTTTAGTTCTGTGTGTGTATGTGTGTGTGTAAATGTGTTGTTACCAGTCTACAAAATAGTAAAATGATGACAAAAGTCCAGAATACATTCACGTAATCAAGGTATTCAATGTACAATTATATTAAACAGAGAAAATCCAGTTTTTCCTCACCAAAATGTAGTGTAACTTTAGAGCGTTATTCAGCCTCCTTCCCGACATGCTAGTATAACATGGTTGGTATCAATGGATTCCTTAGGTTTTCTTAGTTTCATGTGATACCAGTAACTACTCTCCAGATACCTTACTCTAGTTTTAAGACTGAGCCCGATACAACCTCTGAAAGACAGAATAGCGGTCGGATTAAGAGGTTAATAGTTTATATAATAAAACATCAATAATTGACGTCAGTGTATTGATGCACGCAAAATATGCCGATACTATGCTGTATTGATTTTTTCCTCCCACCCCTATCAGCAACACATGTCCAAATATTATAAACCGTGTAAGAGAGGAGGGTCCCCATGAGCCATAATGCTCAATCTGGGTCAGTGTGAGGTACGAGAGAAGGTCAAAGGCAATGTAACAGGAGCCAGGTCATCTAGCGATGAACCTCCCCCAACCTTAACAACCACTACCCCACTGGCCCAGATGACTCACACAGTCAAACAGACTCTGACAGTCCTGACTGCAGCATTCCTGAAATATCTCTGGGATTCCTGCTGTGTGACCCCATAACAGTCCACAGACGAGTACAGAGTAGGTTAGATATATAAAGGACAGACAGGAGGAGGATGGCCAGGTTAAGTCATGAAGCTTAGCTGACAATCCAATCAAACATGCAGTAATAATCACATCATGTGTTGCCTCTTCGTCCCATCCTGGAACCCATTATGTCAGAAAAAGTATCATGACCCCGAGCACAGTATCAAACTAAAACTGATCACTCTATAAGAAGGAAAATATGTGCACACAGGATGAGGATGTAACGCAGGATAGTGTGCGCGGAGTTTGTGTCAAGTGCGTCTCTTCTTTATGTGCTCCTGAAGACATCATTTGTTATGCAAATTCTCTTCAATATACTGATTAGCAACATGGAGATTAGCTACATCAGACGATGACAGGGGGGAGGTGCTTTTTAACCCCCGGACACACACACACACACACACACATTACCGTGTAGACGCATAAACCTGAACATTTTTGCTTGACTTGCTGTTGTGATTCCATTTAGTATGTTAATGAAAATAGCTTAAAAGACAGCGATGACAGCAAATTGCTGCTGCGTTGCATGTGTTTGATTCCCATTAACCCAGTGACACAGTTGCATTCATAACTTCATCATCCTCTGCTTTAACAAAAACAGGCTATGAATATGCAGATGAGGCGCGGGTTAACTGGTGAGGCGGCTGCCTCCGGGCCATCCTGCTTCAAGTGTGTTTATAGCTTCCTCAGCGGGGGGTTCAGGCAGCTCGAGAACAATGATGAACTGCACCCTTTTTTTCCTCTTACTCCCCCTCCGCCACAGACCGGGGGAAGCCCCGTTCCCCCTGGGGGACTCCTCCTCCTCCATTAGCTAATTTCTGATCAGCTGCTCCCTCCATCATTAATTCATACGTCTTCCAGCACAGATGCTGAAGGTTGCCTTTAATCATCTGATTTCTCCCCTCGGTCACACTCACCCTGCCCTTCCACGCCCTCACCTCATGCTGGCGGCGGGCACCAGCAGGCAGACGAAACAAAGAAACAAGAAAATACAAAAGGGGGCACGCAGAAGCACACTTGTATTAAATCATTGTTAGTTATTCTTAATTCATTTTATACCAGTCAGTAATACAACGTGAGGAGCCTGATGGCAGTTGCCTGATGATTACAGAAGCTAGCGTGTTGCCAGAGGGCTGCATGACTGAATGCCTTGGAAAATTGGTGCAAGAAATTTTCCTCAATAACCGCGACTGAAGAGCTCTTGAGACCGACACTTAACCCCTGATTGCCCCGGAGGAGCTGCTCACAAGAACAGTAGAAAAATATATATCAAGACTCTCAAACCTTTTTTCCTCTGAGAGCTAATTTGTCAAAATGAAAGAGTCCCAAGAGCTACTCATAGCACCAAGTTTTAGATCGCCAGTAACAGACATCATTTCTGTCTTACTTTTATGTTCCTATAACGTTTCAGCCACCGCACTGTCATCGCCTCTATTAAAATCCCGCCATAGTGCGCCTTTAAACAAAGCCTCTGTTGCTGCGTTGGCCTTCTTTTTCAATTTGGTAAACAGAGACTGACGTCTTTTAAGCGTTGTTTTCAGCTCCTTTTCATTCCTCATGAAAATAGTGTATTTGTTGCCTTGTATTGGCCTGGCTCTTTTCTGCGGTCATTGTCAAATCTTGTGTGCGTTTCCTAGTCTGCTAACGTTGTCTAATGTTACAGCGTCACTAATGTAACGAATCTTGAAAGCGACGTAACTCGTTTAATTGACAGCTGATTGGCAAGTAATCATTTTGTGTCAAAAGAGGGTGGGATGTCTGTGAATTTGATTGGATAGAAATTTGAACAGGTTTACAACGTGTCTTTGTGTTATCAAATTGATGTACATATTCTTTGAACCTTTAGCGAGTCACTCAGAAACCCCTGACCTGTATATGCACATAACATGTAAGGCGTCCAGCTTTTGCCCCACTGGAGAGCTTGTGGCCAAAGACCCAGACGGACCTTTGCCCAGATTCACCCTCCCAGCTGCAGTCGGCCCATTTCTTTAATCTCGCCAGCTACTTGGCGGATTTCTCCTCATTCCACTCACTCAGCATTCAGGAGATTTGATTACAATCCCTGAATTTGGCTGTTCTCCCTTTTGGTGGACAAAGCAATAAACTCCTGCATTGTTACCTGTTGTTGTTTCTTCTGGCTACATGCATTCCTGTGGCTTTATCAATGTTTGCATATATCCATTACAACCATATTAAAAAGCCTAATTTCTGCAAAATGTTTCAACAATTTTACCTACAAAAGACACGCTGGCAACATGCAAGAGTCAATATGCTGTTTGACCTTTTAAACGCAGGTCATCCAGGGCTCAATGTTAATGGTTTTTATTCATTTGCCTGGTCGTGCAAGTAGATCTCTGACCCACTTGCCTGACCAGGCAAGTGAATAACAACCATTAACATTGAACATTGAGGTCAATGTTACTTGCCCCAATACAAATTTATTTATTAGTTGTTATCAAATAACAACAAAGACTAAAGTTAATTGTCATGTTTAATTTTTATTTAAATAAATTAATCTGGAGTTTTGCCCACGTCCTTTAACACCACCCAACTAAACTCCGCCACCATTTTCTCACGGGTGCCCGATCTGTACTGCACATGTGCAACTCTCGCTGCTTAGCTACTTCCATTATCAGCTCCGGAAACAATGTGTTTAATTTAGGGCTGTCGATCAAAAATATTGAATCGCAATTAATCGCATGATTGTCCATAGTTAATCACGATTATTCACGTTTAATCGCACATTTTTCATCTGTTCAAAATGTACCTTAAAGGGAGATTTGTCAAGTATTTAATACTCTTATCAACATGGGAGTGGGCAAATATGCTGCTTTATGCAAATGTATGTATATATTCATTATTGGAAATCAATTAACAACTCAAAACAATGACAAATATTGTCCAGAAACCCTCACAGGTACTGCATTTAGCATAAAAAATATGCTCAAATCATAACATGTCAAACTGAAGCCCAACAGACAACAACAGCTGTCAGTGTGCTGACTTGACTATGACTTGCCCCAAACTGCATGTAACTGAGCCCGCAACAACATCCGAAAGACCGAATAGCGTTAATGCGTTAAAGAAATGAATTACAAATTTGCGTTAATGCGTTATTATCGTGTTAACTTTGACAACCCTAGTTTAATTCTTTTTTACCACTCCCACTCACTACCAGTTGCTAGATTTACTACCCCGCAGTGGCATTTTACTTGCCCCGGACAAGCAGGCAATCCTTATTGTTGAGCCCTGCCACCCATCCAGCCAGTGTTCTGGACTGCACATCTGTCCTAGTGAGGTCACAAAGGGTTAGTGACTCGGCCTCATGCCTCTTTATTGTTATGATAATGCTGTTACGTCCTGGTATTTGAGGTGCAAATGGCATGCTGGACCATGGTCCTATATATAAAAAACAGATGTGTTTTTAAACATCTGCTTCTAAATGAGATGCATTGAGAACATTGAGTTTATTCCGATCTCGGACAAACACGTAATCATGAATGAACACACGAAGGCAAAGAAATGTGAGCGGGACAAGTGAAAGCAGCAGCAGCAGCTAGAGTTTCTTTTGGACGAATATGTTAATGGTGGATACGTTACGGTGTTACGTTTATCTTAGCACAACAAATGAGATGCTTGTCAGGAGTACAGCTGGATGTACTGGCATCAGTCCTGGCCAACAGTCGGCCCAAACCCGCAGCGCTGCTGTCCGCTGGGCAGGCGTTCACCCGCTGCCTCTTGAAACCAAACTATGATCCAAGAAATTGGCTTATCATAACTTAACTGTTCAACCGTGTCCAAGGCAGGATGAGTTAATTAGCTTTTGTTTGTTCTGTCTGATACGATCACCCGATACCGCCGGTGCTGATGCTATGCCAGACAGCAGTAGAAAGAGCCGTGGCACCTTGTACTGTGTATGCCCTTAAATATTTAAGGCGCGTTCATTAGCAAATCTCTGAGCTGGATGTCATTATACAAGCTGCGGAAACTCAAGCCTCCAACTCTGGGATCACATCATTCAAGCCCGAGAGGGTTCTGTGTCAGAGAGCATGATGGGACGTCAACGTGGGGCCTGTTTTTGGTGGGTCGGGTTCCTATTGTCAGCCTCAGCAGCATGCAGCATTAAGAATTTGAAATTAGCCTGAGCTGGAAATGTCATGGCAGCAGTTTTAATGGAGCTGTTAAAACATCTGGATACCAGAAGCACGGTAGTGGAGGTTAAACTGATAATCAAACCCAGTGTTTCATTATAAGATTAACGCTCTGCTTTTCAACTACTGTTTCAAGTCAGAATGGTTGTAGTTGTGCTGCCGTAGGTGATTCAAGTTTAGGGGACTTAACAGGAGCTGATACCCAACGCATCCCTTTTGCGTCCCAGCTGTCCTTTGTTTGGCATATTTCCGCCTGGTTAACTTCTGAGCTCTCAGTCAGAGGTGGTTGCCTTTGTGCTGACTTAGTGACGGAGCTCCTGAGGATGGAGGGGACATGGGGGAGGAGTTTTGTTGAGACCATCTGTTGCTGAGACAATTCATCTCTACTTTATACCCTCCTGCTTCAGACGCTTTAGACACACACACGCTCACATACAAAGACACAAACAAATGGACAAACACACATCTGGCGTTGGCTGTCTTGAGCCCTGCAGTCACCGGAGAACCACTTCTTCTACCAACTTACATTTTATGGGCTGACAGTCATCCAGATGTGTTTATTGAAGGCAGACCTAGATGTCACACATGTTACACACAGCTAATGGTCTGTATTGCTGACTCCTGACATAGCATGACCTTTCTGGTGACTTTTACTAAGACGAAGCGATGAATGCTTCCTCATTCTGCGACGGCTTGTGGCAGCGGAGCACATTTTCAAGATTTAAAATCTTATAAATGTGAGCTAAAAATGCAAAACGAGTGAAATTTAGGATAATTTTCTTGCATAAATTAAGGGTGCAACATCTAAGAGTGACGAGGGTAATGGATATTAGACAACATTGGGGTTCTGGAGTTATTCTTAATTTACTGCCTTTCAATGTTATTGATGATGATGTTTTTGTCTCTATTCTTTAATATCGCTGAATCATTATGCTTGAATGTATAAATGACTGAAATACAATCTGTAGTTTTGTATATAGAACAACATGAACAAATGTTAAAATGAATGAAAACTGAAGTGACAAAAAAAGAAATGTGAGCTACAAATGATTGGTAGAATCTGAGACATGTGCAAAATGAAACTAATACAGCTTTTGGTTTGTTAGGCTTCTACTGATGTGGCTGTTTAGATTATAGTGCCTGGTGGGCAGATCTCCAGAGGGCGAGTCGCTCTGCACAGACGCTGCTGCAGCAAGCCAAGCCAGAATTGGCATCTTAATGAGCCAGCTTGATGCTGACTTTCGGTCTACCATATAGTGTTGACTCATTTAATTAACCAGGTATTATGTGAATTATTGGGTCTCTTAATTCCTGAACTTTGTGCAATGAGCATACTGTGCGGAGAGTTTTATCTGTCTTTATCCATAAAACCGTTACTGGGCTTCTCTTAAAACCTCTGAGACTCTGACTCAGCAACTGAAACATTCACGTCCTGGAAAATTGTCTTTTATACTTGCGTCACTGAAATCTAAGGAATACCGCAATGTGGTGTAGAAACAACACACAGCATCATGAGCCATCACTGCTTTCCATGTCATGGCTTTCCTGCTGTTTAACATCTCATATAATGTACTTTTTGTTTTAACTAGGCCTGTCAAAGTTAACTTGATAATGCAAATCAGTTTTAACTTGCAATTTTAGCGGGCCGTTGTTGGGCCTGGTCTCTATTCGATCTTTCTGAGGTTGTAGTGGGCTTGTTTTTAAAGATGGAGTGAAGTTACTGGCATCATATGCAACTAGAAAAAAACGAAGGAATCCATTGGTACCATCCATGTCATTCTAGCTTGTCGCGAAGGAGGCTAGATAACGCTCCAGACTTACGCTAAATTTTTGTGAGGCATGGCCATTTTCAAAGGGGTCCACTGACCTTTGACCTCTAGATATGTGAATGAAAATTAGTTCTATGGGTACCCACGAGTCTCCCCTTTACAAACATGCCCACTTTATGATAATCACATGCAATTTGGGGCAAGTCATAGTCAAGTCAGCACACTGACACACTGACAGCTGTTGTTGCCTGTTGGGCTGCAGTTTGCCTGTTATGATTTCAGCATATTTTTTATGCTAAATGCAGCACATGTGAGGGTTTCTGGACAATATCTGTCATTATTTTGTGTTGTTAAATGATTTCCAATAATAAATATATACAACATTTTCATAAAGCAAGCATATTTTCCCACTCCCATGTTGATAGGAGTATTAAATACTTGACAAATCTCTGTTTAAGGTACATTTTGAACAGATACAAAATGTGCGATTAATCACGATTAACTATGGACAATCATGCGATTAATTGCAATTAAATATTTTAATTGTTTGACAGCCCTAGTTATAACCTAATCCCTGCATGTTTCTTTACTTTGTCAGCTCCACTGTTGCAGTTATGAGTACAAACAGCCTCTATAAGACCACGAGTACCAGCTCTATTCTGCTGATTTCAAGTCCCTGTGATTTCCAGTTACATAACAGCAACTGATCTTCTTAAAATCTATAGAGTAAACACCATTAATCTCCTCACTGGACCTCAGCAGACTCACGTGAAGCAGCTTTTCCCTGAACAGGCATGCATGCCAGCCTGGTACCAGGCGGACACAGCCGCACGCTGGTGTGGAAGTCACCAATCGTCTTACATTAAATGAGTTAACGTGTTGGAGAATACCTTTGTTGTATTTGTGTCCTGATGTTTCTGTTTGCCTGCCTCTTTTTCCAGACAATGGGAGGCGGGACATTATCAGGTGCCTGCACCCTTTCCTCTTCCCCCTCTCGCCGCCTCCCCCTCCTCTCAGCCTCTTCCTAATTTTACACGACCCCCTTTATCCCACTCCCCGCTCTCCCCCTGCGGTTTGAGAGAGCTACATTTAGCTGCGCTCCATTAGCCGAGTGGAAGGAAAAAAATCCTTGATGATGGAAGTAGGTTTGCAGACCGACTGGTTGGACCGAGTGACCCTTTGTCCAAAAAGGGAATCACAAAATAAAGAAAAGAATAGAGAATAATCATCACTCTGAAGTTAATTTAATTGAGTAATTCTTTATTGAACCAGTTTCCTCTTTGTCACTCTGATTGAGCATCATTACAAGCAGATTGCATTTCACCATTAAACAAAAGCATCTCGATCTTTGCTCTGACCCTGGTGGCAAACACATCTGTGTTCCAGCAATGAGAGCGAGTGTGCACACGTGGCAGCCTGTTGTTAATAGTTAATGAGGATTGATGTCTGGAAGTGGTGACCTTGTATAAGGTTTCCTAGTGGAATCCATGCATATTGATCTCTCCAGTTTTATGCTCTGTTGGACACACAATTCCCTTTTGCTGTGTGTTTTCTCCGGCCACTTCACCGATGGTGATGATTAATGGTGTTTGGTTTGTCAAAGAGGCTTCTTACGAGAGAGGGTGACTCAAAGGCTGAATTTCTTCAAAGTGCACATCCTATAAATCTTACACTGAAAACCAAAACGTTCAATTTGTGTTATTTAGTTGAGACCATAAACTGAGGAAATACAAACCGGCTTCTTAAAGGAAAAGATTGACATTCTGGGAAATAAGCTTTCTCACTTTCTTGCAGAAAATGAAAAGAGAGGATCCCTCTCATAATAACTCCTTGTAGAACTATAAATTGTCATTGTTGCACATCAGTTTTTGACAGTTTAAACAAACCAGATATGAAGTGTTTTGAGCTTTCAACAATTAATCCATTAGTTGTCAACTATTAAATTAATCGGCAACTATTTTGATAATAGATTAATCGGTTTGAGTCATTTTTTTAAGAAAAAAAAAGTCAAAATTCTCTGATTCCAGCTTTTTAAATGTGAATATGTATGACAGTAAACTGAATATCTTTGAGTTGTGGACAAAACAAGACATTTGAAGACGTCATCTCGGGCTTTGGTAAACACTGAACGACATTTTTCACCATTTTCTGACATTTTATAGACCAAACAACTAATCGATTAATCGAGAAAATAATCAACAGATTAATTGAAAATGAAAATAATCGTTAGTTGCAGCCCTAGAAGTGAGAAGAAGATTGATGATCTTAAGAGAAGCTAGTAAATTTTGTTACCTTCAAAATAGAACAGCCAGGCTAACTGTTTCCCCCTGTTTCCAATAATGAGTGGTATCGAACTTCTCATTTATCTCTCCGTAAGCAAGCGAATAAGTGTATTTCGTGGACGTAGTCAAAGACATCACCCATTGATTTGTGGACTGCCGTTTGGAAGCCTCAATTCGGCATTTTTGGCATTTCCATCTTGTTTTTTTGCAACCAGAAGTGAGAGGGTGGAGCTAAGTACAACTGAACGCTGAATAAGACATTTTTAGGCAACCAAAAAGGTTATAATGAACTTTCATGAACTGAAAACACACTGTGAAATGGTTAAAGTTGTTAAAGACAAAAACATAGATAACTCCCAGAGCAAACAACGCCGTGGTAGCGACCTGTCAATCACAAGGTAGCCACGCCCTAAAGCATCCCCTGCTTTATGGTCTACTTGACTCTAAATGGGACCATAATTTACTAAATGAACATCATGCTGTATTGAAGAAGACTTGAAACTAGCGATTAAAACCATAAACTCATGTTTACAATGTTTGCTGAGGTAATAAATCAAGTGAGAAGTATCATTTTCTCATAGACTTTTAAATAAGCAGACTTCTTTTTGCAACCAGAGGAGTCGCCCCCTGCTGGCTATTAGAGAGAATGCAAGTTTAAGGCACCTCTGCATTGGCTTCACTTTTCAGACCCGTCATATGTTCACCATCAGATGTTTTACATTAATTGATATTGTTTAACCAAAGGCCACATTTATTGTTTTTGACTGTAACATATGCGGACTTAGTCATCCTCAAACATTTACAGTTTAGACCGCACACAGGCGTTTACTCTCCGCCACTACAGTCATTAAAACGCAGCCGGTTCTATAAATGTACTGTAAGGAAATGACAGTGAGTCTGAGCAATCAGCTCAGATTCCTGTTATTGCTGCTGGTTACTGAGCTGCTAACAAACATGTCTGGGAAGGTCAGTGACTTCTCATGGATACACAAACACAGGCCGCTAGTGCTGGTGATAATGTCCGTCTGGAACCAGGATCTGATCTGGGACGGTGGCGAGAAGCGTGTTGTGGTTTACGTGATTGAAATATACAAAAAGAAGAAAGGATGATGGTCATACAAACATCTGAATTGATTGATTTGCTAAAGAGGCAAATGTTCATTTCTTCATATACTTCTATTTTATGGAGTAAAGTAACCCTCACAACCAAAGACTGAAAGCCCTTTTGACAGTTTTACAGAGTGTGTGTGACTCTGAGTGGTAATTTCAGTCTCAGACACACCCTCTGCATGCAGCCCTGGCAAACAGCTTCTCTCTACTAAAGAGCAATGACTGTTTAATAAGAGGATAACTGTGCCAGTTTGGTGTGGTGAGGGAGTAGCTATGTGGCAGAGAGTCATGAGCAACGCTGAGAAAAATGGGGAAAAAGACAGTGGAGGAAGAAAAACCAAAAGACGTAATCTCCGCTGTCTGTTCTGACTGAGCAGCTATTTCTCACCTGGCATGTTCATATCACACCTAAATGGCTCGGAATATTATCTTTAATCTGCGTTGAACTTGTTCCTACAATGTGATCGTAGTGCAAAACATCCAGTACTTCCTCCAACCGATGAGTCCAATATGAGTCCTGTGTCCAGATGCTAATGATGTTTTTCTGTCTATTGTGTTGCAGGGGGCCCGAGTCTGGCTGAGACACAAAGAACAGCTCCTCCCCTCCACCGTCAGCTCTTGTGATGATTCCTCCTTGGTCCTCACCACCGACTATGGGAAGGTAAGAAAACGTCTTTTCCCCTGATGAAGCGTTAATGCTGCCAACGAATCACTTTAAACCATCCCAAACTCTCATCTACACCATAATGCATTTTTCATTTTAAGGTTTTAAGGACTGCTCCCTCATGATTAAAGCCAAGAAAAAAGCCAATACTCGCGCATTCAAGTCATATCAATACATTTACAGGCTACATGTAAAGCGTCCCCTCGTCTTTCATTTATAATTTACAAGGTTGTAGTATAACTCAGGAGGTGAGTGGTTCAGAGTGTATGTTAGAAGGTTAATTGTTTGCACACATGTGTTTCATCTCGGGGCTCCGCGGCGGGATCAACACCTTTTGTAATAAAGTAAGAATGACAGGAATGGGCTCCTTGTGTCAAGTCAGTGGGCCGAGCTTATCTGTTTGGCAGAGCATGGTGGTCTTTGTGTCTGGAGGAAATCCTGTCACAGAGAGAAAGAGAGAGAGAGAGAGAGCGAGAGAGAGAGAGAGAGAGGTGGCGATGGACGGTTAAAAAATAGTTTCTCAGTCAAATGTCGAATGTAGGTCAGAAATGAGCTTCCAGTTCGACTCTTATCTTATGGGATGCCTTTGTACTGAACACGCAGCACATATGTTCGTCCTTTAGCTCCTGACTGAGTGTCCAAACTCAGCCGCAGGTCTTTGGTCAGGTCAGGGCTTCGGGAAGGGAACAGGGTAGGGCCCAAGGACTCTCAACATATAACATCATTTCCACATCCAGACTCTGTCACACGGCCATCATCCTAACCACAAACCAAGGCCCTGCTTTATTCCTTCACCGGAGTCCTTGACTGCTCATATAAAGAAGGGTGGCGTATGAAAGAGAGGTCGGCAAGCTATTGAGGTGCAGCTTTGTTTTCTTTATGGCTGTCCTCCCCGACCAACGAAATTCTTAGTCGACTAACACTCATACGATTTTGTAGACTAATTGATTAGTTGATCTAATCAACAGGTCTGTAAAACTGAGTTTCCCCACAAAGAATCACACAAAAGTACCACTTCAAATCTCCAGAGATGTGCTTTATGATAAAGCTATTAGAATATCGAAGCTTTTAGATATGCGTTTCTTGGAAATAAGTCATGAAAAAATGCATAAAAAATGACTAATCAACTTAAGGAATCTTAGTAGACTAAGACCAAAACAACCGATTAGTCGACTAATCAAGGGGCAGCCCTGGTTTCATTTGTGGAAGTTAAGGGCATTTAGCTGAGATATGGCACTGAATAGCTTTAAGGCCCAGACACACCAAGCCGACATCAAAGAACTAGTGTTGCGTTGCCTCACGTCACCTTTGTCTTGGCCGACAAGTTGCATTTGAACACACTGCAAAGATCTCAGCTGACGGCCGACTACCATGTATGTTCTGCGCCTGCGTGACAGGAAATAACTCTCCACACCAGCGGATGACGGTAGTCTGTATTCGTCTTTCAAAAAGGGAAACCGGAAGACCAAGGACGGCGGATAAACAAACTGTTGTTATGGCACATACATGAAACAAAGCGGCGTTTGCCGACCATTTTCACACCTCTCTCCCTCACCACTTCATTCCAGATGGCCATGTCGTTGTGAAAACATCCGTGTATTGGAATGATCAGATGAGATGAAGATGAAAAATGAGAAGAGCCTTCTGTGTTGCCCTCTTGACTCGTTTATTTGCTTTCCGTGGTGTGTCAGGGCCTTTAGTTGGTCCTGAGGGCATGTGTGTTGCCGTGCGTGGCTTGAGCTGTAAGTGGTGCGTTAAAGGTAGAGTTATAAACGACGTGTGAGAGGGAACATATGAACTCATCCTGAGATGATGTGTTTGATGTTTCCATGGTCAGCGGTGGGGATTTTTGTAGTGTGAGAAGTCGACCGTGTGTTGGTAAAGGGGCAGGAATGACTCCGACCGACGGAAACACCATCTCTCACACCTAGAAAGGATTCACAGCAGCAGGTCAGGAGGTGAGAAATGAATCAGACCCCACTTCTTCTTTATCGTCTGAAAATGACCGGAGAATACCAACAGGGTGTTGCTCTCCCCGCCCTCAGTAGGATTTAAGAAAATAACATTTGGTTAACATGACGTCACATTTCTTTAACTGAAGCTGGATTGTCTCATATGATCCTCACATGCGAGCTCAGAATGTGCTGGTCATCAGGCGTAAGACTCTGCAGCCAGAATGACAAGAATGTGAGACTGAAAAACAGACCGTCTCCACCTCCTGACCTCATGTGATCCCCTGTTCCTGGATGACATATCTGCTGAGGTTTATTTACATTTCCTGATTCAGTCGTAATCTTTATTTAGCCCAGCTCCTCTAGAGGGTTATGGGTGTTATGTCTGTCAGTCTGTCTTTGTCTGTGTCCCGGTGTCTTTACACCCGTGTGCAGTGTCAGACGTGGTTTGGTAAATGCATCCCGGCAGCATTTTCCCCTCGGGTGGGGGAGGTGGGATATATACCATTATCCATTGCTTCAGTGCTCATACTAAGGTGCAGCTCCCTGTCTGAGTGCTCGTCTTGCAGACTCAGTGTGTGTCTTTACCCACACTGCCTCGGCTGTAACAGGCTTACATGGCTGCTGTCACATTAACCATCATATCAGCATTCATCACTGTCTCATCCCCCGTACACCACAGGCTCTGAGAGGACCAGCAAGACACACTGAAGCTCAGAGAAATGTCTTGTGGCGTTGTGTGTGTTTGCATCCATCTGTGTGTGTGTGTGTGTGTGTGTGTTGTGTCCAGATGGCACCAGCTGGATTAACAGTGTGTGAGTTATCCCCAGAGGGGCGCACAAGTAAAGAAAAGCAGGAAGAGGCTCTCTGTCACCTGAACTAAATAACTCCCGCTGGTGATGATGTCATCTTCGCCTTACTGAACAATGACATTGAAATTGAACCGTGTCAGTCTACGAGGCCCAGATACCTTTTTTTATTCATCAATCATTTGACACATAATACATAATACATAATACATAGCACACATACAGTACGTAATATAGCTATAGCTCATAGTTTATATCTGTTGTAAAGCAAACGCAACGAAATTATGGCCATTGTTTTGTAATCAATGCAAAGCAGAAGTCGATTTAATCTATTATTAGACAACTATTGATAATCGAGTCATTATTAAAGTCATTTTTCAAGCAAAAATTACAGAAATTCCCTCCAGTTGTGAGGATTTTCTGGTTTTCTTCGTCTTATTTTATACTAAACTGAATTTTTTTTTCTAAAATTAGAATTGGTAATGAGCAGATTAATCAATAATGAGAATACGTGTTAGTTGCAGACCTTAATTAATATTATTTCAGTCATTTTGCTAAAGAAGAATACCGCATTACATTAGTTTATTGCACAAGATAAAAGAGCCCCCCTGGTTCTTATTAGGGCTGCCCTCCACCAAAGACATTTTTAGTCGACTCATATGATTTTGTCGAGTTTCTCCACAAAGAATCACACAAAAGCACCACTTATATATTATACTATATATTGTGTTTACCAGAGATGTGCTCATAAATTTCTTGGAAATATGTCATTCAGCGTGAAAAAAGCATAAAAAACGACTAATCGACTAAATAAATCTGAGTCGACTAAGACTAAAACAACTGATTAGTCGACTAATGGACTAAGAGGGGGCAGACCTAGTTCTTATATTCTTGTCTTCTTCTGCACAAAATAATATTATCCCAATAAACATTACTCTTCGGGTAGACGCTTTGCTTTCACACATTCACCAAGTGTGATTTCTGAAGTTGCAGCCGTACAGTCTCTGTGTGAGGTTTAAAATAGGTCATTGATGGCCTCGCAGTTTTTTTCTGGATTATTGGTCAATGGAGCCATTATGTGGGTTTTTATGAGAGTGATGTGTATTCACGAGTGCGCTCACAGAAATAACACACAAACATTATCACTGTGTGTGCTAAACAAATGTTTTTAGGCTTTGGGTTTGCCATGTTTTCTGATTTTGTCTGATTTTTAAGCAGAATGTAATGTAAAACTCTGTTATCTGTTTTTACAATCTTCCTCATTAATAAGCCTAACCCCCCATTCATGTCTCGGGGGTCTGGGTGGGATCCCCCCCTCAGCAGATGGACTCACTGTAAAACAGAGAGAGAGAAACAGACAGTGATAAACAAGACAGTGTTTGTGTTCACAAGCCTGTCATTTTGTATCTGCCCATGTGTCTTTTCTAAAGGCCTGAATATATCCGCCAGTAAGAGGCCACGGAGTCACAGAGCCTGACGCCGCCTCCATGTGAATATTCAGCAGGGCGGGTCGAACAAAGCAGCAGCAGGGTGTGGTTTCAGCCAGGAGGAAACAAAAGGAAAGAGCGTTACAGCTGCAAGAAAGTTTAAAATTCAGATTGTTGCTATTGTGTCATCATCGGGAGAACTGCTCCCACTATTTAGTCTGTATCATTTCGGTGATACTTTGATGAATTTGAATTCATCACATGGAAAATCTGCCTGAAGAATAAATAAAAGCATTCAACATTTCAGAATTTATCACGACTCACTTGATAGTTTGGCTGCAACTAACAATTACTTTCATTATCAATTAATCTGCTGATTATTTTCTTGATTAACCGATCAATTGTTAGGTCTATAAATAATGCCCTCATAGTCATCAAATAGCTTGTTTTGTCCACACAACAGACCAGAACTCAAAGATATTCACTTTACTATCACATAAGACAAATAAGAGCGGTGACTCCTCACAAATGAGAAGCTGGAGTCAGAGAACTGTTCATGTTTTTGCATGAAAAATGACTTATCTGCTATTTTTTCTGATCTGATTTAATATAAATAGTGCTAGAAATATTTAATTTCACTTTTTTTTTATTTCTCTGTGTAAAATACTTAATATTCTCCATTTTGCATAATTATTTATCTGTTATAAAGTACAAAATGTCAAATTTCACGATAAATATGATTAAATTAACATGAGGTATCTACTATTCTCTATCTGCGGTTTTGAGTAAACCTTTTTTTTTTGGAGCAGACCGGACAGCTGTGCAAAAGGTTGTGGGTTTTTATTTTGGGAAGTTTTATTACAGAAGGAAGGAAGAAATAAATGAAGAAAGCAACAAGAAAAAGGAAACACCAGCAGAAACAACTGTCCGTCCGTCTCTCTCCCGGCTCAGTAGCTTAAATAGCTTCATCACAAAATCCAAGATTCAAACAAAAGTTATGAATTATATATCAGCCAAAGTTTCAGTTGTGTTGTTTGCTTGTCTGCTGCCTCGTGGCCGGCGGCGTCGTGTAAAGTGTCAACACCAGGCCTCATTTGGAGAGGATTGATTTGTACAGTGAACATTCTCACTAATCAATCACGAGTCACATGTTGTTATAAGCGGCATGAAATTATCTCCAGCCGTCATTACACCGCTCAGATCATTAACATTGACGAGGCTCCGTCCCTACGTGAAACATTGTGATAATTGTCTGACATGCAGCGACTGAAATCACGAAGTAATCACTTTAATTAGAGCCAGTGTGTGCTTCAAATTGTTTTAATCTATGAGTTCAGAGCAAACTGTGTGTCGATGTTATGGATTTTCAACTTCCCGAAAACAACTCACAGTGTTACATCACTGCTGGGTTAGTCAGGCTTCTGTGGGTAGCGCCACGAGGGTCGTCACTGCTCTACAGCTCCTGTAGGAAAAATGTTCCAGTTTGTCTAATTATTATAATGGACACTAACAGAACATTTTGGCTCCTCCTAAGAATAGAAATGGAAATTGTAAAGAGTATATAGTCTGTGTCTAGACCTTATCTGCTCTCATAATCCATCTTACTTTCCTTTTAGCTGGATCTACTGGATGTTATAAATGTAAATCGTTTGGAAACAAATCTATGAAGACATAAATAAATATGGATGAGAAATGCTGCAAGGACAGAGCTCAGTGACTGATCTCACAGGAATACAACCAACTCTGATAAAAGACCGCAGTGGGGTAAAAACAGAGGAATGTGAAACCTCTTTTGATGCAGGAAACTCCAGCTCAGTTTTCATCCGAGCATCTCTGATGTTTCAGGCATGAAAAAGTCCCTCGAGGCTCGCTCTGTGAAATCTGACCAGGAAATTATCCAAAGATGAAAAACAAAGGTCACACATCATATGATGCAGAGACAGACACAGAAACAACACACACTGTAAATCATCTGCACACAAACACACATAAAGATATGAAGAAACAGTTCCTCTCTCTTGTGTTTTCTGGTGAGGGTGCTTTCCGAGTACGCAGCTCATTGTGTGTTTGGCTAAAGCTGCCGTGTTTGTTTTCCTCCTGTGAAACTTGAGGTCCTCGCTGCAATCGAGAGTGTAACATGGACCTGTAGGCTCTCCTAGTAGTTTGTTATCCTGTATTATCTTTGCTCCCATCCACCTCAGTGTAACTTTGAACCTGTGCTGCTTTAGGAATGTAAAGAATGATAATACAGTCTGGCAGGAGATGCATCCCAGATGTCTTTGGTTTGTTTGATTGCGTGTTGGACTCAGTGTCGCTCCATCAGTGTCAACAGAAAGGGACCTAAGACGTGCTAATATTTTCCATTTCACAGCACATTTTTGTCAATTAAATGAAAGCATGAATAATTTAAATTAGGTTGTATATTATATATATGAAAAAAATATGATATATCAAATGATAAATTATTATATTGTCAAATGCGGTGCAATAACGTGTCCAACAAAAATACAAAACAGCTGCAACTGCCTTTTTAAAGTGACACTATGTACCTTTTGAATGAAGAAATAACACATTTGAGTTGAATTTATTATCAATAAAACCAGCTCTACTCAGAACACTCGGAATTATGGTGGCTAATGTTTATGTAATTTAGCAAACTTTAGATAGATATTGCTGCCGTGCTACTGTTTGACTCTTCTCTACTTGTCCTACTGTTATGTTTTATATTTACCATTATACAATGTTCTCATCTCAATCAAAACAATTACAAAAGACTGAGTTTGGTGATGTGGTGAACTAGCGTGGGATCATGGGAGTTGTTGTCTTCACAATCATTGCGGTCATTGCAGTCAGTTTTGGTTAAGTTTCCTTCAGTGTTCGTCATTCAGGAGGTTTTTTACCAGGAGCCGAATCATCCGCAGATGTCTCCTCCTCTCCAAAACAAACAGACCCAGTGATTAAAAAAGTGTATCGTAAAAATGTGGCTTAAAACTGGAAAAAAAAGTCAATTTATGACAGCTTCTGGCAGACAAACACAATACTGACGCATGCGCAAAGGGGATATGATGTCACTGACAGGCGAGTAAATGAAACAGACCGTTACCCTTTATTGAAATGACATATTTCTCTAGGTTTGAAAATTGTTGAAAACATTTTGGATAATGTAAGTACACAACTCAACAAAATATATTACATAGGTCTGGTCATATTTAGACATTTTAAAAAGTAACCTATTATTATACCTTTAAAGATCATGAGCAGAATCCCATTGATGCTTCAGATTGAAGATATAAAGTTGTTTTTTTTGCATTTTTTGACGTGTTTATCAAATAATGTGATTTTTTTTTCCCTCTCTCTTAAATATGTATAATACGGTTTGGTATGACGACATTTTGGGCAGCGATCCACCAGAGCCCAGGTGTTGATAATGACATCAATCACATTAAGCGAGTGATGTCATCGGATGTAAAATGATAATACTGGTTAAGGATGTAAAACAAGCGAAAAGCCTGTTTGATTTATTAGTCGGTTCGTTTTGGCCCTGGCTGGTGAATCAGAGACAATTTGCCAGAGAGGAGAGGGTGGGGTTAAATCCGAATGTTTAAGGACATCTGGCCGTAAATCTGCAAGCTTCTGCTCGATGGATGACATCACTGCACGTGCTGCTTTTCTCCCCGAGGTCCTCTTCACCCTTTCACAAACCTTAATACCACAAAAACATGATGACCGCATTGTTATTGTGCTATCGTCTCAGCGTACGCCCACTCTCTAATGGCCATCTAGAGCTGCAATGGACCAGAGTCAGTTTATCATTTCACACACGTTTATGCAGATTTACTTAAGTTAATGAATCCACACATACATATCAGTGCAACTATTACAGTTTTTAAAATACAAACCTCAGCAGCGTCTCCCAGCAGCCCCTCTGCACTGACTCAGCAGTTTTGTGAAAACCAGCGTCTGCTCCCAACTTGGAAACAATTGAATATGCCAGAAAAACCAGCAGTAATGCAATGGGACACCACAGCGCCCAGTTCCTTGTCCATCAGTATTGATCTCAACACGGCTTCCCATCAAGTGACCAACACAGTTGTAGTCTGTCCGTTGTCTCTTCCATTAGAGTTCTGATAGACAGAAAGTCTGCGATGCTCTCTGTGGATCCATGTTAGTTAATGAGACTGTTTTCCTGTTTCACTGCCGCTATAGAGACACTGCTTCTTCTTATTCATTCCTTCGTCTTTCTCGCTAGCTCCCATTTGATCCATTTCAAGTCAAAACTGTAAAAATGGGCCTTGAATATCAAGACAACGTCTCCAATCATCACATTTAGGGGAGGCCGGAGATGTTAGTAACACTTTTTGTTTGAGCATCAGTAACTCAGTGGATGTTTGTGCTAGATCTCTCAAACTTTTGTACACGGTACCCATTATTGTTTTCTACAAATAAAACTCACTTGGACATGTACTACACAATCACACATTGGGTGAGTTAATGTAAAATGCAGAGACGTTACACTTCTCCTGTGAGCTCAAAAAGGAAATGTACGATATTGATGACATCACCGCAGCTCTTTTCTGATTGGTCAAACTGACAGTGTTACAACAAACCTGGGGTTACAATATTCCCCGGTCTCCCCTACTGTACTGCTTCATCTTATTGGAGCTTTTTGCAGGAATGCGACATGTTGAGAGATTTTTGTACGGAGACTAAAAGGTGGATCAAACAAATCGAGAGACGTCCGGGCATGAGTCTGACTGGGGGCTCTCTACCTGCCAGGTATGCTGGCAGCAGGCACAGGCAGGCACTCATCAGGGACTTAATCTGTAATTTTGACCCCAGTTTTATCCTGTATCATCGCTTCAATCTGTCATTCATGAATGCATGTGCCATGGTAACAGTGGGAGAGTCAGATCTGTGTAAACTTGTCTACCTGCTTCTGCGTTATTAGTGCTGTTCAGAGCCTGAGGCTGTTGTGAGTACACTGTAGGCCTCTGGCTGTCTGCTGCCTTTGCCAGCTGTGTTGAGAGATACTGAAAGTGAGCATGAAGTCGTTGCCCAATGTAGTATTTAAGATTTATGGTGCAGTTCACCTTGACAGTGGTGCATTGTTGTATTAAAATTAAATGTTTATTCTAGAGCTAAGAAAAAAAAGTCAAAATTCTCTGATTCCAGCTTCTTAAATGTGAATATTTTCTGGTTTCTTTACTCCTCTATGACAGTAAACTAAATATCTTTTAGTTGTGGAAAAAACAAGACATTTCAGGACGTCATCTTGGGCTTTGGGAAACACTGATTGACATTTTTCACCATTTTCTGACATTTTATAAACCAAACAACTAATCAATTAATCGAGAAAATAATCAACAAGAATAATCGACAATGAAAGTAATCATCGCTTAATCGATCGTCCACAATTTTGATAATCAAAAGGCTGGCAGGCACTAAATATATCACACTATAAATGTAAATTTCATGAGTGTGCTTGTTGTTGAGGCCGTCATACTGATTACATTGATCACGTGATAAGATGTGCCAGGATCTGGGTGAATTATTGCCCCGACTAAACAGTTTCTTGCCTGAATCGATAAACCGTAGATTCATTTATCAAATAAAAAACTGTTCAATTCCTCAAATATAGATGAGTATTTTATCTTTTACAACATTGAAAACTGAATATTTTGGGGTTTTGGGTCCTGGGAAATCTTCTTTTTAATATTTTCAGATATTTTATAGACTAGAAGATTAATCGACAGAACAAAAAAATGATCAACTGATAATCGATAATAAAATAAAAAAATTGTTAATGTATTCAACTGTCGTCCTTCTGTTCCCGTCTGTTAATTGTAGGCAGCCGAGGTGCAATTTAAACGCTGATCTTACAGCAGTGCTTAAACCGTGCCAGCACTCACTGCTTTTAGTGTCAAAAATATCAAAGTGTCGATATATATTGATACTGAATATTTGAACCGGTTTCAATACTTATTTTCTGCAGTATCGATACGCAGCTACCAGCTGCGCTTTCTGCCCTCAATGGTTTGTCAAGATCTCCCCGTGGTATCGAAAATCGAATTGAATATTGATTTTTTTCAAGGTTTTGTATCGAAGATAAAAGAATCCATATTGTGACAACACTAACTGGTACAAAGTGACATTTTGTACCCTCAACTGAATAATTCACATGATTCATGCTCCCCAATTGATGCATGTTCAAGCTGTACACTCTGCTGGTTTAGATAGTTTAAGCACTGACGTAGAGGATTATGAAAGCTTAATCTTTGGACATACGTGTGTTTGTTGTTCCAGGTGATCTACCTACAGACGGTGGAGCTGAACAGGGAGACGGTGTACCCGATGCACCCCAGCAGCATCCACGGAGTGGAGGACATGTCCACACTGGCAGAGCTGCATGAAGGCGCCATCATGCACAACCTCTTACTGCGCTATCAGAAAGACAACATCTATGTAAGGCGCTGTGCTTAATCTTCATCTTTAAACACATTTACCACCATGATGGAAGCTGTGGGTCTATTGTCTTGGTCAGGGGGTGTGTTTTTCATTTTTATGGGAACTGGGGTGTTCAGCGCAGCGAGACGGAGATTTTAAAGTTTGACAAATCTCAAATAATCAAACCGGTAATGTCACTTTTTGGTGGGATTTTTATTTCATACAAGGCAAACACAACAACAATATGTGTTGTGTGAGTAAGGAGCATTTCTTCTCACATTCTTGCTATTACAATGCATCTATAAACTGCACAGCTGAATAAAACAAGTTTACACACCGTTGACAAAACTTCACAAAAAGCCGATAACTCCTGGAAGAGTATTCAGAGCTGTTTGTTCGACCCCGTCTCACTTCCAGGATTGTTTTCACAGCAGAGCACTTAAGTCCTCTTGAAACACAACCCGGGCTTTATTAAAATAATCATTGCCCACAGTCACATGGTAACTATGTTTCTGGAAATCCTATCTCTCTAATCTCATCTCGGAGGGTTTGTAGCGGTCTGTCTGCATGGCATTGCAGAATGATATCATTGTGGGAAGATGACCCACAAACACACTTTTGTTAGGCACTCCCCAAAGCGCATTACCCGAGCAGGAGCAGTGGATCCTAAAATACTACCAGCTTCAGTGAAACTAGGCCATATGTAGTAGTTTAATAGGTACTGTGTCACAGGAAACTGGGTGAATCTACAGAACTGGTAGTGTTAAGTAACTGTAGATAAAGATGTAAAAGTTGCAATTTCTAGTATAAAACAAGCATTTTTTCTTTCACAACATGTGTATTGTGTTATCTTTGACGGCTAATCTGTGTTTTTCTCTTGGTTTTCTTCTCTCTCATCTCCTCTTTCTCCCTCATACTTCTGTCATACTACTTTTTCACTTCCCTCAGACCAACATAGGTTCGATCCTGGCAGCAGTGAATCCCTATAAGCAGATAGCGGGCCTGTATGACGGCACTGCAGTCGACCTATACAGCAAACACCAGATGGGGGAGCTGCCTCCTCATATCTTCGCCGTGGCCAATGAGTGTTACCGCTGCCTGTGGAAGAGACACGACAGCCAGTGTGTTCTCATCAGGTCAGTGATACACATTTAGTAACATTATTACCAAATTACTGGAAGCAGCATGACACAAGTCCATACTAGACACCTCTGGCTCTGAAAAACAATGAGTTGAACAGGTTTGATAGATCCATTTATGTATCGACTTTAGGGCTGCACGATTTTGAAAAAATATTTAATTGTGATTATTTTGACTGATATTGAAATTGTGAATTTTTACATCATTATTCTCATTCATCTCAGCACAATATTTAATTTAAAATCAAATTTTCACACACATTTCACCTTTAAAAGATATTGCAATTTGCTCCTCATCCTGCAGTTTAAAAATTGCAGTAGGCCATATTGCGATTGCCATAAAATTTTGATTAATTGTGCAGTCCTAATCAACTTCTCTCTTTGTCTTTGTGTCGTCAGTGGGGAGAGCGGTGCCGGGAAGACGGAGAGCACCAAACTGCTGCTGAAGTTTCTCTCAGTGATGAGTCAAAACTCAGCAGGAACTCCTCCGTCAGAGAGGACCAACAGGGTGGAGCAGGCTCTCGTCCAGAGCAGGTACTGTCCGAACCCCGTCCTCATTCAACAATCAACACCTGCTATCTTGTCCCCTTTATATTTTGAAAGTGTGAGAGCGATAACCTTGTATACTTTGCTATTATTTGTATTATTTGCATATGTTGGGTTAGGGTTAGGGTTAGTTGATAGTGATATGTTTAGCAGTGCTGTAGAACTTGAGATCGGTCTTGACCTCTTTTTGAAGGTCTCGTCTCAGAATCGACCGCAGTTTTACTCGGCCTTGTCTCAGTCTCAGACAAAGAAGACTGGATTTTATTTTAAGACCTGTCAAGACCACAACTGCTTGGATAGCACTAAACTGCCTGTGCACTGTGCTTCGATTTATTTGTTAACATCATTACTCTGAGTGCTCATAAAAAAACAAAGGAAACCTCTGCAATGCGTTTTGATTATTTTATCAAGACATCATAGTATGTGTTGTAAGTGGTGTACCTCATGGTACACTTTATTGGTTTTCTCTGGGTGTTTTTATGGGAATGTGTATCTTTCAGATCAATTTTAGGAGTGCTTCTGGTTTACATGTTCCACATTTTATCGTACATGTGTCATGCAGTTTTGGACTCGCACTGGTCCTGGTCTTGACCTGGTCTCAACCCTCAAAGTCTTGGTCTTGTCTCGGTCTCGACACACTCTGGTCTTGGTCAGGACTTGGTCTTGGTTTAGGTGGTCTTGACTACAACACTAACGTTGAAGTAATTTGACTCATGAATCATAAACCTTTGGTGCATTAAGGTGCATTTTGTTGATAGCTTATCTTTTATATTCGTGGTAATTTATTTATTTGAATATGTTTTGTTTATATAAATGGTTTTAGTAGTACGCTGTGTTGACAAACCATAAAATACTATGAGAGTGCATACTTTCACCCAGGCTGCACAGAATCAGCACCTGAATCAACATGTTGATCAAAACACTCAGTGATGGACAATCACGTGAGATCCTGTAAAGTGATTGCTTGATTGTTTTTCCTGTGTCTGCAGTCCCATCATGGAGGCCTTCGGGAATGCTAAGACGGTGTACAACAATAACTCAAGTCGCTTCGGGAAGTTTATCCAGCTTCACTTTTCCCAGAACGGAAACATCCAGGGAGGCTGCATCATTGACTGTATCCTTCAACGGTTCACTTAACTATATATATATATACTGTAGAGAAATCACATAGTGTCTGTTTCAGAGTTCGTATTCACTGTTTCATTGTTCTCCTTGACTTTCAATTATCAGATTTGCTGGAAAAGGTAAGGTTGTGTTGAAACGTTCAGTTGCAGCGACTGAATTTAGAAAGTTTTTTTTATCATGAAATACATTCAATATTTTCTTTTAACCCTCTCCTCTCTCTCTAAGAACCGAGTGGTTCGACAGAATCCAGGAGAGAGAAACTACCACATCTTCTACGCTCTGTTAGCGGGGGCGGACAGAGACCACAGAGGTTTGTTTAAAAGAATACATCCCGTTTTTGACCAACGTAGCTGCCAAAGTCACAGGTTTACTTGGGTACTAACACTTAAACATACACTCTGCCCCTAATTAGTGATAGCAAGTTATATTTTATTTATTTTAGTCTCTGTGTGTTGCAGACATGTACCTCCTGTCTGAGGGGCCTGAGTCGTATCACTACCTGAGCCAGTCGGGCTGCGTGCAGGACAGCAGTCTGGATGACAAGCAGCTCTTTGACAGCGTGATGGTAAGAATGAGATGAGATCAGAGTGAAGTCCAGTTAGTGTAAGGGGTTTGTTTGACCCCCAGAGGGCGCCATAAGCCTTCATCATGAATGTAAGAACCACCTTACCAGACTGACTCCAGACTTATTGATGGAATCATGTTATTTAATGCAGTCATGTTGGCTTTGGAGGCACATTTTGTATTTTGTTCATATAAATTAGGTTTAAGTGCTGTCACATTTTTAATGGGTAGAGTCTGTTTCTAGTGAAATGTTGCCCAACTTTGTCCGTGTTGTGTTGCAGGAGGCCCTGAAAGTGATGGAGTTCAATGAGGAGGAGATCAGAGACGTGTTCAAGCTGCTGTCTGCTGTCCTCCAGATGGGCAACATTGAGTTCATGACTGCTGGCGGAGCTCAGATCACTTCCAAAGGGGGTAAGAGGATAATATATAACAGATCTACTACACAGATTGTGTTTCATTGATCCTGACAAAAGTCATACATATCCTCCGTCTGTACCACACTGTTGAAACACGACATAGTTATTTCTAGGACGTTTCCTTTGAAATCATTAGGAAATTATTTGGAAATTACAGATAAATCTCTGAAATGACTCATTCCTTTGGAAAACCAAATTATTTTTATCTCACGAGCATAGTTCTTATCAAACTAGGTCTCGTCTGGCAACCAGACAAAGAAACCAACCTTTTTCAGATGTTGCAAACAACGGCTTGAAGTGCTGGATACAAAAACTATGTGATGTTTATCAGACAGTGGAAAAATATTTCATCTTTAATGCTATTTAAGGGGTAAAACAGGGAACTTTTTGGGGGTTAAGCGGTGAAGCAAGGTCCAGTTAAAATGACCATTTCTGCTGGAATTTATTGCAGAAAACCTCCGTTTTCTAAAGCGGATAATTAGCTCACCGCTGAAGTTGGACCACTGTGCTGTACTCCTCGTGCCCCTGAGTTTGATTGACGCTGTACTAGCAGACAGAGCTCTGAACACGCTGTAACATGAGCTCAAGGCTCCTTTGTTCGCTGTGTCTGACCTCTTTTCCAAAGAACCAGTGAACTACAGTGACAGCAGAGAGCTACAACCCAGCCAGCAGAGTAGAGTTTCCTATAGACCGTATTGGATCACAGTCTATATGTCACGTCTGTTGTTTGACATCGATAGGAGACACCTGAACGCTATTCATACACTACATCTAATACATTTTTGTTACAGTTGTCAGTAATGTCAGCGAGCTGCTCGGCCTGGACTCCTTCCAGCTGTCAGAGGTGTTGACCCAGCGCTCCATGATCCTCAGAGGAGAGGAGATCTGCTCGCCGCTCACTGTGGAGCAGGTAACGACACATCCAACCCGAGGTATCACACATCTCTGTTATGTCCCAGATTTCAGGGTTTGTTCAGGCATTTTTCCTTGGAATTAAAGACACTGAAACATACAGTAGATGCCTGTTTGTTGCCCCCTCTCCCTCCCCTGTCCTGGTGACACACACACACAGCCTTTCTCCGTCTCTCTCCCCCACATGCCTCTCCAGATCCCTTGCGTGACTCCCAGCCATTTCCTGCTTTTTGTCTGCCAGATTCCTGGCACAATAAAGCCATCGTGATAGTGATCTGAGTCAAAAGCACAATGACTGAGGGTGAAGTGAGAGTCTTCTCCTCTGGAGGAACCAAGACGTTGGCATGATAACTCTCTCTCTCTCTCTGCTTCAAAAAGTCCACGCTGTAATTAATGTGAATATTTCACAAGTTTGTATCTGCGTGTGTTATCCTTTTCACCGTATGCCACAAGAACACTCTGACGCCATCCTTTTTGGCTGAGCTCAAGCATTCGGCCCACTCACACGCATAAATATCAGCGAATATGCAGAATGGACCTTTACTATTATCACAGCGACAAGAAAGTTACAAGAAAGCTTTTCATCGCCAGACAAAGACCTTGTGCTGTCACCCTGCTGCAGCTTGTTCTGCCTGGCCTTTGAAGCAGCTTGTTTCTTAATAGAGTTCATTATTCCCGTTCTGGAGTCGGTAAGAAAGGCTTCTTCTCACAGCGGCCAGGGGTCACCCACCCCACGACTGCCTGCCTGCACCAGCCCCTCTCCTCCCCCCCCTCCATCCTGGACAAACAGCCATTCTTCTCACCCCTGTGACGGAGATCCTGGAGCCACCAGCACTCTGTTCACACCCGCTAGTTGTGAGAGGTGACGGGGCATGATGGATTACTCAAAAAGACCAGGAGCATTGTTGCCCCAAATACAGTACACACCGCCACACTCTTGTTTTGTTTTCAATTCAAGCACAATGCCTGTGGAGGAAGTGTAGTTGGCAAGCTCAAGCTTTTTATATTCGCACACGGATGGTGTCTGGCTGAAAGGCCGACTTCACGGCAGCTGGAGAAAATCAGAGCTGGGTCAAACGGTGATTTTCTCATTTTGTTTGACTTGTGTGGAGCGCTAAATTAGTGGAATTTATCACAAATTACAACAGCTGCCTCGTCAATCACAGAGTTGATTTTGATAGTGTGAAACAACTATAACTCTTTTTTTTCTGGAGCTTGTGAGAGGAGAGGTTCAGGGTTTAAAAAAAGATAAGAGAGAGAGAGACCATGTCGCGATGGGATCACACCAGCCGCAACGCCAAATCGGACCAGGGGCGTAAAGTTACTCGGACCACAAATAGGCTATATGTAAGAAGTGGACGTAGTCACCGTGACGTCACCCATTGGTTTGTGGACTGCTGTTTTGAAGCCTCAATTTGGCATTTTGGCCGTCGCCATCTTGTTTTTTTGCAATCAGAAGTGAGAGGGTGGAGCTAAGTACAACCGAACGCTAAATAAGACATTTTCAGGCGACCAAAAAGGTTAGAATTAACTATCATGAACTGAAAACACACTGTGAAAGGGTTAAAGTTCTAAGACGAAAACATGGACAACTCCTAAACCGGACAACGCCGTGGTAGCGACCTGTCAATCACAAGGTAGCAAAACCCTAAAGCATCCCCTACTTTATGGCCTATTTGACTCTAAATGGGACCATAATTTACTAAATGAACATCATGCTGTATTGAAGAAGACTTGAAACTAGCGATTGAGACCATAAACTCATATTTACAATGTTTACTGAGGTAATAAATCAAGTGAGAAGTAGGGTCATTTTCTCATAGACTTCTACACAATCAGACTTCTTTCTGCAACCAGAGGAGTCGCCCCCTGCTGGCTATTAGAAAGAATACAAGTTTAAGGCAATTCAGCGTTGGCTTCACTTATCAGACCCGGCGGCCTTCATTTTGAGCTTAACTACACACCTGTAAAGTTTCGTGATGCCAAATCGGGCCGGGGGCGTAAAATTCCTACCCCCCTACTTCCAACACCCTTGCTCGGACCACACCCATCTTCGAGTTCGACCGCCATGTTGATCTTAACTACACACCTTCGTGACTGCATCTTGCACTGTTGCGACGCTGACACGGTGACAGACAGACAGAAATATAAACACAGTCGGTGTCTCCAGCAGCACATTTTGCCCTGATGACTCACACACAGACTCACAAGGTGACAACAATACCAGCGCCGCCGTCGCGGTTGGTTATGAGCCTAGAGGCAATCATCTACATTTTCTTTGATTGATTTTTAAAATAGAACAACAAATATAGCCTGCAGTGCGTCACTTTTAAGACATGTAGGTGATAAATGATGCTGTCTATTGTGACAACAGACATTGTCTTACCTGCTGCCTGCAGACAGACGCTGACAAAACACACGTTTCCAAACCGCTATTTGTTTTAGAGACACACCACTGAGGCCTCACACAACCCCACCACAATCAAACATGTCCTTGTTTTTAACAGCTTTATCCGCCATCTAATAGACTCGATGATACACAGTATATTGTGTTTAACAATAGTTACAGTCTGCAAAGTTTCCTCTATTTATTCCTACCTTTGTATCCATGGTAACCCTCGTCTCTCTGTGTCATGATTTGCAGGCGGTGGACTCGCGGGACTCGGTTGCCATGGCACTTTATTCTCAGTGTTTCTCCTGGATCATAATGAGGATCAACCAGAAGATCAAAGGAAAAGACAACTTCAAGTCCATCGGCATCCTGGACATCTTCGGCTTTGAGAACTTTGAGGTGAAAGTTCACTCGTCTGATTTAAGTCAGCGTCTCTAGCTATGAGTCATCGGGTCACATGAGAGATTTGAGCATTGTTTTGTTTCTGTGCTCTTCCTGCTGGTTTGAAGTGGGCGGGCTCATTTGTGGTGATGTCACATACTTCTGTGCACCAGATTTACAAACATGTCAGTTGAATATTTTTATAAAATACAAAGCTGCACAGGCTTTGACTGCTTAGGTAATGTTTTGAGTCAGAATCTGTGTGTTTTCGTTAGCCTAGAATGAGTCCTTCATATCTACATAGGGAGCGGGTCCTCTTCGCGGAATCCGCCATGTTGCTCCGTTATGTTTCTACAGTAGCACAGAACAGACAAACCAAACACTGGCTCTAGAGAGAGACACCGTGGTTCTTCTGACACGCTTGTGAGACTGCAGTAACGTGAGCCACAGAGTGTAAAACAGTGGTACCGTGAGCCGCCGTCTGACTTTTGTTGCTCTTAAAGTAGTGTTATTATGGTAAGGATGACCTCTGAGCGAGGCGAACGGCGTTACCATGGTTTTGCACTCAGTGGCTCACGTTACCGCAGTCTTGGAAAGATAGGCGTGAGCGGAGGGGTACTCAGTTGGTTGCAATCTGCAACCACACTACTAGATGCCGCCAAATCCTACACACTGTACTTTTAAACTACTAAATAAATTATGCCTCAAGATGTTTTTAAATGTTGATTGTTGCTTATTTAGACATGAAAATTTAAAGTTTGAAATCGAGTTTCCAGGAGCTTTAAAGTAATCATTTAAAACTTAAAATATTTCAGTGAAGTGAGATCACTTTACTTGTATAGTGGCAACCGTATCATGATACTGGGGTTTCGATTCAATACATTACGGTACTGGCGATATATTATGATTTTTTAATCTATTTTTTGGAAAACTGTCGTAGTATAAAGAACACAACACCATATGCATAAAATCGGAATAAAAAAAAACATTAGCGGTGCGCCCTTACGCTACTTCCTGTCTCAATTTACGTCGTTACATTGGAGTGGAGTCAAATGGCTGAAGATAGATTACAACACTGCTATTTAGCGGTCGGGGGTTTAAACACAACACAAAATGAACCATCGTCTGCCACGAATCTTTGCATGTAAACTTTTAATTAAAAATGAATACATTACAAATCATAATATCGCGTTACTATAGTGTATCTATATTTTCTTACACCTTTAATACCAGCAAGATTTTGTGACATCAGAATCGTGGTCCAATATGCAGCTTACACAAGAATGATGTGGAAACTGAAAACTGAACAGAACTGAGAATGGACTTTTAAGTGAAGTAGGAGACATTTTGTCTGGTAGTTAAACTTTTGAAGGAAAAACACATTTGAAAGTCCAAGGACTTTTCAATGAGGGAGTAGATGTGATTTTAAGAGTTTTTAACAAGGCAATTGACATTTTCTGTGGTAAAAAACTAACTATTAATCAAAGCAGAGTATTTTTATGCATCTTAAAACATGTCTGAGGGGGATCATTAAGCGACAGAAACTGTCTTTTAAATCACGCTCTTCCATCTTGTAGGTGAACCGATTTGAACAGTTTAACATCAACTACGCCAACGAGAAACTCCAGGAGTACTTCAACAAGCACATCTTCTCACTGGAGCAGCTGGAGTACAACAGGTACTAAACAATCAGAGACATCCATTTCTTCACATTATGCTTGTGTGCATTGGAAACAAAACAAAACTTCTCATGTGCTGGAGACAGATAGGGCTGGTGGGGATGGGGGGGCGATGGGGGTTGGGCCTCCTCACGACAATACAGGCAAACTGCCAGAGGTTTGGGATCGGCTCAGTTTCTCCCACAGACAGTTGTTTTCTTGTATAATGAGCCAGCAGCTTGGACATGGCTCATTTCATCACATGCTCATGTTGGACAATACAGCCATTGTGTCTTCCCCCTTGTTTATATTTATATATATATACATGGTGAGAGTGTCTTTGTCCTCACAGGGAGGGGATCCAGTGGGAGGCCATAGACTGGATGGATAACGCCGAGTGTCTGGATCTCATAGAAAAGGTAACCCCGAGAGAGCAAAGTCACCGCCGGGATCGACCGCTAACCGCCAGCCAGAGCGTGCTGACCCAGACGCCACACTGTGCTCACATTGACCTCCATCTCCTACTCTATCATTATATAGTCTCATGTTGCATGTTGTGTGCACAGTAACGTACACCAGTCCGCGGCTGAAGTGAAGCATTAAGACTATTGGTTTTATTTTATCACCATAGTTATAATGATGGTTAAAACTGAGCTTCTGCAGAGGTGGGCTCGTGTCTGAAAGGTTTCTGGGTCGAAATCGGAAGCAAAAAAGACTACACTGCAAACATTTTATCCGTACTTATACTTGCGATTTGGCTCGATTGGCCCTTTATAAGAGGATTTCTGCTGTATTAGTGTGACTGCGTGTTGCTGCCAAACATCGTGCCTGCTCAGTGAACCCTGTTTTTGTAGATAGAAGACAAAATCAAATGAATTCTTATGCTGTTTCCTGTATGTATTGTTATAATATAAGCTGCCAGATGTGCCCCAATAGGATTATAACTAGTTTGATCATGACTGCGGTGTGTTTAACCCTCTCTGCTCCTCTTGTCTGTCTCCCTTTTAGAAACTGGGCATGTTGGCTCTTATCAATGAGGAGAGTCGCTTTCCTAAAGGCACAGACTACACCCTTTTGGAGAAACTGCACAGCCGACACGCAGTGAGTCCGCACGCACACATGTAACCGTACATTCACACGTCCCAGGGAGACACTCACAAAGACATAAAAATGATCCATATCCTTCCACCGCCCACCAGCTCGGATAGAGTTAAACCTCCTCTCCTGGCCGATGAATTGCCTTCCGTGCAACGTTGAACGTCTGTGCGGCGCTCGTATACACGCCCCCCCGAACAATACTGAAATGTGATCAGCCATTCTCAGGGACCGATGAGTATTGTGTGCAGGAGAAAAGAGTGTCCTCAGAAAACCCAGCAGGGCTTTCTATGGCTGACGGAAAAAACAAAGTGAGACCTAAGCACTGGCTGACCTCTCCCTGAGGTGTCTGAAGCACATGTTGAGTATTAAGGTCAATTATAATATCATTTTAGACCTAGACTGAAGGTACCCACGAGTCTCGCCTTTACAGACACGACAACTTTATGATAATCACCTGCAGTTTTTTCGCTTGCAGTATAAATATGTTATTTCGCCTATTCTAAAATTATGTTTACAGATATTTCTGCATACTGGGGTCCCTAAACAGTATTAGAATTACATAAATTGGGTATCACTGTAAAGCTGAGACTCTTATGGATCCAATGAGCCTAATTATGTTCATGTGTGTTGATGTTAGTCGCCATAGTAACCATTTCATATAGTGAGACCATTTTTTTTAAACTTCACATCGCTGTATAAAATGACCTGTGGTGACCTCTAGGAGAATCACAGGCTCATGAAACTTAACAACCACAAACTAGACACCTAGAGCATTCAGAGGATGGATGGCTTTCCTAGGTTTATTGACAATAAGGAGGTTTCTGAGCTGTTTCCGGAACAGAAGTGCACCAAATCTGTGTAGCAAATGGTATCAACCCAAAAATTGCTGCAACAACTTATGAGACATAACAGAGCATGTGAATGACCACCATATACTTCTATATCTATGTTTGTTTATGTCTGATTTATTACTAGAACAACTTGACACACAGTGCTGAGCTACATCTCAAATTAATCTTCAGGTTCCCAGCTTTCAGATGATGTACACCACTTCTATGTGACATGTACTGTTGACCTGCTATCTCACCCTAAAGACGCCCTGTATCACCCTAAAAAGAGACAAAAAACGGTCAATGAAAAAGAGAGGTGGAGTGGAAAAGGTTAAAACACAGTTTCTCTACAGTTCTTGTTATCACCTTTGGAAACAGGGTGAGATTGTTGTCATATAATGACAATATTCATTCAGCTGCCCACTGAACTTTCCCCCTGGAGCTCTGAACATCCTTAATTTGATTATCACTAATTAAGACATGAACAGTGTTTCTAAAAGTCAGTGGTCTCTTTGTCCTTTCTCCTCAGACAAACCCGTACTATGTGAAGCCTAGAGTGACCGACCACCAGTTTGGCATCAAGCACTACGCTGGAGAGGTAATTATCAACGCTTACACACACATACACACACAGATAGAGAGCAAAACCAGGTTCCTCTTGCTTCCTGAATGAGTATGTTGGGGAAGTGAGGTAGTTGTTGGACGGGCATCTTTGCCAAAATCAACCACAGGATGTTGACGCCATGCCTCCTCCTCCACTGTCCTTTTTCCCTGAGTCAGGAGAAACCGCTTCATCGTTATCCTCTCCTTCCTTTGCTTACATGATAAACAGATATACGGAAGTGTAGAGAAAAGCAAAATACATGAGAGAATAGAGAGAGAGTGGATAGGGCCAGGGGGGACAGGAGTAGAAAGATTGGCATGGATAAAGAATGGCCTTATGAAGCCTTCCTCAGACAAGGTCTCCTCAGTGTGAGTGTGGCAGCTCAGTCACAAGCCTGGCATGGATGTCTATGGTAATGACTTGGTCCAGGCAGGCCAACCAGTTGTTCTCTCTCTCTCCAGTGTGTCTGAAAGCTCCTTCTGTTATCTGAGTGGTGAGTTCAGCGGGGGTAATAGTAGCATCCTCCCATAGATTTGATTATCCGCGTGGTGCCGGGGATGCCAAGGGGGTTTCTCACCACACCTTGTGAACTCAGGGGTCGAATACGAACACTTGTGTGCCTCTAAAAGCAACAAGAAGCAACTTTGCAAATACAGAGTTGCAGATGAGCTGTATTTTATTTTTTGTGTTTGCATGATTAGTGCACCTGTAAGGTTTTTCCGTTCAAACTGCATCCAATTCTTCATTTCTCTGCAGCATCACGAGGTTATCCCAGTTAACTGAACCTGAAACTGACAAACACAGAGAGCCTTTTGTACGAGTCGATTCCAATGTGAGAGGAATGGAGTGTAATTAGTGTGTCTGTGATTTATAAATACATGTGTTGTCAAGTTCGGATCTCATGGCTCCCAGTGAGCCTCAAGGCTTGGGAATGGGGGATGGGGGTTGTTATTGGATTATAGTATACGCACACAGCTGTGAAAACAAGCTCACTCACATACATGTACGCAAATGCACCAGCGATTAGATTACAGTATGTATTATAATATTATTTCTATGCATAAAATACTTTATATGCACAAACAAGCGACAAACACAAAGTCAGAGTTCGTTACATGTGGGTCACGGCGGGTAGAGGAATGTCAAAGTCTGAACAGAACACAACAGGTGACTGCATTAACACAGCGGCGCTCTGCTGGCTCACACGCCCTTCGTCAAAACATGCATTCACAGTTCCCATTCACATAACACTTGTGCAAGAGTGTGTGAATGTTCTCACCTTAAAACATAAATCACTCAGTCTAGATAACGAGCCTCCGGAAGATAATTATGGTGCATATTAACGGGGACAAATGAGCAATCTTATGTCCAATCAATGCTGAATTGACATTAAACCTGTAAGCATTTGAATTATGGCTCTATAATGATACCTTTGCATGCAAAGGGTTAGGGTTAGGGCATTCTTACAATGCCACCCAATTCGCTGCAGTACTTGTACCAACACATTATCTTTCATTAAATCTTATTTGGAACAATATTTTATTATCTTTCTTTACATTACAATTGCAAATATTTCTGTGGTTGTAAATCATGAATTTACCAACGACAAAAACCTGACAGGTGTTACTGGGTGTAATGCCGCTACCTTTTCTTAAAATTCTCTTAGCATAGGTAACGCCCCCTAAACACTATATAAGATAGATAGATCATTTCAAGGCACGCGGGCAGCATATGCATTGAAACAGACATATTACTACTGTTTCTGATCCTGTTAAATAAACTTAAACAAAGTAAACATGTGATTTTCCAGAGTGTCACTACCAGCGTTTACAGGAAAATCAAAAAGCATCAAAGAGCAGCATGTAAGCCATTCAGTAGCCGAACACACGCACTATCATCTAAGGGTTTTTATAGTCTTAATTGGGATCAATGGACCAGTGGTGTTCATTTAGCCCACAAATGTAATAATCCAATCATCATAATTACTCTAAAACATAATAATCTAAATTTGATTATATGATATTAATGTGTTATTTTTATGTTCCTCAAATCTAAAACTCATGTTGCCTTGTTGGACCAACAATTTTAAGATTTGTATTACTTTTTCTTGTACAGCTGTAACATCAATAAAGTCTTATTTTATCGCATCTTAAATGTAAACAAACTCTGCTCTTACTCTTACACTTTTTCTGTTTCCACCTGTGTTTTAGGTGCTTTACGATGTGCGTGGGATCCTGGAGAAGAACAGAGACACCTTCAGAGACGACATCTTGTTTATTCTCAAAGACAGCAGGTGAGCAGCATCACACTCTTGGTGCACTCTTGCATGCTGAACACACACCTCACCTGTATGATTCAGTTCATAATAAGCAAGTTTTTATAATCACTGCACTGTGTGTCTGCAGGCTCGACTTCATCTACGACCTCTTTGAGCGCGTCGGTAGCAGAAATGGAGATGAGACCCTGAAGATGGGCACGGCCCGACGCAAGCCCACCGTCAGCTCTCAGTTCAGGGTGAGACCGAAGCTTCCACGATCTGATTGTATGATTGTGTCACCACACAGACAATGAGTTAATTGTCCCCCATGTGCTGCTGCATATGAGGATCTTTTGGCTGACTGTCTCAGCATGATGAGTGTGAGTGCGGGGGCGCAGACGAAAAAAAGAGGATAGATATCATGCAGAGACGGAGGGGGGAAGGAGAATGCAACCAGTATATTTGATTTTGCAGAGAATAATGGATGATGGGGAGTATGAAATATGTGGTTGTGGCGGTGGAGGGGGGTGCAGCGGAGGGCTTATCTTAGCATGTCCTAACTTCAGTGTGGAGAGAAGGAGCAGGGGAGGATTTGGCAGGCTGCCCTGGCCTACAGTTCCTAAAGCCTGGGGATTAGAGTTGATGGCTGGGCAGAGAGGGGCCAACCAGGGGCCAATCACGCTCAGCTCTGCCAGGCCAGGCCTCGCTGGAGACAGACTGTCTGAGGCAGCGAGGAGAGCGAGGAGGACGTAGCCTGTAAGGTTCAAGGGTCCTCCGAGTGTGTGTGTGTGTGTGTGTGTTTGTGTGTGGGTGTGTGTGTGTGTGTGTGTGTGTGTGTGTGTGTGTGTTACGGTAAATATGGACGGAGTAATACTCTGCAAGAGATGGAAAGAATCAAATTACATTTAATCTGTACTTTTTTATGCGTTTGGCAAGAATACTTATACACACCTTTACGTATCTTTATATTTGTTTTAATTACAGGACTTGTATTTGTATTGGAGTATTTCTTTTGGTAATTTTACTCAAGCAGAGTCTGAAAACTTCTTCTACAATAGGCCTGTAACAGTGTTAGAAAATATCCAAGTACATTTACTCAAGTACTATACTTAAGTACAATTTTGAGGTGCTTTTTGTTGAGTATTTGTATTTTCTGCTGCTTTATACTTTCATACATATCAGAGAGAAATATTGTACTTTTTACTCCTACTTTGTAGATTAAAGAGGACCTATTACGCTTATTTTCAGGTGCATACTTGTATTTTGGGTTTTCTACTAGAACATGTTTACATGATTTAATGTTCAAAAAACACTTTATTTTTCTCATACCGTCCGTGCTGCAGCACCTCTTTTCACCATCTGTCTGAAACGCTCTGTTTGAGCTCCCCCCCCTTCCGAAAAGCCCAGTCTGCTCTGATTGGTCAGCTGGCCCACTGCTGTTGTAATCGGTCAACCGAACCTCTTCAGACTCTGCTCAAGCTCCGCTCTAACTAGCTTTGTTTGAGGGCGTGCCAAACTAGCTGCTAGGCAGGTATTATGCAAATGTGTTACTTGGTGACATCACCACGTTACGGAAGAAAAGGCGGGACTTCAAGTGAGGCGTTTCAGGCAGTTCAGGAGCAGTGTTTCTGTGGGTTTCTGTGCTTTGTAACTTTGCCAACCTTTTACATGCACACAAAACTATATAACACACTAAAGGAAAGGGAAAAAGCACAAAAGCACAATAGGTCTTCTTTACATTTTGCATTGTGCAAACACTGCAAAAAACGTCATCTTACCAAGTAATGTGTCTGTTCTTGAGTTCTAAACATCTTAGTTTCTAAAACAAATGAAAATCTGCCATTGCAGTGAGACAATTTCAACCTGTTTTAACAGAAGTTAGTTAGTTTTATGAGTTTGCTAAAATAAGATGACATTTGTCTTGATTCTAAAGCAGCGATCCCTCATTCAAGTACTGGACAAATAGTAAAGTCAGGCTTGTCTGGATTTAAACTTGTCTTGGTACTTTTTATTATTGTCCACAAGGTGAGAAGCACATGAATAAATACATAGACATAAAGGAATATATTTGGACGGAATAACTTATGTTGATATCATAGCTTCTCTGCTGTCTTGATCTTAATCCTCTTGTTGCTGATGTGTTTCAGGACTCTCTCCATTCCCTGATGGCCACACTAAGTGCCTCCAACCCCTTTTTTGTACGCTGCATCAAACCAAACATGGACAAGGTAGGTCATGCAAATTTCATTGCACAAAAAAAAAAAAAAGAAAATGTCAGAAACCCTGCCAGGTCTTGTCAAGGTCAGCGCCTGCAAAGTTAAACCTCCTTGGTGCTATTCATAGCTCCCACTGCCCAGAGCTAATCTGCACTCATATAAATGTTCCACTTGAAAAGTAACTTTTGTTTTTGCTGCAAATCCTCTTTACTAATAAACTGACAATGCTCTCCTGCTTCAGTGCAAATACTCTCATTGTGCTTCCCCAAATAAAAGGGCTGTGTACCAGCACATTCCTGCCGCTTTATCCCCTTTACCGGGGGGTCGGAGGTCACTGTTGGCCGCTCCAGCTGCAGCGGCTTGGCTGATGCTCTGCTGATCTGGCTGCATCAGTGGAATGCCAAGATAAGACCACAGAGCTGTGGCTGTGGTGCAGCCGGGGGGACGTTTATTTACTAGGCCAACTACCCCTCCACTACACTTTACCACATAACTGCACTGTTATCCAATTTACTGATATTGGATAGTTGGAGAATCGGTTATATTGTGTTTCTTTATTCTCTGCGTGAACTGTCTGCTCTGTAATCCAGTGGCGTTCTCTCTGTTATTGTTAGTTATTAATGTACACAGTGCAGTGATTATCCTCTTTCCTCCCACTCCTTGCGCCATTCCACACCTTCTCGCTTACTTATTAGCATGGAAACTGCACTGTCTCCCTCTCTCGCCCGTCCTCTGCTCTCTCTGGCTCTGCCCCTCATTCGCTCACCTGGCCTCGGTCGGTCAAGATGGAACAAGCCGTGCCTCTGTTAATCCTGCAGAATGACAGGATTGCGTGCATGCAAGCACACATACACACAATGTATTTGTATGATTTACATGCAGCCACCCTCCTTTGGAAACAATGTCACAGAGGGACGGGTCAGCTTGTTTTCACTCACAAGTCAACACGGCGTACCTCTTTCAGCTGCCTAAATCCTCTGCTAAAGAGCAGAGTTCAGAGCTCAGAGGGGGTGCACGTTTATGTGTGTGTGTGTCATTATGAACACATGCAAGTGTGCCTTTGTATCCAGTCTGTTTCCATGCATAGTAACATTAGCCTGTAATTAGATTGACACATTTGGGGAATGCTGTGGTCCTGTGTGGGGCTTATCCAGCACCGTGTGCCCTCTGGGTGACAATGGCCTCCTTCGTGCGGTCCCTGAGAGCGATCAGGCGGGCTGTGTAGAGGTGTAAGGCGGCAGACACCACAGATCCTTTCCGATAAGCAGACCTGAGGATCATCGGTAACACAGAGCTGTGAACAATGCAGCTGATTATCCCAGAAAGAAAACCCGGTTGGCCGGGTCTTGCTCAACACTGATCAGGTTTCTCTCGTGTGTGTTTTCTTTGCAGTAACCTGATTGTTAATGTAAAATGATAGCACTCCCCAGGGTAATTTACTTTTTAGTTCAAGTTTAATGTGACTCAGCAGCAGTAAGATGAAGAGGTGTGTGGGCTCAACACCGGAGGATTATATTTGCACTAAAGCTGTCCCATATCTTCCACTCGCCAAAACACCAGTTGTGCTGAATACGGCTTGTTTAACTTTCAATGCATAGCTGAAAATGACTTAATCAAGTAAGCATAGAACTGTTAGTGTTATTATCCTTTGAGAGGAATGAATGAGCTGTTTTGTTTGTTGTCATGTTGCTTTTTTGTTTGTCATCTACAGAAGAATAAAACAGATAGATCCGCCCCCCCAAGTAGCTCCTGTTAGAAGGATTTTTATTGCTGTGACATTTCAAGCATGATTTCGATAAGGGCAGGGAGTCGCCATCCTAAATACCCGTACTGCATACACAACGCACAGGTGACATACCACACCTGTTTCAAAAAAACAAATATTAACAAGAGAATACATTATATATTAAACTTATTACACATATGTATAGTAGTATATAGATAGTATAGCAATGCTACAGAGAGGTACATAAAAAAGATGATGGTATATAAGGAACATACCTGTATATACTCTACAGTATGTTACTTGTGCGTTGTGTATGCAGGTGTGTGGATCTATCTGTTTTATTCTATCATATATTTCTTTGATCCAGCACTTTTCCTATCAGACACTGGCTGTATGTGTCTTTCCTACCGCTTTTTTATTGTCATCTACAGAAGGCCAACCTGTTTGATCCTGATGTGGTCCTGAACCAGCTGAGATACTCTGGGATGCTGGAAACTGTGAAGATCCGCAGGGCTGGATTCCCCGTCCGTAGAACCTTTAAGGATTTCTACAGCAGGTCAGCAAAAAATGCTGTACACACACCAAAGCTGATGAGTCACCTAGAAGTGGTTGAATCATGTTGGACAACTGGAAAAAAAAAAAAAATCTCTCAAGTGCTGAAATCCCAAATATTTGTCTTCTGCTGTTCTGTTTATCTAAATGTGTGTGTGTGTGTTTATGTGTGTGTTTCCACAGGTACAAGATGATCCTGAAGAACAAAATCCACTCAGACGATGAGAAGCAGAGCTGCTCGGAGCTTCTCACACTTCATGACAAAACCAAGACACAGTGGCAACTGGGGAAGACAAAGGTGGAGCGCACACACACACACACACACATGCCCAAACTTGTTTTTGTCACTTAGAAGGACACTGCCTTGACTTGCTTTCATGCCCTGGGTACTCAAAGCAGCAACCATAACCACGACCCAAACCCAGCCCCAACCCTTAACCTTACATTCAACTGTATCCCAACATTATCCAGAAACAAAATCGTAACCCTAAAATGTTATGTTTTACTTTGCGGGGTCCTGCTTTCTGTCTCCAAAATGGGAGGCGAGTCCTATAATGCGACTGTGTGAACCAGGCGGCTACCTCCGGGGTCTGAGAAGTGAAGCCAATGTTGAAGTGCCTTCAACTTGCATTCTTTCTAATAGCCAGCAGGGGGCGACTCCTCTGGTTGCAAAAATAAGTCAGATTGTATAGTCTATGCGTTTCTAGTTTAATATGGCACTCTAGCTTTAAAACTGAGCCAGCTACAACCTAAAAATCACAAGTTGTGTTAATGTGTTAAAGAACTTAGTGCCGTCAAAACAAATTTGCGTTAACGCGTTATTATTGTGTTAACTTTGACAGCCCTAATATATAGATATTTTTAAATATATGGGATACGGGCCATTTCATGCAGAATATCCTGAGAGCATTTTGGTTCAACTTGGTGATTCTGTCTGAAGAAGTCAAGCTGCTGTCATTCCCGAGCTGTTAATGTGTGCCACAGTTTGGACGGCCCCAGCTGTGACTCATGTCCCAAAGATGTTTCTGGCCGGTTGTGGTCAATCTTCTGCTCTCCTGTTGACAACCGCAGAGTTACATGGCTACTCCTTAAAAACCCCTGACACCAACAACTGTTACTGTAACTGTAGCCCAGCGCGGGGGCTTACGGTAATCCTGAGGCAGCCTTATTGTAGCTGGAAGAGCGTTAGCCTCTTGACACTCATCGAGCTGTTGATTTAATAAACTAAACTCCCGTTGGCGAGTGATTTGGAGACGGTGATGAAGCCTTGCAGAGGTTAGAGGAAAGTCACGCATTCATCTTTTTGAAAAAAGTCATCACAGTGTTACGATCTCCATCTGTTGCAACACAGTGTATCTCTTTTTCTCTCTCTGCCTCTTTATTTCCAAACAATCATCAACTCCTCCGGGCAAAGCCATTCTCTGTTTCTCTGCTCTCCCATTGAATGATTAACCTTCAATGACTCGTTCGATCGGGACAGCAAAAACCTCTCTGCTTCGTGTTGAACTCAGCATAGATGCAGCAGAAAGAGGATATAAATAAAACAGTTTTACAAGCCTTCTTGAAATCAGCTAAGTCCACATTTGTCCCACTCTTCCTTCCTGCTCTAAGTTGTGGTTCCTCTGCAGCCGTTAAATCACTGACACATTTCAAATTTGTCGGACAGTTTTGCTGTAATACCCCACTATGAATAGTGTCAGCTGCACACATGCTGGAATATACGTCAAGACCAAAAAATGTTTGATGTGTTGGTTCTTATTGAGTAACCACTAATGTGCACATGCCTATCTATATTAAAGTTCTCACACATGCACACGATATATAAATCTCTGGAGTCGCTGTGTATTGCAGACTTCAGTTCAGAGAGAGAAATCATTCTCATTAAGCATCCAGGGTCAACACTTTGACCTTTGGCTGCCTCCGCTGATGACTGCTCCACTTTACATTGAATAGAAAGAGACTGAATTAGAGAAAAACTAGCCTCGATCTCCGTCTGTGTGTCAGTCCGTCCACATGGTTGTGTTTTTGATGGCAGCGTAATGTTTTTGGGCTCGGGGAAATGTAGTGTGGGTTGTGGGAAAGGGGGCTGAGAGACAGAAAGGGGGCTACATTTCCTTTGGAGAAACAATCTGTGTGTAATTATATGCGTGCTGATTGTGTGCAGAGGAAGTGTGTTGCACAGAATTAGGGGCTTGGGTGACGTTGCACGGATTGTGCGTGTGTGTGTGTGTGTGAGACATTTGTTTTACAGACGAGGGAAGGATGTGGACGAAGAGGAAGCTTCCTCCTCTCACAGACTTTACAGAGGCAGGCAGGGCTGCAGCTGTGGGATCCTTTGATTAGTGGAACATCTGGGACACAAACAGCCACTCAGAGCCCCCCCCAACCCTCCCCTTATAGAAGCAGTTGATCCTCCAGGCCAGCAACAGATATCGCATTATCACATAAACCCACATAAACAGCTGGCTGGTTCTCCCATGGTCAGACAGATGAAACCTGATTATGTTTCATACTGTCGTGTTACCGCTCTCTCGTTTTAATCCAGGAGGAGCTGCAGGGTGTCAAATGTCCCACAGAGATGTTAAAAACTTTGAAAAAGGAGCGAGGGAAGGGTTAAGTAAACTCTTTTTCTGCTTCCTTCATAAGAGCGAGGAGGAGGGGTGTGGCTTTCTAGCTGGACACCAGCCACCATCCCTCCCCCTCATCCCTCCATCCCTCCTCTCCCTACCTCTCCCCTCCCTCTCTGTGCCTCTCTGCCTGTGCACGTCAGTCGAGCTACCAACACAGCAGCAGCAGCAGCAGTAGGGAAATGCTCAGGAAGGACGCCTGAACACAATGAGGCTCTGCAGCAGCGGCGTTAGCAGCAACACTGCAGTCCCCGTGCCAGTTTCCCCCTGTGCTCTGCTCTGCAGTCAGGGAGAGCAGCTAGTCTGCTAGCCTTTTAACTGCACCACAACTTCCTCTGCAGTGGGCACAGGGTGCTGCCAACAGACAACAGGGGCCCTTCACATCTCTGTTGGCCCTCTTTTCTGCAGCCTGATCAAGAAGAGGAACTAACCCATCCTTTTCCCCTCCCCATCTCTGTGTCTCTGTCACTCCCTGTCGGCCGTGGCGCTGCTCGTCCCGCAGGTGTTCCTGAAGGAGGCCCTGGAGCAAAGGCTGGAGAAGGAGAGGGAAGAGGTGCGGCGCAGGGCTGGCATGGTGATCCGCGCCCACATCCTCAGCTATGTGGCAAGGTGAGCAGTGGAGTGTGGAGGAGGAGGGGGTGGAGGGCTGAGTGGCAGCGACAGATGTCAGTGTTTGTTTTGTAATAGAGGTGTACGGCCTGTGTGTGTGGTTTCTGGAGGGGGTGGTATGTGCATATGTGCATGCCTTTGCACATGTTTACCTTCTTGTCTGTCTGTGTGTGTGTGTGTGTAATTACTGTATGTGGGTTATAGACAGTATCAGTGCAGACGTTGCTTCACAGATTCCCAAGTGCAATAAAAGCTGTACAGTTATTTCATCTCATAAAACTTGCTGACTTGCTGTACATTGTTCAAATCCACTGAACTTATTACCCTTATTAAGAAGTCTAGCCAGGATCCCAGAGTTTCCAATGATGCCAAATATGTCATGCACTCCAGAAAGTAGACAGGTGTGTCTACTGTCTCATAGACAGGTGTGTGGAATCATCAAGTCTCATTGTGAAATCCTGCACTTTGGATCACTTGGATCTCACTTCATCAATGATATTTCAGTCCTCAGACCCTCATCAGGTAAAATTTATTTTTGACGCTATGGGGAACAAAATATCATTAATAAAGTGAGTACATGTGATCGATTGTGTGCAGGTTTATTTGGTTCTTTCACATAATGGAGCATGTGTATAAAATGATGCACAAGACATCTAGAATATCTCCATATGATGTAATGGTGCAGCCATAGAGTCTTTTATATAAGTGAAATTTAATATTTCACTTGTGTAAACATCTTATAGTTCACACAGTGAGGAATAAGATGATTTTAACAACCGTAAAGCAACTTCAGGAGAAAAAAAGAGAGAAACTGGAGGTTACAATGTCTCATGCACTTGACTAGTAAAATAATCGTGAAAATGCAGTGTGATGTGAAATGTTTCAAAAAGTCATGCCCCTCAGTTGGACCACCCCTGGACATACATAGCTATCTGTGAGCATCAGCAAGGCTTTAATTTATTGATACACGATCAGCAGTACAGTCCATATTGCTTTTACTCACTGAATAAATCTCAGTCTTTTCAGCCTGAGCAGCAGGTTTTCTCCACTCTGCCTGTCAGACAAGACGACATCTGTCTACACATGCAGACACCCTTAGGGTCGTGATTGCACCTGCGTGCTACAAACATATAATGTCACATACAGTCCTCTGAAAGGCTCCGTTGGGAGAGCATAATGGGGCTGATGACGGCGTTCAGGTTGTGAGTTCCTTTTCTCTTCAGAGCCGCTCATACTAACAACAGAGGAAGTTCCCTGTAGACACAAGTGAAGCCTTTGTATTATTACATGTAACATTAGATCTGTCCTGAGACCAGTCGGAGGCCACGCAGTGATTACTGTGGAGGCTAGGCCAGGCTACGGGTCAGAGAGTCACAGCAGTGTGTGGTCCTTTTTGTAAGTCACGTGTGTTTGTGTATGTGTGTATTCAATGCATGTGTGTGGGTGATGGGGCTTAGTCACAGAGCTAAACAGCAGGCTACAAGGCCACAAGCTCATCAGACTCTAAACATTGTACAGCTGTTTCAGTGCAACATCACATATAAGTTTGTGGTGACACACAACATTGGATTAAATATGGGGCCATGTGTGATGTGTTTGATTTTCTCTCCAGGAAACAATATAAGAGGGTTCAGTCCAGCGTCGTCACCATCCAGAAGAACTACCGCGCTCACTTTTGGAGACGTGTCTTCCTGCGCCTGCGCGTCGCCACCATCATCCTGCAGAAACATCACAGAGGCCAGCTGGCCCGATCGCTCCATCGCCAGCTCAAGGAGGAGAAACGGAAGCGAGAGGAGGAGGTGGAGAGGAGGAGGAGAGAAGAGGAAGAGGAGAGGAGGCGAGTAGAGGAGGAGAGGAAGAGGATGGAGGAGGAGAGAAAGAGGGAGGAGGAGGAGAGACAGAGGCTCATGGACGAGGAGATGAAGAGGAGGGAGGAAGAGGAGGAGTCGATGAGGAAGGAGGAGCTGAGACTGATGAAGGAGAAAGAGGAAGGGCAGAAAATGGCAGCTAAAGCAGACGAGGAAAGGTAGAGTAATAAAAGATGCATTTATTCAGATCAGGTAACCTGTATTTGCACATTTGTCATCCCAAATTTAATTGATTTTGTTTTTTAGGAGCTCTGCTGCGGTTCCTCTGGTAAATGGTGTTTGTCAGAAGGTAATTCCTTTTCAAAATTCCCATAACAAAACACATCATGAGGTGTGAATGTTGTGGCATAAAGTATTTAAAGTTGCTCTCTCCCTGTCCCATCTGCAGAAGGAGCTGTCCCAGACTCTGTCCCACAGTCAAACCTCTGAGGAGGAGAGCCGTCAGATGGAGGAGATCCTGCGGCTGGAGAGGGAGATCGAGCGTCTGCAGAAGCAGCAGGAAGACGGTGTTTCCCTCCTCGGAGACGTCACCCACGAGCAGCTACGTCAGATGAGAGACGCTGAGATCTACAGGCTGGAGAAGGAAGCTTCCCGTGTGGCCACTGAGTTTCTGGAGCTACTGGACTTTGGCGGTTTAGAGCCATCGCTCTCGAGCGAGGAGAACCTCCACGACCCGACCGAGTCTACAGCCCCGCTGGCCGAGGAGGAGGTGGACGAGGGTTTCCACGCCGAAGACGAGTGCGTTCCTTTGCCTGACCTTCCTCCTCCGGCTGTGGTTCCTCTGGACAAGGAGGTATTCCGAAGTATTCCCCCTCCTCCGCCGGCCTTTGCAGAAGGACCAGTCGCCGCCCCGTCTGCCGCCTCATCTCCTCCACCAGCAAAGCTCTCCCCACTCACCCCCAACGGACTGAGCCACGCCCCTGCTCTCACAGACTCCCGAACCTCCAGACCTCCTCTTCCTCCTCCTGTAGTCACTAATGGAGAGAGGCCGCCGAGCCACAGAGCCAGCAGGGGGTCAGACTTTGAGCCTGTGATCGAGGAGCCGCCCCACTCAAACCTGCCAGACGCAGAGTCGGACTACGACCAGGAGGAGTTCGAGGAGGCTCATGGGAGCTCTGGTGCGAGCACCAATGACGGCCATATCACAGACGAGGAGGTGTTGCGAAAATCCTCCTGCACCCAAAACAGTCTGGACTCCTTCAGAGGCAGCTCGGACTCGGTGAGAGCAAACACTTTCTGTCAAATGCTGCAGATCTGATCCAGATGGGTGATCATTGTTATTGATTGTTAACAGTGACACCTGTGGCCGTTAAGTCAACGACAGTCAGCGTCCTGTTGCGTGCACTTGTGCTCGCACTACACAGACACGAATCGGTGAAAACAGTGAGGCGACATACGCGAAACTGAACATGATTGACAGCTAAAACCACAATATCACTATATATTCCACATGCTTGGCAGTAATGTTAGCTTACCCATCCAATAGGATTTTTTTTACGGCTCTGGGTCCGTTTTGGTACCCAAAACCAAACGAAGGTCCCTCCATGAATCGAAGGCCCGGCCGATGTTGATCCTAGTTTTCCCCCCGACGTCGATCAAATTCCTATTTTGCAAGAAAGGCTTCACTAGATATAACTTTGTTTTGTTTGTACTACCGTGGAGTTTGTGTTGGAGTCTGAGTTGTGGTGGAGGCTGGTCGTTTGTTGCTGTTAGCGGACTCCATTTCTAACCGAACGTTAGTTATGGTTGCACACTGTTAGCCCTGTAGCGGAGCTAAAAATTAGAGGCACTCACGAGCGTGCATGACGTCACATCCGTTGGATTTTCCTGGAACAAATGTCCAGCATTTTTCACATTAAAAGTAGTGTCAGGCTTGGTAGAGGAAACCCAGAAAGTCACGGAAGGTCTCATTTTTAGTTTAGGTTACATCCTGTTCACACTTTGGCAATAAAAACAATTAAAACATATACAGTACGTGTAAAAACGTACATACAGTCCCTTTAAGCCTTTGTTCCTACATACACTGACACACAATGAGCTTTCCTCTGGCTCCCTACGCATTCACTCAACACCTAAACTGCATAGGCATGTGTGCAAGCCTGAATCTCCTCCTAACATATCAAAAGGCTCAGCGCATGTTAGAAACACAGCGAAACACTGTCGCAATTATTTGTTTTGGCTCCGCTGCTGCTGCATGTGAGTCTATTCCCAGATACTGCAAGTCAGGCAGAGAGCTCAGACCTAACACTGTCAGATCAGCAAAATGTCAAAGGGAGAGGAGGGAGTGTGTGTGTGTGTAGAGGGGGGGTGCATTTTCCAGTTTTATGGCGAGGTTGATTGACAACATAGTCACAACAAGGTCAGACAGATTTTGGGCTCTGATTTAAGTACTGAAATTGCAAAATGAAGACTCTGACTTGCTGTAGTCTTCAGAAAATAAACAGTTCTTTCTTGAAATGACCTCACAAATATGCAAGTTACATAGATTTTCATAAACGCTGGTGTTTGTGTTTCAGTTCATCGACAGCGACGAGGAAAACGACGGCTACGTGGACACAGACGAGGAATTTTCCAACGGGAGAGTGAATGTGCTGAATGGCGGCGGGCCTCCGTACTTCCACGGCTACCTCTACATGAAGAGTGAGTAGCTTTACCAAATCACTGCCCAGCAGGCATGCTGATGATTTCTGCACAGCTGAACGCAGCTTGTCTGGTTGTTTCATCAGTTTTAGAAAAGCCTTCTTTGTTCCTTGCTTGTTTGCTGTCTTTATTTATATTTTAGTACTTATATTGTCTAGTATTACTGTATATTTTTTGTTAAATGTAGTTTATTGTTGTTGTTTTGCTTGAGGATGCATGCATATGTGTGAATATCTGTGTGGGAGGTGTTAAAGTCTGTTTCTACTACTCCTATCATACTGAGATTTCACACCAAACATTAATAATCAACATAATATCTCCCTCTGCTCTGTGCAACCTTTCCCTCTTTCAGGCGGTCTGATGATCCCGTGGCGTCGTCGCTGGTGCGTCCTGAAGGACGAGACCTTCATGTGGTTTCGGGCCAAGCAGGACTCCGTCAAATCCGGTTGGCTTTACAAGAAAGGAGGAGGAATGTCCACCTTGTCTCGGCGCAACTGGAAGATGCGCTGGTTCGTCCTGCGGGAGTCGAAGCTCATGTACTTTGAGAGCGACAGCGAAGAGAAGCTGAAAGGAACCATCGATATCCGCACAGCCAAGTAAGACCCTGTCCTCAGTCATTAGGGCTAAAAATCTAAATTTTCTTTCCTTTTGTTCACTCATATTATTACTCAAAAGAAACAGAACAATCACTAAGTTTTGTTCCACTCTGGGTGTTTCTGCAGGGACATAGTGGACAATCATGAGAAGGAAAATGCACTGAATATTGTGACTGAGGAGAGGACCTACCAGATCTATGCAGAGTCTCCAGAAGACGCCAGGTACATTATATCCACAGATTCTACTGTTTTACTTTGTCATCATCTCTCTCTGTGGAAATAAGTTCCCCCTTGTGGTTGCCAGTGGAAGTTCATGGTGTAATTTTCAATTATACGTTTGCTGACTTTTCCTTCCTGAACTCCCTCTGACCCCATCCAGTGGTTGGTTCAATGTGCTGAGTCGGGTCCACAGCGCCAGCCCCGAGCAGCTCCTGGAGATGCACAATGAACAGGCCAACCCAAAGAATGCAGTGGTTAGTGCTGTTTTACCTCTCGGCTGCCGGGGGCCCCAGCCTCAACGCAACATTTCTCAACAGTAATGATGAAGCGTGTAACTGAATCAGCTCAAGTATGATGGTCCAGATTTGGTTCATGTAGTAATTTAAGCTGAAGAAGCAGAAGACACACACACTGGTGTATCATTGTTTATCTTTATGGATGTTAAAAGATCGCAGTGGAGTTAATGACATTTGCAGATTTAGAAATCAAATGAGCTGGAAAAAGCGAATGATGGAAAGACAAACATGCAAACCACATTACATAGAAAGAAGATAACAAATATGTACAGTATAACTAACATCATAGGTGGGATCAAGCCGTTGTTTTGCAAGTCACAAGCAAGTCTCAAGTCTTTGCACTCAACTCCTGAGTCAAGTCTCAAGTCCTAAACTTAGAGTTGTGTAATGTAATGTCATTATTACAACAGAGTAACTGGCGCTCAGTAACATAACGTTAGTTCTTCCTGGTTTTCTCCTTCAACTTGATTGGATGCTATCGGATTGGTTCAAACAAAGTTGATCTGGGGAATTAAGTGGAAGATAATCAATTGCATGTCCCAAAAATATTCACCAAAAATAAAAAGTCCAGAGCTCAACAAAAAAACACCACATTTTCGAGGATTCAACAACAAAAGATAGAAATTCAGTTTGTTCAGTTCAATTAAGTTTTTTCCCCCGTGAGTAAACCTGCTTCTCAAACAAATCAATAAAGGATCTCTCAAAAAGTAAATAAACTCAACATCTATGACGCTGTTGGAGTTACCTCTGGTGCCGTCTTCATGCACATACTTTTAGTCTTTGGGCTTGGGGTGGAAGATATCACGTACTTTCAAGTCAAAAGGCTCAAGTCCAAGTTGAGTCGCAAGTCTTTTTTGATTTTGTCAAATTGAGTCTAAAGTCATCAAATTTGTGACTCGAGTCCAAGTCACGTGGCTCGAGTCCACACTCATATTACTATAAACCCCCATTTACTTCCCTTCAAACTACTCTCTTGACGCTACAGTTGGTAACTTTAATAAAAATGTAATAAAAGTTTGCTCCGGCCAGCGGGTGGTGCTTGGTTTCAACTGATCTCAACATGGCTGCTGGGTCACAAACTTTCTCATTTTGCAGCTAAACAGTACACTACAAGATGTTTCTGAAAATATTGGAGTCGAGAAATAGGCATTACAGTAACAGAATATTGATTCACATACTACTGTCAGGATATAGTGACAGTTTGAGAAAATTAGTTTGTTAAAATTAGCAACTGTAGCTTTAAGGGGTCAGTATGCTTCAAATGAAGAGGTTGTCGGATACACACATTTGCCTTCAGACGTGGTCGGACGACATGTTGTACATGTTGCTTCGTCCTTTACTCCCAACAACCCAACTCCCTTTGAACCCCTTCACTATCTCACCCAAAACCCCTTAAGCATCCAGTATTATCCAGTAGTTTTTATACCCACATGACACCAAGTAGCTTTATTTTACAAAGAACTCAATCAGGGAGGTTACATTTTGCAACTCCAGCACTTGAGTGTCCCTTGAAGAAAGTATTTGCACATGGGCAAACAGCCAATAACATACACTAACTTCAATTCTCCCCTCTTTCCTCTGTCCAGGGAACACTAGATGTGGGCTTGATTGATTCTGTTTGTGCATCAGACAACCCCGACAGGTGAGGAACGGCCAATAAACCTAAAAGATGTATTTAAAGTGCAGTCTAAGTGATATGACAGCATGTACATGGTGTATAACTATGTGTGTGTTTACGTGTCCTGTTCTGCAGACCAAACTCGTTTGTGATCATCACGGCTAACCGGGTGATCCACTGCAACACAGACACACCGGAGGAGATGCACCACTGGATCGGCCTGCTGCAGAAATCCAAGGGAGACTTCAGGGTCGACGGACAGGAGTTCTTAGTCAGAGGTCAGTCAGACAGACAGACAGAGACACACAGAGAGTTGATTCATGTACTTCATGTATGTGTGCAGTAGGATAACTCTGGTTAGAAATATTAAAAAGGATTAACAATAATGTTTATCCTCCTTCAGGCTGGCTACATAAAGAGATGAAGTCAGGAGCCAAAAGCACGTCTCTGAAGCTGAAGAAGCGCTGGTTTGTTCTCACCACTACCTCTCTGGACTATTACAAGTCGTCGGAGCGCAGCGCCTCCAAACTGGGAACTCTGGTCCTCAACAGTCTCTGTTCTGTGGTGCAGCCCGATGAGAAGGTCTTCAAGGACACCGGTCAGTTCATGGTCAACAGTATTCTCAGTCATCTTGAACAACAGAAATATACTTTAAGCGTTAGTCTCTTAAAGTTTATCTGCTAGCGAAAGATATTTCTGATTTGTTAAATTGTCTTAAGCCCTTTCTGCCTTGTTTCTACAGGTTACTGGAATATAATCATCCATGGGCGGAAACACTCGTACCGTCTTTACACCAAAATGCTGAACGAAGCCATGCGGTGGGCGAATGCCATACAGGGAGCGATAGACAGCAAAGTTCCCATTGAAACGCCAACACAACAACTCATCAGGGACATCAAGGTATTACAGGATTCATTTGTAATAGTGCAGTTTGGTTACTAATGTCATGTTAATAACTGTTAGCCTGTGTGCAATGTTTGACACTTTATGTGTCTCACTAAATGTGCTAATAATAATTTCACAAATGGATCAGATTGACATGTCATTAACAGATTGATATTATTTTAACTCCAATTCTTTTCAGTCATGCAAACCTTTGGCAGGGACACACACTGTAGTAAAGTGAGGTACTTGTACTCACTGAGTGTGTGCCGTGATCTTCTTTAAGTCTTTAAAACACTTATTTTGTATCTCTTTTCTTAGCTTTACTGTGTTATATTTCCTAAACTGACTTCATTAAAAAACTTCCGCCTGTCTAAGAGGCAAAAATTATCTTCTTTGTTGTGAAGATAATTCATGACCACTTTACTTTAAGATCGCTGATCCAGTTTTGTGTCTGTCCAGGAGAGCAGTATGAACGTGGAGGCCGTGGAGCAGACGTACTGGAGGAACCCCATCCTGAGATATACCCAACATCCTTTGCACTCCCCTCTTCTACCTCTGCCCTATGGAGATGTCAGCATCCACTGTGAGTGTTGTGGCCTGCAGCTACTGACAAAAGGAGATACTCTATATGTATTGTTAGGTGTACCACATTACAAGTACTCAGAGTAGGGCTGTCGCGTTATCACATTATCGTGGCCAAAAGAATTCACAATAAAGATATTATCGTGATAGCAATAAAAAATTAACGCTATCAGTCAAGTCTGACTTTAAATTTGTTTACTGTGCGTTTTGTCTCTTTTTTGGCAAATGTTTTACACTCAAAATATGAGTCTAGGGAGGTTGAGAGAAAGTATGTAACCATAACTGTGCAAAAGTGTGATTTAAGAGGTGCACAATATTATTGTATGTTTATTATTAACATCATATCAATATTTCATTTTTTAAATATCACAGTTACCGCATACCGGTGTATTGCGACACCCCTAACTCAGAGTCGGATCTATTTTTGCAGTGACATGCACTTTAATTCATGTATTTTTCTTTTTATCATTCTTATTTTCCCTCTATTGTGATATCAATTTTACAACATAAAAGCTCACTATATAGAGGAAAAAATTACAGTCCTCAAAAAATAATTTTATGAGGAACTTTCACAGCGTTGTGTGCATAGAAGAAGACTGCAACAACACAGGCAGCTCTATCAGTGTTAGAAGGCATTACAACTACAATGTTCAAGCAAATTGTTAAACTTTTAGCTTAATATTTGAACGTGATCTAATTAGATTTAATTACTACTGGGTATAAAGTAAAGAAACTACTTCAAAATAATTGTACTGGTTGGGCTGGAGTTTAAACCCCCACTCTGTCTCTCTCTCCCAGTGCAAAAGGAAAAGGGTTACACCAGCCTGCAGGACGAGGCGGTGAAGATCTTCAACTCACTGCAGGAGATGGAGGCCGTGTCCGACCCGGTCCCGATCATCCAGGGAATCCTGCAGACCTGTCAGGACTTGAGGTCATTAAGAGACGAGGTTTACTGTCAGCTGATCAAACAGACCAATCACGTCACGCACCCAAACAGTCCTGCCAATCGCGCCCACTGGCATCTCCTCACCTGTATGTGCTGCACCTTCCTGCCCAGCCGAGGCATCCTACGCTACCTCAAGTTTCACCTCAAAAGGTGCGGCGTATTTCCAGACACATACCGCGATTCATAACAGTCTTATGGTCACAGATTACGACGGGTAGAAACTTCTACTTGTCTTTGTGTGTTTTTCAGGATTAAGGAGCTGTTCCCCGGTACAGAGATTGAACTGTTCGCCCATTTCATCGGGGAGTCTCTGAAGAAGACCAAGAACAGAGAGTTTGTTCCCTCTCAAGAGGAAATCGTGGCACTGGTCACCAGACAAGAAATGACCACCACGGTGTTCTGCCACGGAGGAGGCTCCTGCAAGATCTCCATTAACTCACACACCAGCGCTGGAGAGGTGAGTCAGCTGTAGTCATCGCTACACAGGCTGTTATAAATGTTCCTCTGCAAGATATCACCGTGATTACTCTACACAAACTCTGATACAGATGTTTTGTTTTATAACACGACAAAAGGAGGCGCTGTAATAATACATCCTATGTTGTTATGTTGTCCAGGTGGTGGAGAAGCTGATCCGAGGTCTGGCCATGGAGGACAGCAGGAACATGTTTGCACTCTTTGAACACAACAACTCTATTGACAGAGCTGTGGAGAGCCGGGTTCTTGTGGCTGATGTTTTGGCTAAATTTGAAAGGTATGTTACCCATCATCACGGGTTACTTTCTATTACATATTATATTTGTATTATTATTGTATTATATTGATGTTTACTAGGCCCAGAGTCACCAAGCCGACATCAAAGAACCAGCAGCGATGAAGGCCGACTGTTGCGTTGTCTCACGTCACATGTGTCTTGGCCGACAGGTTGCATTTGAACACACCGCAAAGATTACAGCCAACAGCCAGTTAGCACGGACGTTCTGTGTCTGCATGAGATGAAATAACTGATACGTACATGAAACAAAGCGACATTTGACGACCACTTTTCACACCACTCTCACTCACCACTTAGCTTCATTCCAGATGGCCATGTTGTCGTGAAAATATCCGTGTACTGGAGCGATCAGATTTGATGAAGATGAAAAACGAGAAGAGCCTTCTGTGTTTTTCCTCTTGACTTAACTCATTGGCCTGCTTTCCTCACGTCCATTTCTCTTCTCGTGCACTGATTCATTTAAGCTGAACAGCCAATCAGAGTGATTTCTCTCTCCGACGGGCTCCGCCACCGATTAAACATGCTGAATCGGCAAAAAAAACTCTGGCACGTGCAGACTAGAGCTGACAATGTGGGACACACCGAAAAAACTAAAGCCGACAGACGCTCACTGGCGGCCCCAAACTGTCCGACAGCCGACTGTCAGCTTGGTGTGTCGGGACCTTTACATAGGATACCTGTTGATAAGAAAGGACCAACATATAGATATGTAAGTGACAGGTTTGTGTCTTTCCCACCAGACTTGCCGGCAGTGAGGAAGCTGAGGATGAAGGCCAATGGAGACTCTATTTTAAACTCTACTGCTTCCTAGATGTGGAGAGCATGCCTAAAGAAGGAGTGGAGTTTGCGTTTATGTTTGAGCAGGTGTGTTTTTCTCCTCCTGTTACACTTTAATTTCAATCCCAGGTTGGTGCTCATGATGATAACACTTTTGCCTTTTCCTTCAGGCCCACGAGAGTTTGACCCGGGGTCACTTCCCCGCCCGCGAGGAGACCCTGCAGCACCTGGCCGCAATGCGCCTGCAGTTTCTGTTCGGAGACAAAGCGAGGGTCACCTGGAGCCTGGAGAACGTCTACCCCGTGGGACGTCTGCGAAGTCGCATCCTCCAGTTCACCAAGGTGGGCGGCGCCTCGGGGTCGGGCCAGACTCTGGAGCGTCGGAGGACCAGCTTCCTGGACGGGACGCTGAGACGGGGGCTGAAGACGGGCTCGATGAAGAAGCAGCGCATGGAGGAGGAGCAGATGTTGGAGATGTGGATAAAGGAGGAGATGTCCGCCACCAGGGCGAGCATCGTGGAGAAGTGGTCCCGCCTCTCTGGGCAGGACCAGCACCAGGCCATGCTCAAATACATGACCATCATCAAGGAGTGGCCGGGATATGGATCCACGCTGTTTGACGTTGAGGTAAGTTTATGCGTCTTTGATTGATGCCTCAACATCCAGCACATCAGATCAGTGCGTCAGACGAGGTTATAATAGTTTGGAATTTTATTTTTATTTTAGTTTAGTTTTGACTGTTCAATTTCATTTCAGTTTATTTTTAGTTAGTTTTCAGTGTGTTTGCTAGTTTGGAGTTTAGTTTCAGTTTTTCAGAAAGGTTTAGTTTTAGTTTTTATATATTTAGTTTTAGATTTTATATATTTAGTTTGAGTTTTACAGAAGTTATAGTTTTTGTTAGGGTCAGCTATAATGTCTCAAACTGTGGCATAGCGCCATCTACTGCCCGTTCAATTTCTGTGGTTCAGTGTCACGAGAGTCTCCTTTATTCGATAGTGATATATTATAGCTAAAATAACTAAAACTGAAATTAATTTACGTTTGTTTTTATTTCATTTTTATTATTTTTTTCAGTTTAGTTTTTCTTAAAGGATATAATTTCTATTTAGTTTCAGCTTACATCAAATATATTTTTTTTCATTTTCAAATTTAGTTCACTGTAATAACCCTGTGTCCCTAGTTTCCAGCCCAATGCTCATGCTGGATGATGTTTGATTAACTTTTATGTGTTTGTGTCTTTCTAGTGCAAAGAAGGAGGCTTCCCTCATGACCTCTGGTTGAGTGTTAGCGCTGAAAATGTGTCCGTCTATAAGAGAGGAGAGCCCAAGCCTCTGGAGACCTTCCCTTACGAGCACATCATTTTCTTTGGCGCTCCGCAGCCCTGCACCTACAAGATCACCGTGGACGAGAGAGAAATGCTCTTTGAAACACCACAGGTGCGTAAACCTTCCTAGTACATTAGATGTAAGAGAGCGTTAACAGGATGTCTGCTGACTGTGTGTTTCATCTGTACATCGGCAGGTCGGAGAGATCACAAAGATCATGAAAGCCTACATAAACATGATCGTGAAGAAGCGCTGCAGTGTGAAGTCTGTGTCCAGTTATGGAAGCAACTGGATCCGGTGATTGACTCTAAATGTACTCGGCTACGACAGATAACAAAGCAAACACGGAGAGAAGATGTAGAGATGGTAAGAGGAACAAATCACCTCCACAGTGATTGTGTTACGCAGACAAACTCCACCCGGAAAGATTCCTTTCTATAGAGACACAAAAAAAAAGGCTGTACTGCTCGTGGCAAAAGTGGGAACATTCAAGCATCTGCTCCATTTTAAGCTTAAATGTTGCTTCCCTCCATGCAGTCTCCAAACGCAATACTCGCTCTCATAAGATACACTGCTCATGTCTCACATCTTACTTGAAATTCATTTCTTTTGGTGGATTTTTATTTTTATTTTTTTTAAATATCCAAGAAAACCAAACCCTATGTCTCACATTTCAAAACAGACATTCATTCAACATCTGGATTAGGACTTTTTCATTTCCAAAACTATATTTTCTTTCAAAAAAATACATCCAAACTAGATAAAAGAATGTGTTGCGGCCCGTTGTAATGAATGTTCTCCTGAATGGAGATTCCCTCAGGTTAATGTGTAATATACTGTGGCTGTCCCAGGGAGAGTATCTCCCTCATCTTGCCTTATTTAAAGTTTTTATTTGAGCTATTCTGGACTAAAAGCTTCAGTGCGGATGCGGCCTTTCAGGCATTTTGGGGTGTTGAGTGTCTTGGTCAGTGGTGTATGTGCTACAAAAGCACATCCCTATCTTTAAAAAAAAGAAAATTCAACATGATTAACCACTGCATCAGTGGAGATGCAACGTCTATAACCACTGCAGTCGATCTCAATACGATCACTAAAATCAAACTATTTGCGTTTCTCTCCTAGAACAAGTACTTTGTGTTGAGCTGTTTGATTGTGTACCGAGTTGAGGGTGTGTAGCTGAAACTGATGTTCAAGGATGTGTTTTTAGAAACAAGCAGGATAGCGCTTTGTTCAGTACGTCTGTGTCTAAAGGTTGTTTTACTGTGTTATTTTCAGTGAGGCCATGAGAGGGGTGGGGTATTTATTTGTGGGAGTATCTAGTAATGGATTGGGAGAATAAGCAGACTGAGCGAGGTGAACAGCGTGCTGGAAATGTATTGGTGCAGTTGTCCTTTTGTTTTTCTATTATTTGTTGCGTTCAGGGACACAGAAATCTAGATTCAGACAAGGTGTTCATATTGATTTTCTCCATTTAGTGCCCTATTTCTGAGCTTTTGTCAACATGAAATAACCTGTGTGTTTCCCCCCCCCCGACATGCTCAGTTCCTTTTATTATCTTGCTAGCCTGAGGATGTAAATGAACACAAAGGATGCCTACGCCAGTCGACTCACAGTATAGTTCATGATAAGAGTATGATCCAAACATAATGAGCTTAGTATTTACCTCACATTTGCATCACTGTCTTCCATCGCTCTCCACATCGTACTCACTATTAGGCGATCTGGTCAGCTGCCGGCGGCCACACCAGAGACTGATCTTGCCATTGACGATGACTGTATTTCTGAGATTTCTGATTGTTTTGAAGAAGAAAAATCGGAAAATGTTTTATATCAGAATTTAAAGATGCTTTAATAAATTATTGTATTTGAAAAAAAGTTTGTTTTGTGTTTGTTATTACTGTCTCGCATAGGACAAAATGGTACGTACAGTGAATGTGTCTGCCAACTCAATCTGTATGCACCAAATATTAACACATTACTACACTTTATTACAGCTAATACCAGCGTTGGTTGAAACACCAAAGCTAGAATTGGTACATGTGATTTCTTGTGTATAAAATGAAGAATAAAAAAAATAAACAATGAAATGAAGGCATTGCTAAATTGTGCTACAGCTGACCCTTCAACAACACAATTAGTTTCTGTGTCTGACGTCATACAACAGTTAAAAGCCTGACACAGCCATGGTACCACTACCTCTGTGTGGGCGTGTACAGTCTGTGCTTGTGCTTGCACAGACTGTACGTGCACAGACTGTGCTTGCACCTGTTAGGGTAGGACAAATTATACCTTCAGCAAATTAGTTGTGCCCATCATCATGCTGCATTCATGCACCGTTGGCAGAATGAAAGGAACAGGAAAACCTCTCCTTATTTTGACTTTGTAAGTGTCACCGATTAGCCTATTCCAAGATGGTTCTAAATTAATAGCCTAATTAAACTTTTGTTGTGTTATGTATTTATGGTGGTTCATTTACAACTGAAAGCAGATACAAACAATGCATTGTTCCTTTTAAATTAGCTGTTAAAATGTGATTTAATTGAAATGTAACTGCCAGGGATGGTGTTGCTTGCATGTTGATAGCAGTCTGTTGATCTGTATCTCTTCTTGCCAAGTGGAAGATATCGTGGCTGTCAGAAATTTTGGATATCACTGACTCGGAATTACAACTTGCAGGCTGACGTGGACAGTTTGGACGATATGACCTGAACGCATCATTAAACTTTAGTAGAGGTCTAATCAGTCAGAGTGATTGAAAACACCTGTGCAGGTGAACAGGGCCTTTAAATATAAGTAGACAAAGGTCAGTGATGATAATGTGGTAAATATTATATATATTACAAATATATACAATATATATACGGCTATCGTCAGTCTGTCTTTTACTTTTCTTTTACAGTTTTGTAAACATATCTTTAAATTAAAATTATTAAAATACATTTATAACAATTTATTTTTGTGTGTTTTCTGTCACGTATTGAACTCATTTATTATACAGGTACAGTGGGGTCACATTTTCTGACGACATCTGTCAGAAATGGTGACCTTGTGTTGCTGGCTCTCTGTGGTCATAGATTTCGGTGTAACATCCGTATGTTGTAACGTATGTTGAACATTTTCTGGCATCACTAAAGACTAGGGCTGTCAAAGTTAATCCGATAATAACGTGTTAACGCAAATTTGTTTTATTGCCACGAATTTCTTTAACGCATTAACGCAATTTGCAATTTTTAGTTTGTAGGCTCAGTTTTAAAAGCTAGAGTAAAGATACTGGTATCATATATGACACTAGAAAACCTAACGAATACATTAGTACTAACCATTTTATACTAGCTTGTCGTGAAGGAGGTTAAAAAACACTCAAAATTTGCACTAAATTTTGGCAAGGAAAAACTTTCAGGCCATTTTCAAAAGGGTCCCATGACCTCTGACCTCAAGATATGTGAATGAAAATGGGTTCTATGGGTACCCACGAGTCTCCCCTTTACAGACATGCCCACTTTATGATAATCACATGCAGTTTGGGGCAAGTCATAGTCAAGTCAGCACACTGACACACTGACAGCTGTTGTTGCCTGTTGGGCTGCAGTTTACTATGTTATGATTTGAGCATATATTTTATGCTAAATGCAGTACCTTTGAGGTTTCTGGACAATATGTGTCATTGTTTTGTGTTGTTAATTGATTTCCAATAATAAATATACATTTTCATAAAGCAAGCATATTTGCCCACTCCCATGTTGATAAGAATATTAAATACTTGACAAATCTCCCTTTTAAGGTACATTTTAACAGATTAAAAAATGTGCAATTTAACAAAGTTATGGAAAAGGGAACTCACAAAATAAGGAATATGGAGGATGTTTTTGAGAAGAGATGGAGTCTAACAGAAGGAAAAATATAGTTACATGGGTTAACACGCATGCACATATACATATGCTTGGAGGTGACCTGACGTGAAGGAGGATGCATGTGTGCCCATGTAAATAATATTACTATATATTTGCGCTCCCCCCCTCCTTTTTATTTTCTATTAACTTATTTGTTTTTTAATTTATTATTACTCTCGTATTATTTTATATGTGTGTTTTTTTTAACTCTATTCTTTCCTTTTATCATTATTATTATTATTATTATTATTGTTATTATTTCTTTTCTTAATTTTATTTCAATTTTGAATGTTGAAGTTGTTTTCTCTAGTGTACTTAATGAGTTTGTCTATAATCTCATCTACTTAAAAATTGGTTTATAAACTATTATATATTATATTTTATAAACTTGCATATATGAAAACAACCTTGAAAAAAGGAAAAAACTAAGTATTCAAAAAAATGAAAAATGTAATCGATTGACAGCCCTAGTAAAGACATTATATTTGGGGAGGATGTCTCACTCCGCAGCTGTTTCATGACACCAGCGTCAGGAGTTCATGACGTCAGTCCTTTAAGAGGAGGTCCTCCCTTCTCAGAAACGTTAGTTTTGGTCGTTTCTTCCATGCAGTCGGTGGCTTTCACTCTGTCTCACAATGTCCGGACTTTGCAGAGCTTCAGCCTTTGTTTCTGCCTTGATTCTCTGTGGTGTTTTTATAACCACAGAGGCTCAAACTCCTCTTCCAGCTCACAGTAAGTGTGTGTTTATTAAGCTTTATAGCTGTTTGTGCTTTGTTTACTGCAGCCAGAGTTAGGTTAGGTCAGGAGGTGGTCACATGACTGCAGAAAAATGGATTTTCACTAATCAGAGGAGCAAAGATAAAGCTCAAGCTAACTTTACTCTAGTTTTGCAAAGTGTGTCTAAATCACTGTAAACTCTGTTGATGGTTTGTCACTGTGGGAAGAAAATTAAACATCTAGTAAGATTTTATTTCCTGTCTTGCAAGCCCATTTATACAACAGCTTGACCCTACACAGTAAAAGGATGGCCAGTATGCATTATAACCCACAATATACTGTAACTTATCTCTGTTTTCAGCTTCTTGTGCCCTGAAATCCAACACCAGTTGTCATGAATGCCTGCAGAATGTGACAGTAAGTCTCCTAAATCTCCTGCCAAATATCTTCAGATTTGTTAGTGATGCATTTTACTATAAATACCAAAGATATGATACTAAGCACAGTGTTTGTTGCTGTTTTTGTTGCAGTGTTTGTGGTGCTCACCAACCAAACAATGCATGGACTACCCAGTGAGGAACATCCTGCCCCCCCGCAGTATGTGTCTACTGAATGATGCACGATGGGGGGTGTGTTGGGGTAAGACTGACATGAGTGCCAAATCCTTAAAAAATTTACTATTTTGACAATTGATTTATTGTAAGAGTCATTTTGCCAAATATTCTCTAATTACAGCTTCTCATTTGTGATGATTTGCGGCATTTTTTCTTTCTTACTTGATAAAAGGGCTGCCCCCTCTTAGTCGATTAGTCGACTAATTGGTAATTTCCGTCATGGTCGACTAAGATTTCATTTGGCGATTAGTCATATTTTATGCTTTTTTTCATGCTGAATGACTTCTGGTAAACACAAGATTTAAAGTAGTGCTTTTGTGTGATTCTTTGTGGAGAAACTCAGTTTTACAGATCTGTCGATTAAAGCAACTAATCGATTAATCAAGAAAATCCTGAGTGTTAGTCGACTAAAAATGTCTTTGGTCGAGGACACTTGATAGTAAAGTGAATATCTAAAAAGCGAGTTGAAGACCTCACCTTGTGCTTTAGTAATTTGTGATTGGCATTTATCACTATTTCCAGACATTGTAGAAGTCAAACAATTAATCAATAATCAACAGAATAATCAATATAATTACAGCCCTAGTATAGGACTTTCTTCAGATAATAAAAAACATATCAATAGTCATAAGTTGTGTCTGACTAGTCAATTACTTGACTTAATAATGATTGAATGACTATGTATGGTGCTTATTCTCCACAGAAGAACCATATATAGCTGCAAAGATTAATTGATTAGTTGTTAACCATTAAATGAATCACCAATTATTTTATTCTTGCTTCTTAAATGTGAATATTTTCTGGTTTATTTACTCCTCTATGACAGTAAATTGAATATCTTTGAGTTGTGGACAAAATAAGACATTTGATGACGTCATCTTGGGCTTTGGGAAACATTTTCTGACATTTTATTGACCAAACAACTAATCGATTAATCGAGAAAATAATCAACAGATTAATCGACAATGAACATAATTGTTAGATGAAGCCCTATAACCAACTTCTAACTGACTAAAATATCTTGATCTACTAAGACCCCAACCACCACCAATAGTTAACTAAATTCTAAAAGGGGCAGTAGTGTCTATTTAATAGGATGTATAATAAAATGCATGGCTCATCATTAAGTGATTTTCAGTGATTCATTTTTCTCTGTGTGTCTGCCTTTTCCAGTAAACTTCCAGATTTTGATCATCGCCATGTCGGTGCTGGGCTGCATCTTCTTCATCGCCGTTCTCACTTGCTGCTACTGCTACTGCTGCAAGTTTGAAGGACTCGGGTAAGCATCGAGTCACGTGAGGTGTTGGCTGTGAAGTCTGATTTAACATGGAAGGAGGAGGACGGGGAGCACAATGGGTCGTTTCTGTGCGAGGCCGGGCTGATACCGCCGTCTCCGAAAGCCTGCCAGAATTTGTAACTGCAGCTTAGCTCTGAAAATAACATTGATCTTTCTATTTAGAAGTGGTCTAGCCTCTTCTAAAACTTGTTAATGTAATAATGGGCTTTTGGATGAGTCAGTTTATCAGACTGATTAACTTTTACTGAGGTTAAAAGCAAAGCACATCAGACTTCTGGTCTCACTATTGTCATTTGTATTGCTTATATTTATAAAAACATAATTATGATGAATATTTATGCACTAACATATTCTTATATTCTAGGAACAAGAGAGAAGACTCAATGGTGGAGCGACAAAACAGCGCGAGGAAGACCCGTCAGAAAGCAAAGTAAATGGCTAATTTTTTTAAATGTTTTAATGCATTTTTAAGTGGCAGGTATGCAAGTAGTATGTAGGGTTGTTGTTACATCATATTTCAGCAGTGGTGGTGATGATTCAAACACGAGGGCGTGAGTGTGTCCAGTGTTCTCTGTTGTGCAACAATTTGTCTTTGTTCCTTCCCCTACAGGAGAACAGAAATGCAGCATAGACATGATGAAATCAGGCAGAAATATGGTGAGACTATTCTCTTGTTTTGCGTGGTTTGACTGGGTTAATAAATGTAAATGTTGGAATACCAAAGATGCTTGTTTTTATGAAGCTTTGTTTACACACACACAGTGAGAAAACGGTTGCAAAATGAATGCGTAACTGGGTATTGGAAAGATAAGATGGAGAAGATAAAGATAATGAAATCTGAGCAGATGAAAGGAACAACATACAAAAAGTCTTCATAAACAAATCAAAATAAAAACAACATATTTGATCCAGTACCACCATCTACTGGATAAATACGACACTGTACATACTTCATACACTAGAATACAATTCCAACTTTTTTTAATTCACAAGATTTTTTAGAAATATGTTATTTGCTTTTAACCCATTGTTTAAATTGTATGCAACCATCAAAACACTTACTAACGAATGTGGATATGTTCTATTCCCTGCTTGCAGTCATATTATGGGTAAATGATTTGTTCTCTGTTGTTCTTTTCAGGTATGGCAAAGGATAATCCATACGCCCGTATGGACGGTCAATGAGAATCCTACAAAAGTCCCATAAGATGATTTTATTGATGCCAGTAACATTGAGACATCTGAGAAACTGTGATTATCTGATTTGAGCTCAATGTCCACCAAAAAATGTCACCAAGATGTTCTGATTATTTTGACTGAGTGTGCACTATATTTCAAACGCGGCTTCTTCGCCTAATGGTTCATATTTTATATGCATTGCTGTCTGTTATTATACCAGATTAATATTTCTCATGCCTTAAATTTGATGTAAATGATTATAGGAGAATATGTTCCGTTAACTTGTTTTTCTGTTGATCCAGGAAATCTGTCAAAACATATTGTCCACCATGATATGCAAACATTACTGTGTTCTTTTGCATAAAATGCAGTGTTGTAAGAGATTTCTACAACTCCAGAGCAGATCAAAGCTTGTGGTGCTTCTTTTATAACTAGCCGTTTTATTTTCATACTACATTTGTAATACACACTATCTTACCGATTGTCATTCGAGTCTAAAGTACCACATTTATTTTTATATAAATAGTTCATTTATAACATGTAACTCATTTTACACGTTTTTTGCTATTTTATCTGTGGATAAATATGAGAATCAGTATTTGTTTCAGGACGTTCTTGGATAAAAGAAATGTAACTGCATGTGAGGGATTTGATTATTGTGCAGCTTTTGTTAAAAAACAAATTGTGATCAATGAAAAAATAAATGAATAAAATTTTATTTGCGACTTTAATTGTAAATCAATTTCCAAATTCACAATTTTACCAAACCACACCTTACACAAATACAGAAACGAGGGGTCAAAAAAAACTATTCAGTAATGAGAGAAAGTACCATAAATCCCACGTGGAAATCAATGCCATATGTGTGCTTCCATCTCAACCTCTCACTCTATTAAAGAAATATACATGCCCCACTTGTGGAAATATTGTTCTGCCCTATTCACATATCTTATATAACAACCTTTCATCTGCAGCAAGCTTTCCTAAATCTATCACCCTCCAAAAAAGGAGGCACCCAATACATGTTGCAGTTCTTGAGAATAATTTGCCATTCAATGATTACAGAAAAACAGATAATACATACAGTACACAGTCTCCTAAAGACTACAAACCCGTGAGATCCGCACTGTGAATCTGCCTCCAGAATAGTTGGATTTTGGGGCATCCCTACAGAGTATAAATCGTGTTTTAAATATATAACCAACTGAGGCAGGGCCAGATTAAGGCATAGGCCATATAGGCGGTCGCCTTGGGTGCCCCTTTCTGAGGGGGCACTGGTCGCTGACAAAAAATAAAAATAAAATACTTTTTTTTAAATTTAAAAACCCTTCCTCATTTTCTGCATTGAGGTAACAAATGAACGAATAAATAAACACACTTTTTTTTTTGTTTTACCCCTGTAACTCTCGTTGTAGTGAAACTTACTAAACACTTTTAAGCCAACAATATCAGGGACCGATTATTTATATTATAATAAATTCAGTTATTTATGGAAATAAAAATCTTGGGTTTCTACTAGAACAAGTTTACATGCTTTAATGTTCAAACAACACTTTATTTCTCTCATACTGTCTGTCTGAATATACCTGTATTCACCCTCTGACAGAAACGCTCCGTTTTAGCGCATTTCAACGGAATTGTGTTGCTAGGAAACAGCTTGGTTCCATGTTTACTTCCTGTCAGCTGATGTCATTCAAATACACTGCAACAGGAAATAAACTGCTCACACATTTAGAATGTTTACGTTTAGAACTGTGAAATTAATCTAAAATATTAGTCTAAATATTGTAGATGTGTGACATCACAAATGTACAGAAATCCTGGCGACTTGTTTCAAACGCAGAGTTTCTGAATACGGGCTGTGTGTATTTCTCTGTGGATTCAGAATTTTGATACTTTCACAGTATTTATATAGCACTTAAAGGGACTGTTTGTAACTTCTTACATGTTTAAATCACCCAGGTTATGCTGTTCAGACAAGACTCCAACACAAACTACACAGAAGCGCCAAAACTGCAAAGTTATATCCAGTGAAGCCTGTCTGTTAAACAGTGTTGACCGCGGTCGGAGAACACGGGGGAGACCGTAGCTTTGGTCTGCAGGGACGGAGTCTCTGCTGTACTCTGCTCCTCTGCCTGCTTGCCTTCACTCAGCTCGCTCCACCTCACATGCATGCGCGCACACTACACACTGCAGAAGACTTCGTAGCTCTGAGAATATCTAGTGAATGTACAGTGGACGTTTGTGCAGAAATAAATGCTGCAGCTCCTCCAGACCAACAGAGGTTTCCTGTGTCTTGTGAAGTGACGGAGCTCCGCAGAGAGAAACGTTATCGTCTCCGACCGGGTGCCGGTGTCTCCCCTGTTCTCCCCGACCGCGGTCGGAAAGGCTGAAGCAGGAAAAGCCAACACTAGTATCAGCAGTGATTCATGGAGAGAACTTCGTCTGGTCAGCTAACATTACTGCCAAGCAGCTGAAATATAGAGTGATATTGTGGTTTTAGCTGACGTGTGTCGCCTCACTGTTTTGAGCGATGCTCGTTCATGTCTACGTAGAGCGAGCACAAGCGCGAGCCAGACGCTGACTTTCGTTGACTTAACGACCACAGGCGTCGCTGTTAACAAGCATTTCTGATTCTTACAAACAGTCCCTTTAAACCTGCTTTATAATATACAAGACATGAAAATGTCACTTTTTACAACCTTTAAACAATAAGAAAAAATATTACCACCATATTTCCGGTTGGTTTGTTGTGTTTCTGACTCCTACTGCAAGTTCAGTTTAATTAGTTAACCAAGTGGATCTTTAATTCAATGCTTTTAATAGTCCTTAGCCTGGACTAAAGGCTGACTTTGCAGAAGGGCCCTTTTGTTATACCTATCTCGCGGGTATGCGCAAAATGTAGCTTGCGCGTTCACGTATCCGCGGCCCCGACGAAAAGTGGAGCACGTGACCCCTTCTGGTCGAATTACAGTTTAAACATCAGTGCGCGCTCCTGGTGGAGAAGAGAGAGCCGGAGGATCAACTGATCACTGATAACATCCTGCTAACCTAACAGTCTGCTCTGTTGTTATCAACACACACCGGGAACATCCAGCACCATGTCTGAAGAGAAGCCAAAGGTCAGTAACATGCTGTGCTTCTACGAAGAGACATCTTGTTCATGTTAGCTGCTGTTGTTAGTTACCATTCGCTGCTAAGCTAAGCTAGCTCTGCTGCTAGGCTAGCTCTGCTAGGCTAGGCTAAGCTAGCCCTGCTGCTAGGCTAAGCTAGCTCTTCTGCTAGGCTACGCTAGCCCTGCTGCTAGGCTATACTAGCCCTGCTGCTAGGCTTGGCTAGCTCTGCTGCTAGGCTATACTAGCCCTGCTGCTAGGCTATGCTAGCCCTGCTGCTAGGCTGAGCTAGCCCTGCTGCTAAGCTAAGCTAGCTCTGCTGCTAGGCTACGCTAGCCCTGCTGCTAGGCTGAGCTAGCCCTGCTGCTAGGCTGAGCTAGCCCTGCTGCTAGGCTAAGCTAGCCCTGCTGCTAGGCTGGGCTAGCCCTGCTGCTAGGCTAAGCTAGCCCTGCTGCTAGGCTAGGCTAGCTCTGCTGCTAGGCTAAGCTAGCCCTGCTGCTAGGCTACGCTAGCCCTGCTGCTAGGCTGAGCTAGCCCTGCTGCTAGGCTACATATAACCCATTTGAGCGGGTCGACGGAGAAAACAAAGGTTGAACAATTATTGCGGATATGTGTGGCTTCAGGCGCAGCTTTGTGTTGCCAGTGAGCCTCAAACATCAACAGCTACTCACTGGTTTACTTTTGAATCAGGACGTAGTTGCTAACGAACACATCAGATTAGCAGTTAAATTAATGATTTGGTGTTTTCATTTGCGCCATTGTGGCTCTCTGCGCCAGTTTCAACGAGCTAGCATGCTATGTGCTAACCACCAAGGGAATGAGTGGGTGCTGTGTTTGAATGGTGAAACCTGCCCTGTAGGACCAAAGCTTGTCTTCTACATGTACCTTAACGTTAGGTAACTTCAGTCAGCTGTCAGACTCCACAGCCAGCCCTGCTCCCAGTAGACCACTTACACACCAAAAACTGACAATACCCTGATATATTCAGGTGGAATTTCATTCATTCATTCATTCATTCTTTCTCACTGTTCAATATCATTTTCCACTTGTGCAATTTTGTTAATAGTCTGTTTATTGTCAATACTGTATATACTGCTCCTATTTTTATACTTCCTTCTATTTAAATGGTTCATATTTTGTTACACTTTATTTAGGTCTTTTTTTTCTTCTTTTTTTTACTGTGTTAGCTGATGCATCTTGTTTTTTGCACTATCCCCTTTGCTGCTGTACACTGCACATTTCCCCACTGCGGGACTAATAAAGGAATATCTTATCTTATCTTAGTTAAGTTAGCTGCTGTTGTAGGTTAACATCATACTACAGAACACCGGTGTTGTAGATCAACCAGTGGTCAGATTATCTGTGGTCGACTGATTGTGTGTGTGGTTGCTTATAGTAACAGAAGATGTTCTAAACAGGAAGAGGGAGCGGATCCATTATCTCTTAATTTATATACATTTCTAATAGATTCCCATCTGGTTCCTTTTCGTCTTAGCTGTGTATGTAAGTGAAATGGGCCAGCAGGATTCACTAGAGGCACTTTGAATGTCGAAAACCTATCAAAAAAAAAGATGAGCAGCATGTGGGAGTTTATTCATTCATGTCAGTAGTAAAAGCATTTACTTGCATCACCACATGCCTTTTATTGAGCATCCTGCACAGGTTGTGTGTGTCCTCACATTATGTACACATGGTATTGTGCTTGGAACAATCCACCTTTTGTCAGACTTTATATTCACAGATAAAAGCACTGCTCCCAGTAGACCACATACACACCAAAAACTGACGAGAACTTCACTTTACTGTACACCAACTGTCTATCAGTACTACTCAGGTGTAATTCATACTGTGCAATATAATTTTCCACTTGTGCAATTTTGTTAATAGTCTGTTTATTGTCAATACTATATATACTGCTCCTTTTTTATTCTTCCTTCTATTTAAATGGTTTGTATTTTGTTACACTTTGTTTAGCTCTTGTTTACTGTGTTAGCTGATGCATCTGCAAATTTCCCCACTGCGGGACTAATAAAGGAATATCTTATCTTATCTTATCTTAAAAATAATGTTACCATAACACAGGTATGTTTCTGCTGTTGACAATGAGTGTTTTTGTTGCAGGAGGGAGTGAAGACAGAGAATGACCACATTAACCTCAAGGTAGCTGGTCAGGATGGGTCAGTTGTACAGTTCAAAATCAAAAGGCATACTCCGCTCAGCAAACTAATGAAGGCATACTGCGAAAGACAGGTAAGTTCATTCTGAAACATAAAACCTGTAATTCCCTGTGGTAACAATAGACTTTTGACTTTATTACTAACGGGAGACTTAAAATGACACAACTGTTGTTTATATTGTTTTATTGATGGCTGACTGGATGCAAAATCTCACAAAAAAATTTTTTCTGTCTGTTCTCTCTTTTACAGGGATTGTCAATTCGTCAGATACGGTTTAGGTTTGATGGACAGCCAATTAATGAAACAGACACACCTGCACAGGTTGGTGAAAGCTGCACTCTTCAAAAATCAGAAATAATATAAACTGTTACTAAAAGCTCAAATATTCTGATCATGGAGATGGATTATTTAGTTTAGTTTACTTGTGAAGGGACAGTGCAAATTAATAAATAGACATGGTATAAAAAATGCCAGAGTTAGCCAAAAGGCAGTTTTTTTATTTGTTGTCCCTGGCCAAGATGTCACAGAAGGCATCCTAAAATACATCAGAACAAAAACATAAAACAGGACATTCAGTTTAAAAGTTGTAAAAGGACACACAGTTGTTAAAAGCAGTAGAAACAGTAGTGACATTTATACATATAAACAACATTGCGCACAAACAGGACATATCGATAGGAGCAGCAAAAAGAGAGTTTAGTGCTGACATGTGTATGTATTAATCATCCATTGTTTAAATTGGGTACTGAAAGATCTGTAGGTGTTTAGGTGTCTGATGTAAATTGGAATTATATTTCACTCTCTTGAACCTCTGACTGGCTAATTGAATATATATATATATTTTTGTACAATTCACACAATTTGTGTTTTCTTAGGTCAATTATGTTGAATTTGTATTTTGAAACACAAATGGGCAAATGTGTCAGCGCATAAGTGTGTGTCGTGTCATTGGCCTGTGTACACTGTCCACTTTTTCTATTGTGTCTGCTGTTACCCCTCTGGACCTGTGCGGTGTAGAGCACACTTGTAATGTCACATTAATGAAATGGGAAATAATGAAAAGTGTTGTTAGTAGAGTATATTTGCACAATCACTGAATGGATATGACCCCCGGGAATAAGAATGAATCCTCCCATGTCTCCCACTGTTACTCAGTGTTTAACTCAGGGTTAGTGTAGTTAATGTTGAACTACGGATATCCTCGAGTAATGGATGGAAAGTGTTCAAAGACAATTGTACCTCCAACACTGATTTTTTTTTTAATCTTCAAGCAATTGCACAGTATATACAGTATCTTTCCAATGTCTAATTTGTGTTCAACTTGTGACAGTGAACCACAGTTTACCACTGTTGCAACGTCCTCACTTCTTGGCGGAGTTGCAGTAATCAGTTGAAATTGATCAAGAATTTTAGTTGCACAAAAAAGCAAAACTCTAACCGACATGCAAAATAATAAAATTAGAAATAATAGTCACAACCCACTCCATCAGTTTTCTGTGGTATAATAATATATGTAGCAAAAAGACTTTCTAGATCATGAGATGGGTGTCATCTTCATTGGATCCAGGTGAAAATACATAAAACCCAATATAAAGACGGTCTTTCATTTAGGGTTGGGTATTGTTTTAAATTTGTCCATGCTAGTGCCAGTATAATACCAACGTTTTGGTACTGATACCAAGCAATACTTTCCGTTATTGCCTTACTGTGAGGATAAACCCTTTTTTTTTTCATTTAACAAAAGAAGCCAAAGGTTAAATATTGACAAAAAACAAGCAGCCATCCAAGAAATTGTCTAAATTTGTCTAAAAATGTTGGTTGAATCAGGAACTACAGTAGATGGAGCCGAGATACCCAGCTCTCCTTCTATGAGGATACATATTAATGCATTTGCTGTAGAATAATGTTTTTGTTTTGTTATTACAGCTGGAGATGGAGGATGAGGACACTATTGATGTATTTCAACAACAGACAGGAGGAGTCTCTTCTTAAGTCGGATGTGGACTCTTGGAAGAACATCCACATCATTATTTTCATGTTGTATTTGTTTTCACTTAATTCTTTTTTCCACTGTGCTCGGTCAGGCTGTTCCCAACACAAAAGAAGGTAGACGTTTCTTTCATTTGGGGCCAAATCCTAACTTTGAGATGCAGGGTAATTTTTTTTAAAAGTGTTTTATTCACATAAATGGATGATTTGAAATTGTCCAAGGCAGGGACACGTCTCAGATCAGATATGGCTCGTAATGAAAACAACACACTGCGTTCTTTTGATGTTGAAATGACCTCATGCATGTCTCATAAAACCATAAGCTGAACTACATGCCAAAATCCTTTTTTTCCTCTCTTTGTGTTTAAGTTTTCCAGATTGTTGTGAGCATTTAAATTCAGGGTGGGCTTAACAATTTTTAATTCATGTACTTGATAGGATTGCTGTGGAGGAAAACTGCTGGATGGGAGTTTCTCTCTGTAGATGGGAAAGACATTATGACATATTTCTAAAGTAATAAACTTTTAGTAGCCCTTTTTTTTTTTTAAAGGAACATTCAAAATAATTTGATGTACCCAATGCTTGTGCCGAGAAAGATCCATATGAATGGTTTACCTCAATACTGTCACCCTCGACTCATTGGTAAATAAAGTACAGTAATGTTTCTGGACCAAAAAGCTAAATGAATAGTTCTTTTATAAAAGGGTTTGGTTAATATATAATATGTAGATGTAAAGGGTTACTGTGACTGTAACAGTGGTCTTTGTGGTCACACAGCAGGAGAACAGCTCTCCCCATGTGTTTCTTTCCATCTCTTCAGGACTTTAGAATACAAATAATTCACCTTTACCAGTCCAGAAATGGAGCGTCTCATCTAAGGTTATATATTTCAGTCAGTGTATAAACAAATATTGAGTCAATGCTGTGTTGCCAATTTGAATACTTTTGTCCAAAATCTATCCAAACATGCTTAGTTTGTTTGACTCTTGTGCGTTGGTAGGTAGAAATCTTGTTTTATAAGAATGTTCACCTTCATTTTTTAACATTTGTTAGATTTGCTGGGTGACATTGGCAGATACCCCCCCACCCCCTTTTTTTGATTTGTACATTATTTGTTGTCCCTATACTGTATACAATAAATATAGTTTGATACTCAGCCTTGCATTATATATTACCTTCCATTTGTGTGTGGATCTGCTATATAATTAATATTTCAGCTATGCTGCACAACACAATGCAGGGCAGATGTTTTGAAATATTCACATCTTGGGTGTAAATAAGCATACAGCTGTTAAAGGGCTTGATCATGGCTTGATTCATGTAACAAGAGGAACAAATACATTATGGCCACTATATGCTATTGTGGATAAAAAGAGTCATTGTGTCCAGATGTGAAGCCCTGGAACAGAGGTTAATTTCATCAAGCCCATAATTACATGATTTTTTTAGTTTCCCTTTAAAGAGTTTGTGAAATTAAGCTGAAAAGAATTGAGAAAGTTGTGTGTATAATAAAGCAGTCTGATCCAGAGCACGCAATACACTTTACATCCCTTAGAGGGTGTTGTTGATCTGGAGATTCACAGGATCACTGCTCACTCTGCTAGATCTGCATCTCTACTTGTTTGAATCGCTGAAGCCCTTAAATTACAATACAAAGACACATTTGTTGCTCCACTCCAGCCTTGTGAGGGCCATAACTCCACGAGTCTTCTCTCTTACTTAAAGAGAACTTCATTTGCACAGATGTTTCTTAACTGAGCAGCCAAATGAACTCCCTGAGAGCCTCCTCACACAGTGGTTTGATTGTGCTGCTTTTATTTCTGGCATCTCCTTTGCATTTTATATTTCCTTGTGGATATATCTGGAGTCTCTTATATTCCCCCAGAACCTCTCAGAGATGCAGCTGCAAGGTGCCCCCTCCACACATACATTCAAAAACCTCCCTGAGTCTGCATATAGTATTCTCTAGAAGAGCACAGACATTAACTGTAAAAGGCGAGATTCACGTCAAGGCATCACCGTTTTGTTGTTGTTGTGCTGTGAGTCACTATCAGCTGTGTCAGGGGCGCTTGTAAGGCAGCACATGATCCTCAATTGTTTTTACTGGAGTTGATGGAGAGAAGCTTTCTATTATTGTTATTGTTTTAAAGCTCATTCATTGTCTGTCTTATGTCATGCACCACTCTGCTGTCAGTGTACAATGAGGTCCATTTGTTTATTATTGTGACAAGATAATAGGTGATTTATTGAGTCCAACTGCGCAATCACTCATGTATTTAGAATAAAAATGAATTATTTTCATATGAGAATCAAATGTGTATTATACATGAGTTTATGTTCATATGCATAATAAGCTTCTGTGTGTATAAGAACTAATAATTTATTATTGAATGAAACTTGTCCCTCCTTCACGAGGCTAGATTACCAACTAGGGTCCCCTAAAAAGTTGTTTTTAAGAATATGTGCATTTTTAAAACACATTTTAAACTGCGTCAAAAAACAATTGCTCAAATGGTGCATATTCCTGATTAATTTGTGTTTAATCAGATTACCACACAGCAAACATGGAGCCATGTAATAATCCAGCATAGGAATACTGTACACATGCACAGATAGGGGAGCAACAGGGGGTGAGTAGGTGCCCACCTGCTCATATAAGTCTATGGTCCTTTAAAATACAGTTTCTTCCCTATTTACTGATCATTATTTGTTTATTTTATTTTTTTGTAGTAAATTTAAATAGTCAACACAAAATTGTACACAAAATTTAGGCTGTGATCTGTAACAAAGTAGTACACATACTGTATCATGGTGAAAAAAGGGCAGAGAGAAGAAAAACAATCTTACAATACATGCCTCCCACTCAAAATACATAAATAACATAAACATAGATGGTCTGCTAAGATATGCACAAACTAAACATAAATATTACACATTAAGCCTCTGAGACCAACAATAGACCCATTTTTGTCTTTTTCGGGAGTACAGGAGATATTTAAGGGGAGCTAGCAGGTCAACAGTATGTCACATAGAAGTGGTGGACATCATCTGAAAGCTGGGAACCTGAAGATTAATTTGAGCTCAGCACTGTGTGTCAAGTTGTCCTAGTCATTAATAAGAAATAAAAAATAATTAATTCATTCATGATTTAAAATAAATTGTAAAAAAGAATATAAGGTTTTTGAACATTATGATAGAGGTGTATACAGTAGTGGCTGTTTCCTTGCTTTATTATGTCTCATAAGTTGTTTCAGCAATTTTTGGGTTGATACCATTTGTTACACAGATTTGGTGCTAAATTTAACCATTTTTTACCCCTCGAGAATTGATTATTATGATCAATAATCCCTTCAAAATACCAAATTAAGACACCAAGACCTCTAGGAACACCATAGAAAAAGCCACGCTGTGATTTAGTATAAAAACAACTTTTGACATTTTGTGATTTCTGCAAGAATTGCATTTTTTTGCAATTGGACAGCGAGCATTTCTGTTTTGGAAACTGAAATATTCAAATACACCATTTAAGAATAGGCGAAAATAACACATTTATCCTGCATGCAAAAAATTGCGTGTTTTTTTGCACTTATCATAAAGTGAGCATATCTGTAAGGGTATCCATAAAACCCATTTTCATCCACATATCTTGAGGTCAGAGGTCAAGGAACCCTTTTGAAAATGGCCATGACAGTTTTTCCTTGTTTGGCCAAGTTTGGAGCGTTATTTAGCCTCCTTCCCGACAAGCAAGCATGACATGATTAGCAGCAATGGATTCCTAGGTTTAGTTTCATATGATATCTGCAGCTTCACTCTAACCTTAAAACTGAACAGCTACAGCCTCTGAAAGACATTAAAGTTGGTTGGGAATCCCACCGGTCTCAGAGGGATAAGTTAATATTATTTAATTATTTGATGTTTTTACACTATCTTAAATTGAATAATACTTTAACATTTTAAATTCCACATCTTCATTATAGCTCAATTGCTGGATGTATGTATACAAACTATTCTTGTTTTAAACTCTAATTAGTATTTTTGAATCCAAATACTGATCCTTAATGTATTTGTACTTGTTGAGCTGAATTCTGACCTTTGAGCTACTTCCTTCACAGTGGTATTTGCATTCTTGATGTGTTACCATTAATTTGAATGAATAGCAGAATGAGCAACGTCCTCTCAGTAAATAAAATCCAATAAGTGCATAAACATGTAGCACACAGTACATCCATCACACAACACAAGGGGAGGGGTCTTCAGACAGAGCAAATCAGCTTAAGTTGGAACACGTAATGATCGTATGAGGTCAGTCGGCCGTGTTTTGCATCCTCAGTGTGTCCAGCCAGCAACGTCAGTTGTGACACCCTCCCTCCCTCCCCCGTTGAATCAGTCCAGCAGCCTGAATGAAACCACTGTACATCTGGAGAACCTCTGGATCGTCTCCAGAGCGCTGCATGCTGATGTCACCCTCTTGTGCGTAATGTGGGTCCCCACCCTGTCAGCAGATCAGATTTCATCCCAACGCATGTTGAGATCTCGGGGGAGCAGAAACGTGTCAGTGGCCGTGTTATCGTAAAACTGTTAGTATACAATAATTCTTGAGTTTTACTAGAGCGAACAAGTGTGAGTGCTTTCCGTGTCAAAATGGCCCATTGTTCTCACTCAGGGAATGTTTTAAAGTTCAGAAATCCACAGATATAATCAGGACAAAAGACCTGTCTGTATTTGCTCAAGGTTTTGTCCTGAGGACATTGGCTGAGGAGAGATGTTAGAGACAAGAGTAGGAGACGGGAAAGGTTAAACTAATAACACATTCCCTCTGAGTACAGAATTGAATTCTAGAAAACAGATTAAATGAATGAAATGTATTTTCAGTTTGCCACTGTAAGCCTCTCTTGGAGGCCTCTGAAGAAGAAGTCAATTATTATTAATGCAGCCACACTCACACTTAAGCTTTACGGTTATTCAATTCAATTAAATGCAACTTTATTTACCCCTGTAAGAGCAAATGTATGCAGCAGCTTGCCACCACCCAGTTTAACAGATACACACACTATATAAGAAAAGAAAAAACATCAGTCATATCTGTATCTGTGAGTCTAAAGGTACTATAATATTTACTTTTCATGGTTTGGTTTTCAAACATGCTTTAACTCAGGTACAACTAATATTAATCACGCTGTTTTAACCATCATCCTACCTCTGACTTTTTGTCATATCTCACAAATGCTTTATTCTATAATTCCAATCTTTAATGACTTTGTCAATCAATTTGTTCCTAATGACTTCATATTATTGTTTTCTGTTTCTGATTTCAAGTATCACACACTATCAGGTTGGTAGGGGCACTCTGTCCGTCATTTAGAAGGAGACAGATGCAGCAGACACAGATTTCCTCATGTGCTCTGTCTATTTTTGTTTTACACAATATGCAAATTAACTGTAACTCCTCTAAAATAATAATAATCTGTTTTTATTTCTTCAGATGACACTAATTACATAACTAAACATTTGTTTCTTACAATAGTTTATTATTGTGGGTAAGCCTTGTATGTTGAATAGGTTGGTAATTACAGGAGTGGTTACTGAGTGCAATTAACCAGGACATTTTCACTTGTCAAACACAGGTGTAACCAATAATGATGATAATTGCTGCATTATATTCAGGTATAATGGTTGGTAATGTGCAGTGTGCAGTGCACGCTATCTCACTGGCACTGCTACTGGGACATTTAATTAATGTTGGTTACACCTGTGCTTCTCCTACCATGGCACAGTATAATTGTGTGATGTAAAAAAAGACAGTCAGAGGACGCGGGGGAGACCGTGGCTTTGGTCTCCAGGGCCGGAGTCTCTGCTGTGCTCTGCTCCTCTGCTCCTCTGCCTGCCTGCCTTCACTCAACTCGCTCCACCTCACTTTCATGCCGCACACTACACACTGCAGAAGAGTTAGTAGCTCTGAGAATATATAGTGAATGGTACAGTGGACGTTTGTGCAGAAATAAATGCTGCAGCTCCTCCAGACCAACAGAGGTTTCCCATGTCTTGTGAAGTGACGGGGCTCCGCAACGAGAAACGTTATCGTCTCTGACCGGGTGCCGGTATGTTCCCTGTTTCCTCCGGCCGCGGTCGGGAGGCTGAAGCAGGAAAGGCCAACACTAGGATCAGCAGTGATTCATGGAGAGACCTTCGTCTGGTCAGCTGACATTACTGCCAAGCAGCTGAAATATAGAGTGATATTGTGGTCTTAGCTGACGTGTGTCGCCTCACTGTTTTGAGCGATGCTCGTTCATGTCTATGTAGAGCGAGCACAAGCGCGAGCCCGACGCTGACTTCCGTTGACTCAACGGCCACAGGTGTCGCTGTTAACAAGCATTTCTGATTCTTACAAACAGTCCCTTTAAATACAACATATACGCTTGAACACGCTTTTTTTTTTTCATTTTGCTTTCCCTTTATTTGGTTTTACTCAGACATTTACATAAACATACTTAATTAGATACAAATATGAAGCGAACCAACTTTTCCACTTTTTTTACAATGTGAACACACAAATATAAAGTGATATTGTGGTTTTCGCTGACGTTTGTCGCCCCACTGTTTTGACGGATGCTCGCTCACATTCAGTTAGCACGTGCACACGGGCGAGCGCGAGCAACAGGACGCTGACTTTCGTTGACTTTACGGCCACAGGTGTCGCTGTTACAACCAATTTCTGATTCTTACAAACAGTCCCTTTAATATTGCCATTGCATTAACAAACACTGCAACCGGAACTACAAAGGGGCCCATTTTAATTAATCAATAACCTACACATAAAAACAACATATACTTGAACACACATTTTAACCACTGCATCATTTTGTTGCAAGTTTGTTGTCTTTCACAATGAACTCGAAGTACCACAATGCAACACAGAACACATATCATCTCCTTAGCTACGGCTTTGGGAGCTACGCCCCGAGAAGAAGAAGAAGCAGAAGAAGTGGGAGGCTTCCCCCTGAAAGGACTCATTGTAGGGAGGGATGATGAGCGTGTGTGTGGAGCCCCCTCCTCCTCCTCCTCTAACTAGCTGGTCAGCAGCGGAGGGATTAGTGAAGCCAGCTCACTTTACTCACTATACTCACTAACAGACGAGTGAATCATGGTCGTCGTCATAACTACCGGCTGGGAGTGGAGCCGAAATTGTGCAAGATACGGATAACAGCGAAGAAAAGGTCCGTAAGTTTCCAGGTTGCTCCGTGAAAATGCCTCACCAGAGGCTGCTGCTGCTGCTGCTGCTCGGACCCGACGCTTTATTACACTGCTTCACTCACATGTGCTTTATGTTGAACACCGGGATATAACAAACCTGTTAAAAGGCGACAAAAACCAAAAAGGACGTGCGGATATTTTCCTTTTTTTGTGCGGAGATTTCCCTCAACTAGAAGAAGAAGAAGAGAAAAGTTGTACTTGTTGGTCCCACCATGGGTAACGCAGGGAGCATGGACCAGCACACTGATCACAGAGGACACAACATGCCTCTGAAACTACCCATGCCAGAGCCAGGTGAACTGGAGGAGAGATTTGCAACCGTTTTGGTAAGTAAAAAATAACATTTTGTCCATCTGTCTTTGTCTTTGTTCCCCTCCATGCTTCTTCAGTGTGTCCTGGGACGGGGACAGCTGTGTGTGTAGGTTGGACCTCTCTGTTTGTCCAGCACGCCTGTCCTTTGTTGTTCAGGGGAGAAAAAAGGCACTTGTGTCAGAGGTCCAAGAGATTTGCACACTGAATATACACATTTTAGGGTTAGATAACACTTCTTAAAGTCTTTTCAACCCTTATCAAAGTAGAAGAAGAAGAAAGGCACTTTATTAATCCCTGAGGGGAAATTCAGTTTTTTCACTCTGTTATATTTTACATATTACATTCATGCACAAACAGGACCTATACCTATATTAATGGAGAGATGTCAGAGCGAGCCTGACAGGCAGGTTTGGTGACTTGCTCAAGGGCACTTCGGCAGTGCCAAAGACTGCCAAACTGGCACTCTCCAGCGACCAGTTCACACTCAGTACTTGGTCCATGCAGGGACTTGAACCGGCAACCCTCCGGTTCCCAAGTCTAGTCCCTATGCCCCAAGCAGTTGGGGGTTTGGTGCCTTGCTCAAGGACACCTCGGCAGTGCCAAAGACTGCCAAACTGGCATCTCTCCAACGACCAGTTCACACTCGGTACTTGGTCCGTGCGGGGACTTGAAGCGGCAACCCTCCAGTTCCCAAGCCAAGTCCCTATGGACTGAGCTACTGCCACCCCCAGTGATGCAGCAGGACTGTCTGACACTCATATTTGTCTTTTTTTTTTTTTTTTTTAACTCAACCAAGCTTCAACTTTCTGCCACACCATGCTGAAATACACCAACACATGACATTTGGGCTCCCTAAACTAGGGATGTCACGGCACCAGAAATCTAGTAGTCGATACCAATACCAGTGAATTTCCGCGATTCTCGATACCAAATTCGATACCACGGTAAAAAACAACAACAATAAATCCCCTGTACTGTAATTCAACACGTACTCTTTTATTAAAAACATTTGAACATTACATAAAACAGAGGCATGTAGCCTTTAAGTAATAAATAAAAATAATTGACCCATTTAGTTCATTTTAGCGTATCAGCGGCATGTTATCAATCGATAGTCAGACGACGGACGCTGACTGTGAATGCATCTGACATCCCTACCCTAAACACAAATGTTTACAGTGCATCAGTCTTCTCTTTTAGCATCCTATACATCCAGCCTCAATGCTTCTGTAAATTTCCAAGACACCTGCAGACAAATTATTGTTTTTATGGCCGTCTTTTCCTCCAACTTTATGAGTCCAGACGCTGGCTCACTACTGAAGCTCTTAAGTGCCCAGCATGCCAGCTCCTTTTTGAAACATCTGTCACATCATAAAGTGTCAACAGCGTCTGTCAACAATTATGTTACCTGGGAGTGAATGCTGCACATTCCTGGTGTTGTTGAAAGATCCTCCAGACTTTTAGAGTGCCCTCAGGTCAGTTATACGGAGCAGGAAAAGTGTTTATATTAATGGTTGACAAACCATCACCCGTATGTTGACTGATTTTAGAAGGACTTATTCACCATGTTCTCATTATTATAGAGCCCATTATTGTGAGCAACGAATAACTTTTTGCTGATGAGGAGAGTTTCCAGCACAGAGCTCCCCATTGAGTGAATAAAGGCCTAAATAGAAGAACAGTGAAATTTGAGAGCTGGTGAAATGTGGGTCAAACGTGATTGTCGCCTGGCCTACTGCTCTCATAAACATTAGCTGCTCAGTAGAAGGAATTTGACTTGGTTCTTACTGCGGCGTGATTCAAATGTTTAAAGTGGAACTACGCCCATTTTCAAAATTCATACATGTTATTCCTAGGGTCTAAGACAGTCCAAAAAATACTAGTAAACCTGAACAACTCTCTCCCAAATCCACTGTCACGGCAGTTTATGGAGCTTCTAAACTCCAAAAACATTGGAGCAAATGTTTGATTCCCCATCTAATATCGTAAAACTGCCAATATTCAAAATCTACACAGTTGATTTCTCTCCTCAAACATTTTCAGAAGTGAATTTAGTGATGAAATAGCTACGAAAAATGTCATTTTGAGTTACTGTTATTGGGACCAAAGCCTGTACTGTTCCAGTGCTTTGCATTGTGGGATACAGTAGGTGAAGTAGACTGGTCCGATGCATACTGGAGATTGTTTCTGAATCAGTATGACATCTGGGTATTTTTGGCATACTGTAGATTTTGCTTTTGTTCGCATACTACATGCTACATTTTGGCCAAATCAGTACATACTACTAGTACAGTATGCAGTTTCGAAATACAGCCAACGAATTGTGAGAGATTTTAGACACTGAGAGCACCCAGGGGAATGATCTGAGTATATGGGAACATTTTCTGTTTCACAACTGACAACGCTACAATAGAGTAACGCTCATTGGGATATAAAAAAGAAAACAAACATTCTGTGAGTCCACAAAATCAGTCTCCCATTCATTGTGTATGGAGCAGCTCCAGACTTTGTTTGTACCCTATCGCATCACAAGTTTGAGACTTACCTCTCTGGTTTCTGGCTTTGAGAGAGAGGAGCTCATGTTCACTAATTTTGATTGAACTTTTCATGGACATATCATACTGGAATACTTAATTTAGGTTGTACTCCCCTTTAATTTTCTATCTATTTATATTTATTTTCTGGTACAGGGCTTTGTCTACTGTGCATGACCTGTAATGGGCGCAGATCTTTTTTAGCCCGTAAGCCCATTACAGAAAGTGGATCAAGTTTAGGTGGACGTCAAATGTGCGACCGTGTAGTGTTGTGGTGTGATTGCTGCTTGTCAGTCACCGATGAATCCCATTCTGCTCTGGAGGCTGCAGACTTTGGGGGTAGAGAGGTTTGACGTCACACCTCGGAGGGATTTGGGTCTTAATCACGTCTGCTTTTAGAATCACCTACTGAGGTTTCCCCCCTCTTACATCTGGGTTTTATAAACCCTCTGAGCAGTAGAAGTCAGGGATGAGAGAACGATTACGATCCATACATTTGGTGTACAAAACTAATCCTTATTATGCTTTCCGGTAAGAAAAAAATCTACCTGTCTAACTGGAGGATTTGGTGGGCTGGCTGTCAGAAAAGCCGATCCTCCCGGCGTGTCAGGAACTCCCCCGCTCCCTCCCTTCCTCCTCCCCTGCTGCCAGCTTGATGCCTCAGCTCTTGGCGGGATGGAAGCCCTCCAGCATTAGGAGAATTTAGTGCTATAATCACAGCATTTAGTGTTATTTACTACCATTTAAACCCTAATGTGTCTCAGCCGTGCCTGAAGGCCGTTGGCTCCATTGATTGCGGGAGCGAGTGGCACCGTGTGACTCCGATGACCTCACTTGGGTTTGAATAGCAGATGATTAGGATGATACCTCGTCACGCCTCTTATTTGTCTTTGTGTCCTAACATGACGAATCAACATTTAAGTGTACTTGGCTGCTGATTAACAGCCCTTTCACCTACTCATTAATCATTTCTTTCCTTCATCTGGTCCTTTATCTATCGTAACATACCTAACAAACAATCACAGATATTTTGATGCTAGTCTTCCCTAGGCGTGGAGTAGCAGCAGGACTGTTTACCTGCCACTCCTCGTATGTTTGATCAACAGGCAAACCCCGGATCACAGCAGGGAACCGTTTGGATTAAAGGCTTCTGCTGTGTGCCACCACATTCAAGCACTCGCCTTGCTTAACCCTTGAATTTCTTTTCAAGGACATACAGTATTTGAATTTGGGTCCATGCTGCGTGTTGTGAAAAGCCTCCTTTCAGATGCTAACTCATGACCTCCGTCATCTGAGCAAGACCACATAATATGCGTAACCAAACATAGAGAATAAGGCTAATTCCTACAGCTGTACAAGTTATTTGATTCTTATACTGCAAAAACTCAGCTAGTCAAAATATCTCATAACACTTAGTATAAGACACAATCACTCAACAAGTACCATTTCAGTGAGATATAGGGACTTGTTTTAGACAATGCATCTTGAATATCTTGTTAAGTGAAAACAATACTACCTTTGAGCATTACAGGCTCATTGTGACACACAGCTCTTCCTAATACTAGTGAAATATAGATCCAAATGAGTTTCCCCAGCTAATTTCAAGATCTGTTTTTATCTTGAACTGCTTAAATATTACAGCTTATTTCAAGAAATCTTACCAAGTGAATTTTCTCGTTTCATTGGCAGATTTTTTTTTTTACTATTACAAGCAAATACATCTTGTATTTATTGTTTTTTTTTTAAGCTTATTTTGAAATGGCCTTTTTCCAGTGAATCTAAAATTACCAAAGTTTCCTCATTTCCTCAATTAGATCATAAAATACAATTTCAAATAATAAGCAAACAATACTAAGAACCTGAGGAAGCATTTGATGACAATTTTGTAGAGATGTTCTGATACCATTTTTCCTTCCTGATACCGACGGTACAGAGTATCGATCTAATACCAGCGTGATAAAAAAAAAAATATATATATATATACATATAATTATAATATTATTATTTAACAGCTGTTTACTACACTACCACATTTTCCTCGCTCTGAGTATACCGATACGGTTACACTCTCCACTAGCACCGCACTGTCGTTGTTTGTTATCGTCATGTGACAAACTACCTGCAATCCGTTCTTCTCCGCTGCTCTAAAACAGTAGTTGCCAGTGGCAGCCATGATACATTCAGGGCGTTTAAACAAGATCATTTTTTCCGTGGTTAATAAATTATGGTATCAGATTGATGCATAGACTTGCATGCTCACCGATACCCGATCCCGAATTTTGGGCAGTATTGGATGCATTTCTGATACTGGTATTGGTATCGGAACAACTCTACTATTTTGGGTACTTGGCAGTATTCATACTCTATACTTAATTTCAGACAGTGCCCAAAAAGTGTTGACGTGTGGAACCCAGCCCTCGTTGTGTCTGCTGCTCACAGTAATAACTGGAGATACCAGGGCTGTTTGTTTCCATATAAAAGAAGCCATTCACTCTTGTTAAGTTTTGTACAGTAGAAAAAAAACAGTTTCCACCAACTTGTCAGCTGTTTTACTCCAGTAAACATGAAGAATGTGGTTGACTAAACAGTATCAACTGAAGGTCAAAAGCTCCAGGAACTTGTGGTGCCCGCCATGGAATAATTGAGTAAGTGGACCTTGAGTAGAGATTATTTTGTCAACTGCTGTTTCCAAGGTCAATAAGCTCAATGAGGACTGTGATTTTGTAAAGTTTATCATTTTATAATGTCTAAGCTTAGTGAGTTTTCTTCGTACACACTAAACACTGGACAAAAGTAAGAAACATGTTTCTTGTCCATGTCTACGTAGCCTACATAATGGTATGCATTTCCAAGTTATGTACATTAACATAACTAAACATAATTTTAAGCTCATTAAATTTGAACACGCCTTGCTTGGATAAGACTGTGTGTGCTATCATACCAGCATTCGCCAGCATATATGACCGTAGTAGCACTTTGTGGAAAAACGCCGGGGTTTACTGCCGGCTGAGTCTGCGTTTTCTTCTAAATGAAAAGCTCCCATTGAAGTCTGTGTCTCATGAATCCCTGGAGCCGAGGGCTGATCTTCGAAATAGACTTAGGCTAATTGTAATGCAAGGCCTCTGCCGTGATAAGAGAGGCCAATTCACATGTGACCTTGGCCATGAAGTGAGGTGTAGATTAAACCCAAATATTCATTGTTTAAAGCACTCAAGGGGGCAGATTTCCATGCAGGTGTAAGATGGAATTTATTCACTGTTAATGTTTACAAGTTATTCAGTAAGCAGTTTGCTGTTTGTTTAATTCTTTGTGTGTCTTGTAAATGTTACTGATTGTAGTGTTTTGAGAGCTTTTTCGGTTTTCCTATACACAATACAGGGAAAATCGCTCTGTAGTTACTCTGGAAAGCATGTTTGCAAGTCTTCACCTCTCCTGTGGTTGCCATAGTGTTGTTGAGACAACTCTACAACAAGAAGAAGATGGGTCACACATGATGATGAGCCAGTGTCAGGGCAGCCCTTTTGATGTTTACTCTGCACAGCTCAACGCTGATCTCCCAGTGAAGCTACTGGTCATATCAACATCCCAGTAGATCAATCCGCTCTGCACTTATTGCCTAATCAATCCAACGCTGTCATTTAGCACGACCATTACAGGGTATAAGCAACGCTTCAAAGTGGCAGTCTCTCGGCCTATAAGTGCACGCTGGCTGAAAGCATGTGAAATGACTGCAGTCAATCTGTGTGAGCGCCATGTACAGTACGAGCCGGTCTATATGCTTCACGCTGAACCACAGGAAAATGACTCGGTGCAACAGGAATCCAGCTCAGGCCTCATGTCTGCTCCTCTGCCTCAGCTAGCCACAGACATCAAATACAAATTATAGCCACATCCAGGATACCAGCTACTTCAGTGTTTGCTGAATATCATGACTGCTGTCAAGTTTACAGCCATTACTTGCTTAAATGCCATATGGGGTCTGTAGGCTTAGCTGTTGTTGTAGCTGCTCTTCTTAATTGTCTGTCCAGATTACATCTAAGCTACTTTGGTCAGAGGCTCCTGAAGCACCCTGAGCTGCTTGTTTATTTGTGCTGCGAGGTCCTGCATCTGAAATCTGCTCCTCAGATTAATCACACAACTAGTTGTCACGTTCAATTGAAGAGTAATTTGTCACATTGACAGTATGTCAAATGTGTGCTTGATGTTCAGCTTGTCAAGTTCTGCCCCCAGGCAGCCAAAAACATTGATTAATGCTGCTTTAAGCGTTTGCTTTGTCATCGTTTCCAATGTTGTATTGTTGTGGAAAAGATCATGTTTAAAATGTTTGTTGCACCTTTTTTTTATTACTATTTTGTAATTCAATATCTACATACTTTAATTCTGACATGTAGGTGTATGCACATGGGTGACAAATTAAAGGAAAAAACCTGAATAAATGCCGGTCTCATGGGAAGGTGTATAATTGCACGACATTACAAGGACATTCCGTGTGTCATGAGGACGCATTTTAGCCTTTTTGACGCAGCTTTTTCATGTGTAATTTGTACGCCATGCAACATAACTACAGTAATGTCTGCAGTTAGGTTGAGGCAACAAAACCACTTTGTTAGGTTTAGGGAAAAACTTCATGGTTGGGCTTAAAATAAGTACGTAAACTAAGTAAAATACGTACAGAAACAACATAACATAACTACGGAAAACATGTCACAAACGTAACTTGCAAAAAACTCCCGCCATAAGCGGCCTTTCTCACTTTTTATTATAACTAGTTCAGGGCGTAGAATATTTACGCGGTTGCATTTGGACACAGTACAGATTACATTGCGTACAAATGACACGTCGAAAGCCAGAAAAGTGTTTTTCGTGCGACCGGGTTGACAAATCAGTACAGAAACACAAGATGCAGATGCTTTCAAACAGAGCATGAGGAGTCGCTGAAGGATTGATTATGAAAATGATGAGAATCATGTACACTGGGCTTTGCTGTCACCACATTTCAACCCACTTCAACTGAAGATTTTAGACTCTCTTCTCTTCCACCATCATCTTCAAAACATCAGTATGAACTCACGTGTTCATCCCTCCAGTGAATTTCCACAGACTTGAGAAGAAAACATATTCTGAAAGACTGTGTCTTTGATAATTTGACAGGCCGTCTGTTAGCTTGTGTTTTGTCTCTCCCAATGCAACCTACAGTGATCCATCCATCTCATGCTTTGCTACATGGGACCCAGGAAGTGACTAAGCTAACCCTTCTCGTCTTTTCCATGTCGACTCTTCTTCATTAAAAAGCAGAACAATGGGTATTGTCTGAGGAGCAGAGGGTGAACACTGGCTGAATCCCGTGCAGCAGGCCCGGGGAACAGAGCTGCTCTTTATTCTGTGGAGAGCCCAAGACGGAGCCTGGCACTGGACCCAGACCCGGCAGGCTGCGAGAGGCCACCGCACATACCCAAATATGTGTGTGTGTGCATGATTGTGTATGGGCATGTAGTCAGAGCCCCGGGATGCTCACCCACCAATTAGCCGTAACAGAGCCGAGCATGAAATGCTCGGGGAGCGATGAGAATTACTCCGGCAGCCAGTGTGCTGCCGGCCTCTGCAGCCTCTCAGAGGTGCTGCGGTGTTGAGCGATAATGTGCTGCTCAAAACCCCGAAGCGGAGCCTGGAGGCATCTTGCCTGGCTGGCAGAGGGTCAGCTGATTATGTGGGAACAGGTCTCTGTTGGCTTTGTGCAGGCACCGCTGAGTTGAAACCACTCGGGCTTCAATCACCATTGTTGTTCTCAGTTCAGTTTTGACATCCGCACATTTGGGGGTGGTTTTGGTTTTCTGCACTGCAGCGTGGGTGGCAGCGAGTACTGACCAAGCAAAATGATATTGACTTTAACATAACGCTAAAACCTTTCAGTATGATCATACCTGATTACAACAGTTCCTAACCTTTGTTTGGGTGCTGGAGTAATAAGAAGAGTCTGGCTTAGTGAGCCTCTGTCTCAGCTACAGAATAGCAAAGAACAGTTAAGCCTTTTTCTTAACATTACTGAAATGTTGTGCTGAATGCCTGCAACTGTTTTGAAAGAAAAAGAAACTTCCCCCGGCAGCTTTTTGACGTCACTCCGGAGTAAAGCTTTAGTTCTGGCCGTAGCTCCGTCCTTGGCCATGAATATCTTTGCTGTAGGTCCTCCTGCGTAAGGAGCAGGTGTACGATGATGCCGCTTGGCTCAGGCCAGCCCGGTCCTTTCACGTTGGTCACAGCCCGTTGCCAGTGTTGCCCAACAGGACCGGTCCAAGAGCCACACAAAAGAACAGGAGAGTCACTGCTCTGTGGAGAAGTGCATTATGGTCAGGAGGATCTGTCCGGGCTCCAAGGTGGCAGCTGCGCTAATAAAATGAGGCCACAGTGCTGCACAAGAGTGGGTGTTTTATTATGAACTGTTACGAATTAGATGATGTTCATTGTGTTTTATCATAAACCAAAAAAGCTTCGAAATGTCTGTGTCATTGTGACAAAGTAGCGGTGTGTTGTGGCTTCAGGGTCAGCTTTATCTTGTGATAATGTTTTTCTGTTTTAGGGGCCTTGAGCTGTGTTGAGCATGTTTACAGTTTGGCATTAGGCCTCCACTGATCTGCACAAACCTCATTTTTGTTTTTAATCTGTTTACTTAGTTACTGCTATTTGTTGGATTTTCATGATGTGACACCAGGACTCATGGTCTTAGCTGATGTTTTTGAGTTGTTGGAACATGTTGACTTTTCACAACCTTGTACAATATCTACACAGCGTCCTTCCATCCAAATGCAGGGAGGTGTGCAGACAGTTTTAAAGGGGACACATCATGCTCATTTCTTGGTTCATACTTGTATTTTGGGTTTCTACTAGAACATGTTTACATGCTTTAATGTTCAAAAAACACATTATTTTTCTCATACTATCTGTCTGAATAGACCTGTGTTCACCCTCTGTCTGAAACGCTCCGTTTTAGCACCTGTCTCTTTAAGACCCCCTCTCCGAATAAGCACAGTCTGCTCTGATTGGCTTGTGAGAAAAATAGGGTGCACCTCTTTAAAGGTAGTTCTCAAGTTGTGGGTGATATATTCTAATGAGGATTGTCTTGTATTTCCAGCCCTGTCGCCTAAAATTTACGTTCCCATACAACTAATTCGCAGTCTCAATTACGTTTGGAAGGAAACGTATTTTGTCGCAGATTACGTTTGTGTTTTATGTATCACAAATACCTTTTGTAAGTCTGCGGACGGCTGCAGCAAGTGACGTAATATATCAAGCGACCGTGAATGAAAATACGTTGAATAAAAATGTTGAATAATAACGGGTATAACAAGCGAGAATGTCCACTACTGGTGGGCGTCCAACAAACGCATGACTTTCCCCCAGTAGGGCGCTGTTCGTGTCCCATGTGAAACAGTCATTTATTGCGTTTTTGTTTTGTTTTGAAGTCCTTTTAAACCAAACCATGATGTTTTTTTTTTACTATACCTAACTAAGTAGTTTTGTTTCAATTTAGAACATTAATCACATGTTTAAAACTGTGACTGTAATACTTTTCCTCAAAATGTATTTTGGTTATGCAGTTTAGAGACAGGGCTGTCTTATTTCTTATACAGTATGTCTTATTTGTGAGTTGATATGCACTCCAGATACCCAAATGTATGTGCACAAGCACTGAAAAAGTGAGTTTTTCATGATATCCAGTAACACCAGCCCTAACTTGCAGTTTTGTAAAAGCTCAGCAGTTCACTTTAAACTAGCCTTGTTTCTTTTTAGGCTTTTCTTCCTGAATGTTCTTTCTTGGGACATATGCTGCTTTGACGCTGCCAGAGTCAAAAAGGCAGGTTTTGTCGGGTAACGACTTGCCAGAATTAACATCTGCAGAGCAGAATGGGAGGTCCTGTTGCATTTGAATGTACGATTACTGAAGTACATTCAAATGCAACAGGACCTCGCCAGAGTTTGATATAGGCCCCATCACAGCTCCAGACAATGCAGCAGTCTGTTGTTTCAGGCTTTATTGGACAGATGATGTGCCTCTAAAAGCAGGACCCCCCACACAAAACCAACACAGAGTGGCCCAGCCAAAGCCTCATGGGTTAGGATTTAGATTATGTATCTCCAGTAAAACCCAAAAGCCAAAGCAGAAACAAAATGTCCCCCTGAAAAGAGCGTTTATTCAGAGTGTCTGAAGATTCATAGCACCCTATTGTTTTTGTAGGCTTTCTCTCTTGTTCCTACAGTGGAGGCTTCAGCCAGTTTATTCAACTGGTATTTGGTTAAAAATACAGCAGATCACAGAAGTTACTATGACGGGATCTCGGGCTCAAAGCCAAACGTGAGCAGGTAATTTTCAACAGCCTGTAATAAGAACTGGCTCATGAGTCACAATGCAGGACGGATGAATCGACATTTCTTATAGTAGTGACTCGTGAGTGAGTGGGTTCAGTGAGGTGTTCAGACGCTTTAGCTGTGACAAATCTGACAGTGAAGACACAAACTGGAATTGGGCCAATCATAATCTAAAAATTGCTCTGTGCAAAGGCACTTTGTCCACTCTGTGTCCACGTACAGATTTACTCTGCTTGATTCTGCCTGGCCCTCAGGACTGCTGCTTGCTGCTTTCTGTATTTTTTTGTTGACAACAAGGTGGTTGATGTGATCAGCGACCATGTATTCTCTTGTGTTATAAAGCTCCCATTCAGCCATTCTTCATTTCTTCACGACAACAAAAGCACATATCTGTGTTGGCCACCTGCAATTCAGAGTGCATCAATCATCTCATTAGAAGACGTGACTGTAGTCTTTGTGTTGGAGAGATGATGTTTTCGGATGTCCCAGTGATGGGAGTGCTGAAAATAACTATTCTATAAAAGTGGTAGTAAAATATTCCAGTGAGGGAAATGTTTACGCTTTATTTTCCAGCTTTATGAGATGTTGTATTGAGTCTGTTATAGTTTGTTGAATACTCGATTCTGTCAATCAAGGCGTTCTATGGTCTGTTATTTCTTTACAGCAGACCGTTGCTATGTATAACAGACCGTTGCTATGGACGCAGTTCTGATGTCTGACTCTGGAGGACCGTTTTTGTGTCAAATTATTGACGTCTTACGTAAGTAGCTGTGTAATAAGCGGGATAATGTACACTGTGGTGAAATAAACCCCTTCAAGGAGATGCAAGACCCTTACTTTTTTTCTACACTTATTCTACTATTCTATTAACTATTCTATTATTCTAAGATAAAGACTTAATGGAAAAAACATTGTAGCTTGTTTTCTGTTGTATTAAGGGGACTTTCGCTCGATTGTGGCTTCAATGCAGGACGAGGCGGAGATGTTTATTGCACCACAGAAACAATTCCAGTGTGATGAGTCGAATAAATGTCATTATAGCTGTTACGTAATGTTGTGCTATATCAAGACGTTCCCGTAAACGTAAGAGAAGATGCCCACACACTGACATCACTTTATTACATATCCAAAAGGTGACGGATCGTTAAAAAAATTTGACTATTGGGAAGGTTTTGGTCACAGGACCATCGTCAACACAACTTACAGATATATATTGCTATATCACAACTTTACAGATGGGTGTGTGGTTGTCATGGGATGTTGTAGTCAATAGAAGACAGATTAAAAGCTCTAACGGATTAAACTTGGCAGCATCATTAAATTAGTCAGCCTCCTCTTTGTGAGCTCATAAATTTCCTGTTCATCCCACTGCCACCCACTAAAATAAAGTTTATTAAAGAAGTAACAAAACTTTATCTGATGATGTTTTTCTTTAAACCTTATGTAACAAACTTCAAGTAAACCTATGATTTCACTCGATAGCCCACTGCATTTACACTCCTCCTGTGAGCCATTGTTTGTCTTGCGGATAAACAACTCTTCTGATTCATATTCTTTGTTCGCTTGAACAAGAACATGGACTCCACCTCAGTCCAGACACTTTCGCAACCTCTCAACATCTGGCCTGGCTGGAACTCATCTGTGTTCATGTATCACTTGTTTTGTTTGGACGACTTCCTGCTGCTCCAAACCATCTCCATAACGTTTCCGGTATTTGGATAACGTCCAGCATGAAAGCCATTCTGTAGAAAGGCAAAGTGGTTTTACCCACAATGTAAACATTGCACCAGCCTTTATGCAGCGTACTGTATTGTTTGCCCACAACACAGTCAAGTAAGTGTTTTTTAAGTGTCTTCCCTCCAACACATATGGAACAAAAGCTGAAGCTTGGCTTTACACTAATATTTGAGGAAGTTGCATTTGATTCGTCCAACTTACAGCTGCTGAAGTCACTGTGCATTGCGGTTGATTTGTCATTAATCATATACAGTATGGCGCTGCATGTCACTGAATGCATTTTCAGAAAGTAATTTGATGACAGTAGGGACGGTGTGGAGAAAATTACACCAATGAGGTGATAATCTTTCACCGAGAGTAGCTTGCTGATGAGCTCCTGTTGATTGATGGGACTGTTGTCAGACGTACAGTAAGATTATACCCTCCTCACACTGAGGTAAGTGAATGGAATTTCATAGGAATGTGCTCGTAATGGGGGGGAAGAAGATGAGAGACCCGACTCAAACATTTGAACTCACCATTTGGTCGGGAGGCATTCCAGCGAACAGCTTCACAAACATAAACACTACCGTCCCGATGGAGGGGGGCTGCTGAGCCGGAGCGGGGGGTCTTGAGGATTACAAAACTAATCTGAGGACAGACAGGGGACACCTGTGCCCTCAAAGAACGCCAAGGATTACAGATCCACGCTGCGCTAATGAGGGGAGGACGGCTCCGTTTGGATAGCACATGCCTCAGGGCCGTCCTACTCCTTTCTCCCTCATGTAGGCAGTTATTGCTCCCTATGAAAATGATTTTGATTCTTATACGTATGAGCTGCAGGGCTCCTCAACTTATCTGCAGGGTAAGCGAGAAGAGAAATAACTGGAAATGTAATGCGGTTGTGCAGTCTGTCACGTATTGGTACACCTGTGGAGGTGTTTTACAACTCAGCTCAAATAGCCTGCAGCGCTAAACTCATTATACCTGTGTAAATGCCTTAAAAACACAAAACACCCTGTGACTGATGGACTAAGCATTGGGAGGGAACAGTACAGCATCCAGTCATTTCCGGAGTATTAAGCAATTTGAAAATATTTGTCATGAGTAGTCTTCAATAACTTTACGCAGTCAGAGATTTTCTTGTTGTGGCATGTAGTGATGCTCATTTAAAAAGACAGCGAGAGGTTTCAAAAGGACAGCAATAAATTTGAGGTTGGAACATTGCTTTGAATGATGCAAACTTGGTGTTTACAACAGAAAGAGATGCAATCTGTTATAGTTGGATGTGTCATATTGCTTATAAGAGCGGAGAAAACAGTTTTGATGATTTGGATCAAATACTGCTGGTTCTGCTGGCTCGGTCTGAGCGATTGGAGTTGTGGTGCATTAGCGGGGAAAAAGGTAGAGCTGGAAGAAAGAGGAGAGCGTAGGCGTGAATCAAACTCATTGCAGCCCGAGTCCCCTAAGGACAAATCAATCCCTGCTCTGAAAGATATCTGAGAGGAGGCTGGGTGGCTGAGAGGTGCTGCACTGCACACTTTTGTCTGTTTTTGTCTCTTGTTAATGTGTATTATATATGTACATTATAAGACGTTAACACAGTGACGCACAGGCCTGTTTTCAATCACATAAACTACTTTTCTTGGAAGCATTTTTCTTGCCGTGGTAGCATGATCTGGGAGCTAATTAACTTAAAAAAACCTCATCACTTCCACCTCCAACGTTTGACTTTGCTTTATATGTTTTTGTCGACACCACATCACACTTACGGCAATTTCCCCCCTCCCAAAAAAACTCTGTTGTATTTAGCTCTTTTGCTGAGTGCACTCAAATCAAAATTGCTTTCATGTTCAAGAGCACTTATCGACAGCTTTTCTCAAGAGTCAAGTGATGATGTGAAAGCCAGGATGTGGAGGTTAACTGTATTGAAACAGTCCACTTTGTCTATTGTACCACAGTTTCATTCCTGGTGAAGTACTTTGCACATACAGTATATTGAACATGTTCAATGTGGTTGGCTTTTCTTACAATAAGTGCACACGCTGTCTGCAAGAAGATGAAAAGGATAACCCATCTGATCATCCAGACAGGCAGCATTAGAGGGCAAATGAAAGATCCGCCACATCATTAACACCTCGTGTTCAACAATATTTCACTTAACTTGAGTTAAGATTTGGAGCTAACCTTTTTGCTTTTGGCATTTAGTTTGTAACAGTTGTATGAAATGTGTCAAGGCCTGTTTCTGAGCTGATTGGACGAACATTTACAAAAAAGTGTGACTGTATTCATTTTCCAGGTTGTAGGAGTTCGATTCTGGTCTGTTCGCACACAATTACGCTTGTAGAAATATCCAATTTTAGACTCCCCGCCATTCAAATGGATGACTTCTCTGTTTTGTTAACATAGCCTACATCTTTTCACAGCAATAGCAACTAAAGCAGGCCCTTCATGTGGGCTGTGTGTTTGCTTTTGTAGCCAGCTGTGCTGCGAAGGCTGTGCCTCCGCAGACCTCCTGGAAGGTAGTGGGTGATTGGAGGGCTTTGAGCCAGATGCCTATTTTTACTTTTTATGACTCAAGCTGCCTAATGAGAGGATACATGGACACTAATAAGTTATGTCCATATTTCTGAGCATTGTGGCCTGATGTGAGTTAAACATTGACTTTTATTGATATCGGTAGCAGCTGTTAATGTTGAGGTACTGATTGTAGTATTTACACATTTTTGCCTGGTCCGATGTGGCATACTTTAGCTGCTTTTTGAATAATTGGTTGTGACTGACCTTACAACATGCACAGTGAGTATAGTGCATCAAATGCTGAGTGTCTTTCTTTAATTGCATCGTTTTGCCAAGATATATTTGTAACACTCAAATGGCTCACTCTCTCACACACACACACACACACACAGACACGCATCGCCACATGCAAAGTCTGCAGCAATAACTTATATGGCTCTTAACCCAGTTTATTATCCATGCCTTTTAAGATATAGTACAGTACGTTCTTCAGCTTGGTGTCTTTGTAATTAACTTGTGTGGCTCTCCTTTACTCAGCAAGATTTCTGCACACTAAAACCAAAAAGGCTAGAAATAGTGTGTTAAACATGGCGAGAAGGAATACCAGATTTTTTTTTATTTCTGATACAATACTGCAGCATTAACTATCTGCCAATAATCCATGAGCCAGTTGCATAAAAATAGACCTCAGTCTTTGTCTTATATAAAACTTTAAGTCAGACTTGCTGTAGACACTTAAATTCACCTGTTGCATAAAGCTTCCCTATGAGTGACTGATGAGTAGCCTGTCGCACAATGCATTATGGGTGAAATAAGACCCTTCACAGAAGAGAAACAATGGTGGATGTAGCAGCAACACCTCACCAAGTATGGGAGAAACAGATCAGAAAAGGTAAACACTACAAAATACAATGTTGTTAGAACCATTAAAAATAGCTAAAAGTAATGGATAAACAGTTGAATAGTTGGCTAAGAGTAAAAGTAATGGATAAACAGTTGAAATAGTTAGCAAAAGGTTGTCTAAAAGTAATGGATAAAGAGTTGAAATAGTTCTCTATAAATGTTTTGCATTGTGTTGTAAGATGACACGCACTGTAGTGTTTTCTGTTTGTCACGCATTGGGGGGAAATCCCGTATGTGTGAACCTCAAAGCTGTAGCCTGGAGTGGTTTAGAGTCTGACATAGGATTCGTGTTTGAGCTCAAACTCACAGCCTTAGCTTTTTCCAAATGTTTTCTAAAAAGCATTCACTCGCTAGCAGTACAGATGTGGGACAGCTGCTCTGGAGATGAAATGTCAGATTGGCAGCAATGGAGATGTTGAAGCGTTGAAACCCCACATTTCACAGAAAGAGGGTTGGTCACCCAGCACAGTAAATTCCCTGATTTCCCCCCGTTGTCATCTTCATTCTGTTGCTGTCTAGAGGGAGCTTCTCACGCTTTATCATTGTTTCAGACGATGTTTGTTGCTGCCTGTTCATCATACTTCTTAGCATGATATCTGTGCACGTTTTATCACACACAGCCTGACATGTAGCCATACATGCATTTACATATTTGTCAATAGTTTTTATCAGATTGCAACAATTTTTTTCCCGCTATCAGATCCAGTGTTTTGGGCTTGTTTCAGACCAATACTGATACTGAGTGTTGGATCAGTGAGTCTTCAGTTACTGTGGGCAAACAATTTGATAACTTTGGATTTTGCACAATTCGTCTGTGTCTGTCTAATGAGTCAGACCTGTCATAATCCTCCTAATACGTGGTATTTATTCGTCAGGGTGGTCTGCTATCAGGTGTTGGTGAAAAGCTGCCACACCCTCCTCAACATCACCCCATTAATGCCACAGATGCACACACACACACATGCCGAAATAGTGTGGTTGTAGTCGACGTAGGGTAACCTGACCCCAGCGAGCTGAGTGCCTGTCACAGCTCATTAGCATTGGGATGAAATGAAGGCTGGTAGAAGTGGTTCTTTGCTTTAGTTGGAGCCTCACCAAGCAGGAAGCCCACAGCTCAGTGCACCCACAGCGACTCAGCAAACCACCCATCCAGTCTGCAGGAGCACAGCACCTATATCCAGCACCTACATCATTACCACAAAACCCATTTGTCTCCAGGCCAACAGTTCTCTAATATCCAAACAACACAGAAGTCTAGAAATAACTTAATGATTCACTCTCCTTTTAATTTGACTCTGCCATCCACAAAATGTCTGTTTTTGCTTTTCTGTGTAATATAGTGAGACTCTTAGTGGTTTTCTGTCATTTAATGTGACTGTCTACTCGGGTGTCAAATTGTGTTTTAATGTGTTTAGGGAAGGAAAGTGGTTACTAACTCTACTCATCTGGTTAGCAGCCAGACAGAGTCAATAGAGCCTCTCCGACTCCCAATTCCCTGCAGTCAGCACAGCAGCAATCAGCCGGCTGGCAGCGTCTGCTGAATACTAATGTCATTTCCTGCTCGCTCTCGTATAGAGGAGACTGGACGGGCTACACCCTGTGTTTGTACCAAATAAAACACAACTGTTGTGCTTCAAATTAAATTTAAAGACATCAATAGACACTGAAAGCAAATTGTGCTCTTATATCGGGATTTAAATTCACTTTGCAGGTTTATTAGCACACCTGTGGAGGGAATAAATTGAGCTTCATCAGTGTCCTTTTAGAAAAGCAAACTGATTTAACTATGGAAGAGACAGAACATAATGTCATTATTAGTTAGCATAAAAGTCTACAAACTTGGTTAACTTTTAATCCTTCTCTTGTTCTGTTATCGGTTAACTCATTTGTATGAATCTATTATTGTTTGTCTTTACATTAGTCTTCCTCTCATTAGCAATTAGTAAGATAATACTTATCCCTGTGCCTCCTAAGCAGCTCCCTCTATATTGATTTTCTTTTACAAATGCACTCTTTTGAAATTAGATGATGATAGATCAATAGTCTAGCCATATAATAATATACAATATAAAAAACTAAAATACTTTTTTTAAATTCCAAAACAAGTCTGGGATCAGACTACTCGATCAGTGTCAGACTCTATCCTGGTATTACTCGCTCATGGAAATAGGCTGAATCCCAGGATATTCCTCATCCATCTTCCTCTCGCTCCCCCTGCGAGCTCTGCTGGAAAATCCAGTGGAGGAAAAGTGGATGACGAGCGCTGAACGCAAACTGATAGATGATCCAGCCCGTCGAATGAGGAGAGGGAAAGAACCCCAAGCTGAGCGCTGCATGATGGACACATTTTCCCGCTTTTTTCTATCCTTAGCAGTGGAAACATTCTCACTAAGACACGTGTTTTATAAAAAAAAACTGCAGTTGAAGGATGCAGATGAAACACTTTTGTAGACTTGACAGCTTTTGCAAAGGCTGTTGCTGGAGGAGCACACATCTATACTGTTTTCATGTTTTTAATCTATTTTTTTTCTCTCTCTCTGGATTTTTTTTGTCTGTAAGAAGTGTTTGCTGGCTAATCAAACTCCAGCTGGGTCACACGTTTTATTTCCATTTTTCCGCTGACATATTTGCATGTTCTGTGCTCTCCATACTGTAGGTGGTACGATTTAAGTGCTGGTTAATTGTTTCAAGCTTTTTCTAATTCGCATGAGGGCGTGGTGAATCCTACAGGATAAAGAAAGGAGTTGTGTAACACTTTTTGGATGATTGGGGCTTATTTTTCAGACACATGGGTCAGATTAGATTTGTCCTGGACAACACACACTTCTCAGGAAATCCCTCTGAACATCATGAAAGAGGAATAAAGTATTTACTGCAATCAGGAGAATGAGAAAAGAAAGAAAAAGTTTGAAAGTACAGCGCCAACAAACATTCGCAGCATCCTCCTTTACTTCAAACCCACCTGTTTTTCACTTTCAATTACTTGCTCACTTGCTTGAGTGACTGCTGGATACATGTGATGCAGTTTTAGTTCGAGCTCGGTCGCCTGGTTGTCAAATTCAAAGCGTTGACTGATATAAGGGCTTAGATGTTTCTCCTCTCTGCCTCTATGTCGCAACCTGACTCTCATTAAGGAGAGACCTCCTTTCCCCGGCTGTGTTGTAAGACTCCTCTGCTGCAGATATTTTGGGATAGTCTCATTAGTGGGGTTTCTGTCAACCATATACTGCGTTGTAGGAAATGGGTACGATTTTTTAACCAGGAGGAGTTTGAATCAGGGTTTGGACTGTCGGTGAAATAATCACAAGAAGTCTGAAAAAGAGAGAAAGAAGTAAGCTGGGGTTAGTCTTGTTTCAATGTGAACACTTTGTGATCAACATACTGTAACTAACGACCAGTTTGGCATTAGATTTTCTATGTGCTGTACATTCTTACTCTAGAGAGGAAGAAACCTGTTCATTTAGATGACCTTGTGACCTTTCACTAGCAGCACATCACACCACACTTTTACAAATATAACTCTTTTGTCATCGGCTCTTTACGATGCTGAGTGTGAAGATAATGGCCAAGTAGAGGGACACCAAAACAATGAGTTGCAGACCTGTATGTCTGCATGTGTAAATGCTGCTGAAAAAATGTGACGTTCTCTTTAAACCAGGTAACAAAGTGCGAAGAAACCTCCATCTCACTAATAATGATAGACAATTGTCTTGCAAACCCTCCTGTGTATGAGCTTCATTGTTTTTAGTTTATCTTGGATGCCAGTTTTTACCAGACTCATGTGACTGATGCCGTTTCATTATCCATATCCAATTAACTCTGACCTTTTTCTCTCTTTCAGAACTCGATGAATCTTCCTCCAGACAAAGCGCGGCTGTTGCGGCAGTATGACAACGAGAAGAAGTGGGAGCTCATCTGCGATCAGGTGGGCATCAGTCACTTGTCTGTATGATATGGTGCCATGTATTGCTGTTCGAGTCACACTTAATGCACCGTGGCTGTATAATTACCAGAGTCAGGAGAAAAAAATATTGTAATTAATTAAGTTTAGGTTCACAGTTGTAGAGGTCAACTGATTAATTAGCCGATATCTTCTTTACTTCTGCAGCAGCGTAGTCGGCTACTTTTGCATACGTCGTTTTCAATAAATATTTTTTTTGTCACTCCGGATTTAGTATTTGTAAGAGAATATCCTGAAGTGTGATTTAGTGGATTACATCATTGGAAAATGTATTTGCACTGGGCTATGTGCCGTTCTGTGTCTTGCAGTATGACAGTCCAGGATTACTTCTGTTGCATGGCTTGTACATTGTTTAATGACACTCTTACAAACCATTAATGTTGGTGCATATTCCCGGGGTGTGCGATTTCATCTGGGACAAAGAGCTGATAGTGTTGCGTTATATATTAGAGGGAAAACATTTTTCTCCCCCTCTATCTTGACTTTGTGTATATGGAGCCTCCACACACAACTGTGATGTACGTGCCCGCGTGGCTGGTGGTTGCTGTGTAGCCATCGGCCACTATCGGAGCCCAGTTCCGCTGATAACGATAGTTTGTGAAACGTCCTAATCGGTTTCATCAGTTGTATGGCTTTAAAGTGATGAGTTATTTCACTCATCAGCTAATAAATCAGCCTTCAAAACAATTTAACAAAGTGATCCTGTATGTACCTATTTACTGAATATGTAATCCAGGAAAAGATCTGTCCTCTGTGTGTCATCACCACAGCAGCCATGCTCCATCGCCCTGGCTTTATCCTTTACACACTGCCCTGGCTTCCCTGGTCAAGTGGGTTAAGTGGCGCAGCAGGGCGCAAACATCAGCTAGCCAGTTAAAGAACGAGTCGGTTATTGGCGTCAGCTCTGCGTGTAGGAAATAACAGAGGGTGCACGTTGTTCAGTGAGCTGTGGTCTGAGCGCTCCACTCAGCCTGCAACCTCCGTGCCAGAGAGTTTTTCTGCTTCTCTGAGCAGAGAAGAAAAACTGAGACAAGATCAAGACCACCAGCCGCTCAAACTGTATAGATAGTCACTGACCCTGAAGGGAACGGTGCCAAAGAGAGCCCACCAGGCTGATGACCGGCAGTCAGAGATCCCCTTTCAGTTTTGAGTGGACTCTATGTTCCTCTGTCAGACCTGAAGTGAAAATAGTTGGTTTCGTTGGTTCCCTTTTTTATTGTCAGTGAAGCAGTTTCCAAAAAAACATTGCCCAGCATTGGTTTCTTGATACGTTCTCACTTACAGAAAGAGAACAAAATGCAAAAACCCTAAATGTGTGAATCAGTTTTATCCACGTTTAAAATCACCTGTATCCACTGTAGGCGTGATGTTTCTTAACTACATAGCATTGTAAATCATTTGCTAGTCGATAAAATGCCAAGAAGTTGATGTTTATGGTGTAAGACGATCCATTTCCTCCCATTGTTTTCATCCAAGACATCCAAGAATATCGCTAAACTAGTCCTCCAATGTCTTTATTCCTCTCTTGTTTTCCAAATACCCATGACGGCACAGGCACCTCTGGGAGTAGAGTCCTTTCTGTGTCATAGCTACAGTCAATCTCTTTATGTAACCATGGCAACAGTGATGGAGGGAGGCAGAGAAGCAGAGATGACAGGTACATCCCATTTGAAAAGCAAACGCAGCCAGATGTTGAAATATTAAACATTTTTTCGGGCAATTATGGGGGTTTATGAAATATGGAGGATGCTCTTGATGTGAACAAAAGGTTAAAACATCCAGAGAACAAAGAAAGAGAGATGATGAACTCATCACTGTCAAAACCCTGAGACTTCTCAGAATTCGTTTGCAATCCTGTGACTTTTTCCAACCACCCAAACGTTGTTTTTTTTACAGCCCGTTCATAGATCGGTCTTTTTGCGTACTTGAAAGCACCCTAAACATGTCTGTTTGTTAGCTGATTTTCTCCTCTTGAGTCTCTGCTCAACTGCTCAGGTGCAGAGGGAGAAGTGTACCTCACCTCTCAAATTTAATCTAAACCAGCTCCACACAAACTCTTTAACGGCCATATAGCATGTTGGAAACCGTTTTATATGTGCTCCTAAAAACAGACGTGTGCTTTCTATGATATAGTCTCTTGCTTCAAGCATTTACTGCCCTCCATTCCTCACATTTTTTTGCATGCAACAGGATATGTACAGCACTTGTCAACGCATTCATTATTTTGCTGATAATTCTTCAGCAAAGAAATGGGGTTGAGCAGTCTGTGTGCAGGCTCTCTTTCCTGACGCCGACATCGTCTTTCCTGTTTTTGTGAGACAGACACACTATGGCAGTGATAAATGTGATGTTCCTGGTAATGCAGCGCAGCCCAGAGATTTGATCTGATCTCAGTATCTGTATACAGAGGGCAGCACAATGATGAGAACACCTTTGCAATATGTAATCCAATACAATAGCCTTGTAGTAAATGCTACCCTGTATGAATTTGTGTAGACTGTCAGAGAGGAGTTTTTATTTTGAAGCTGTAGTTTTATGGTACTGTTGTGTTGGATTTCTGTTCGAGGCCATCCCTTATAGTATACAGAGGGAAAACCTTACACCCTTCTCAGCAACAGGTCCATGGCCATTGTCTTTAAATGACAAAACACCTTCTGACGGAAAAATCTCTAACTCATGTAGACGTGTCAGGTTGAAGGAAAAATGGTTGCACTAAAAGAGTGTAAGTGTAATTTAGGATTGTCATAAGTAAAATTATTTTTTTCCAGCAAATTGCACACACATTTTTACGGGCACCCCTGCAAAGATTCAGGGCTCATTTTCCAGTTATGGTACTTTTGACTTGTGCGATCCGTCCCAAGATGGACAGTGAAATGAACAGAAACAAGGAACCAGTTCAGAATAGGACATCCCAGATTAGAAGAGGGAAAAAAAATCCAGAAAACACCAAATTGCCATGGTGGCACAGAGTATTTTTTGTCTTTGTTTCAGGTTAGGAGGCTCACCTCCACTTTAAAACACTGCAGGGAACTCTGGTGTTAGAAAATATGGATTGACTTAGAAAACCAGATAGCTAACTCCTGCTATGTCGATATACAGCTTTCGTTTCAGATGTGTGACTTCCTACTGTACTTTGATTCTTATAGACGTGCATCTGAGATCCTTGCATAGTCTGGTATGCATCAAAAATCAAAAATATATGATATATACGAAAGAAAAAGTGTTGTCCGTGAAGGCCATTCATCCAGTTGTTCTGGCTAATTGCTTAAGTTAGGATATGTCTTGAATGTCTTTGCCCACATCATATGAAGAATACATTTCTTCAACGGCGCGTCTCTCCAGTCTCACACTCTCTGGTGCAGTGTAGTGTGGTAAATGACTAAACAGAACCATTCATGCCGCTGTGGTGTGGTGCTCAGCCTGATCCAAATACTGTTTTCCCGCTCGACTCACTGATCCAAATCCAGCACTAATCTCGTGTACTTATATTTAGAGCACAATCGAGAGGGGATTTGACCTAAAACCTGTTCCTGGCTGTGAACTTAAGACATGCACGCACACAGCCACACACGTTTTGGGCACAATCCCCCGGGCAGGTTATGCTAAAACTACCCACGATCATTAACAGCAAGATCGTTTATGACCTCATGCAGTCACATCTGAAGAGTTCATCACCTTCCTGCTCTCATCTACCTGTCTGTCAGCTAGACAAAACTAGAAATAGCTGTTAAAGAGATAGTTGAGGTGTTTTGAAGTATGAGGTACTTATCCATATTAGTCAGTGTATACCTACAGTAAATGGCGATCTGAACGCCCCCAGTCTTCTGAGAAGCGAAGTAATGATGATTTCCAGTCAGATCTGCCTCATGCGAAGGCTTGTCATGTCCACCATAGCAGACAGGAATCATTGTAGTTATTTTCTTAAAGTGGAACATAATCTGGGGTTTGGTTCCCACCAGTTGAAGGATGACTCATGATGACTGTTATTTACTCTAAAGCCTGTTCAGTTTCAATCTGATGGCTTCACAACAGTTTATCTAGTACTGGCAATGTGATCACACTTGTGAGGGTGGGATTTTTCTTTTTGATAGAACAAAATATAAACTACAGAACTGCCTGAAATTCAAGCTAAATTCATGATCTTGCTTTAAGTGTAACTTCTGTCCTTGTTACTACAAACGTTTTCAAATGTTATCTGTGTCTTTCATCTTCTTTTCCTTTCCTTTTGCTCATCTCACTCTTGTTGTTTTCCTTTTTTTTTTTTTTGCCAGGAGCGATTCCAAGTGAAAAACCCGCCTCACACGTACCTCCAAAAGCTGAGGAGTTATCTAGACCCAGCAGTCACAAGAAAGGTGAGTGCCCTCGCTAACACACCATCCTGTTCCACTGCTGAAGCTTTTCCTTCCCCTCCGACCCTCTATCTCTTGTCCAGGATATCCCTACAGCTGAGGAAAGATTGCACACATGTCTTCTGGAGCAGACCGCTTATGGGAACTTGAGTTAACAGTTAGTGAGAAAGGAGACAGTTGTTTATCAGAAACGCCCAGGTTTGAGAAGCCTCTGCCCAGCTGAAATGTCATTAAGCAAGACGCTGAGTCCTTACCAATCCCTTGTGGTGCTGTTCTGTGGCTGACAGCGCGCTCTGACCTCTCTACGGAAGAGGAAGAGCAACGGGAAAAAAACATAATAAGGGTTACTTGAAGGCATAGGAGAGAATAATAGCATTGACAGTCAGAGAGAGGGATCTAGTTTTCTAATTGCCGCATTGACATTTCCTTGCAGCCTGGCAGGAGCTAACGGGAGATATCAGAAGTGTCTTAGCTACATGATAAATATGGGCTTATGTCATCTGTTTCCCTGGCTGCTTAGAAGGGAGTAAGAGGAGGGGCTCCATGAAGCAAAGTATCAGCCAGCTCTCAGGCTTTGCCAAAATGAAGTCTTTTTGGCCTGAGAGAGATGTGGGGGCAGTGCTGGGAGACCGATCTCTGTGATAAACAAATTAGCCAATACACTCTGCCAGAATAACAACAAATCGCTGAATAATTCAATTTGCACTGACTGGAGTTAAGATTTTACATCACAATAAGGCAGCTAGAGCAGCGTGAACAGAGCCATAATGACGGGAGCAGAAAGAGAACAGCAATGACACACACAACTACTACAAATCACAGCACATAATGCAAACACAGAGTTGTTGAATTATGTTTCTCCTGCTTGATTTGATAGTGCAAAAATGTGTCATGCAGCACATCTTGTGTGTGATGTGGTTCAGACCTGCATTATTGATGTGCAGGACAGTGATTCCCAAATGGTGTTACCTCAGTCGGGTGGTTTTGCCAGGAGTACATACTGTATGTGGAAAGATTGAGGAGTAGCTTTACTATAATAGTGAGAAAATTGAATTTCCTTCCTTCTTGAATTCTCCTTCTCCTTCATCTCTTCTAATCGAAAACATTTATCCACATATTGAGTCAGCTGTAACACCTGGACACCATGTGTTGCGATATAAGCATGGATGTAAAATAAGAACTGGATACCAGGATGGCGCCTATTCATTCCAATGAGAATTGCTCCCCTGGCGCATACGCCAAATAGTTTTCCTGGCTCTAGGTTTACTTCCGAGGAATTCAGCCCACTGAATATGCGCAGTAGTGTTTTGGAAACTGGAAACAATTGGAAGCAAGGCTGAGCGGCGGTAGAGAGTATAGAAGCAAAGAGACGAAACTCCGGTGTTATTTTTGAGCCACTGCTGCCATTTTGGACTGAAAACGCTTATTATATTTTGAAGACTTTATTATTCAACACAGGCCATTTAGGTAGAATATGACAATAGATTAGAAATCATTTTGTTTTACTTTTAAACGGCACTTTTTAGGCGGACGTTTTACCGGCGTCCGGTAGTCGCTTTCAGTCCAAAATGGCAGAAGCGTAGTTTTGCTACTGAACACTGATGTTGCAATGGAAAGAACAATTGACTTTCACTTCTTGGATCCATGTCTTATTATACTGTACATCCATGAATATGTTAAGTTGAAGCTAAAAGTAACAGATAAACGGCTGGAATAGATGGCGTTAGCTAAAAGTTTAAAAAAATAGTTTAAATAGTTAACTAAAAGTATCCATTGGTAGAGTTGGCTAAAAGTAATGAATAAGTGGTTGAACCATCCAGCTTCTTCCACTCTATTGGTAGCAGTACAGAATACAAACTTGACCAAACCAATGTAAACATTGAAGGTTCAGTTGTGTGAACATATAATTGATAGCACCAAATAACATACAGTTTAATATATTCTCAAATGAACACATTTGTAAAATGACAAGTGGTTTCTACGAAGGACTACTTGATAGGCCTGTGAGGGGGTTTATCAGATAAAAAAAGAATGGGAACCACTGGTCTCTGACACTGCTGCACACCTGATGCTTAATGTAATACCTAGTAGATTACACTCACGGGAGATCTGATAAAAGCAGCAAGCGAGAGCAGACTGACGCAGGTCAAAGCAGACAAAACACTGTAAAGGTTAAAGCAGTTTGTGCTGTGGCGGCGATAGTCTCAAGGTTAGGGACGCAGGCTTGTTGACAGCTGGTTTGAATCTCTAGCCTGGCTGTGTCCTCTTCCCTGCTTCTACACCTACTGCTGAAGTACTTTTGAGCAAGGAGATAGTCAGTGGCCGTCTGTATGTGGAACAAGACACTTTTCACTTTCTCCGTCAGAGATTTAGGGCGGCTGCACGTGTTATGTGTTTTAGTGCGGTTAGGAATGTTTGGATGTGATAATTGGAAGGGTAAGTCCCACGTTGAAAGAATAATTTGACATATGCTCATTCACTTTTTTCCCCAGAGGCTAAGATGAGTGTCTGTTAAATGTGAAGCTGCAGCTGTGAGCTTAGCTTAGCATAAAGACTGGAAACTGGGGGAAACGGCTAGCCTTGCTCTATCCAAAGCTAATAAAATCCTCCTAGCACCTCTGAAGTTCATTAATTCATATGTTATATCTGTACAGAAACAAAAGTGTTTTTTATCTTGAGAGGTGCTACTAGTAGGTGGATCTTTTCTAGCTGTTTCCTCCTGTATTCAGTCTTTATGCTTAGCTAAGCTCACCATCTCCCAATTGTAGTTTCATCTCTACTATACAGACACGAGAGTGGTATCAATCTTCACAACTAACTTTTGGGAAAAAGTTTTCAAAATGTCAAACTCTTCCTTGAAGGAGATGGTGGCCATGTGTAAAGCTCTCTGGGTGTAAACACTGAAAACGTTCATGGCTGAAGGATTTCAGACAGACTAGACAACATTTACTAATGTTTGTTGGTCTACCAGAGCTGATCAAAATCACATCCACCCACTCTCCTTTTGATTAAACTCATCTGTGGTTGCATGACTAACTGGTTGTTGGGTCTATAGTAAACCACCCTAGCCGTTGAGAGACATGCCCAGGCCTCTTTTTGTTTATTTACCATCTTGTTTTTAATGTTTAGTCTCATGGGCAGACACACGTGGGATTGTGGAAAATCATCATCATCAATCTGCGTAGTCCACGCCTTGATCAAAGACTTGAAGCAGACAAGGAAACCGGAATGTCATGAGAGAGTAAAGGAAAGAGGGAGAGTGAATAAAGGAGAGAGGGTAGAGGGGGAGAAAGAGATGGACAGCAAATGAGAGAGGGAGACAAAAAAGAAGCACAAGTGAGCACGGAGGAAAAGAAAGAGTTATGGGCTTCTTTCTACATTCCTGCTCCATCCCCCTTTTCTTCAAACTCAAAACAATTGCCACTTTGTGCCGCTGTGAGAGAGCTGGAGGTCATTGCCTCTGCTTTCCATAGGCAGGCTCCGGTGCATTCCTCTGGGCAGCTCCCAGCCAATCGGCAGCCAAGGAGGAAGAGCTCCAGTCCAACTAGTCCCCAAGAATGTATCAGCCATTGATTTGTTTCCAGGATGACCCCTCCTGAGCTCACACTCCCCAAAATCTCTCTCTTTTCCCCCCGTCCACACTCTCAGTGCTGTCTCTCACTTTCCCCTTGCACTGCTCCCTCCCTGTCTCCTCCTCTCCTCTTCTTCTCCTCTCCCCTCATGCCGTCTTCCCCCTCTTCCCCCACTGTCTCTCTTCCTGCTCTCTCTGTGTTGCAGCTGGTAGTACTTAAAGTGTGGAGTGTAGGGCGTTTGGTGGGAGAAGAAGAAGAAGGAGGAGGAGGAGGAAGGGGAAGGGGGGGTTTGCCTCTGGGAGCCTGCTCAGTACCCCTAAATATGCTCTGCTTTCCACACAAACACACAAAGGGCTCCTCCCTAATAAAAACACTCTGTTTCTCATCTCCTCATGAGCCAAACACACACCGCCCAAGCCCAAAGACACTGCAGACCAGAGAGAGAGAGAGACCCGAGCTATGGGAACAGCTCTTCTCTCTGTGGATGTTAATAATAGGTTACCACAGGGCTGAGCTCTGTTTCCTCCCTGATACTAGCGCATCATGGAAAGTGACCAGGCCCTCCATCCCTGGGTGGATACCCACTCTCCTCTCCTCTCCTCTCCTCTCCTCTCCTCTCCTCTCCTCTCCTCTCCTCTCCTCTCCTCTCCTCTCCTCTCCTCTCCTCTCCAACTGTAGAACATTTGACAGGGAGGTCATGGTTAGAGCTAGTCTGACAATTATTTTCCAGATTAATCGCTTCGGTCTATTAAAGGTCAGACAACAGTGTGAAATGTTCATCCCAATTTAGCAGAGTCCAAAGTGACATCTTCAAATGCAGGTTTCAATGTTAATGTTTTTTTCTCACTTCCCTGGTCAGGCAAGTGGGTCAGAAATCTACTTTCCCAAAGTCAATTTTACTTGCCCCTATAAAAATAGTTTTATTTATTAGCGGTTATTAAATAACAACAAAGAACGAAACATTTTCATGTTTAATCTTTATTTAACCCCTATTTAAAACCTAAGGAACCAACCATGTCATACTAGGTTGCCGGGAAGGAAGCTAAATAACGCTCCAAAGTTGGGATAAATTTTAGCGAGGAAAAACTGGCATGGTCATTTTCAAAGGGGTCCCTTGACCTCTGACCTCAAGATATGTGAATGAAAATGGGTTCTATGGGTACCCACGAGTCTCCCCTTTACAGACATGCCCACTTTATGATAATCACATGCAGTTTTTTGAATGCACGCCTATTCTAAAATGATGTGTTTGAATATTTCTGCATACCGGGGTCCCTAAACAGTCATGGAATTACATAGATTTGGTATCACTGTAAAGCTGAAACTCGTGTGGATCCAATTTTATTCATGTGTGATGATATCAGTCCCCATAGTAGATATTTCATTATAGTGAGACCATTTTTTTAAACTTGACCTCACTGTATAAAATGACCTGTGGTGACCTCGAGGATATTCACAGGCTCATGAAACTTTACAACCACAATCTAGAAACCTAGTGACCTGTTAGGTGACCTGTGACCTACTGTTGACCTGCTATCTTCCCCTAAAGACCCCCTGTACCCTCCTAAAAAACATTTTTAATGTTAAATAACTCTTCTCTTAATTGGTATTTCCCATAAAACAATATATGACAGTTAATATGTTTCACTGGCAAGTTGATAAAACAATTTTCTATGAAAATAACAAGGGCTGCCCCTCTCCATCGGTCGTTTTGGTCTTAGTCGTTTAAGATTTGTTTAGTCGATGTTGAATGGCTTATTTCCAAGAAACTTATGAGCACATCTCTGGTAAAAGATTTAAAGTGGTGCTTTTGTGTGATTCTTTGTGGAGAAAAAAAGAGATCTGTCGATTAAATCAACTAATCGATTAGTCGACAATTTCGTATGAGTGTTATTCGACGAAGAATTTCTTCGAGGACAGTCTCATAAATAACGCTCCTCTCTTCTCTGATACAACAGTTTCACTCCCTCTCATCAGGGATTTCCCGTCCTGTTTGATCACCACCGGTCATTCACTGTGCTCGTCTCGTTGCTGTGGTTATGTAACAGCCTGAAGGGCTTTTTGTTTGTCTGGTCCTGCAGGTCGCCTCCTATCAGAGGCTGAAATCAAAGAGGAACCGCTCATCGTCTCTTTTCTGTTGTTATGCACTGGCAGAGCTCATACCTTCATGCACCTCTCTTACAGTGGTAGCCACAGTAACAGGACAGAGAATGTGTGTGTGTGTGCGTACGTGTGTGATTGTGTGGCTGCTGGTAGGGCTTGAGAGGTAACCAATTAGGCTACTTGATTTTATCACAGTGCTACCAGGAGGGATTAAGGTTATATAAAGAACCAATGTGAGCAAATAAGATAACAGGAACTACTCCATATTCACAGTTTCCAATGAGTCAGCTCTGTTAGTCTGTTGAATGGTTACTGGCAAGTAAAAGTCCCACTTAAAACAACCCCAATCCCAACTTTTTATTTTGTAATCAGCGCACAGCTTTCACATTTGAATGTCACTGTGGTTGCATCTATGTTTGTTTGTCTGACCTTTCAGTCAGAAAAAGTTTCCTCCATCCAAAGCATTGCTGGGCTACCACTTGATGATTTACAGTTCTAGTGGTACGATGAAATATTAACTCCCCCTTCTTTCCTTCCTCAGAAATTCAGACGGAGAGTTCAGGAGTCCACCCAAGTCCTGAGAGAACTGGAAATTTCGTTACGGACCAATCATATAGGGTGAGTCACTGCAGGATTGTGTAAAGCGTGTATGTAGTGTTGAATGTCCCAGCCCTGCTTATATTAGATTCAGGGAGAAAAGTCTGACATTCCAGACACCCGGAGACGCCGACGTTGACGCTAACCACCACCACCATCCCCCAGTCACGTCCGTGCTCCGGCCTAATATTACACAGTAAGCCATGTGGCGATGGAGAAAAGATGAATCCATTGATTGTTTGGGGTGGCTGACACGTGAACAGCCTTTGGAACAGAAAACACATTTTTCTCGCTGCCCAACTCGATCAGCAGTGTTTCAGTCAATCTTCACCCTGAGGTGGTCTCATTGTAGATGTTACTAAAGAGATTTCACAACAGATAAAATCACCATTGTATTCATGGGTAATTCCAGGTATTCCCGGGTAACAAGCCTCAGCCTGCTGCAGTTGATATTGATTCAGTGTTGTACAGTCACCGTCAAGGAGAGATCAATATCTCAATGAGCGTCACACAATGTCTCTGTGTTTTGATCACAGGGCCTGTCTCTGTGATTAGAGACGCTGATAGTTAAAGATGGATTACTCAGCATTACTAATGGGGCCTAATGCATTCTGGGATCTGTAGGATTCTCATTTATCAAGGCAACTTTTAAACAGATACAGATACAGCATGGGGAGGGATAGAAAAATATTGACTTTAATGTGATTGTTGAATAAAGAATTGCAGTATAGGAAAACAGTTTTTTAAACTTTTCATTGTGAATTTGGCTATGTTGCGCAAAGCTTTTTTAAAAATTTCTTTGTGACTTTATTTTTACCCGATACCCAAAGCCCAGGTATCACCATCGGTATCGGGACTAAAAAAGTCGGAACAGTGCATCCGTAAAATACACACACAACAAAACAAAACAAAAAAAGTAAATTAATTCATTAAAAAAAGTTAAATAATAAAAATAAATAAATAAATTTTAAAATTTAAAAACACACTAAAAAGGTTACAGACATTATATAAAAAAATAAAGAAATGTAACATACAAAATTATAATATAGTTGATAAAGCAAAGCTCTTTTAATGGCATATTTTTTAAATTTATAAATCAGATTTTATGCGTACAAATAAGCATGGTTTAAGCACAACATTGAGTTTAAATGAGGCCCCAGGAGTCTTCGGTAGGAATGAGGATAAAGGCTAGCAGCAGCTGGGAGGGATGTTGAAGGAGACATGCAGAGTGCAGACCCTGTCTAGGACAGGAAGAGGCAGCCACGAGAGCGTCCGCTGGCCACAGACTGTTGTGACAGCAAAGATGTGCTGGTTACACAACCATCATAAGACCTCAAATACACACATACGTAATCGAAACTACATCTCTTAATCCCTCTGTTTTTCTCTTTTCCTCCCTCCCACACACATATTACTGGACTTCAATTTGTCTACTTCTCCGACTCAAATCATCTCATATTTCTGTGGCACTCCTACACACTGTTTACACACTGATCACATTCTGCTCTTCAAACCAAAACAAACCACAGCCAGAGACGATGGCCGTCTGGCAAATCAGTTGAGGCATTGTTTACATGGATTAATTCCTTTTAGAGACCGTATGTTGGTAAACTAGATTACATAAATAATCTACCTAATCTAGATTAGACAGAGCATTACCATAATGGCAGAGGGACAGGGAGGGAGGTTGAGATAGTACAGGGGAGGAGGGGTGGCGAGGGAGCAAGATGTCACCCTCTCAGACAGTGAATAATTACTGCTTCTTTTCAGAGGTGAAACAGGAATATATCTATCATGCAGGCTGTATAATGGGCAGATTGTCCCTGTACAAGCACTGCTGATGATAACCCCGACTCCCTGCCTGCCAGCCTGCTCCTCACATGTTGCTCAGTGGTCAACAACATGTGGTGAATGGGAGGATTGTTAGATAGTGTCCTCTGGTAATGATTACCATGTGGCCCGACAAGCCCTTTTTAAAACACGGCGGGCCCCACCAGGCACCGCTTTACTGGACGCTCTCGTTAGTCTTACTCGTTACACCACAGGGGAGCTAATAAAGAAGCGTCTAGTGGCTTTTTTAAAGCAGTTTAACCTTACATCTTCATCAGCGCAACACCACTCAAAAGCCTGGCCGCGTGTCATTATGTTTACGCCCTGCAAATTTCTCTAATCACTGAGCAATCAGGCCTGTCGAAGCACCTTCATAGGATGCCATTAAATAAAGATGTTGTGTGATTCAGCTCTTATAAATATGGAGGGGAGAGCAGCACATGCCAAAGGTAGCCCGTGAAGAGCTGGCCTTTTCTGTGCAGAATAAAAAAAATGAAAGCATGGCGAGTGCTGAATGGGTGGCCCACTTCAGTGCCTTTTAAGGAAGGTGAGAATGGGCTTTTGAAACTGTGTGGAAGAGAAAACAGAAACAGAGAAAACGGGCAGACTCAATAATGAGATTCTGTATATGTGTGTGAGTGTATGCCTGTGCTTTAGCAAACACATGCATGCGGGATGCAGCTTTGAGCCAGGAAGCTTTGAAGTCTGTCAAATGGGTCATTACAATTCTTGTTGGCAAAGGGAGGGAGACGTTGAGGGAGAGAGGGTGAATAATCTGAAAACATCTGTATACCAAGGTCAGGTATGGTCACAGCCTGCAAAGAGTGTTATTACACATTATATACTATACAAATAAGCATCTCAAAAATATCTTAATGTTACTGTAACAGCAAGTTATTTTCCAGATCTTTAGACTTGTATGACCAAACACATTTTTTGTGCAGTTTGTGTTAGTGTAGAGTTGCAACAATTAATTGATTATCCCAAAGGAGTTGAGTTTTTGTTGAAACCGATTAAACTGTGAAACTCACAATATTATAAATGATGCGCTCTTTCGAGAAATGATCCACCTGATTTTAATAAGAGTTTGTGTGCTGATTGTTGAACTTGTTTCCGTCTCTCTTCAGGTGGGTGAGAGAGTTCTTAAATGAAGATAACAAAGGCCTGGACGTGCTAGTGGAGTATCTTTCTTTTGCACAGTATGCCGTCACGTAAGTCACTACCAGCTCTTTCTCTTTATATCACTATAGACTATATGCAGAACTGACAACCAGCACAATGCTGCTATTCTGCTGAGCCGCTGATGCATCTCCACCACCACCGCTGCTGCTGCTGCTGCCTGGTTGTCAGAAACACTGAGTCACTCGGGGCCCATTGCTGACACATTGGCACTGTGTATTATACCAACCATAGGCTTCTATTCATAGATTGATGGTGTGATTATTAGTCAGTCACAAGGTCCCGTGTTCAGGGCCAAAGGGCCATGCAGTTAAATTTTTAATTCACTCTCCCCACTTCGCCATATGTTATTATGGTCTGTCCACATTATGAATGGTTAGCCGTAAAAGTGTGTTTACCCTCCGTACCACCGCAGCAGCAGCAGCATATAAAAGTCATGGAAACGACCTAAAAACTGAAATAGATCATAACAGGTATGCTGTAAGTACTAGCTCTTTCCAAGGTTTCTGCCAAGTACAACAAAACATGAGACGTTTTGCTTAACTATCATGTCTAAACCAAAAACCTGAAATGTTAGCGGTGGCACTGTTTAACACACTTTCACCTTTGCCAGCACTCATTAATACTAACGTGTGACCAATATATTACATACAGTATATTAGCTTAATGGGTAACTTTGGTATTTTTCAACCTGGACCCTATTTTTCCATGTTTGTTTTTTTTGTCTAAGTGACTAATGGAGTAAATTTTTGAAATTTGTTCAGTATTGAAGGAGAATGCTGCAGACGCCACTAACAGGCTGTAATGTAATCGCTCGGGGCAACTCCTCACCATCAATTTACGTCCAATAAAAGTGCTTGTTTTTGCCACCGACAGGCTCAGGTTAATATTATAAGTGTCTGACAACATTATGGAAAGAACCCTACAGAGAAATAAAATGTGTTTCTTACCTTTAGCTTGATCCGGTCTGTTTTTTATCGTGTGTCTCACTCTGAGAAGTTGTTCTGAAATCTCACGTCGCATCCACATTGTCAAAATCACCTAAATATACAGCCATGACATTGAAAATTTAAAATCTTTTAGATAACACTAGGCTACACTTTCTGTACTCCAACACAACAAACTCTGACAACACCGGTATCCCGTGGCACTCCTCTCTCCAACTCTCACTCACGTTTCCACCGTTGTCTTCCGGCATCAAGTCACATGACACAATAACAAACAGACCGGATCAAGTAAAAGGTAGATAGGTAGGTAAACTGTAGGGTCCTTCCCATAATGTTGTCAGACACTTAAAATGACAATCTGAGCCTCAGTCAGTGGCAAAAACAATCACTTTTAGTAGACGTAAATATGAAATATTTTACTGTAACGTTTCAAACAAAGTTTATTTTCAACTGTAAAATGTTCTGCTACAAACCTTTAGTAACCACATTTTAAGGATCCTTGAAAAAAGGGTTTGTTTGTGTTATTTGTTAATAATGATATTATACTGGCTTCAAAAATCCACTATTGGGCTTTAAATAATAGTTAAACCTTACTGTGATGGCTTCTTATTTTATGTCTTGTTTTCATGGTGCGACAGGTTTGATGGGGACTGTGTGGAGAACAACCCAGAGGCTGTTATGGATAAGTCGAAGCCCTGGAGCCGCTCTATAGAAGACCTACATGGAGGAGGCACCCTGCCGTCCTCCATCACTGGGAACGGCATCACACGCGCTGGTCGACATTCAACGATACGGTACGATACACACGCTCATTGATGGTTAAGAAGATTCACCACTATCATTGTGTGTGATTTGTAGCTGTTTTACAGGCAGTAGTGTGATCAGCCGGAGCAATGTGGTTGTATTGTGATTATTTTGAGAAGTCACACATTTCATATGATGCCTCAACCGCCCCTTTTATGTAGTCATGAGGTCTGTAAGACTTTAAATGGCTTAAGACACAACTGCAACAGGAGTCAAAAAAACTATTTGTCTGGATTTTTTTGGGATTGAACTCTTGCACATGATTGTGACACATGATTGACAGACGTTTTTTCATGTGACAGACGATGCGGCAGAAGGAAAGATCTCTTTTATGGACCAAATCTGTTTTGTTTTTTATGAACACCGAGCAGACCTTTTTAACTCTAAATCCCGTGCACAGAGGATTTCACAGCAGTTAATTCATAAGCCCATGCTAATATATGCTCTGAAGCACAAATCCCATTCAGTTGTGCTTTATTTCTCTAATCCTCCCTGTCATTTCATTGATGTTTCGGTACAGCGCTCGCCTAACTTCTGTGACCTCTAATCCTTTAGTTTTTAAGAGGTTGACTTTGTACACAAAGAGCACTATTGATTCAAGAAGGCACATGTCTCTGATATTATCCTGCATGATTATCAAGTCAGTTGTTTTCTGTTGCATACCGTCTCAAAATTACTTCAAATAATTGGACGTACTGGCATGTTTTGTTCTGTTTCGCTCTCCTGTATGCCTATTACAGTAATTTAGATTCCAATCCAAGTTTGCCATCAGTCATGAATATGAAAGGTGTGTCCTTTTTATAAAGCCACAATTAAACCACCTATTAAAGTCATAGACTGTACATAAAGTATGACGACGCATCTCCATTTCCTCTTACTGTACAAAAGCGAAGCCAAAATATTCCAGATACGGTACCTGCCATCTTGGGATTTTGGCGTCATTTGGAACCAGAGTCTGCGCAGTAGTGATCGGGCTGCTGGAGCCGCGGTATCGAGGTCCCGCCCACACGCCCGCCCGAGCCAATCATGAGCCGAGCACAGCTGAAGCTTGTAGCTGAAGCTGAAGCAACTAACCATAATATCTCTATAACTACATTTATGATCAAACTGACACATGTTCTATTACACAGACTCGTGACGGTTATGGAAAGTTAAAGTTACACCTCTTCTCTCGTACAATTCAGGAGCCTCTGGCTTTGCGACTACTTCACTCAGAGCAGCTGTCAACCACAGCTGTCAATCATGACGTCTTCCCCCCTTTTTACAGCATCAAATAACTAATTAAAACCAAACTCATCAGAAAAATGAACACATGAACGTACATCAGTGTGATTAAGAACTACCTACCATGACCAGAAACCATGTTTACTTAAAATGTATTTGACTTGTACTGTGATTTTTTAGTTTGACCCTTGTCCCGTCCACTAACATGGAGGAGGCGGGATTTATGACCTATACTGCAGCCCGCCACCAGGGGGCGATCCAGATGTTTTGGCTTCACTTTTGTGGAGCGGTCATATCGTCCATCTTTATATACAGAGTGTGATTAAAGTAGTATACAACAATCACCAGACAGTCAGGGCTTGTTACATCATTACTAACATATATTTAATATGTGATTTATTGACATATATTTCATTGGTACGCCTATAATATCAATATTGGCCCATAAGTGACTTTCACCAACACATCTGCCTTCTCATCAGCATGTAGAGTGTGTAGTGTAACAGGTCAGAGTGTCTTCGGTGAGGCTGACTGTCTCTTCTGTTCTGTCCTGGTGTTCCTCCATATAGTCATCTGCTCCTCTGTCTGCCAGTCTTCGACAGCAGGCAGGTCTCAGGTCTCTCACTTTGCTGGCTCACAGTGAGCTTTCTGCAGCTCTATAACCCTGCATCCCTGCTCCCCGCCTCCCCCCCAACACACACACACACACACACACACACACACACACACACACACTCACACTCACAATCCCCCCGCCTCATTGTACTTTATACCTCCCTGCTAGCGCTGCCCAGTTTATTTGTCCCGCTGTCTGTGTCGGGGATGTGAATTATTTGTACTGCCAGCCTCCCCTCCTGCGCTCGAGACTGAATTCTCCTTTTCCTCGGAGCAAATGGGTTTTTCTGTACTCATTGTTCTTGTCTCTGTGCCTGTGTGCTGCTTGTGTGGCTCCCTAAATGCCATTCTGTGCAGACGCTAGCCTAGTTTCTACAAAAGCCCTGTAAAAGCGAAGGCTTTTACTCGGCTTAGGTAGCCTCCAGACATCTTCTGTATTTTGAACACATTATCTGTTTAATAAAAAGAGATGTCACACTAATTATGAAGCATTTGCTCTGGTGGTTTTATACATTTTTAAATGTCCATTATACAGAATATTTGCCCCTTATTGTGTTTGTCTCTCTTTAGATTACCTTTTAAATTTGAATAATGTAAACTGTAAACAACTGGGTGTCACATTAAGATTTTTACGTGTCTTCTTCAAACTGCCATCTTGAAGGACACCGAGCACACTGAGCTGTCCAAAGTGCTCTCAAATAAAACGGTATGGAGTTTGCTAGAAATAAGTAGCTGTGTGTTAGACCTGTATCTTATAGTTATAGTTATAGTTGTAGTGTTTGATGTTGGTCTGTAACGTTATTTAGAACATGCTCTGTTGTTTGTGGTCGCGCCGTTTTGAGAAAATGGGAAGGATTGTTTTGTAACTGGGAGGTTAAATCCTGGACGTCTCAGAACTTTCTCCTACTTGATGAGAATAAATCTCTCCACCTCTCACCTCTGTTCTTACTTCTGTTTTGGACACCATGTCTCCTTGGAGTCATATTTCATGTGGCGTGTTGTGTAATATAAAGTTTAGTCAGACAAGTCAAAGCAGGTCAAGGTATTACATTGTGCTGGTGTTACGTAATCGTTTATCACAACCTTGGTTTGAGATTAAGAAATATTGTTACTCATTGTGTCACGCCTCAGTTTGGATGTTGATTAACCAGGAGCGGAAAAGCCTTGGATGAACTCTTTTTATGTTTGCCGTGTGAAGCGAGCGCTGCAGTTGCAGCATGTCTCCTGAATCGACTGCATTTGTGTCAGCAAACTTGTTTTGCACTCGGCCGGCACCACATCCTGCTGAACACGGTCATAATTACAAAACTCATATAGTAAATGTCAGACATGCACAACATTTTTCACGGAATGATTAACTGTTTTCCAGCATATATCAATGTGAACTTAAAGAATAGTTTCCAAAACAGCTTCCTTGAAAGCTCTAAACCTTTTTCAGACAAACACACACACACACACACACACACTCACAAACCCCATGCTGTGACTCACACAGGAGTCACGCCTTTCAAGAATGGGAGCTGACACGAATCGGCGTATCTATCAGTAGCCTGAAGACACATTTTTCCCCAGAACTCAGGCTGGTAATTGAACCTCGTGACAAAAGCCTGAAAATAAACCGTTTTGCTCTGACTGGCTCTGCATATTATTCAGTAATACTGCTGCTCCAGCATTTCTCTTTCTTATTGTGAGAGCTGCAGCGAGAGAAAAGGCCTGGTTTTCGTCCACGTAAAGCTGCACAATCACTGCGCTGCATGCAAATGACTTGACTCTATTGTGTTAGCTGTAAGTGATATCTTTTGTGAAGGACATAGAATTAAAACAATTGAAAGAGGGCATGGCGAGGCCGTAGATTATATGGCCTTTGTGTGTGTTAATGTAAGGTGGCGTGGCAGTTTAACAGCCTCCCTATGTGAAGGAGGTGGTTGGTAATGGAGACTCATTCACAAATGGCATCTGTTTTCTTATTTATCCGGGCCTTGTGCACTCTTCAAAAGCTCAACACTTGTTTCAGTAAAACAGTTCCATACTATCACTGAATTGTTTTTGTCTTTTCTATAATTATTTTTTAGCTGCAACACACTGCCGAGCCGGAGAACTCTGAAAAACTCCCGACTGGTCTGCAAGAAAGACGATGTCCACGTCTGCATCATGTGCCTGCGTGCTATCATGAACTACCAGGTCAGCCCTCTGCACATACTGTATGTCCCTCTGGACTAAAGCACACTTATCTAACTGAAGCCAAATTCAATTAGTTCCACTGCTAGTTCTCCATGTTTCATTCAGTATGCAGAGGAATGCACCTCATTCACTGGCTCCACTTCTCTGTTAATTAGCTTATTTGTCTCTGTCGTCCTCCCTCTGCTTTGTTTTTCATCTCCCAGTATGGCTTCAACATGGTCATGTCACACCCACATGCTGTGAATGAAATTGCACTAAGTCTCAACAATAAAAACCCAAGGTAAGTTAATGTTTTTTCCAGTTTAATTATTTGTTTGCTCTTTATTTAAATGAATACATGAATGTTTTTGCTCCCAGGAAATATGAGGTTAAATTCAAGAGGAATCATTTGTAGCTCAAAACATCCAGATATTTTACCAACAAAGGCCCGTAATGGAACATCCAGAGTCCAACGTTAGCCTCAGTGCACCTGCACAGTCTGATCCAGAGTGAGTGTCTTTGTAGCTCAGGGGCACATTCATCCCGACAGACGAGTCAGGGCACCGCTGCCACACTCCACTACACTGGCAGCTGCTCACTGAGACAGACAGCAACCAGAAGGACTCGCTTTTTGTGCGTACGTGTGTGTGGGTGTGTGGGTGTGTTTTCACTTTGTGCCCAGAGGCTCACGGATTTCCTCAAAAGTGGATGTGAAACCACTCCGCATCACCTGTCACATATCGTCTCATCCAGGCAGAGAAATCCTGCATGAATGAACTGGAGACTGGACACACACACACACACACACACACACACACACATGGATTGAGCCTGAAGTATTCATTTTTTATATCTTCCTTTTAATCATTTTAAAGATGAAAATGTGGAGCTCTTTTATTTTTTTTGTCCTCTCAGGTTGGGACATTACAAAACTTTTTTTCCAAGTTATTTAAAGTTAGTTAAAGGAACAGTGTGTATCATTAAGGGGGATCTATTAGCAGAAATGGAATATAATATTCATAACTATGTTTTCATTAGTGTATATTCACCTGAATCTAAGAATCGTTGTGTTTTCGTTACCTCAGAATGAGCCCTTCATATCTACGTACATAGGGAGTGGCTAGAAGGGAGCCCGCAAACTGGGGAAACTCTTGCGAGATTGTTAAGGTTAGGCATTGATCTTGAATAGCTCAGGTTAGGATAGGTCGTCGGGCAGCGAGTCTCGCAAGAGTTTTTGCAAGTTTTTGCAGATCTCAGATCAGATTTTGCAGTTTGCGGGCTCCCTTCTTGGCACGACCGGGAGCAGGTTCACAGAGTCCGCCATGTTGCTCCGTCATGTTTCTACAGTAGCCCAGAACAGACAAACCAAACACTGGTTCTAAAGTGATTCTTTCGCGTGTTTACGTTACCTGAAGGCCACCGTAGTTCTCTGACACGCTTGTAAAACTGTGGTACCGCCAGCCACCGTCTGACTTCCGATGTTACTAAAGTAGTGTTATTATGGTGAGGATGGCCTCTTAGCGAGGTGAACCACATTACCGCGGTTTTGCACTCAGATACTCACGTTACTGCAGTCTTGGAAAGGGAGGAGTGAGCTGAGGGGTACTCAGTTGGTTGCAATCTGCAACTACACCACTAGATGTCGCCAAATCCTACACACTGTACCTTTAAAGTTGTTGAGTTAATATTTATAAAGATGTATAAACTTAAAGATACATGAATTGTAATAAACACCATGTAGATTGTTCTACACAGACGGAGGTTTCAGCATTGGCAGGATCTTTACACATCACACTGTTTTCCACTCTGTTTGCTCCTTGTATAAGTACAGGTCTGCCGCAGCGCTGGCACTTGTCATTTACTAACCATTCCTGCCTTTATTTTCTCCCTGTCTTACAGAACTAAAGCTCTGGTCTTGGAGCTCCTGGCGGCAGTTTGTCTCGTGAGAGGAGGCCACGAAATTATTCTCTCTGCGTTCGACAACTTTAAGGAGGTACGAGCCGCACGGAGAGGGGAAGTAGTGGGGTCTGAGGAGATGTCATTACATTTCGACTGTGCAATTTCAAACGGTGACTCAGCCCTGGAGGAATGCTCCACCGGCAGATTCCTCAGGATAGCATATAGGAATGACACCGATTTAGCTGCATAACACAGCAAGACCCACTCGACATCCAGAGTAAACAGTTACGAGTGTGATAACTAGATTTGGCAGACATATCAAAGCTCAGAATAGCAGAGCGAAAGATGCGACAGAAAGCCTTGCCCGACCCTTGTCTGTCTGGATGAGGTATTCTGGCTGCTGGAGAAAAGAGTGGGAGGTTTATGATGGAGTGGGCGCTAACAGCAACCCCATTTTTGTAGCATACCGTACGGCCCTCAAAAAATGGGCCGACTGCAGTTAATGCAATATTTACACCCCTGAATGAAATATTGAGTGTTGCTCTCAGTGGCATCGGCATTAGTGGGAGAATGAGGCTCAGGGAGAACATAGCTCTTCTAATGAGATGAAGAGTCATGATAGTGTCGGCTGCTGGAAGCATTGAGGACTCGCATTTATGTAACTTTTTGTTGTAAAGGCAGATTTTGGTTTGCTTTAGTTAAAAAGTGTCATTACATCTAATTTGCAAAGTGACTTTGATATCCTGTGTTTGATGAAAGGGCTGCAAGCTGAGAGTCAAAACATCCAGAGATTTTTGGATACACACCCCCTCCTCTTCCTCCCTCCTCTTCCTTTCTCAGTTCTTCATCATGCTCCATCTCCCTCATTGCCCTCCAGATGAACTGTCTGAACTGCAGAGCATCTCTCTCCCTCTTTTTATCTCTCTCTGTTCTTTTCTGTCTCCCAAAATTCTAGTTCAGATAGGCAGGACCAAAACAGTATATGTGGTAAAAGTTGTACCACAAGCATTATTGGACACAGATGTGTAGGTTCGGCAGTGGTTCATGAATAACTGGGGTTGTGGCGAGCTGTGATGTATTTAGCAGTTTACATCATTGACTTTTCATTTTCACCAGATAATGTTGATAACCTCTGGTTTTCTGACTGGGAATGGTAATAGTCATTAAAATGAATGGTCAAAAGGGTTCATGAGGTAACGGTCCTGGCTATCAGGGGAAGAGCATTCATCTCTAGTGACACTATGTCTAGGCAGCACAGAGGAGTGTTTTTGTCTCAGGCAGCGAATCTTATGGTTTGTGGTTGAGAGGAGATATCGTATTAGGCATAAGTGTTGTCTTTTCCTGGTTTTAAAGGCTGCATTGCAGTAAAGTGATGTAATTTTCTGAACTTACCAGATTGTTCTAGCTGTTCTATTATTTGTCTTTACCCACTTCGTCATTATATCCACATTACTGATGATTATTTATCAAAAATCTGTGTAAATATTTTGTAAAAACTCCAAGAGTCAATCCTACGAAATAGTCGCAATATCAATAACCATGTATTTAGGTAAAACATTATTGTGATATTTGCTTTTTATCCATATTGCCCATCCTTTACATCCATTACCATGAGTTGGTGCACATCATTGATTGGTTGCATAAATCACTGTGGGTTGCTCTCTACACCTCGACTCCAATAAATACAATAAGTGAGATGTGGTTTGTTCTGCAGGTGTGTGTGGAGACGCAGAGGTTTGAGAGGCTAATGGAGTATTTCAAGAACGAGGACAACAACATCGATTTTATGGTATGTTCACACACACGCACTCCTAATGACTATTGAAATCCTACATCACCAGGCAAACCACAGATGGCTTGTGAAGGTTTTTTGAGCTGAAGAAGCTCTGAGTGAATGATGTGTCTCTCTCATCAGTGTCAAGTAGGGCTGCAACTAATCATTATTTTCCTTGTCGATTAATCGGTTGATTATTTTCTTGAATAATCGATTTATTGTTTGGTCTGTAAAATGTCAGAAAATGGTGGAAAATGTCCATCAGTGTTTCCCAAAGCCCAAGATGACGTCCTCAAATGTCTTGTTTTATCCACAACTCAAAGATATTCAGTTTACTGTCATAGAGGATTAAAGAAACCAGAAAATATTCACATTTAAGAAGCTGGAATCAGAGAATTTTGACTTTTTCTAAAAAATAATTTTAAATGACTCAAAACCGATTAATCTAAATAGTTGCAGATTACACGTCAGAGTTTGTTTTTAGGTCTGAAATGACTATGCCATTACAGTAGAGGCATGTTAATTGTTTAAAAAGAGAGTGCCTTGGAGTTTTCTGTCTACATGTATCTTTATCCAAAAAGCACCTCAAACAAATTCTTTCTTACTCCAGGAAGCACTCCCATCCAATCATTTTTTGATTGTTGGTGATTCATTTAATAGTTGACAACTAATCAATTAATCTTTGCAGCTCTAGTGTCGAGCCTTTAGCAGCAGCATTTAGTTTAGCAACTAGCGCAGTTTTCAGCTGGTTAGAAATAGAGATATTTTGAACTCTACTGCACACGTGTCCTGATATGTTTGTCCAAACTCAAAAATAACTTCACAAAGAGAGCAGTTTTGCGATACACACTCACAGGGCTGTCAGTCTCTTTTCTCATCACAGCACAAACTACAGATATGCGGTGCAATACATCAAACTGGAGTGGCCCTAAGCAAGGAACCCCTGCCAAGTCTGTCATTTCCAGGCCGAGTGGTGCTAATTAGCTTGGCAGATGGGAATAAAAGACACTGTGAAGAAAGTGACAACTTAAATGGGCACGCACACACACTGGATAAAATACTGTCTTAAGTGTCTTAATTGATGTGAGGCAAACACTGCATGTGCGTGTGTGATTGAAAACCAACAGATGCTGTGTTTGAATAGGACTTCAATAGGACTTCTGTCACAAGTCCACTCGCGGTCCCTCGGTAGGCCGTCGCCTGACAGCAGCACTAAAGCAAACAGACTTTGTCAAAGCTGCCGTGTTGCGCCGAGACAACTGAGCTTCTTACCGGAAGTTCATTAAGCCAGTGTTAGGGTTAAAAGAAGTGTGTGTGTGTGTGTGTGTACATTACACACTGTGAGGAGATCCCCCTTGATCTGTTTACGCAGGCTCCCATGAGGCAGCCGATGGAGTTGAACTGCTTGATTTTGTTAATTTGTTTTTTTCAGATCCTCTTAATCTGCCAGATAAGCTACTCTGCAAGCACAATAATGAGGATTTATACACACAATTACAGTGGAAGCCTTATTAAAAGGAATTATATGTGGTAATGAGCATAAAATAATTTCACAGAAGTACCAGGCGGATGTTCAAAAACCTCAAACCTGCTGTAAATTACTGATTTTTACCTTTCCATGGTCACACACAGAGTACATTAGATGCAGGGTTTGACTGACTGTATTTCTTCTGTTTTTATTCCCCAGGTGGCCTGCATGCAGTTCATCAACATAGTCGTGCACTCAGTGGAGGACATGAACTTCAGGGTTCACCTACAGTACGACTTCACCAAGCTGAGTCTGGACGACTACTTAGACGTGAGTTGAGACATAACGCTGCAGGAAAAAATGCCCAGACAGGGCCGAACTCTCCCGCTCTTAATATTCAGCTCAGTCCAGAGCGCAGGTTGTCATTACAGCACCCCCGAGACAGCAACCACAGAAAAGCAGTCGATAATGGCTTTTCCATTACTAAAGAAAAAAAATCTGTCAGTTCTGTAAATCCCCGTCTGCTGCCTCGCTGCACAGGTGAGATCAATGCTGGCCTCCGGGGTCTGAGATGTCGGCCTCACGCAGCGAACTGAAACAGTAAATGTCACCCCGTCTCACTCCCTAACTGCCTCGCTCTTATCATCACCGTATTTCTTTTTGTGTGCATCATGTCTTCCAGAAACTAAAGCACACAGAGAGCGATAAGCTGCAGGTTCAGATCCAGGCCTACTTGGACAACGTGTTTGACGTGGGAGCCCTACTGGAGGATGCAGAGACCAAAAACGCCGCCCTGGAGCGTGTGGAGGAGCTGGAGGAGAACATGTCACATGTGAGAGCCCTCGACTGTTTGATTTTATTCTCTGAAAATTCACAAAACTCACTCCTCAATGTCATTCATCTTCTCACGCAAATGGCTATGTACAGTATGTCAGCATGGGATTTACTATGATGTCATGCTTTCCCTTAACTGTCAGCCACCATAACTTTCATAACTTTTAAGTCTCCATAATTTGTTTTAATCCAGAAAAATTAGGGCTGTCAAAGTTAACGCGATAATAACGCGTTACCGCAAATTTGTTTTAACGCCACTCATTTTTTTAATGCAGCTTGTTATTTTTAGGTTTTAGTGGGCTCAGTTTTAAATCTAGAGTGAAGATGACATCATATGAATCTTGAAAACATAAGGAATCCATTGTTACCAACCGTGTCATACTAGCTTGTCATGAAGGAGGCTAAATAACGCTCCAAACTCTACGAGTACCCACGAGTCTCCCTTTTACAGACATGCCCATTTTATGATAATCACATGCCGTTTGGGGCAAGTCATAGTCAAGTCAGCACACTGACACACTGACAGCTGTTTATTTATGATAATGCAGTACCTGTGAGGGTTTCAGGACAATATTTATCACTGTTTTGTTTATTTAATTGATGTACAATAATAAATATATACATATATTTGCATAAAGCAGCATATTTGCCCACTCCCATGTTGGTAAGAGTATTAAATACTTGACAAATCTCCCTTTTAAAGTACATTTTAACAGATAAAAAAATGTATGATTAATTTAATCAAGATAAACTGTGGACAATCATGCCATTAATCATGATTCAATATTTAATTGATTGACAGCCCTGATAAAATATATATATGTTAAATGCCTTACATCAGTGCCCAACTGGATTTCTTTGTTGACATATTGAGTTGGAAGTTGCCATCGCAATGAGTTCATGTCACCTTTTCCTCCCGGCTGTTGTTCTTATAGATATCAGAGAAGCTGCAAGACACGGAGAACGAGGCCATGTCCAAGATCGTGGAGCTGGAGAAGCAGCTGATGCAAAGGAACAAGGACCTTGAATCAATCAGGGTCAGACATTCACAGTCATCCTTTAAGTATTCATTTCAGCACTCACAGTTTTCCTCCAACTGTTAAAATGCACTTTCTTGGTTGTTGAGTTTCCTCTCTCATGGCAGAAATATAAAAAAACAAATCTTAACTCCCTGTGTCCGTCCCTTTTGTCACACAGGAAGTCTACAAAGACACCAGCTCGCAGGTTCACTCACTGCGGCAGATGTTGAAGGAGAAGGACGAGGCCATCCAGCGATCGAGTAAACTGGAGAAAAAGATCCACGAACTGGAGAAACAAGGCACCATCAAGATCCACAAGAAGGGAGACGGAGACATCTCCATCCTGGCGTCACCACCCTCCGGTGTGGAGGGCTTGCCGGGCGTTATGATGGGAGGAAATGGTGCAGCTGTCAGTCCAAATCATGTGGGAGTCATAGCGGGCACGCCGGGTCCACCGCCACCTCCTCCAGCCCCTCCTCTGCCAGTGAACGGCACATGTAGGTTTAATATTAATTTAGTATTAGCATGTAAACTGTTAATCATGAAATGCAGAAAGAAGATAGGAGAGAATATACAAAGTTTGCATGTCGGATTGAGCGTCTCTCCTCTCTCCCAGTGTCAAACGGACCATCATCAGCCATTCCTGCAGCTGCAGCTCCCCCACCTCCCCCTCCACCGCCTCCCCCTCCACCTCCGCCTCCTCCCCCAGGGCCAGGCTTGCACATCTCAGGACCTATTCCTCCTCCGCCTCCTCCTGTAGCGCCCCCACTGCCCGGCTGTGGGACGCCCACTGTCATCATGAACTCTGGGTTAGCAGGTAAGAAAAAGTCCACACATTGAGGCAAGTTTGTGTCTATATGGGAGTTATGTGATAAAAAATTATCCTATAATCGGCATAGCAGTTTACTGCGACTGTGGCTCAGAGGCGTGGAGCAGGTCGTCCACCAATCGGAAGGTCGGTGGTTCGATCCCTGGCTTTCTCCGGTCACATGTCGAAGTGTCCTTGAGCAAGACACTTAACCCCAAATTGCTCCCGAAGGCATAGCCATCGGTGTGTGAATGAGTATTTAGATTAGATCTTGATGGGCAAAGTTGGCACCTTGAATGGCAGTGACTCATTGAATTAGACTTTCTGTGCTGTACTCTATTTTGATGTGTGTGCATATTCCTGTATACATTCATACCCAGAAGAAGTTTGAAAATATAGTGATGCCAGTGTTGTTGGTGTCAGTAAACAATGGAAACCCCTTTACGTTTTAAACACAGACATCCTTTACTGTACCTTTTTGTACCTTGTGTGTTTGAGATGTGCATGTGTAATCTTTCTCACTAACTCTGCCAACTTCTTAATGATTTGTCTTTGAATTGTTTCTTTTTCTGCCAACCAGAGGGACCCATCAAACTTTTCTGTAGGTTCTGCTTGTCATGTTTGGTGTTTTGTCCCTCCACCGTTCCCTTCTTTTAGCACAAGTTTTTTGGAAAATGGTATTTTCAGTCTCTGAATCCCAGTGGAAAACAAAAAGTCACAGTTGTGTAGTTCAAGTCTCTTAGAAATAGTTATTTTTGCCACTTCTAACATGAGCTTGGCATCATATAAAACCATAAAACCTGCTGTTTTTCCTTTCACAGGAAGACTTTCTGTGAAACATTTAGATGATTTTTAAACAGAAAATACCAAGTTTCAAAATCCTGCATGGTTTACCTTCACACCTTGCTGTAGTTTTGTTATAGTATGTGTGTGTTTGTGTTTCGTCTCAGTGTCGTTTGCATGCTGACACACAGTGACCTGCTGTGGCTTGCAGCTGATAGAGAGTGATAGGCGTTATGCAGAGCTGGAATGCTGTTTACCTTTCTCGTGACAGCCTTATCTCTCTGTCCCCGCTGACACCTCGTCTCTGTGGCTAAGCAGGGCGCCACCTCCATGCTCCGCTTCAGTGAATCGGCCAAGGTGGCCACAAATAGCCGTAATCTGTCCGATAAATAGTGTGTCACCGGGCCAGGCAGGAAATCCTCACTATGTGCTCACCATTTACTGTACAGGGTATACACACTTTGGCCTTATTCTCCTGCCAGAGGCTAATAGACTTTCACTCTGCTTAAAGGAAGGAAGCATTCTTGAAGATGGGTTGTATGTTTTTAGGGATAACATATCCACATGTCACCACTTCACAAATACCTGTCTACCCTTTCACCTGCATGTGTGTGAATGTGTGTGTACTCTCATAGTAGATAGGGACGCTGATGCTAACTCTTGTTTCCTGTACAGCTGTTAAAATCAAGAAACCCATCAAGACAAAGTTCCGCATGCCCGTCTTCAACTGGGTCGCCCTGAAACCAAACCAGATCAACGGGACTGTCTTCAACGAGATCGATGATGAGAGGATACTCGAGGTAAGAGTCTTCTCTCTGTTTTGCCCACTTTCAGCCTCTTTTCCACGATAACAGAACGTTAACCGATTCTATGTCGGCGTCTTTAAGGACCTGAACGTGGACGAGTTCGAGGAGATGTTTAAGACGAAAGCCCAGGGCCCGGCTATCGACCTCATCTCGAGCAAGCAAAAGATCATCCAGAAGGGGCCCAACAAGGTGACGCTGCTGGACTCCAACAGAGCGAAGAACCTGGCCATCACGCTGAGGAAAGTGGGCAAGACTCCTGAGGAGATCTCCAAGGCCATTCAGATGTAAGCCCCTTCAAAATAAAACTAAAGACGCAAATCTTCACATAATTGATAGCTTTTCTATTTTGTTTTTATTTGATGTGCTTCATTTTTCTATCATCAGTCATTTTTTCAACACCACATAGCATATGTTATCAAATGGCCTGTGTTTTTTACTTTGGGTTTCCAGTATGTAACTACTATCTCTACCCTCCCGTGTCTCCCCCTGTCATTCAGCTTTGACCTGCGAACTATGCCGGTGGACTTCGTGGAGTGTCTGATGCGCTTCCAGCCCACAGAACATGAGATTAAATCCATGCGTCAGTTTGAGAAGGAGCGCAAGCCGCTGGAGAGCCTGACGGACGAGGACCGCTTCATGATGCAGTTCAGTAAAATCGAGCGGCTCATGCAGAAGATGACCATCATGGCCTTCATCGGCAACTTCTGCGAGAGCGTGCAGATGCTCACACCGGTGAGAACTGGGATCTCAATATATTCCAAAACTGAAACACTGAAAATGATTAGATGTGTTCTATATAGGATGCTGTGACCACAGAAAGTGATAATGGTTCACTGAATTTTTACTCACATCGTCATCTTTGTTTCCCCCCACAGCAAATCCATGCAGTCATCGCAGCATCTGTGTCCATCAAGTCGTCACAGAAGCTAAAGAAAATTCTAGAGGTAACTCATTCATTTGTGTCCGTACTGAACAAAATGTTAAATATATGCATGTTTTTTCTTTAACATTCTCGTTCCTTCTTGTTCGTCAGATTATCTTGGCACTCGGAAACTACATGAACAGCAGCAAAAGAGGAGCGGTGTACGGATTCAAGCTGCAGAGTTTAGACTTGGTGAGTCGCCTCCGTCTGATTTTAAAGCCTTTTACTTTTTCTTTAAAAATGTTTTCTAAAGATTTCTCTTTTACTTTCTCTACAGCTGCTTGATACCAAGTCGACGGACCGTAAGATGACGTTGTTACACTACATAGCCAATGTGGTGAAGGAGAAATACTCACAAGTTTCTCTCTTCTACAACGAGCTGCACTACGTGGAGAAAGCTGCAGCCGGTGAGTCGTACAGTGCAGATGACATATTCATATCTGACTTTTTCAGTGCAGCACAGGGTTGCATGTGTACTCAAACGTCTGCTCTCGTTCAGTGTCGTTGGACAACGTCCTGCTGGATGTTAGGGAGCTGCAGAGAGGCATGGAGCTGACCAAAAGAGAGTACAGCATGCACGGACACAACACCATGCTCAAAGACTTCATCACGCACAATGAGAGCAAGCTGAAGAAACTGCAGGAGGATGCCAAGATTGCACAGGTAACATGAGCACACCTCGCTTTCGCAATTGCACTAATGCCTTGTTTTGTTTTTTTAACTCTGTTGTTGTGACAGGGTTTCAAATGAAGTGAAAGTGATGTATAAGTAAGTCCACTGTCTGTCTTTGTAAAGGACGCCTTTGACGAGGCAGTGAAGTTCTTCGGGGAGAACTCCAAAACGACGCCGCCCTCCGTCTTCTTCCCTGTGTTTGTGCGATTTGTTAAGGCTTACAGGGTGAGTTGGATAATCATCTCTCACACAATCACACAAAAGTAGTCAGTAAAAACACATCTCACCAGCTGGTTAGACTCAGGACTTAAAAGAGAGCTCCATTGATTTAGCATCGCACTTCTGTAACATCAGACTCATGATGGACCCTTTGAAAAAAAGATCAAAATCCATGCAGCAGAACCAGAGATATCGTCTTTTCCACGCATTCTTCTTCTTGACTATGCTAGCAGCGGTAGCCTTGAGGCGCTAGCCTCAAGCAGAGATGAGGACTGGGCTACACAGGTCTGGTGAGCTCAGTTCATTCTAATGCCACACTACCAGATTTTTTTTTATTTCCAAACTTATAGTCTACAGCCCCAACCAACGCTGCCTCAAGTGACATCACTAGAGTCCATTTATTTTTCTCGCAGCTCTCCGTGGAGCCAGAAAAGGCTTTACACAACCTTTTTCACATATAGTAGTACTCCCCAAGACCTGTTAACAGATTTAAGCCGCGTTTCCACCAAGAAGTTCCTGGTAATTTTAATCCTTTAGTCTTTTTAAATTTTTTTTTAGATGAGTTGGGAAGCCGACAGCAAAGCCTGGATTGGACAAATAGCTTAACAAAAGTTAGAATAGTTTTTATAGAAATTATTTATTCAATGTCATTTTAAACATTCAGTGAACATTTAGTGAACATTTACTGGCAGGAGTCATTGATGCGCCTCATGCTCATGAACCTGGTGCCGCTGAATCCCATGTTACTGAAGTTCCTGTACTCTCCGGGCCTCATGTACATCATCCTGCCTCTGAAGTGGGGCTGCTCGTACATCAGCCAGTGGCCGTCCATCACGTTGCAGGACATGCAGTCGTTCATACGGTAACGATCCATGATGCTGTCGCAGTCGTCCATCAGCTCATGCATCTGACCGCCGAACTGCTCCCTCTCGTAGATCCTCATCCTGAACTGGCCCCTGTGCTGTTTTTGTGGAGAGAATAAAAACAAATTAATATCTTAATATCAAATTTAGTGGGGGTTGTCACCCGTAGTAGAATCATATTTTGACAGATTTAGTTTTATTCCTACCATGGGGATCATACGGCAAGACCTGATGCAGTCGCTCATTCCCATCATGCTCATGTAGTCGGCGTACTCGCCCCTCCTCATGAAGTACTGGTTTCCCATGTAGTTGGTGCGGTCGTAGACCATGAAGCAGCCACTCTCCACCCTGAAGGAGTGACACCTGCTCATGTAGGAGGACATGTCACAGCAGTCGCTCATGCACTCATAGGAACGACCCTGGAAGTTCCTGTCCTCGTAGAAGGTGATCTGGAAAAAAAAAGTGAATTGTAATAGTTAGAAATAAAAGCAGCAAGGTGGTGATCACATTTTGTAAACAGTGATTTCTGCTTTTTACAAAAAGATTTTTTTAGAAGTACCTTGCCCCTCATGTTCATGCCGGTGTTGCTCATGTTGGCTGTAGGTGTGCTGTTGCTCCTGAACTGTACCTCTACCTGGTTAACCCTTTCCTTTTATACCCGACCAAACGTAAAGAATGAGTGACCCCTCCCCCTCAGAGGACCCCCCTTACTCAGCAACTTACTATTGAAGCCAACAGAATGCAGTGGTTATGCAAATTTTCCCAGTGACTGGGTACCTCGTAGTGGCAACTGACGCTGCATAAGTGACGTTTCACGGCGTCCCAACAAAAGCATTCCACGTGTTTCTGCACCCAACATTAGAGTTGAAGTAGAAAAGAAAAAAACTGAAAAGAAATATTCAGCAAACATATTCAAAGACTAAAAACATACAGTAAGTAAAAAAGACTGACATCTAATTTATTACAAAAATGCTTGGATGCGTGATTTGGTATTGGAAAAATCAAACTAAAAATGTTCATTTTAGTTTCAAAATTGTGTTTGTATGATTCTGATATTATTGGAGATGTTAACTTCCCGTGATTCACTGTTTAGCATTTATGTTTCAGTTAAATTAAAAGTTATTTAATATTTTTATTTTCTCGTTTTAACTATTGTAACAGAAACATAACGAACCGTGACCCCAGACACATGTTGAACTGTAATACTGTGTATGTTACACCCCGACTAAAGTATATCAGAATCAGGTTTATTTGACAAGTACATACATATAAAGAAATGTACTCTCAGCTAGTGACAAGGACAACAAAACTGGATAAATGAACATAAGAAATAGACACTAGTATGTAAATAAGTAGTGGAAAAAAGCTGTTTATTTAAATATTATATAACCAGTGACAAACATATAGAGGTTATTGGGAATGGGAAGCACGGAGCATTCTGGAGCGGCACCACCGTGTTTGGAGGGCGATGTACGGAGCTACGGTGGCTGTCACTTTCTTTCACCGCTCTGTTCATCATCATAAATGTGTAAAGTACGTACAAAAGACAGATACCCATATAAAAAGAGGCTGACGGAGGCAAAAGGGGCAATATATTACATACTTGAAGTTAGTTAATGATATCGATCCTTACAAATAACGACGACCTTGACAGCTTGCCACCCATTACGGTCACTGGTAGGCTATGTGTTGGAGTTAGTGAACACCTGACAGCAGTTCAAAATATGTAAATCTTTGGAGGCTCATGTCCAATTTACAAATAGGTGGGAACAGGAACTTCAGCCAAATGCCAACTACACAATCATCCGGACAAAGACAAGCTAGCTAATGTTATGCTTACATAATACTAACAACACGTCGCTAATACTCCATAGGTCAGGTATAAAAGGAAAGGGTTAACCAGGTAGAGGTAACCCTACCTTCACAGTCTTCACTGTTCTCGGGCCACTTGTCTCTCACAGCTGCTGTGTGTCAACTCTGTTTAGTGCGATCAAACCACGTTAATGACTTCATTCATCACATTTCATGATACTGAAATAGAATCTCAGCTTGCACAGTGGATGTGGTGAAACTATTGAAGGGTTTTGAAATGAGTTTCTTATATGATGTTAAAGCTAGAGTTGGTAATCTTTTTAAAAAAATATATTTTGTTGAAATTCTCGTTACACCCCGACAGCAATCGATAAATCAATTTTTATTGACAAAAAAAGAGAGAAAAATCTGGTATCTGTGGCTCAAAGGACTGCAATAAACCTGTCCAATCATTTGGTGCTAACAATAAGCATGTTCGTTGTTTACGTTCATAATGATAATCATGATTGGGTGACTTTCTTGCTAGATTTAGGGACTTTTGGAGCCAGTGCTGTTAGCTACTCTCATTGGAAAAGTGTTGGCAACACTGGGCTCGGTTTTTCGGTTGGATAATTTTTTTAATCTAGTGTACTATTCTAGTTTCTTAAGATTACAAACCCTAGATTTAACAGCACAGTTTTATGGTAAACAGTAGTATATTTAATTTGTAACTGTGTTACATGTGTAATCTCCTCAGCAAGCAGAGGAGGACAACGAGCATAAAAAGAGACAGGAGCAGATTTTGATGGAGAAACTTCTAGAGCAGGAGGCCTTGATGGAGGAAAACCAGAAGGTAAGTCACCGTTCTCTCCCCCTCCCTCCCTCCCTATACCCCACACCCCCTACAGCGGATCACGACGACCAGAAGGTAAGCGGGCTCCACTTCCTCCCCTCTCCGCCTCACCCTCCCCTTCCTCCAGACTCCTGATCACAGGATTAGTTGAGCAGCGACTGCCTGCCGGGTGTAGTTATATCTGCTTCTACAGTCTGACACCCTGCTGAGCCACATCACATCGACTCAGGATCAGCTTCCTAAATGGTTCAATTAACTCACACATGCACAAACCTACAGCGTAAAACGATGTGTGGTGCAAAAAGCATGTTTGAGCTAAAAAGAAATTATGGGTGGGAGAATCCCTTGTAGACTACACTGGACTGGACTTATTAATAAATGTTAAACGATGTCTCTGTGTGTGTGTGTGTGTGTGTGTGTGTGTGTGTGTGTCTCCTCAGTCTCCTCATAAGACCAAGCGTCAGCAGCAAGAGCTGATCCAGGAGCTCAGGAGGAAACAGGTGAAAGACAGCCGCCACGTCTACGAAGGCAAAGATGGAGCGATAGAGGACATCATCACGGGTAACGTCACCTGGGCCTGGCTGCAATCTCTTACCACGCACCGACACATACAGTACAGGGCGCTCTGCATGAAGGTCCTCTCCGATGCTAAACATTCAGCCATTAACAAAAGGGAATCTAAACCAACTAACACGATGACTGTGGCTCTTTCAAAACTCAGCTGTCAGATGTTTGAGAACTAAAAGGCATAATAACCTAATGAGTACAAACATGCACTGACAGTCCAGCTAATCCAAATGTGTCCGATGATCATTGCTTATCTATTCTGCATTGTCTTCGCTTTGTAACACCGTCTGTACGTAGACGGGGCCGGGTTGTGACTAGCTCCTAGAATATTAATTCACCAGAGGGGAATAAATACATCTTCTGTTTACTGAAGGGTGATTAAAGTTAACACGGGCAGTGGTGGAAAGTACATTTAGTCAAGTGCTCAGTACATACAGTTGCACTTTATATATTTTAATAAAATATTTCCATTTTATGCTACTTTATACACCTTTTTAATCTACATTTCATATGTAAATATTGTACGTTTGCTCCACTACATAGGTATATTTGACCTCTATAGTTACTATAGCTCATAAACACATAACAAACAATCTTGAAAGGGATTCCTTGAACTTGTTTTTGTTAAATACAACTCGTCAGGGCTCTCTGGTGGACAAAACAACATGATAGGGATACTATTGACTTTTCTATACTGAAATTTCTTGTTACATATCGGCTGAAATTCACACAGATGCCAATATACTGTATATCTGTAATAGGGCTGAGCGATAACTCAATATGATAACTTAACATTTTTCAATGGAAACGTATCGTGATGAAATCATTTTATACTATTTGGGTTGTTAAAATCGTCTCCAGCTCCACCAGCTACAACACTGAAATGCTACTTACATGTTAATGCATTAGTATTAACAATACAATAATATAACATATTCAATTCAATTTATTTTTAAATAGCGTCAAATCATAACAGAAGTTATCCCGAGATGCTTATATAATATAATATAATTAATATTATAAAACTTTAATGCATAATTAGTGCTAAGATTCTGACTGCTTTTACTTGTAATGGAGTATTTGTACACCGAGGTTTTGCTACCATTACTTCAGTATATTTCCCACCACTAGCCAAAGGAGTAATGTAAATGTGCTTCTAGTGTTAAAAACAGTTTTAATACAGATCTCTGTAACAATATAATATATTTCTAACAAACCAAGCCAGAAAGAGTTAACAGTAAAATAGTAGTTTTTGCCCTTCAGTCGAGCGTTAACTGCTAGAATTCCAGATGTTTTTGTCCCCGGCCCCTCCTGATGCTGTTGTTGAATATATTTGCTTAGCGCTAACAAGTGCTAAACCTCTGTAGGAGTCTGCTTCTCTTATACTCTGTTTGTCTTGTCTTGTCCTGGCTGTTGTCCTTGTTGTTCTCAATGCAGTGCTGAAGACCGTGCCCTTTACCGCCCGCACGGCCAAGCGTGGCTCTCGGTTCTTCTGCGAGCCCGCCCTCAATGAGGAGTACCATTACTAAGCTTATAGAAATCTCTCTCTGCTCTAAGGTCGCTGGAACAAAACGTTCTCTTCTTTATGTCTCTCTCTCTCTCTCTCTCTCTCTCCTCCATCCTTGCATGCCTCTTCACACTTTTTCACTCCCTTTTTTAACCTTCACACTCTCACACGTTTCGGACCCGTGCTTGTGCACTGTGCCCGATATCATGGTGTTTGCACACACACACTCCCGAGTGCGTGTATTTGTGTTCACTTTTTTCTCCCTCCTGAGCATGACCCGGTGTCGGTGTAACGGTTTTCTCTGCCCACATGCATGAAGTGTGACACCCCTCATTTAATCATCATTATTTTTTATCAACAATGGCAAACCATAATGTCACAGAGGAAACTGTCTCCAAGGTCAAACTCTTATCTGCACTGACAGGAGATTCAAATTGGTCTCATCAAGTACAGGAGCAGAAAAGTTAAGCTGCATGCTGCCATCTAGTGGTGAAATATGAAAACAAATACTAAGTTTAGGGAAATCACTGATTAGATTCTGATTAAATGAATTATTATAATACATATAAGTCATCATCTACACGGCAGGTATGACTGATGTCACGATTGTGTCGGTGCCTGTGGCATTATAACTTGCTTTTCTGTGTGTTTCAATCAATGTTTTAATGAAAAAAATGAATGTTTGTGTGTTTGTTATCACATATCATTATTTGCTGCTGATGCACAGCTTCCTGCATGCTGAATGCTTCATCCCTAACGCTTTGCCACAATGCATCCCTGCTCACCCAGTTAGCCCCATATTGCTGTATCTGCTCTGACAGATCACCTCTCTGTTATAAATGACTCTCTGTGCATGACGTTGAATAATCACTTTACATTGCAGCATTCTGTGTGTGCGTGTGTGCTACTAACATGCAGCCGGGTTGTTTCACTGAGTGTTCATCTGATTTGTGGTAATTGATTCATTAAGGTGTTTTCCCTGGCTGCACGCATGCTTTTGGTTGGTTTTTTGGTGAAGATGCTGTTGAGCGTAACATTCCTGCTGTGTTCCTGGAACTATGTTTATTTCAGTTCATTCTGTACTGGAAGTTTGAGACGGGCTCTTTTTTTCTATCCTGCTGGTAGCCACTCTGCAAAGCAGTCTGAGTTTATAACACAGAAAAGAAAAGAGAAACTAGAGAAGCTTTCTCCATCCTCCTCCTCCTCCTCCTCCGCCTCCTCCTCCTCCTCCCTGCCAGTTGAACCAGTTAACATCCTCCAGCTCTATCTGCTCTCTCTCTCTCTTCACCCTCCTCTGGCCTTCCACCCCCCCATGCAGCCTGCTACCACTTTGCTTTGCTCTCGCAGCGCTCTCTTAGCAAAGCCAGTGTGAATATGTCGGGCTGACATGCTCCGGTCAGCCTCCTCCTCCTCCATTTTTAACCTTCATTTTGTCTTCTCTTCATCTAGCCCTAAAGAAGAATAATATTACTAAATTTCCCAATGTCTACTCGAGGGTAAGGAACTCCTCCAGTAGCACACCTGTAGTGGTGGATGTGTCCCAAACCTGGCAAGCATCTCTTTATTACCTCCCTTCCTCTTTTACTGTCTTCTCATATAGGGACCACCTACCTCTCTCTCTCTCCTCTTTATATTTCCTTCTTTAACAGTAAATATGTAATGATAAAAAAGACTAGCTACTCTTTTCAGTAGTTTATTTTCTATGGGGAAGGTGCATCTTGGTTTCACAAGATGCATGGAAGGTTTTTCTACTTACATGTCAAAACCCTGTAGCCTGTCTCAGTCGTAATAGGCAGAGACAGCTGACCTGCAACTGTGTAGAACTCATGCTGCTTTGAAAGACAGGCTGCCAGCACTCTGAGCATGTGGGCTCATCAAAACGCCTCGACCAGATGACTGACAGCTCTTTTATTCACCCTCACCCCCCTCCCACCATCCCTTCCAATTCCTTCTCCCCTATCAGATTTGAGGAATCAGCCTTACAGGCGAGCAGACGCTGTGCGGCGGAGTGTCAGGAGACGTTTTGATGATCAGAACCTGCGGCCGATGAACAACGGCGAAGTGGTCGTGTGACGAGGGAGCAGCGCATGTGCTGGAGGATTTTGAAGATGGTGAGGATGTGTAAAGAGAGGGAGAGACGGAAGGGTTGGACGCCGAGTGAAGGAAGTGAGTGTAGCAGCCATAGAGATGACTATGTGTATATATTACATAAGAATTATTCCATGTCTGTGGTATAGTAGCAAAGCTTTTCACGATGAAGGACTGGGGACATGTACGGGACGGAATTTTTAAAGTGTCGGAAAGGTTGATTCAGAAAAACCTTAGACAAGCCAAGTGCCTGAACTTTATTTTTGTGGGCTTCTGTTCGTCTGATGATGACTGTTTTTTTTTTAATATTCCCCACTTCAAGCAATACAACTTGACCTGGCTTTAATTGTAAGACGTGTAAAACTGGACTTGCGGTGGCCTTAATAGCCACGTGAAGAGATGCTTCCTTGGAGACATAACGTAGAATGTATGGGACGCGTTTCCCTTTTAGCTGTTACAAGTATTACATCTTTTAGTGTTTTACTACTCGGTAGTATCTCAGTACATTCCAGTGCTCTTTTCCATTCCTCCTTACTGTAGACCGTTACAGCTTGGGTCCTTGTTTTTACTTCCTGTCAGCTGATGTCATAGGACATACACTACAACAAGGAAGTAAACTGGGACGCATTTGGACTGTTTACAACTGTGAAATCAGAGATATAAAACAGTAGATGCGACATTACGTCATAACTAAATGGGATCTGCCGTCTCACCTGGATATTGTTTACGATTGACACCTCTGGGCAGCGACTGCTTATCAGCTGTTCAACACCTAATTGCTTCACCCAAAAGGACCAAAGAGACCAGGGAAGCTGGCGTCACTTTCCACACGTCAGTATAGAGTAGATGAGATTTATTTTTTTACTTATGGGTCAACTACCAATTACAAAAAAGTTAGTGAACTAGGCAACTTTACAGTCAGTTACCAAGCAACACACCAGCTGAGTTCTAAGTCAAAGGTATCAACAGCATTGATCTGTTATCTAAACAGACACTGTTTTAATGTTAGGTAACTTTATAACAAAGTTATTAATATGACCCTAACATTTGACCGCTAAGCAGCTGATTCCATGCCAATCACGTGTAAAGTAAACAAAACTTTAGCGACATGGAGAAGCGCTCGTCCTAAATCCCATTTCAGAATATTTAAAGTAAAATCCAGCAAGCCACATTTAACCCCAAATGAGCCGTCTTGAATCCTGCATCATATATTAACATCACTTGTTAACTGAATACTAAATCTATTCAGGATTTCTTCATAAAAGATATTGCTTAATGTAGTATATTAGCAATTCACAATACCAAATACAGTTCTTACTAGGACTATCAATCAATTAAAATATTTAATATCTAGCTTTAAAACCGAGCCCGCTACAACCTCCGAAAGGTCGATTGCGTTAAAGAAATTAGTGGCGTTAAAACAAATTTGCATCAGCGCGTTAGTGTCGCGTTAACTTTGACAGCTCTTGTTCTTACACGTTAAGTTCAGGCAAAATTTTAAAAATAAAATCAATATGCAATATAAATGCACAATTATGAGATTATCATCATGATTGAAAGCATGATGTGTTCTCTTGGAGCTATAATAATCAAAATCTTAGTTGTTCTGGTTCAACACAGTTGTCTTACACTCATTACTTTGAATGAAAAACAGTATTGGTGTATTGGTAGACAACATAAGCCCCTCCCTTCACCATACGTTCCAGTTACAGCAAGTTTAAAGCCGTACCCAGGTCAGATGGCCAACATGTGGGTCCATCCTGGAAAGGCGAGTCATTAGAACGCGTCACATCTACTGTTTTATATCTCTGTGTGAAATGGTCGATACAAACGTGCTCAAACATCTCGAGGTTTTCCTAAAAGGGCTGATGAGCAGGCATGAAGAAAGTGTGCAGAAAAGTAATTATATTTGTACTAAAGTGAGTAAAAGGATGATGAAGAATGAACGAAAGACATTGAAAGCATTTCAAAACAAGACCGGGCTAATGTGAACTGTATATATATCAGGCCTTTTCAGAATTTGTTACTTCAGTTAATGCATCAAGCCTGACTTTGTAGCTCTTAATCCATAGAAGTAATCCGCCTGCTCACATGAAACTACCGTCCATTTAAAATGTTGCATTTCTGTAGCAGCACAGTCTGGTTTCTGGGAACAAAATTAAGAGTAAAGCGACATAAAACACGTGAACTCGACTGGATGGTCTCGTTGTCAAAACTGGATAGAACTTTGCATTTCATCCGTCAACTTTCTTTTTTACAGATTTATTATATTCCAGGCGACTGTCTACTCACTTTATTGTAATTTTAATGTATAGTATTTAACCACTGAAAGGATTCCTTTAAGCTCATGTTTTCATCTAATGTGTGTCCATGCTCATTTGGCAAAAACAAAGTACACAACACAAAAAAAAAGTTTCCTAAATGTACAGATATTTTGTTACAAACCATGTTTTTTTTTTTAAACGTACTTCACATTACCAGATGGTTAATATTGTACATATTGTTTAAACAAAAGTTTTCATTGCCTTGTGCTATACAACTTGAATGTTATTTTAACTTATAGTTTTTTGTATATTTAATTAAGCCAAATGCAGCCAGGATCTACAGTAGTGTGTTAAATCATAAAGTGTCACGGTTGTGAGGGTGTGTCACAGGCGCAGCAAAACCAGCTACAGATACAAACTGACTGGTACATTTGAACAGATTTAAACAAATCTAATAAAAGTAGTTTCTATTGGTTGAGCTGTGATTGGCTGGTTTTGTGGCGTAGTGACGCACCCTCCTGTAATCATTTCCACTGAAGCACGTGCTGCCGTTCATCTCCTTTTTTTCTCTCAACTTCACTGTCTGTAATAGTAATATTTCTCTAACTGGATAATACTGGCATGTTTTTTTTTTTTTACTTTCAACAGAAAATGTATTTTAGGCAGTTTGTGCTTATTACAAAATAACAAGCTTTTTTAAAAAAATTAGGTGATATGAGATTTTCAACGAATATGATCAAATAAACTATTTACATTGAATATAAAACTGTTTACCTTGTTGAATTATTTTCTTCCCTTTCTGAAACAGGCGTAATGGTTGGGAATTGACAGAGAGGTACGAACACATGACTGCATTACTTGGGCAATAAATCCACTGCAGCGAGTCACTTTCAGTTTTTCGCTACAGGATTGTTGTATTGTCCTGCATTAGTTCAGGTCGCGTCTAGAAGGTAACCCGCAAAATAGTTAAGGTTATGCATTGACCGCAATTTGTGGATTACCTTCTAGACACAACCATTAGTTTAAGACGGGTGTATTTAAATTGAGCCTAGAAGGTAATCTGCAACTCTGGCGAGACTTGCTGCCCGAGGACCTTTCCTAACCGTAACCGCTCGAGGCCGATGCCCAACCTCAACCGTTTGAGGCTGATGTCCAACCTTGACCATACGAAGCCTATACGCAACCTCGACCGCTCGAGACCGTTGCCCTACCTTGTCCATTCGAGGCCGATCCTTAACGTTAACCATCCGAGGTCGATGCCTAACTTTAACCATCTCGTGAGTTTCCCAAATGGTGGGTTACCGGTCTCATAAATGTCTCAAATGTAAGAAATAACAAGTGTATATAAGAGAACATTTGCCTTTGACAGTATTGATCTCTGAAAGTATCCAATTCCAGACATCATCCATTGAAAGTCTTTTATTACATTTCACTACAGTATATCAATTTTAACAGATGCTCCAATTAAAACCTTTTTGGATCATTCCTCATGAACACAGCTGCAGTTAAGTTAGACCAAATCAAAAATATTGTTTCATTATCTCTGAGCGTGTCCAGAGATGTTGCATTGAAGCTCATTTCTTCTGCTTTTCCCGGTGAAAGACGGCCAGTGTGACATTAAAGATTTACTTTTAACAGAATATAAAAATCATTGGCAATGGAAAACATGTACAACTACAGTCAACTAAAAAATACTAACAAAAGCAACAAAAAAAGACAACCTGACATTTAAGGTTGATCAGCTGATCAGTTTCCTGATATCAAATTAGTCACCGAATAAGTGTGTAAGCTCAGTGTCGCACATTCCCATAAATACCGGAGAACGGTGTTGTGTCACACGGTCCGTCCAGGGTGGTGATGCCCAGTACAGTCAGATGAGCTCGGAGGGGAATGCATGTTTGGAGAAGTGTACAGAGACCGATAAGTGTGATCATCAAGGTGCATCCAGCTGTTCCAGTAAAGTTCTTCTCCTTTTCTCCAGCTCTCCTTCACTCAGCTCGCTGCCTGACGTATCCCAGCCGCCCTGAATACAACACACAAAACACACAAAACACACAAAACACTCAGTATATGGTATTATACAAACATCTTGACTGGTGTTTTTTTATGTGTTTTGGCGTTTCGTCCACACCCAAACGGCGTTTTAGGACGCTGAAAACGGCGCTTTTGTAAAAGTCCAACCAGGGTGAAGATTTCCGTCTTCAATGTTCACAAGTAGACCGGGAAGACTGAGTTTTTGGCTTGTAACGCCAGAGTGTGCGCCGTTATCTCCTTTGTAAGGTGTGATTAATGAGGCGTCATGTTGTGCAACGCCGGCATAAATGCATCCATGAACGGCAGACGTGGCCAAACACCCTCGCTAACAAGACTTTTTTTTACATATTTACACAAATGTACAGTTACCCTTCCACTATATTGAGGAACCGAGGCGTCCGAATGCACTACGAAGGTCGCTGCTACTTATTCAATGCAACACTCCGACGACACAGACCTGAGTTTTCACAGGGCGACCTCTAAAAGACAGTGGTTATCTCCCCTAAACTTGTTCTAAAATAGACTTTACATATTAACTTTTATTAGTTAAATCTCCTTCAACACCAGGTAACCATAACAACAGCCATTAAAACACTTTGCTAGAGTCCAAAAAATCTATATTTATAGAGTAATAAAGAAACCAACCTCCTCTTTTGCCGCTTTTCTTTTCGGAGACTTCTGTTTAGAGTCGGAGCGAGGCTTCCCCCGAGACTTGTCGTTCTCTTTATCTCTGTCTAAGTCCTTCTCGCGCTTTCCATCGCGGTCTCTTCCTTTCTTCTCGTTGTCGGTCTCTGGCGACGCCTGGAAGGTCATAATCGCCATCAGTGCACATTCAGATTATATTTACACAACACGTGGACTCTTCCTGTATACTTACAGACTTGTGACGTCTCTTCTTGCCCTTCTTCTTGTGCTTCTTGGATTTTTTATAGCTTCTCTCTGGTTTCGGGCAGAAAATGTCAGTAAATGTCAAAAGTGCTGCACTTCTTCCATACGATGACAAATAGATAATCTGAGCCAGTCGGGCTATTCTACTATGTTGTTCATGGAGCCGGACATTTCCCTGAGCTAATATTCTCATAATGTATGTACACTTGACACAAAGAGCTAGTTTTGGCTGTCTGGAGATCTGCTACCTCGCTACAAACCTGCAACAACAATAACAGCAGCATGCAAAGGAGGGCTTTCATCATCAATAGTGCATGTTGTGATTGGATGTTACTGACAGCACCGGAGCGCTCTGCTGGTTTGAAGGATTTATGGAGGCAAAATATCCGTTATTTTATTTAAACTTTGAAAGCAACTCACCAGATTCTCCACTAGACGAGCGTTCGGACGGAGATTTGGACTGCGACCTCTTTTTCTTCTTGTGGTATTCCTCGTCCTCAGACTCTGAGCCCTGTCGACACATTAAAGTGGAGTAATTCAGAGATTAACGAGGCATGATATGGAGTATTGAGATAAAGGCAGAGGTATTCTTGTAGATTATTAACTGCTAAATTGTTGTCTTGTCTAAGCACAGCGGCGAGGAGGACTACTAACCGATCGAGAGCGGGACCGTTTCCTGTGGTGCTTCTTGGACTTCTTCGAGTGCTTCTTTGTCTTCGAGTGGTGATGTTGGCATTCATGCTGTTAAAATAAAAACACGACATGTTCATCATCACCTTCGTCATCTAGATTGATAGATTCAGCCCGTTCCCGCTGTCCAGACAGACGTACCTCTAAGACGTGCATGAAGTCTTTGAATATCCTCTTCCTCTCCGACTCCAGAGTCACGTCCTCAAAGGCCGATTCCTTTAAGAATCTGTCTCTGATCTGAAATCATCACAAGTACGATGACATACTAAGTACAATCAAAACAGAAAAGACAAGCTACTGTGTGAATTCATTTTACAAATCATTTAGAATTTATTTGAACTGAATAGCAGGGTGAGTGATGTAAATATGAAATAGACGGTGCTTTGAGACCAACAGAACATATTCAGCATAGAAGACGTACCGACTCCCATGCAGTCTCCGGCTCCAGTGGCGGTGTGGCCAGTTTCAGCATGTTTTTAAAGGCTGCTTCTTTCCTCTTCATCTTCCTGGCCTCCTCCTTCTCTCGCTCCCTCTCTCTGGCTTCAGCCTTCTCCAGTAACTGCACAGAAAGAGGTTACAGAATGGGTTAATTTAATAAATATAAACAAAGAGAATAAGAAAACAACAGAGAAAAGACCTTAACATAAGCTAAAGGAGAGTTTAAATGTTCTCCTGTCATGTACTTGTGTTCTTCTTAAGGGACTGTGTAAGATGTGAGAAAAAGCTAGTGAGGAAACATGTACTGTATGTAGGAGAGGAGTCTTACACTGTTGAATGCCAGCTTGATGTTTCCTGCGTCCAGTGTGGTGGCTCTCTTGTCTGAGCTGATGACTGATCCAAAGTCATCAAAGGTAGTGTTGACTTCCACCAGGAAGCCTTTGTCCTGGCAGCACAAAGGAAGAACAGGATTAACAACTTGTATGACATAAATGACACACGGATATGAGCAGATGTGAAGTGATCAGGTTGCTCGCATGACACTATGCCAGATATAAATAAGATTTTAACCAGAGGTACATGATGATCTTACTTTAAGAATATCTTTGATGATCCTCTTCTCATCGTGGTAGCGGGCCTTCAAGTCTTCCACGTAGAATTTGAACAGATCTAGAGGAGTGGAGCCTGCAGGATAGACGAGGTGAGTCAAAAGATGTAGACGATAAAATATATATTAACCAACAGGGTCCAACTAGGGCTGTGCGATATAGAGAAAATCAAATATCACAATATTTTTGACCAAATGCCGCGATCTTGAGACGATATTTTATGGTTTACCGTTGGTGCTTTTACCAAAGAGGATATCTAGTCTCATATCACTATAATGAGAAAATTGATATATTGCCCAGCCCTGGGTCTAACAGCAGACCACAACCAGGTTGCTAAAACGTCTGTCATCTGTGTGCTGAATGTTTTGTCACGTGTTAAAATTATATAAAAACGTATCTAAAATGAATGGGGTAAAAGGAAACATATGCATCAGAGCACTGTTGTGGTTCATACAGTATTTACATGCTGAGCTGTGTTTGTGTCTGTGTTTATGTGTTCATGTCATGTGCTGTTGTCTGCGTATCTCATCCACGTGCTTCAGAGCGTTCAGCCCGTGCGGACGTGTGAAGCCACGTGTGCGGGCGGCCTGCTGTCTTACCCGGCTGGCCCAGCATGTTGGCGAAGCGGATGTCTGAGCTCAGGGTCGGGTACATCTCCATCCAGGCAGACATGGAGTGAAGCTGGCCGTGGTCGTGGAGCTCGTCCAGGAATTTCTGAGAGAAAAACAACAAAATATGAATTCAGGAGAGCAACTGATATCCAATGGTTAGACAAATAGATTGTGTCTCTTCTGTGACTTGGATTTAGATTATTATTGGACCTTGAAAGCAACAATTTGCTTTTGCAATGTGAGAAATGTGACATGATGAGTAAATTTAGGACGTCAAGCCGTCATTTCTTTCCGGACGTGGTGACTTCCGGTTTGTAACTGTTTTGAGATGCACATGTTTTCGTTCCCTCTCACCTGGAAGGCCTCTCTGTTCTTGCGTTGTCGCCTCCTCTCCCTGAGGAGAGTCTTCTGTTTCTCCTCCTCTTCCTCCTTCTCCAGCGCCCGGATGTGCTCCTCAAAACAAATGAGGGCGTCCTCTTTATCCATATCTGTCGGCAGGTAACAACACTTATCAACAGGGAGAACTGAGGATAGCTTACACATAGAACCAAGTAGAATTGCAATGATTAATCTATCAGTTGTCATCTATTGAACTATTTTGATAATCGATTAATAAATTTGAGTAATTTTTTAGGAAATTTAAAATTCTCTGATTCCAGCTTCTTAAAAGTGAATATTATGTGGTTTCTTTACTCCTCTGTGACAATAACCTGAATATCTTTAATCGAGAAAATACTCAACAGATTAATCAACAATGAAAATAATGATTCATAATTAATTGCAGCCCTAGAACCAAGTGAACTTATGGTTATTGCAAATAAAGTGAGGTAGAAACTTCTCACTACGATCTGTTTCAAACTAATTAGGTGAATAAAGACTTCTCTCGTACTCTGCAGCTCCTCATCCTCTGCAAAGGTGGGGTTGTCTAGCAGGTACTGCTGGGCCTCAGACCAGGTGGTGCGGTATGTGACGTTGGCCATGTTGTCCAAAATGTTCTTCAGAGCTTCCCAGTTCCTCTTTCTTAGCTGCTTGGCTTGCTCCTGGAAACAGTTTGTAGAGGAGGAAAGCAGGATGTTCACAACATCATTTATGATACTGACAGATGAAGACTGCAAGTCTCTTCACGGATTAAAGGCCCTGACACACCAAGCCTTCAGTGAACGTCTGTCGGCTCTAGTCTGCCCGTGTCGGACGCTTTTTGGCCGATTCAGCATGTTGAATCAACGTCGGAGCTTGTCTGTGAGAGAAATCACTCTGATTGGCCGTTCAGTTTGAACGAATCAGTGCACGAGTAGAGAAACGGAAGTGAGGAAAGCAAGCAAACCAGTTAAGTCGAGAGGAAAAACACAGAAGGCTCTTCTCATTTTTCATCTTCATCTCATCTGATCATTCCAATACACGGATATTTTCACAACGACATGGTCATCTGGGATGAAGCTGCGTGGTGAGTGAGAGTGGTGCGAAAATGGTCAGCAAACGCTGCTTTGTTTCATGTACGTATCATAACAACGGCTTGTATATCGGTCTTCCGGTTTCCCTTTTTGAATGACGAATACAGACTATCGCTACCTGCTAGTGTGGAGAGTTATTTCATCTCACGTAGGCGCAGAACGTATGTGCTAACTGTCCGTCGGCTGTAGTCTTTGCGGTGTGTCTTGAGTGCAACATTTTGGCCAACACACAGTTCTATGATGTGGATTTGGTGTGTCTGGGCCTTGAGCTGAGTTGAGTTTTGTCTCAACTGTAGAATGAAGCCTTACCTTCTCTTTCTTAGCGAGGTAGAACAATACGTCTTCATAGATCTCCAGCCGGTCTCTCTCTGGCACACAGCTCCACACCTCCTGCTCATTGAACATCTGTTCTGCTTTCCTGGATTAAAAGGACACACAGACACATTTAGGAGATTTTCATACAGTAACCCACATGAGGGCAGCATTTCACAGGCAAAATTTACCTCTGACACATTGGTTTCTAACGTTTAGTGCAAGCCGTCGGATGCACAGTTGTGTAGAATTTATATAAAACTCCTTACATGTTAATAAAAAATGGAAAAGTACAGTTGAACTTCTTAAGAAGTGCAGCTCGTGATGTGTACTAAAAATATCTAGTTTCCTTGAAACTTGACGGTCAGAGGAGTCGCAGTGGTTGACTGCACTGGAATAAGGTATTAAATCTAAGGAGACACACACACACACAGACACACACACAGACAGCCAGTATCCAGTCCAGCTGCCTGTTGTGTGTCCTCCCAGATTACAGCCCGTCACCACAACAACCCCCCTGCTAGAAGAACTCTGGAACTGGCTCGTTGTCAAGGTCACCAGTCGATCGGTCCGTCCCATCCGTCTGTCACGATGACTTTCACACAAACGCCAAAGCAAAGAGGGCTGGTGAACTGGATCTCACGCAAGACCAAGAACCAGACCTGAAGCATTTAATATGTCGCTGGTATAATTTCTAATGCACAACTCCTTACTACATATCTATAAGTGAAAAAAACTGATTTAGTACACCTTTAGCAGAAAAGATGGTATTTCTAGTTGTAGTTTCATCTCTGTTGCATTTATGTGTGAAATACGGCCGCAACTAAAAATGATTGTTGATTAATGTGTAGATTATTTTGTCGATTAATAGATTAGGTGTTTGGTCTATAAAATGTCCGAAAATGGTTGAAATGTCGATCAGTGTTTCTCAAAGCCCAAGGTGACGTCCTCAAATGTCTTGTTTTGTCCTAAACTCAAAGATATTCAGTTAATTGTCATAGAGGAGTAAAAAGAAACTAGAAAATATTCGCTTTTTTCTTTTAAAAAATTACTCAAACTGATTAATAGATTATCAAAATAGTTGCCGATCCATTTAATAGTTGACCACTAATCGATTAATCGTTGCAGCACTCGTGTGAAATGAATTTAAAACGGTGAGAGAGGATAAATCAGAGCACTTAGGTTGTGAATTACATCCAAATCAAAGACGTCAGAACCAATTAATCACAATGTTCCCAATGTCCACCCACTCACTAAATTGTGCATTATGTTATGTTAACCACAGTGTGACGAGAGCCAACAGGTCACAGCGGTTTAAGAGGAAGCTAACTGTGCTGTAACTGCACGATGCCGTGCACAAGCCATAGGCGACCTTTCACTGATCCCATCTGCATAACCGTATTGACAATACAGGGAGCCACAAGTCAATACAGGAAAAGAAAAACTTGGTGAGATCACTGCAGCTCTTACTTGTATCTGGTGGTGGAGGTCATCTTGTCGTGGTTCTCTAAGAACCTCTGAAAGGTCTCTTTGGACTCCTTGTATTTAATTCTGGCCTCCTCCTTTTCCTCCTTCTCTGTTTGGACTTTGTAGGCGTTGAACGCCTGTTTCTTCTCACTCAGCTTGGGAAGTGCGCTTTGTTGACAAGGAGAAGTGAGAATTAGCGGTCAGATGGGCATTGTTACCACCTACCATTGTTGTAAATAGGATGAACTGATCTCAGGAGAGTAGTTTACCTGTAGCGAGGATCATTGATTATCATTTTCATAGCTTGTTCCCAAGAGGAGTTTGAGGACACACCCTGAAATACAGAGAATACAACTCTTAAGTCAAGTTAAATTGACATGTGAAAAACAATTTCATGCAACAGATCAGGGAAAAAATTATTTGTTTCATTACCCTTTGTTTGGTAGAGGAACAATGAGTTGTGCTGCTTTGTCTCTAAAAGTCAAAACATTTACTTTATTACTAATCGATGGCTGGTTAAGAGGTGTGGAGAGACAACAATTCAAAGCTGTGCCACTGAGGACTTATGTAAGCGCCCCTTCTGCCACTTGCCTCTCTCAGGGAGTGACTCCTTCATCCATTATAGACCGATTCCACCGCGTGTCTGTCTTGTAAATTGTCACAGTTATTCTAACTCACTGAGGCGTGCCACTCTCTCTCTCTCACTGTCTTAATCCCAGCCAGCCCCGTGCCTTTGATCCAATAAAGCTAATCAGAAAGACAGAGCTATTAAGATCTTGCAGGAAATGGCGAGCAATCTCAGAGGAGAGCTTTGTGCACAAAATTAAAAAGAGCCTAAATATAGCAGCGTTCAAGGTGGGTGGCGCTAGGCCGCTTTTGCGACACAACACATCCACGGCAACAGGAGGTGAAGCTTAACAATTGAGCTAAAACCTCCCAGGGGCTCACGAGGAGGGACGGGGATTAGATCCAGATCACAATGCAAAGGATGTGCTGGTAAACACGACAGGCTTTATGAGGGACTGACGTGATGAAATGAACCTTAAAAACAGACCTATGTATAATGGTGTACAACTCAATCATCAAAACACTTGTTGGAGTTATAGCATTTATATGCAGTATATAATATAATCGGGGTTGGAATCACCAGAGGCCACACGATACGATACTATCTCGATACTTCAGTCACGATACGATCTTATTGTGATTTTAAACATTTTGCGATATAACAATAACAAGACTGTATCATGATTAAATTATCAGCTAAAATGTAGGGCTGCAACTCGATTATTTTCTCAATTAATCAATTAGTTGTTTGATCTATAAAATGTCATAAAATGTCATTCAGTGCTTCCCAAAAGCCCAAGATGACGTCCTCAAATGTCTTGTTTTGTCCACAACTCAAAGATATTCAGTTTACTGTCATAGAGGAGTAAAGAAACCAGAAAATATTCACATTTAAGAAGCTGGAATCAGAGGATTTTTACTCAAACTTACTCGATTAATTGAAAATAGTTTACGATTAATTTAATAGTTGAGAACTAATCGATTAATCGTTGCAGCTCCACTAAAATGTATTGAACAACCAGAACTTTCAACCAGAAGGGACTAAACATTTGCTCCATTTTAAAACAACAAGCTCATATTCGATGGACAACTAGCTAACCTTGATTATATTTATAGTCGTCCCTATAGTCGTTGTAGCGGCGATGGCACATGTAAAAGGAGGTAAAGTATTCATGGTGCTGCTCACAGCTACAGTAAAAGCACATTAACGGATACTAATGTACGTGCTGACTGTTTTTTTTGTATTTGACCTGCTAAATGTCACGAACATGCACTACAGGGTGACAGAGAGCCTCCTACAGTGTGTGGCCTCTAGTTCATCTACATGTTAACACCATGTGACAGCCCGACTCACCTTCTCCTTCAGCAGCTCTTTGAAAGCCTGCTTGGCCTCCTCCTTCGTGTTCCACTTGTACGTTTTCTTCTGAAGTTCTGGCCGTTCTTCTTTTGGGACTTCGACACTGAGGGAGGACGTTAATGCGTTCACTTAGCTGTGTTTGCATGAAGCATTTAAGAGCATTTATCACGGCGGTGGATGTGATACATTAAATAAATTTATGAGACACAAGAATACACCTCCTCATCCGTGAATACATTAAGCTGAAAGGGTGCTGTGTACATTAGCGTCATTATGACTCTATTGTGGTTCTGGCTTAATGTATACGGTGAATGTCTGAGTACTGGAGACAGTACCTGGCTCCGAATCAGACATGGCTGTTTACCTGGCTGTGGCCTCTGTGGCTGCAAGGCTCTCTGAGGAAGGCACAGGTGCATCTGCAGTCTTGACCTCAGCTGTGTGATGCACCGCCACCTGAGACAGGAGCTCCTCTGAGACCGCTGTTGCAGTTTCTGCCTCCATTACGGTTGCCATAGTGGCTGTATTATCTGCTTGCACTGCAGGAGCTGCTGCGGTGCTGGGAGCCATCACGTCCACCGTCCTGAAATCAGATCGTGACGGGTCAAAACACACCACATGATGGGAAGAATAGCAGGACAGTGTAGCTGACCGGAATATAAAGGGTCACTACACACGAAAATCATTCATAATAATATAAAAAGGGTTTTGATCATGGAGGGAAATAATTTTCAATAAACGCTGTATTTGTTGTTTATAATACATGCAGCAGTGAAGAGTAACCGCAGGTAAACAGGAAGCTCTTACCCGTTCTCCTCTGCTTTGATCATAGCTGGAATAAACAAAAGGAGATAGCTTTTAGGTGTTTTCATTTCAAAGCATGCTGCAGATAAGAGAACAACACAGATATATATACTGCAGGAGCCACAATGTGTTTTCTTTTCCTGTACATCAATGATGCCCAAACCCCCTCGAATGCATGGCGGCGTTATACGTCAAACAAGCCAGCGGCCGACCATTCATCATGCTGTTAAAGGCTCATCTATAGAGCGCAGCACGGCTCACCCTCTTTCTCACACAACAGGTGTGACATCATCAGACAGCAGCTCTTTACCTTCCAGATCCTCCAGCTCTTTGGGTTTGGTCCATCTGGACTCCTTCGTCTGAGAGTTGTAATAATAAGGCTTCCCCGTGTCCGACTTGTACTCCTTCCACGGGCATTTAGACAGCATTTGCTAGAAGGTGGCAGAACAAAAGAAAAAGTATTTCAGTTGTAATACACTGAACAAAGATAACTAGTGTGATGTTAGGATACATATGAAAATACTTATTTAACTACTGGCCTTTTATGGACTGCAATGAAAACAGTCAACCCTGGCTGAATCTGGTACATTTACAATTTAACTGATTTTGATTAATGTGCACAGCCACTGATAAAACCTAAAAGTAAACAGGGTATTAAGATGTGGTGTAAAATGTATGTGCATATGTAAGTCAGTAAACAAAAGATTACCTGGTGGAACTTTACAAGTAAATGTTAAAATTCAGCATTTCTATGATTGAGGGATTATAGTGATTTTTTTTTCAGGGATCTGTACCAAACAAAGATGTTTTCTTAAGTCTGTAAAATATGATGTCTTGGCCAGGACATCTCTGCAGCACAACAATATTTAATTTAAAATAGTATTTCGACACATTTCACTTAACAAATATTGTGCCTCCTGCAAAAAAAATGGCAAAAATTGCAGTAGATTGCAATTTTGAGAAGATTTCTATTGATTGTGCAAAAACAACAACATACACAGAGGGAGAGTGACTTCATCTTCTGCTCAGGACGCCATTACTCCAGTATATCTTTACATAGCAAATAGTTGTTTGCTTCATGCTCTGAATTTTGAATTTAGCAGCTTTAAACATGTTATGTAAGTGATAATGGTTCGTACCTCTGCAGGGGATTTGAGATCATCCGGTTTCTCCCATGTGGACTGCTTAGTGTCTGTATTGTAAAAATAGGTTTTCCCATCCAGTGATTTGTGTTCTGTCCACAGGGACTTCTGAGGCGGACAAAAACAAAACATAAATCAGCTGTTTCAGTGTGTTAAAAAAACAACAAAGCAAGAAACCACTTAACTTTGGCTCCTAGTTAATATTGTCAAGTGTTTCACATCTATCTTTCCATTTTCAACGTGCACAAACCTTCTTTGGCTGGTCGTCCTGTGGAGATCCATTTGTGGTACTCTGCAGGGACAAAGGAACAAATGAAATGTTGGCAGACTGCAGTTATTGAGAAGGCGAAACTCTGGAGTAAATGAGGAGAACTCTAAATTGCCAAAATTGTAAACTTGCAATAACTGCATATAAAGAAAAATTATGTTAAACTTACAGCTGTTCCAGGTGCAGCAGCTGTGAAGGAAAAAGACACAAATCAGTCACGACGCTTTACTTCTAACGAAAACAAAACATTCAGGAATATGATTTGTAAGTAAAGTGACAAATTAAGGATCTTACCTGCGGAGTCGACACCAGGCTGTGGAAAAAAACAATTTTATTAGTGGATTATTTCCCAGAGAAACACTCACAAACGATGAATTCAGCCGGGAATACAGACTCATCATTCACAATACACAGGAACTGACAGAGCTTTACTAATTAGTACAACTCTCCATACCCTCAAGATGCAAAAATACACTTGTGATGATAAAGTGGATGTCTTATGATCTCTGGATGTTGTCACAAATTAATACATCAGATTGCTCATTTGCATATCCTGCTTACCTCTCAGTATAAAAGAAAAATTAACAGAAGATCAACAGGGAAGGGCTCATGTGTTTCATTATGCTCACAGGGATTCACAGCTGAACCAGAGCCAAAACAAAAAAGTGACAATAATGGGAATATTGCAGGCAGGTGTTCATTTTAATCAGTCACTGTATTTAATGATGTTTTTCAGCTGTTTCTGTTCAATTCTTTTTTTTTTTTTAATGGAATGACATCATTTCATATCCAACAGTGCAAATGATTCACTTAGCATTTCACAGACTGCGGTGTATTTTAAGAAGTGTAAAGCAGAGCACTGATGGAAAAAGTAGCGAGGAGAGTTACCGGTCCCGTCGGTTGTACGGCCGCAGCTGGCATGCGAGGGGGCATCATCATCCCTGGCATCATAGGTGGCATCATGCCTGGCATCTAATAAAAGAAGCATCATGAAATATTCATCTGGCATTTCCATACCACCCAGTGGAAGGAGGAAGAAGTATTAAGACGCAGTGTGAGACAGGGTGTTGGTGTCTGCTGCTTGCAACTGGGGGGAGAAGGTGAGACTGAAACCGAGTCTGCTGTGTGTGTTATTTAATGGTGTGATGCCACAGCTTGCGATCTGTGAAGCAGAAAGACACCAAACTACATCCCCTCGCCACCTTTTTAGACTGGTGTTGCTGGCACCTTGCTCAAACACCCCCCAGTATCACACCTATTTATATGCATGACAGGACCACATATGCTTGCTAAAAATGCCCCATTTTTGATTTAAAAAGATAAGAAAAGAGTGTCACTACTTCAGCAGTGTTCAGTCAAACGATGCACAAGTTATATGGCGTCTCTTTAGAGCAGTGGTTCTCAACTTTTTCGAGACACGACCGCCTCGCCTAGCTGTTTCTACACACCTCCCCCTGCTGATTTTGAGTGATCACTGTGAATATTCTGATTAGTAATCGTAGGATAAATAATATAATGTTTTGTTTGTGACTCTTCTCGCCCCCTGACCTGCCGGAAATCCCCCGTCAGAAAATGATGTGCACGCACACTTTGACTGTAACAAACATTCAATAAAATCTGTTCTAAAGCAAATTATATCACTGGTACAAGAGATGTAAAGTAAAAACACATTCCCAGTCTAAAATATGATACATTATTTTTAATGTTATTTTATGTTGTTCTCCACAACCATCTAACGACCCCCTGATATTATCTCACGACCCCCCAGGTAGAGAACCACTGCTTTAGAGGACTTTGAGCCTTTTCCTAGGTTAGCTGCCACTTTATTTTGAGGTAAACAAAAAATGAGCGCACTATAATGTCTCTATTAATCATCCCTCATTGCACAGGAAAATCCATGAGTGCACACATCTATGACAAGTTCAGTGGGTCAAAGTTAAACCAGGAAATCAGTCTGTAAACTGGGATGGATGTTTTGCCTTTGGTTCTTTTCCAAATAAGCCTGACCAACCTGGAGGTTTGTTCATCTGACCATTCATGTGTCGTGCCCAGTCTGACCATTTTTTAGTGATGTTGATGCTTTCCGATATCTCAGTCATTACTTTGATAAGTACAATATTGTTAGGGGTGGGAATCACCGGAGGCCCCACGATACGATATTAATCACGAGTCACATTACAATTAGGATTTTAAACATTTTGCAATATGCTGAGTATTGCGATAAAATTTATTGCAATTAATTGTGTTTACTCATTTTTAACATAACTTTGGAGCGTTATTTAGCGTTCTTCCCGACAAGCTAGACATGTTGGTACAAATTGATTCCTTTGATTTTCTAGTTTCATATGATACCAGCATCTTCACTCTAGCTTTAACGATGAGCCCGCTACATCCTCTGAAAGACAGAGTAGCGGCCGAATTATTAAGAGGTTAATAGTTTATATGATAAAAGATCGATACTTGACGTCCGTGTATCAATACAATATTGCCAAATATATATTGTGGAAAAAATCTGCATCAAGCATCTTTCTTTATTAAAGTAATAACATCTGCCATCTAGCTTTTTCATTAATCTGTTTTGGGATATGTAAAGTGTCCTTGTTTGACTCGGGAGCAGGATAAATAGCAGACAGACTGGCCACCAAGCCCTTACAACTAACAAATCCAACAAAACAGAGAAAACCTACAAGCTTCCTAAAAGGCTCACCTGTCCCATTGGTGGAGCCCCCATCGGTGGCATTATACCAGGGGGAATGATACCAGGAGGCATAGGGGTCATGCTGGGCGGTCGCTGTCCCATAGGGGGCATCCCGATGGGAGGGAAATGAGGCGGTATTCCTGGTGGTCCCATCTAGACAAATTAATATGGAGAGAGGAAAGATGCATTAGATTAGATTAAACATTAATGAAGACGTTTAATATATACCACTCTGAGTTCAACCCTGTATGACGACTGGTGTAAAGCTAATTGTCATGAACATATCTGTCGCTGACTTACAAATGGGGGAGGTATCCGTGAGGGCGGTACACCTGGATAAGGGGGCGCTTGGCTCTGGCCATTATTAGCGTCCGATGAAGACTGTCATGAATAAGAAACACCACACAGAGTTAGTGAACTCACAACAGCCTGTGGTGTAACGCGTAACTAGCAGTGCGCTTAATTCAATAAAGCCACCATGGCTGTTTCTCCAAATAAGTGTTTAAAATGTTTAGATTTTCATGCTACACTATTACAGTTAGTTAAGATAAAATGAAAGTTTTATCATGACATGCACAACCTAAATGTTATTACTTTTAGTTTAAATTTATTTAGTATTATTCCACAATATTCCTAAAAAGGAGGGTGGACAAAATATAAGAAACACCTCTCAGTATATAAGGCAGAACAATTCAACAGCACCACAAACTACAGCCTCCAAAATAACAATTAGGTCAACTCAACACCTCTAGCCTGCAATTATTTTAGCTTGGTGCAACTAGCGTTATGGAAGTATGTTGACGATAAAAGATTTGAGAAAGCACAGGCACGGCTTTGTGAGAGCAGAAAGAGATTTGAACTGGCAATCCTGATTATGCGCTCGCTCGTTTCTGCTCTTTCCATGTTTTTCCAGCTGTTTTGGCAGCTTCTGAGCATCTGAGATCGCAAAAGGTCTCTGGATATCAAAGTCATTTCTTTTTCAAGGTCCACACAAGGACACAAGTCAGCTTTTGAATATAAGGAAGGAATGATAGGCGACCATATGACTGTTTAGGACAACATGTGATTTACATATTTTATGCCTTAACTTTTAGCCTACAATTTCAATTATTGTTTGCCTGTGGACTGGATCTGCACAGTGGATTGAAGTTCAGCCAAATTCTGGTCAAATTGATCCCTTTACTGTACTAAATACTCATATGTAGTCAGTCTGTATCAGCACTCACGAGCATCACAAGACCGCCAGTATTAATCAGGATGCTTTATGAACACTTATAACATGACTTTTGAATACTCAATTCTGATTGGTCAATCACGGCGTTCTTTGGGCTGTTATTTCGATATAGTAGACCGCTGTTATGGGCGCAGTTCTGATGTTGGACTCTGGAGGATCATTGTTGTGTGAAATTATTCATTTCTATGTAGTGTAATAAGCGGGATAATGTACAGCTAGTCGGTCATTGTTGTAAACCAAACTCCTTCAGGTGCGGCATCTCCCCGTGTGGTTTATTTCACAACAATGACCAGTTAGCTGTACATTGTCCCTTATTTGTTCTCCAATTCAGTAATAGTTAGTCAAGGGAAAACATATCACATTCGCGTCACTCCTCGCAACCAAAAAAGAAAATGTCGAACTCAAAGTTAATTACTATAAAAATCAGAGGGTAAAAGCATAGTGGGGAGAAAAATGAAATCAACAGTGGTAACAGTATTGGAATAGTACAACAAAAAGGACGACATCTACACTCAATCCAAAATAGTATCCAAAGTAGGTATGGTAAGAAGTAGAAGGCGCAGCAACCTTAACATGACACTTTTCATTATCTGGGAAAACATCCAACAGGTCATTGTGACCACTACCATGAAAAAGAGACAGTGGAGCATATTCTATAGAGGAGAGACAGGTGGGGATCACACAGTTACAGAGAACAGGGTAAGTAGAAGCCAGTGTAAAAAAATAGGCCTTTATTTAGTGTGGAAGGAGGGAAATGTCTATTTTGGTTTTATGAGAGTACTGGACTAATTTCACGACTTTTTTAAAAACAGAAATGGACATAGAGGGAGACTATATCCAGAAGGAGGCATTGATGAACTCCCATTGGTAATAAGCTCGTAGTTTTCTGCATGTTTTTGATTGTAATAGAGCATCTTTGTTATGTTATGTTGTGTTTGCACTGGATAGAGTTTGTGGTTATGGACAATGCTCACGACGCCATCTGCATACTCAACAAGTCTGCGGCTTTTAATCGCATGAATGTCAAAGTCTCCCGTCACGGGCGTAGATTTTTTAAAGACTGAAAACAGCCATGAGGAGGTGCAGAAGTCTAGTTTTCTCTCAGAACACTTGAATTACAATATGCTGAAAGGTTATTATGGAATTTTTGCCCAATGATACCAAAAACATACTGCCTACTGCCACTTTAAAGGTAGAGTTGGTAATCATCAAAAACATTTTTGTTGTTATATTTTGTTGAAATTCTCATTATATCCTGACAGCAATCAATAAATCAAATGTTCTAACAAAAAAGAAGAAAGAAATCTGGTATCTGTGGCTGTATAAACCCCTTCAATCCGGGCTACCGGATTAATGTTTTAATGTTTTTATAACTGTTTTAATCATGTCTTAATGTTCTTTTGCACTTTGTCGCAATGTTCTTGAATGTTTATGTAAAGCACTTTGAATTGCCCTGTTGTTGAAATGTGCTATACAAATAAAGCTGCCTTGCCTTACCTGTCTACATGTACCTCAACGCGCCACTTCACCTGAGTCTTCCACAAGCTGCTAGCTTGACAGCTGTGAGTACTAACAATAGCTGTTTAATTATGATGTGTTTATGTTCATAATGATCATTTTTGGGGAGTGACTTTGGAGGGAGGCCTGAAGGGACGAGGCTGTCAGTGTTGGCGACTTTCTCACTAGATTTAGAGACTTTTGGAGCTAGTGCTGCTAGATAACATCACTTTAATTGGAGTTGGCAACACTGGGCTGGGTTTTTCGGTTGGATAATTGTTAAAATGTCGCGTATTCGTGCTAGTTTTGCAAGATTACTAACCCTAATTTCTAATCCAGTGTGTCCTGTGTGCTCTCAAAAGTTGACCTGCAGATTGAGTAACAATTAGTTTTGTGCTCTCACATCTTTAATCTTAATATACTTCTATAAACACAGACTATAGGAGATTAAAGAGTGCAAAGAGTGCATTCAAAGTCTAAAAACACCCCTTTAACAGTGATTATAAGGTGCATGTGTGAGTCTGAGCTGCAGCAACTCATTCATTTGTGAAGACGTCCTCTAGATATGTGACATTATTTAAGATAACTACTAATTTACAGGCTCTCTAACAGCAGGTTACTTTCTCCATGTATCTGTTAATTCTCATTGATAACACGCATGCATAATCATTATAATCTCTCCTCCACTATGTGAGTAAAGCTAACTTTCTAGGTAAACGTGTAAAGTAATGAATGACAACAGACTCCGTCTAAAGCCTGGTGAAGAATAATGATTTAAGCCAACTAGTTAACCAACTATTCGTTATTTAAGTTTATGAATACCTTTAGACGTGTTTATTAATAGTATATGTAACCAAAGCTAACTGCATGTTAGTGGTATCTACCTTTTATTTAATGATAAGCATCAGCTCCAGGTTATAGTCGGGACCATGAGTGTGCCCGCTATGTTAGCTCAGTGCTAACACGACGTGCTAACCTGTGATGTTTAAAGGACTCAAGGACGTTATTATGACATCATCAAGACAAAGAGTTGTTCGTCAACTAAACATGGATTAGGTACACGTACACTCGTCTCAGTTATTAACTTTTAACGCGCTGTAAAGAAGATAATCTTTTGAATGGTTGTTACTCACCATGTTGACGAGAGAGTGTGGACCTCCTGGTAACCGGAGCGCCTCTCAACAACGAGCAACGCGATTGGTCGAGCTGCCTCCGCGTCACAGAAGTCAAAGGTCAAAGAGCCAGTAGCGTCATTCTGCGGTGATGATACGCAGAGATGCGCAATAAATAACAAACAGAGTGGTGGTGTTGTGATCCTGTGAGTGTATGGCAGGGGTCAAAAAATCTGTCTTGAGCCACAAAACATTTGAGCATTGTTTGTTTGTTTGTTTATTTAGATCTCCATTAGCTTTTGCATAGCAGCAGCTATTTTTCCAGGGGTCCAAATAGTTTACATGGTGAAAGTACAAAAATACACATTCACACTACTCATCATACAGGTAACAGCGAAGAAAGCCCGAAAGATTGATCGCAACACGGTCCCGACTGGAGGAGGACGAGTCCTGGTCCTTCTCGACACAGAAAAAGCAGCATTATTATTATATCTAGATGTTTTACAGAGTTTTATTTTTTATCAACGTGTGGGGCATCTGACCCTGGTGACCCTTTATGAGACAGTGCCTCATGTTGTAGTGAAAGACCCTCAATGATTTGCACATTTCTTACATAACACATCATAATACACGTAAAAAAAACAAAAAACACAAAGAAAATAGAAAGGCTCCGACTGAATCTATCATGATCTAACAAGATAAATATCATCATTTACCATGGAATGCCCCAAAATACCCTTACACACCAAAGAATACTTATTAATTACTAAAGTTTCTTCTTAAGTAATGCTCTTTTTAGTGTTTTTTTAAAACCATATATAGTATTTTGTTGTGTAATATGATTTGGGAGTGAATTCCATTCTTGCATTGCTCTGTATATTGCTGTACATTGTGATGAAGTTAACACAGTTTATAGCCTAAGTATATAGTATATAAGTCTAATGCACTGAGGACCAAAGTGCAAATGTACTACGAAGTATTAGGGCCACACTGAGGGAAAAAACATCTGAGATTTCCAGATTAAAGTCATAATATCACGAGAAAAAAAAGTCATAATATTATGTGAATAAAGTCATAACTTTATGAGAAAAAAAGTCGTAATATTACGAGAATAAAGTAATAACTTTACGTAAAAAAAGTTGTAAAATTACGAGAATAAAGTCATAACTTTACGAGAAAAAAAGTTTTAATATTACGAGAATAAAGTCATAACTTTACGAGAATTTTTTTTTAATATTACGAGAATAAAGTCATAACTTTACGAGAATTTTTTTTTAATATTGTGAGAATAAAGTCATAACTTTATGAAATTTGTTTTGAATATTACGAGAATAAAGTCATAACTTTACGGAAAAAGTCGTAATATTGCGAGAATAAAGTAATAACTTTACGAGAAAAATTTTTGTACTATTACGTGAATAAAGTCATAACTTTATGAGAAAAAAGTCGTAATATAACAAGATAAAGTCATAACTTAACGATAAAAAAAGTTGTAATATTACGAGAATAAAGTCAGAAAAAAAGAAAATAACACGTGAAATTACTACTTTATTCTTATGACTTTATTCTCATAATATTATGACTTTTTTCTCGTAATCTCAGATTTTTTTTTTTCCTCAATGTGGCCCTAATACTCCGTCGTACCGTCGTACCGTCGTACCGTCGTACCGTCGTACCGTCGTACCGTCGTACCGTCGTACCAAAGACCTACAACAATAATAAATGAAAAAGTGAACAAAAAACAGTTATTCATTTCCTTTTTTAAAAATTCACAGGGAGCCACTGCAGAGGGGCTAAAGAGCTGCATGTGGCTCCGGAGCCGCAGGTTGCTGACCCCTGCTGTATGGGTTCCAGAAAAAGACAATAATATGCAACAACTGAGTCATTTCCACAAGAAATTAGCAAAAGAAGCCAGTAAGTGGACCTCTAGTTGTTTTTTTCAATGCAACAATTTAGTCTGTCCTGGCAAAAAAAAGAAGACAAACCAATTACAAAGTCATTAAGCACCATAATCAGATGCAAAATTAAATGCTGCTAGGGCCTATAGTAAAATAAAATATAGTCAAATTACAATATGCTAATGAAATGTAATAAGTACATTAGATTACATTTTTTTTTATATGTCCCAACTCCCAAGATTAGACAGAAAAGACATAAACATAGACATACTGCTAAAGAAAGATACAGCCAAGCTAGATTAAAAAAAACAGGCTTTAATTAGGGCTGTCAATCAATTAAATGATTTAACTGTAAATTAATTGCACATTTTTCATCATTCAAAATGTACCTTTAAGGGAGATTTATCAAATACTTAATACTCTTATCAACATGGGAGTGGGCAAATATGCTCGCTTTATGCAAATGTATGTCTTTATTTATTATTGTAAATCAATTAACAACACAAAACAATGACAAATATTGTCCAGAAACCCTCACAGGTACTGCATTTAGCATAACAAATATGCTCAAATCATAACATGGCAAACTCAACAGGCAACAACAGCTGTCAGTGTGTCAGTGTGCTGACTTGACTATGACTTGCCCCAAACTGCATGTGATTATCATAAAGTGGGCATGTCTGTAAAGGGGAGACTCGTGGGTACAAATAGAAACCATTTTCATTCACATATCTTGAGGTCAGAGGTCAAGGGACCCCTTTGAAAATGCCCATGCCAGTGTTATTCTACTAGGCACAGGTGTTGATATTATTTCTTATACACTTTATATTTATTAAGTAATCTTTGAGCAATCTCTGGCAAAAGAGTTTCCTTCGGTATTAATAAAGTTCAATCTTATCTTATGATTATTTTGAGTTTCATAGTACAATTTCTGTAATAAAACATCTAAAAGTAAAAACAATCCTATCAGATGGTGGACCCGGGGACAAAATCTTATTAAATGGGGTTCCGTGGTCTTATTTTGTCAGTTTAGGGGTCCTTGACGTGAACAAGTTTAGGAATCACTGCTCTAGGTCATAACTGTACTGTACAAGTGGCACAACATTGGCATAAACAGTATTGAATGGGCAATATAATAACTTCTAGCTTAAGTAGGCTACTGTATGTGCAGTGGATTTTGACTGACTAGTATTATCATTTTCCCATCACAGCAGTTTTCTTACATTCACTGAAAGGGATCTATTGTTTGAAAAAGGTGGATACTAGGGCATAAATAATTGAGAAACAGCATTAAATTGTACTTCTTATATGTCATTATGACCTGAATTACATTCTGTGTTAGTTAATGCACCTTTTTGCAATCCTCACCCCGCGCTAAGATACAGAAATCTTTGCCAAAGAGGTTTTTCTTTGGTCCGTTACAATGAGTGATTTCCTGCCCTGTTATTTTAGATGTTATAACAGGTGTCCGTTTCAGAGTAGCATGGTGTTGAGACCCAGCAAAATTACCTTGGTGTATTGGGGATCATTTGGAGAGAAGTGGCTGTAGTTTTCCAATTATTGGCCCTTGAGATACAGCTCTCCTGGCCGTATGTAGCTGGAATGATCCCCAATGATGGGGGGAAATTAGAAAGTGGTCAGTCTACACACTTTTTACCTTTTTTAAGTGTCATTCACATGGTTGATTCGTTCCCTGTTCCTCTTGCTCCTGCAGTCTGGTCATGTATTCATCACACAAAACAAGGTTAAGCAGTAGCTCACCCATTATGACGGTTATTCAAACAGAAAATTAGCTTGATAGCGTAATGAACACATTGATTTTCATTTATTGCTCTTTGTGTTCTGTAGAGATGCACTGTCTTAAACAGTTTGAATGACTATTCAAGATCTTTTTAAACATGAAAAACGTCCATTACAGATGTATGTGATGTGCAGTTTATATGCTGCTCAGTGCTGTTGCTTACTGTGGACTTGTCCCTGGGATTCACAGTGCTACTGGAGAGTGAAGCATGCAACAAAGAGTTGGGGAACAGATGAGCCCACACTCGAGGTAGACTGCAATAAACTCTGATGTATTTACTGACAAGTGCAGGAGAATTCCCTATCCATTCTCTTAACAAGCCAAAAAGACAACAAGGCGACAGTGAGGGGCAGTGATGGATCGAGCTTCAACCTAATGATGGGAGTCAGTCAACCACAGAGCATCACTTCTTCTTCTTCTTCTTCTTCTTCAGGGAAACAAACAAACACAAAACAAGCCATGAATCAACACGGCTGCACAAATGTTTTTGGTTAGACTTAATGATTAAAAAGAGACTATTTAAAAACAATATTAAATGTAGACCTACTAGAGATAAAGTTGGTATGAGAAGTTAGAGACTTTTCCTCAGTCTGGTGATCTCAACAAGTATATGGTAAACAGTTTTAGCCTTTAATCTTATTTTCAGTGACAAATTCAGTTTTTACTAATTAATATATAATTTTTAGACCAGAAATTCTATTACAAAAAGTAGTTAACTCTTGAAAGAAAAATCATATTTATTTGGAAATAAATTGTAATAATAAATAAATAAAATAAAATTAATTACAGTCCTGATCTCAACAATATAAATGTTAAATAAAGAATTAAGACATTTTTTAGATATTAATTAAGAACATTTTAAATAGTTAGAATTATATATCCAACTGGAATTAATTAGGAAGACATTTATTAATTCATTTGTGCTCTCGGCATTATATGGTAAACAGTTTCAGCCTTTAATCTTTATTTTCAGTGTGACAAATTCAGTTTTTACTTATTGAAATATCAGTTTAATACCAGGAATACTATTACAAAAAGCAAAAAAATATCTATACTTAAACGAGTTAAGATGCTGATTCTTGATAGCAGACAAATCATATTATCAGGAAATAAATTTTTTAAGTATTAAACATCTTATTATTTGTATTATATATAAATTTAATGTGGATCTTTTGAAATCAAACTCCTTATAAAAAAAGTAGAATTTCATAATGTAAACAATTATAGTTCTGATCTCAACAATACAAATGTTCTATACATAATTTAGAAATTTAGGAATTAATTAAGAACATTTTAAATAGTTAGAGCTATATATCCAACTGGAATTAGGAAAACATTTATAGTTCTTCTTAGTTGTTTTTTTATATCTCTGCTATGAACAGCTGTCAACTCATTACAAGTAAATATGTGATATAAAAAACACAAAATTTAAAATTATAAAACTTCTTGCAATACACCGAGGCCCTGCTACCAGCAGAGGTGCTGTTCTGCCGCTGACAACATGTCCAGACCTCACTGCAGAGTACTATAGTGAAAAAAGATCAATAAAATATGTCTCACACAAATCATATATCACTCAGGCACAAGCTTTTGTTTTCATGTTTATTGATATCACTATTATATTTTATTTATCATTAATTTTCCTGTAGATGATTAATGTTGATCAGATGCCGAAACCATTTTTCAACCCGTTTCCATACGCTGCAGCTATATATGCACAGTACATTTATCTGCTTTAGTGTTCTATTTATACATCCTAACACAGTTTGCCTGTGCCTCATTGTTGTGTGTGTGTGATTGATTCACAATATATGAGGTGGTCAATGTTTGCCTCTGGCCATTTTACCCAGTGAGCTCTGAGTCCAGCATGCTGCTGACCTGCCTTACAGGCACTCTTCTCTCATCCAACAATTGGCTTCCTGTCAGCCACGTTCACATTAACTATCAACAACACACAATATTACATTTGCAGCCCGCTTTTCAATCCCGCCTTTAAAAATAAAGGAGCCAGAACCGATCTGATTTAGGTCATATGAGTCTGTTTAGAAGGTTTGTGTGAGAAAAATCGTTGCATAGAAACAGTTTTTTTCTGATGATTCATAAAACTTTCTTTCATGTGGTGAAGATTTTTGTGTTCAAGTGGCTTAAGATCATTCTGTCTCTAACTTAAAATATCAGTGTGTGGCATTTAGCAGGATCTATTAGCAGAAATGGAATATAATATTCATAGCTATGTTTTCATTAGTGTATAATCACTTGAAACTAAGAATGAACCCTTAAGTAGTGTTATTATGGTAAGGCAGTGGTTCTGAAACTTAATCTGTCATTCCCCCCTTTGAAGGAAGAAATATTTTCACGCCCCTGTAGCAGAATATTTCGTTATATGAAAACAGTGAATTTTTGAAATAATACGATCTCTCTTTTTTTCAATAGATTTTGACTTTTGGACTGAGGACAGAGGCAATTGCAGAGTCGGACGGAGCGCTGCATCGCTCGCTCTGTGTGTGTTTCAGAAAGAGGAGGGAAGAGAAGGTGGAAGGCAGGCTAATGTTTCCGTGAATTTATTAATAATAAGAATGTCAATGTTATGAATGAAGCTTCGAACTATTCGTACTATTCCTACTTCCTCATATTTTCTTTTAATTACCATCAGATGAGCACGGTGTCGTGTTCGTCTCCGAAGCATCGTCTGTTTTTCTTTTTGTCCTTGTCAAATATCTGTCCATTCTGTAAACCTACAGATTACCTGTCTGAATGAACACCATCGCTACCTAACCCCCTAACCCTGAAAAAGATTACGACATCAAAATATTAATTGCGCATCACATTTTACCCCGGTCACACGAGCCCCACCTGTCATGCCTCTGCGCCCCACTAGGGGGGCGCGCCCCACAGTTTGAGAACCACTGTGGTAAGGATCACAGTTTTGCACTTGGCGGCTCATGTTACAGCAGTCTTGGAAAGGGAGGAGTGAGCGGAGGGGTACTCGTGGTTGCAATCTGCAACCACACCACTAGATGGCGCCAAATCCTACACACTGTACCTTTAAGCCACAATCAAAGGATTAATATGATCACTGATTGAGTAGCACATTTTAAGTAAATGAGAGCATAATTTGGTATATCTTTATGCGCTTTGTATTGCTGTAGCGTGCAGTAATCTGCCCTCAGGACTTATTTGTTCTCTTCTCCATTTTCTTTGTTGCTTGAGGGGAACATGTTTTGTCTAAAAGCATATTTGTCCTCTGGGTCTTTATTGACCACTGTGCCACATGATCAATGAAGGCATCCATTTACTACATGCTACATGCAATCTGGTTTATCTTTGACTTTACATGGCACTGCCTTCTATCAAATGTGAACCTCGGCTTCATCAAATTTGTACCAGGAGTCGAGAAACTATTTTTGGTGAGATTTCTCTCTGGGTTGTAATTATCACGCAGGAACACACAAAGCTGTTGATTGCTGAGTAGCAGCCATTCACTGTCTCTTATTCCGAAAGAGTGGCTGATTTTATGGATATCAGTCGTTTAGGTCAATGGGTCTACTGTATTTCCTTTTTGCAATGCCACACACACACACACACACACCATAAATCACATTTTCCAGCTATGACGTCAGAGCGCAGCAGAAAAAAAAATAATAAGACATGCCCGCTGAATGTCATAGTAAATGTCAGACACTATATTTTTTGGTCAGTCTTATACTCTTTTCACACTTTAAATAGAAAAACTCTAAAAAAAGATTTGTCTTCTGAGCAACGTGGCGACTGAGGAAGATCCCCTGGCTCAGATATGAATTCCTCCTGTCTGATAAACCTGACATTACGCTCTGCACTTCTGCTGAATGTGTTCTTCTGTGGCCTGTGAGGATCTGTGAGCACTCGGAGAGGATCTGAGATGTCATTGTCATCTGTCAGAAAATGAATTGGTCTGCTGACAGGTTGTCACTCAGAAAAGGCTGTGTGTGTTTAGGAGAGATGGACATAAAGAAAAGCGTCACACACAAACTATGTATATGAAATCGCTATCGTACTGCCTCCTACATACTCAATCAATATGTACTGCATACTGCCTACTAAATGACCGATTAAGTATGCCATTACCAGCACACTGTTTACTCTGAAGTGCTCAATTAAGACAGTTATGACTGTATCACATGACTAGCGGCCGGTCTTGGGTATTGGGAATCTGAATGGTTACTGTCTCGTCTGAAAAATAAATAAAAACGTTATAAAGTGACACATTAACAGCTTTTTGCCGTGCTCAAAATCTCAAAAGACATTGCAAAGTCTGAAGAGACACAATGCATTGTGGGGCAGTTGAGTATGTCCAGTAAGCTCACGTCTCATATTCAGAACTTTTTGCTAATCTAGTATACATCTGGGTATTCCTCACATACACAAAATCACCATACTATGCAGTATGGAGCCAGGCGGCAGCCTCCGGGTCTGAAAAGTGAAGCCAATGCCGAAGTGCCTTAAACTTGCATTCTTTCAAATAGCCAGCAGGGGGCGACTCCTCTGGTTGCAAAAAGAAGTCTGATTGTATAGAAGTCTATGAGAAAATGACCCTACTTCTCACTTGATTTATTACCTTAGTAAACATTGTAAACATGAGTTTATGTTCTCAATTGCTAGTTTCAAGTCTTCTTCAATACAGCATGATGTTCATTTAGTAAATTATGGTCCCATTTAGAGTCAAATAGACCAAAAAGCAGGGTATGCTTTAGGGCGTGGCTACCTTGTGATTGACAGGTCGCTACCACGGCATTGTCCGGTCTGGGTGTTGTCCGTGTTTTCGTCTTAGAACTTTAACCCTTTCACAGTGTGTTTTCAGTTCATGAAAGTTAATTGTAACATTTTGGTCGCCTACCCTCGCTCCACCTGCTCGTGTCAATTCTGGTTGCAAATAACCAGCCAAAAAACGGGGTCTTCAGAATTGCAGTCCACAAATCAATGGGTGACGTCACGGTGACTACGTCCACTTCTCATATACAGTCTATGGTTGGAACGTATACATACTCAATTTTATATCATACTCAGTATGAATAGTACGTTAGTCTGCGATTTCATACACAGCCAAACACTTGCTCGCTTAGGGCTGAAATGACAAAACGGATACTGTACTATTAGGGCCCTACCTGATTGATGTAAATTGCTTCCCAACACTAATAAATATACTAATAATTCAGTAATACATTTCTTCACCTTTAGAAATATTGCATAGCTTACTGTATGAAACTCTCAAGGTAACTCAATATGTCATGAAAATTGGGTGGATGGTTTGGATTTGTGGAATTAAATTGCTGCATTTGTATTAAAAAATGCCTTGAAACATGAATGCACTAACCTTAAAGGAATACTTCACCATAGTGGGAAATTTGCTTTCTTGCCAAGAGTTAAATGTGAAGATAGCTACCACTCTTATGTCTGTAAATATGAAGCTAAAGAAAAAGGCAACACCTGCACACTACTCCATGCCACAATATTTTATTGAAAGACCACTTTGGTCTTGATCTTCTCATTTAACTCTCGGCGAGCGAATTTCCAAAAAGTCAAACTATACCTTTAAGATGAGGCCATAAGTTATAAGACATTTCTTGATACAAGTATAGGAATAAGCCCCACCATCAACTATTGACTCAATTATACTAAAACAAATGGTTTATTTCATTTTCTGAATTTTATTTCTGAGACGAAGAGTTGTAGCAAGGGAGATGATGAAGGATGGGTGATTCATTTCTAGCCCGGCAGTGACATACAGTATGGCCTTCATGTGTCAGACAACCACTCCACTATCTCAGTGCATTAGCAAAAGCATGTTTGATTTAACAGACTGGCTTCAAGCATGTAGTGAACCTTGTTCTTGCTTCTCTGAAATGCCTTCACAGCATGATCGTAATTATTGAAAATGGAAAGTAACTGAAGATGTCATGCACTTAGTCTTTCATGCAATGTTTCATTTTAAATGTAGCATAAAATATAGTTTATCGTTTGATGCATATAGGTAGGAATGAAGGTGGTGAGTGGTTTTAATTTGAGGACTGATGTCCAGCTGTGGGCGCTCGCTGTGTCTGTGGCCTGTAATGAGAGGAAATGGCTTGAGAAAAAGGGGAGGCGGGGGCAGCGTGCGCACAAAGAGGATGCCAGGGGATTTATGTGTAATAGCAGTCTACGAAATGGGACTTTATGCTCCACGTCCTTCGTTTCAAATTTCCTAAAGAACAACCTGTGTTTTTCTGATTGTGCTGCTGGGAAATAACTCGGCTTACATGGAACAAGTAGTATCTGAATGTAATATGGCTGCTGCTATTTCAGGTGTCTGAGAAGTTTCATTTGCTGCAGGTGATTTCCACATGAATCTCTTCATATCAGGCCAGTTTGTGAATGCTTATTTTGTGCTGTTCAAATGAGCTTTCTTGGTTCTTTTTTTGCCTGAATATTTCCAGGTTAGTAGCCACCTGTGTTGTGCTACTAATGTTTTTTAAAATGTCATATTTGTATCAAAAGTTAGACCTGTTGCAGTCAAAAAAACAAAATTTATGTTGACAAACTCATAATAATTAACAGTTTGAAGATATAAAATACAATACAACATATTCAAAGTAGCAACAACATCAACCACAAATTAGTATTTATCATTATTTATAGTAATATTATTAAAATATGTAGATTATTATGTATCATTATTTAAACATTAGTATATGTTATGTATAATACTATTAATACATTATAAATGAGCATATATTATTATTTTTACTTTAACATTAACAAACTATATATTAGTATATATTACTACTATATTACTATTATCATAATAATGTTAATAATTTATAAATGTATATATACACATAGTTATATATATATAGTTATTTATCATAATATATACTATATTATTTGTATTATTTAATTTAATATTAATATTTAAATTATTTTTTATTTTTTTATAATATAATATATATAGTATATATTTATAATATTAATAATTTATTATTATTATTATCATATCTAATTTAATACATTTGTATCATATATTAAATACCTGTGGAAGCATGTATTGTAATAACTTGCCTGTCTCCTTGCTTGCTTGTTTAATCAACAACATATTCATGAATAAAACTAATTTTCATTCCTTCTGTGCAGCCTTTTAAATCAGTTCAGCATCTCCGTCCAGCATCTCATATGAGAGGCATTTTACTTAAATGTATGCATTATGCAGCCACATATTACAGCGTTGTACTAAATACCACAGCTTTAATTAAAACATGAGCTCTCCACCAAGTGAGTGCAGCATAACATGTACTATAAAAGTGATGGGAACTTATGCTCAAACGCAGGATGAATATTTTAGCCACTGGATTTTTTCAGGCTTATCTCGACGAGGAGCGAGTGGGTTACGGTGTAATCTCTGGATCAGCTGTGGCTTTTAACCACACTCACCACGCTGCTCTAGCAAGATTACTTTGAAATGTAGACTGCTTTCAAGAGTGTAGCCCATTTAAACCCATCTGATATTAGTGCTATCTCCAAGTAACAGCATAGGACTTTCTTACCCAAAGGAAGCGAAAAATACACAGAATCGATAAGCACATTGACTTCCACTGCTGAATGTAATTGCTGTTATACAGTCCCTCCCCTCTTCACAGAACATTGTGTTCAGGACATGAATGAGCGGTCAATTAGCTATTACAGTGCTCATTTGTCTGTGTGTAATACCCTGCCTGTCAATCAGACTGAGTGCCTCCATGGAGATAATGATGCTCACTAAACTTTATAAAAATCTACATGCCTGAGTTGTCTCGCCAAACAATCAGAGGGAAAAGATCTGAACTATCCGTAGGTCTGATGATGTGGCATCTGTTTGTGAAACTGAGCGTGGTTGTTTTGAGAGAGTGCCGAGATCAGATGGGGAATCAACATCAGGTGTGGAATGAGACACAGATCCCAGAGGGGGGGCCGCTGTGTGAAGTGTACTGTAAAATGGGGCAGCGATGGCAGGTTCACCACACCTTGTTGAATCCCAAAGTACTTGACAAACTGGAGATAAATATCCCCCCCACCCCCTCCTCCACAAAAAAATAAATATGCTCATTCAGAGGAACCATTTGACATCTGTTATGCAAGAGGACTAATTCTGTAACACACTGGAATGCTTCTAAACATCTGGCAGTACCAATTAGACATGCAACGCTGACCACTTGAGCCACAAGAGAGCATTTTGTTTTGAAGTTTTGTTGGAAGAAGTTTACTAGATTAATTCTTTGAATATATGTAGGTTTTCTGTATTGAATTGACCTATATTAAAGGGGCCTTCAGATCACCTGGGTGGGCTACATGCGGGGTCTGAAAAGTGAAGCCAATGCAGAAGTGCCTTAAACTTGCATTCTTTCTAATAGCCAGCAGGGGGCGACTCCTGGTTGCAAAAATAAGTCTGGTTGTATAGAAGTCTATGAGAAAATGAGCCTATTTCTCACTTGATTTATTACCGCAGTAAACATTGTAAACATTGTAAACATGACTTTATGGTCTCAGTCGCTAGTTTTGACAGGTCGTTACTGTGGCGTTGTCCGGTCTGGGAGTGGTCCGTGTTTTTGTCGTAAAATGTTTAATCCTTTCACAGTGTGTTTTCAGTTCATGAAAGTTAATTGTAACATTTTGGAATTCTAAAAATACACATTTGGAATGTTTACGTTTACAGCTGTGAAATGGTCTATAGCACCATCATAAGGTCAAAAATGTTATTTTTTCCAATACTTTGGATTATTACCAAACACCTGCAAACTAGTGTCATTGCTATCACCATCCGCTTAAAGGCACGGTCACATACTGTATGCGCCTGAGAGTTCACCAAAGTTGAACTCCACTTTGAAAATGTGCTGCACATTGTTGCACTTGTTTACTTTGCTAATTATCCAATGTTTGCATGCTAACATGCTGAAACAGGGTGGTGAACATGGTAAACATTGTACCCGCTCAACGTCAACATGTTAACGTTATCATTGAAAGCGTATTAGCATGCTGATGTTAGCATTTTGCTAAAAGCGCCACTGTGGCTCCGAACAGCCTCACAGAACTGCTAGCATAGCTGTATATACAGTATCTTGTTGTTTACATTATCAAATTGTTGAAGGAGCGGAATTACATCACATGAAGGTGCAAGGCTTTTGGAGAGCAGCGTCGATGAAAAGAGTTACATCTGCACACTGACTCCAAATCACACATTTATTTAAATACAACAACTTTTTAATTTAATCCCAGTTGGATCTTCCTCAAGTCGAAATCAAAATTAGGACTCAAAACATATTATTTTTGCATCTGAGGTGTCATTGTGTGAGTCATCATTGAAATGGAAAGTTAAAGATGGATATTTTAATTGAAATGTCACTCATATCCATTGCTGTGTTATTGTCTTAAACATACTCATTCAATTATAACAGTGGATTGGAAATTCGTTTCCCATGTCACGTTTCACTTATGTGAAAAGTAAAATAAATATTTTATGCCTTCCATACAATAACACTTTTTAAATGTATTTATAGGGAGTTTTTTTCCCCCCTCGTGGCTCTATTTTCTGACCTACATTGAATACTCGTTTCAAAGCCTCTCCGGGACCCTCGGTGAGTCAGACAGACCCATTGTACCCCCAGATGTGGTGTGACTGACACAGCATTATGATATTCACTTAGTTGAAAGCACCTGCTCCCAATCTGTAATGAGTATGCAGAGTTTGCTGCACATGAACCAAATGGCAAAAACCCTGATGGAAACTGAGAGCCCAGGCAAAAAAAATAATGACCTTGTGTCTGAAGCTCAGGTGGGGTGGCTCCATTTAAAAATCCCCAACCACTTTAGCTCCCTGACACATTTGATATTTCATTAAATCGATGCCTTAAGCCGCCACTGGAATGTGATGAACCGAGCTCATGTTGTTTTCTCTGCTCTCTCCTCATAATTATTCCAACCCGCAAAGCAATTTCTCACCACGTACTGAAAGGTCATTATTATTTTGTGATCAAAATTTGGTGAACAACGAGTACATTTTCACATTATAATCTCGGCACAAAGTATGATTTGTTTACTGGGCACTGCTGTGTATCAAATAAGGCACTTGACATTGTTCATGTCTTGGCAGCATATATAAATATACTGTATATATATATATATACACAGTATATTTGCTGTTTGCACTTAGAATTGCATTAGGAGCTGCAGTTACATACATAATATACATCCATTTATTATGTTATTATGTCCTCTCAAAACATCTGAAACCTTCAAGCTTTAAAAAAAACAAAAAACATGGAGTGTTTGTTCCTGCGATAAGAAATAACTGCTAACAATGTGTGGGATTTTTACAATTCCTCGGTGCTACATTTCAGCCAATTTGGACATTTCTGAATGTGTCTGCATCTGGCAATCCCTGATTGCTAATTAGATACCATGTTAAACTGTCATTCTCTGTTTGCCTGACTTATTTAATTTGCTCCATCCCAAATGCTCCGTTCCCCCTTATCTCCAGGAAACAGTTGGGCTGAAGCCATCTCTCTGCTGGCTCTCATTTAGGCGGCTGCAATCCTGTTGACTTCACACATGGAGCAATCCTTTTGTGCTGTTTCTCAGAGGCTCTGATACCACAGGTCTGTCCTGTCAGACTTGAGAAAGGCATTTAATTAAAAGAGCACTGCTGAGTTGTTTTTCGCTGTCTTGCCTTGAGCCATATCACTCTCACTTCACTGGGCCAAGAGGTACTGGCGCACTAACTTTTGGTATTTCATCTTTTTAAATTGGATAGCCATTTGATAGGAATTGATAAACCTCTAGGCCTCTCTCTGAATGGTCTCTGAATCAAATCTATGGTGATTAAAAGTTGCTTGTGATCACTGATGTGAAATAAGGTGGAAATACGCCACAAGTTTTGGGGGATATTTCAGAGATTTGTTGACATGAAGGGAATGAAATGAGATTGCCGGGAAAAACATTGTTGGAGAGTTTCATTTCATTGGATTGTATAAACAGCCTATTAAGAAAAACAATAAGATGCCTCCTGTGGTACCATTTCCTCCAGTGTTCATTTATTTGGATTGACGACATCGTTTCACTCACAAATTAAATGACACATGTTGCACAGCAGGCAAAATGGACCTGGCAACCGAGCTACCTTCAGATTTAAAAGTTCCCCTCAACTATTCTTTTCAGCATCTTAATATATTGAAATACAAATCCCAGTTTGGAGATTTGTGTGATACTGTGCATGTTTGAAATCTTGATTAGCCCTGACAAGATGACATTGCTGCTACAAAAATAAAATTATGATCTGACAAGGCTATGGTTAGGCTAACGTATGGTTTGGTTTAGCACACAAACAACTTGGTTAGGGTTAGGGAATGATCATCGTTTGAGTTAAAATAACTTCTTTGTCACGTTTGGGGGACCTTCTCGGCTGGCACTTTGAAAGGAAAGCACAGTTGGTTAAAAACAAATGTATGAAGTTTTAGATGGGCATCAACAGGCAACCTCCCCTGCTTAAATTGAGACTTACCACCAGCAGTGAGGTTTGAACATTGCGCTGCTAGTAGGAACTGCTACTGTCACAGTTCCAAAGAAGTTTAACTGACATTATTACGTCCACCATTTTCAGTGACCAAGCAAAATGTTGACAGGCATTGATTTCAAAGTTGTAGCTTATGATTAATCATCTCAAACATCTGGAAACGCTGGCTAGGATGTGTATCAAAACAGACATCTGCGATATACCTTCCACCAAGAGACAAATATATGTGCTACATCATCTTGAAAGGTAGTTTCCAGAGAGAGTAATGACCCCATAGCACCATTATGTCATCATGAATAAAGACAGTAAACGGCTATCAGTCGGAGGAGGAAAATATGATATGATATAAAGTTCTTCGCTTTCTGACATTCAGCAGCACTTTAAAAAGAGTGGTTAAAATCTTCTTTGCAATGATATTTGTGTAAAGACCTTTTCAAATTTGACAATATAAACCTTCAACATGGGCCTCTTTGTATTTCCTGTTGCAATGTTTGTTAATGCAGTAGCTGACAGGAAGGAAACTTGGACCAAAGCTGTTGCCCTAGCAACAGAATAGCAACGAAAAGGTCCATAACACTTGTTGCTAGTAGGTAACACAAATTGCAAAACTCACGCAAGATGGTTAAGGTTAGGTATTGACCTCGAATGGTTAAGGTTAGTCATTGGCCTCGAATGGTTAAGGTTAGGCATTGACCTCGAATGGTTATGGTTAGGTATTGACCTCGAATGGTTATGGTTAGGTATTGACCTCGAATGGTTAAGGTTAGGTATTGACTTCGAATGGTTATGGTTAGGCATTGACCTCGATGGTTAAGGTTAGGCATTGACCTTTAATGGTTAAGGTTAGGCATTGACCTCGAATGGTTAAGGTTAGGCATTGACCTCGAATGGTTAAGGTTAGGCATTGGCCTCGAATGGTTAAGGTTAGGCATTGACCTCGAATGGTTAAGGTTCACCACTCATTTCCCTGGCTCTGATCCAAATGACCTACGCTTTTTTTTTTTTTTTTTACATTAACAACATAGCAATAACAGATAAAGCAAATACAGAAACATAAGTACATTGAAATCTTAAATAGTATTCACACATGCTAAAACAAAATGCTGATGTTGTGGCTTACACTGATGAACAAGACAAATCACAGAAAAGCAACTACTGCAGGAAACCTAGCCTTTTAGTGGGTGTTAAACCTGCCCTGGAATCTCTCAAATACCATAAAAAGAGCTTTAATTTCAGGAAACCACTCTCTGTTGCACCCAGAGGAGTCACACAGGGTCCAAATCTGATGGAGGAAATTTGTCACTGCTTTTTTTATTGTGAATGTTATGCCGATCTTCAGTACAGTGGGCAAATCATTACAACAACATGGTTCTGTGAGAGAGGCATTTACCTCAGAAGATATGAGGACAATTTATAGCTTAAACGGTTGGTGGAATAGGCTCTGCTCCTCTTGGTGCTCTCTAGAGAACCCAAGCAGTGCTGTTGGATTTATTTGGGACCGTACAGTAAACCATTCTGTGCTGAACCCAGCTGACACATATCACTGAGATATCAGATACATGCACAGTTAGTATGGTAATAAGAAACTATTACAGGAGGAGCTGGAGGAATCAGTCAACACACTGGTGGGAGCAAAGCATCTAGCAGCAGCTGTGAAACGAGTGAGAAGTTGTCAGATAATAAAGACTCATTGACTTCATGTCTGTGATTGGTGTGTTTGAACATGATTATTATTATAACAGCGTGCTGATTCTGATGATGTACACAGCACTAATGTCGTACTTCACTGTCACTTCTTTGCAGCGGTGCAGTAGGGTCCCTCGCCCATTACCGACTCCTGGTTCCATCTGAAGGAGAGACCGATTACCAGCCACAGAGTCCACATGGCCAGCTAGGTGACAATGACGGCTTCCTGTTGGGCAATGTAGCAGGTAGGTGTGCGAGTCCTTACACTGCAGCAACAAACGTCTTTTTTGAATGTGTGTTCCTGCATTGCTAACAGTGTTTTTTTTGTTTCCACACTGTTTTTCCACAATGGAATTAGACCATAAGTGGTGTTGTGTGTACGACTGGTGATGTTCTCTTCAATGTGGATAGGAAAGTAGTTCAATAACACCATTGACCTGTTGCTGCTGATAAAGCCAATTGAACTAATGACTTTGTTGAGGTCACTCTACGTGCAAACCCATGCTTGCCACAGACTTTATAGTGCAACATAATGGAAACACATGCAACAACCCTTAAAAAAATGCAATGGGAAGAAAAATCGGAATTTGTTTTTAACGCAAATTCGTCTAATGTCTTTAACACATTAACGCAACTTGCGCTTTAGTCTGGTCGCTATTCAATCTTTCGGAGGTTGTAGCGGGCTCAGTTTAAGATACTGGCATTATGTGAAACTATAAAACTTAAGGAATCTATTTGTACCAACTATGTCATACTAGCTTGTCACGAAGGAGGTTAAAAAAACGCTCCGAACTTACGCTAAATATTGGCGATGAAAAACTGTCATGGCCATTTTTCAATTTTCTTTGACCTCTGACCTCTACGATATGTGAATGTAAATTTGTTCTATGGGTACCCATGAGTCATCCCTTTACAGACACGCCCACTTTATGATAATCACATGCAGTTTGGGGTAAGTCATAGTGAAGTCAGCACACTGACACACTGACAGCTGTTGTTGCCTGTTGGGCTTGAGTTTGCCATGTTATGATTTGAGCATATATTTTATGCTAAATGCAGTACCTGTGAGGGTTTCTGGACAATATTTGTCATTGTTTTGTGTTGTTAAATGATTTCCAATAATAAATATATACATACATTTGCATAAAGCAAGTATACTTTCCCACTCCCATGTTGATAAGAGAATTAAATACTTGACAAATCTCCTTTTTAAGGTACATTTTGAACAGATAAAGAAATGTGTGATTAATTTGCGATTAATCACAATTAAATATTTTTTGACAGCCCTAAAATAAACATTAAGTTTAATATAAATACAGGACATAATGCATTTGGTCAATACAGTTACCAGTGCATTTGACTTTAGGGTAATCACGTCGGTTCAAAGTAATATAATCAGTTTTAGATATCAGTATCTGGGTCAAGCATTCAGTTCTCTTTTGTACTCCACATGCGTTTGCCCACTTGTGGTGGTGACGGAGGAGTCTTCTAACCATTAACATTTATTCCTCACATCTATGTAACCTGGCGCCTGTAGTTTTCGCACCACTAGACTCTTAAATGTGCATTCATCTTTTAATGAGGGGTTTTCACACTGCAACCCTCCTATAATGTCCCAGTGTTCCTGCTGACACAGTCTGATCCCATTGACGTAGTCAGTCACATGCAGAACAGTTGCTCTTCTGTCTTTCTTGACACATCACGTCCCTCCCAAAGATACAAATGAAGATATCACTTTAATCACCGTTCAGTGGAGCAGTCTGTGTGACCGAAGCTCCTGTCATCCAATAAGAAAGCGTCTTTCATGGTCTCTTAGATCTTTAACTCTTACTGTGGTCCATCGTGATCCAAAATTGAGGTCAACCGGGTTAGCTCAGCATTTTCATACACGTTACAGAGCATGATAAAATGTTAACTGCGTACTTGTATCATGCAGTATACTTTATTGTTTTTGCATTAATTTTTCATCTGTCTGAATGTTTTTGAGTTTTGGTGTCTCAAGAAACAACCAGACAAAAGTATTAGACACCAGTGGTGGAAGAAGTACTCAGATCCTTTACTTAAGTAAAAGTAACAATACCACACTAAACAAATACTTTGTTACAAGTAGAAGTCCTGCGTTCAAAATTCTACTTGAGTAAAAGTACTGAAGTATTACCAGCAAAATGTATTTAAAGTAGCTAAGGTAAAAGTCCTCAATATGAAAAATGGACCCTTTCAGAGTGTTTAATTATGGAAGTTTCAAGGTCCCGAAAGATTATATAGTTTTAATCTTATCAGGGCTGTCAGTCGATTAAGATATTTAATCACGATTAATAGCACATTTTTTATCTGCTCAAAATGTACCTTAAAGGGAGATTTTTCAATTATGTAATGCTCTTATCAACATGGGACTGGCAAATATGCTGGTTTTATGCAAATGTATGTATATATCTATTATTACAAATCAATTAACAACACAAAACAATGATCAATATTGTCCAGAAACCCTCACAGCTACTACATTTAGCATAAAGAATATGCTCAAATCATAACATTGCAAACTCAAGCCCAACAGGCAACACCAGCTGTCAGTGTGTCAGTGTGCTGACTTGACTATGACTTGCCCCAAACTGCATGTGATTATCATAAAGTGGGCATGTATGTAAAGGGGAGACTCGTGGGTACCCATAGAACCCATTTTCATTCACATATCTTGAGGTCAGAGGTCAAGGGACCACTTTGAAAATGGCCATGACAGTTTTTCCTCGCCTAAGTTTGGAGTGTTATTTAACCTCCTTTGCAACAAGCTAGTATGACATGGTTAGTACCAATGGATTCCTTAGGTTTTCTAGTTTTATATGACCCCAGTATTTTCACTCTAGATTTAAAACTGAGCCCGCTACAACCTAAAAATCGCAAGTTGCGTTAACGAATTAAAGAAATTAGTGGCGTTAAAACGCATTTGCGTTAATTCTTTATTATCGCGTTAACTTTGACAGCCCTAAATATTATGTACACAAGATAATAAATTATTATCGTGTGATACAATATTAAGACTCCAGGGGCTCTCTCAGGGATGTGGGCCTTTAATATATAACAATGCATCATATTTAATAAGTTGATCATATGTTTTGTTTATAAAATCAAAGTACAGTAACTAGTAACTAGTGCTGTAAAATAAATGTAATTAAGTAAAAAGTACAATATTTCCCTAAGATGTAGTGGAGTAGAATTTATAAAGTAGCATAAAATGGAAATACTCAGGTAAAGTACAAGTACCTCAAAATTGCACTTAAGTACAGTACTTGTAAATGTACTTAGTTACTTTCCACCACTGTTAGAAACACATTCTTTCATATAAAATAGCATCTTTATCAGCACACACATCATAGGCAGTTGCATTTAAGGTGATCACCTTTACTAACTCAACATTAACTGAAATGAACAATGCAGTCATTGAACATAAGTCTGTTAGTTTCAAGTACTGATTGAAATTTCCTGCGTCACCAGTGATTGTGGTGTTTAAGTTTGATTGGCAGCTGCTCCTTGTTAGAGTCACTTATTAAATCTGCAAGCCCACTCACAAGTCCACTAACATGCTCATTTCCATAATAAGAATCTTTGAAGGATGTGGTGCCTATTATCTCCAGCCCTGAACATGGAAGTAAAGGTCAGGAGCTGGGGACATTAATTCAGTTATATAGGACCGAAGACGAAAAAGCAATCCTTTGAAGCACAATTTGTTGTCTCTGCATGTGATGTTTCGACCTGACCAAAACTACTGTAGGTTTGAGAGAGACGTGGTCCACAGCTGAATATTTATCAACAGACTCCACCCCAGCGTCCTGGCTCAGCTCAAAGTGTCAGTTGCCTTCTGTCAAATCTGTCCAACCTGTCAGTAATCACAGCCTGCATTCAAAGGCTAATATAACGTGACAGTTGTCAACCCCATGCAGCATGTCACCCCCTACATCCCTCTAGGAAAACACAACATACTGCTCACAGCTATTTATGGTATCTCCGTTAATAAATGAGAGCATGTCCACCTCTACAACATGCCGTTATGGTCTTTGTCCAGAGATGTTCTGTTGGTCTGATAATCCATTTTGATTTGGTTTGCAGCTGTCTTCAGTGGAGGTAAATAATGCTGTCAAAGCTACAGTCATGTTTTGGATAGATTTTAGGCAAATTTCATGGTAATTAGGTGATAATTAGCAAGTAACCTATTTGAAATTTCTTTGGAATTACTGCTAAATTACCCCAATATTTACCTCAAAAATGACTTTATTATAAACATTATTTAATAATTATATGCTAAAATAGCATATAATCGTTAAAATAGGGCCCTTAAGCTTGAGAAGCGGCGGTGCGCTGCTCTTCATCGGAGGTGAAAAAAACAAAACTAATAGAAGACACTTCTGATCAGACACAAATCTCACCATTGTGTGACTTATTGTCTAGACACAAAAGTGATTAGCAGTTTCTATATTCCCCCTCATGATGTCATTTAAATGTAGTAGTTTGCGGTATCCACAAAGGAGTATTTCGAGAAGAGCCTCTGAAATTGGATGCCACAAAATAAAGTGGGGATTATGAGGCTAACCGGCACTGAGACTCTCGACAGCAGCGTACACTTGTCTCATTTCCGATCAGCGGCCTGAGCTGAGCATTTCTACTCACACACAATGAGAATGATTGATTGCAGACAGACTGCCAAGAACCAACAGGGTTGCATTGTTCTCCGATGAGAAACAATAAGTCAGTTCACCAGAAAAATGTGCTGCTTGTTGATGGCAAAGTTAATCACTGTACCTGTTGGCTATCTTTTTACATCTCTCCTTGTCTCCAGGTGTCTTGTTGCTATGTACATTGCTATCTACAGCGACATCATTCTTCGGTAAACACATTATCACATTTATTAGAGTTCAATGTATGTTCCTCTTAGCCCAGAGCGGTCTGTCAAGCACTGATTACAAAAGCAATGCATGTATTGTTGGGTGTCGGCGCAGCTTTAATGTCGTGGTTTTAGGGGAAGATGAGGGTGTCTGTAACCCTTGTGAGAGATTTTCCATTTGCATTCACGGAGCCAGGTGGTGGAGCCTGGTGGCACTGAAACCTGCTCTGCTCCGGATACAGCTGATGTGTTTTGACATTGCTGTCACCAAAATGCAGGCTGAAAGCAAGCAGAGGGACTCTGAGGACCCCAGAGAGAGTGTGACACTCACAGAGAGAGATGGAAAAAAGTAGAGAGGGGAGGATTGAAGACCGTTGAGGGACGAATAGACAGAGGAAGACGCAGGGAAACAGAGGGACGGATTTGATTTTATTCATCATGAAGTTCTCATATTTTCCTGCTTAAACAAGCTCCATTTCAACCCTGTCTAGAAACCCGGCAGCTGACATATCCTGTTATTACATTTTCATCATGAAATGAACAATTTTCCTAAATGTCACCTGTAGTTTTTCGGGGCTTTCATCCATCAGCAGCTGACCAGACCAGCAGAAATAGACCGTAATGGAGACAGCTTGTCATACACTCCCAGCAGAGCCATCACCTCTTCCGACAGTTTATTTGTGCATGTACTTATGTATTGTATTTGTGTGTGTTGCTTGTATTGAGAGTGCTCGGAGTTCACTGACCCCCTATATGCCGTCGCTGCAGGGCTGCAGGGGTGACGGCTGTCACTTAGCTGTCAGAGGACATTAATCCTAAAAACACAGAGGAGAAAAGTGCATTTCTTTCACCACAGCCACCGCTGTGTCCTGATATCATCTTGAGATTAAAGGAGGTGGCGATGTTATCAGCCCATTTTGTGCCATGACACTCCCTGTGCATCACATCTGCTGCGTAAAAATAACCTAACATGGCAGGGCACCGCACTGACTGAGCTATTTTTGGAGAAAACCTTTGGAAACCAATTTGCCTCTCCAATAATCTTCCAAATACCCAGACAAAGTGATGTCCGTGTCTGACATAGGATGACGAAGAGGACCCCCCCTCAGAGACACTCTGGTGTGCGTTGGTGATGAAAATGGAGGACGGCAGAGTGCTGCTTTCTCTCTCGTTGCCCTGGGGTCGCTCCAACAGGGACCTGCTCTGCCTTTACTGGCAGCTGAGGGAGTTTATGTTCTGGTCTAACCTAAACCTACCGTGCTGAATTACTGATTTAGAGCAAACTTGGCAACGTAAACATGCAAAATGGGCCCCTTTGTATTTCCTGTTGCAATGTTTGTTAATACAGTAGCTGACAGGAAGTAAGCTGTTGCCCTAGCAACTGAATGGGAATGAAAAGGTCTATAAATGTCTTGTAAGAGGTAGACTTGTTTGTGCTCTTATCAATCTACCATCTTGGACAGTAATTTGGTGAACTGTTCCTGTCTGCTCTCAGTAAAACACGTGACAGGCTGCGTGTTGCTGTTCACAGCAGTGGAAAGTCCCATGGACGCATACACATTGATTTTAATTCTGTCTCATAAATGAAAACCGCTGGGATCAACGTGAGCGATGGCGGCAGCAGCAGGGGACAGCGATGCTTCGTTTGAGCGGTGTGTGAACTGAAGTTTGAGTCTGGAAACCAGCAATCACAACAGGCAGTCACTTTAATTAATACACATGGTGCTTTCACAAGAGTTCAACCGCTGTTTATTTTTTTCAATAGTTCATAAGTACTGCCAAGAGTCAGTGTCTTTACATTTGACCATTTTCTTTGTCATTTTTCACTCCTAGAAATGAATGTAAGATTATTACATTCTTGTAGTATTGAGACTTTGACACTGGAATGATAGAATTCTCAATTGGGGAAGCAGTTAATTAAAGAAATAGTTAGACGTTTTGGAGAATACGCATATTTGCATTCTTGCAGAGAAAAGCTAGAAACCAGCAGCTGGTTCTCTTTAATCTGACCCCTACATAGTTTTTCCGAACCCCGTCGAAGTCTATGGCGAAAACATATTTTCCACGGAGAAACGCGTTCAGTGCAGTTCTTTGCTTTTATTTCAATGAAGAGATGCTCTCCAGTTCAGATATAACTGATGCTATTGCAGCGTCTACAATAACCTCTTTAGGAGCTGCCATTGTTGTTTAGATCAGGGGTTCTCAAAGTTTTTTGTGGCTAGGGGAGAAAAAGTTTCCAAGGACCCCCTCTTAATCGTAACAGCGATTAAACACATACTTACTACCATTTGTACTCTTAGATGCCATAGGAGCTATTTGTATTCTAAAACTTTTCAACATAAATACTTCAGACCTGTTTCATAGTGATAAACAGAAACACATCTCAATTTCAATCATGTTAAGATAAGATGAGATGATCCTTTATTAGTCCCACAGCGGGGAAATTTGCAATGTTTTTGACTCAAATTAACAGCATTTATAGCCTGCATTTCAAGTAGTTGATCTTAAAAGCTTTCAGAAAATGAACAGTAGCAAGACAGGCATAGTAATATATATATTTAAAGATATTTAAACTTACCAGTCTAGCTGACTTTCAGTAAGTGCTTCAACTTAAAAATAAGGAACTTATTGCTGTGTGTCATAATCATATCAGAGTTTCTATTGGCCCAAAGCGTGGGTGGGAGTAATGGACACAATATGCTTGTTTTATTGGCGTAAATGGTCCCCATCTGTAGCACTTTTTAATGATTCAGCACAATTGACAGAGTGTCACGGACCCCTGGGGGTCCCTGGACCCCAATTTGAGAACCACTGATTCTGAAAGGAATAGCTTGACGTTTTGGAAAATACGCCATAGAAGGTTGATATGACTCTCGTGTGTGTACAGGAAATCTGTCGCTACAACCAGCAGCTGGTTGGCTTAGCTTAGCATGAAGACTGGAAACGGGTAAACAGCTAGCCTGGCTCTGTCTAAAGGTAACAAAATCCAGCCAGCAGCCTCTCTAGAGCTCATCAAAATGCTTTAGAGCTTTAGAGGTGCTGATGAGCAGATGCTGTTACTTCTGTTTCTCCTGGCTGTAGATTCATATTTACTGTACAACCATGATAATTTAACGGCGTTAGAGAACGCGAATGTGCCAAGAAAATTTTATTTTAAGTTGTCGACAAGCTACTAAAACTTCAGCAGCTGTGACTTTAGCAGGTCTGAAAAGGACACAGACGGGACAGATGCTGTGTGTCAGGCACCGGAGCGAGTCCCATTGACAGGTGAACGTGTGATGAGAGGTGTAGTGAAAGGCACCATCGGTCAGGTGAAGCCCCGAGGCGCCGTCAAGGGATGTGATCAGGTCTGCAAGTAGTGGAGGGGAGGAGGTCAGAGAGTCAGACTAAAACGGCGCACACCAGCTGCAGCTGCTGAGACGGGCTGTGACTACAGGGCTCAGATTAATGACCGCCATAACGCTCTTGCACCTTTCTCACAGCGGCAGTGGCGTGGCAGGCTGTTAGCACTCTAAACACCTTCACTTCCACACTTTATGAGTACGTCCACATTAGAGCTCACTCACACTCTCCGACCTGCCTGGTTCATGCCAGTCCGGGATGAGCTAGCCATCCAAATTTGAAAATGCATCCATTTTTTCTCCATTTTGGCCCTCCATCCACATTAAGCTGACTTTTCGTCTCACCCAAAAATTTAGCTTTTTTAAAAAACGGTTGTCACATGGATTTATTAACTATAGGATGGGTAACACAAAGATTTTGGAAAAAAGATGACATATGCGTGCTCAGATGTTGTCCGGGACTGTGTGGCAGTATAGTTATTACTTTCTGTATGTGAGCGGTGGACTTCTGCGTTGTGTTGGTCACATAGCAAAGACACCGTGACACCGGGATCTCTTTATGACTGGCCTCTGTTTATTCTGATAAACACATAGTTTATGACCGCTCCAGATCCTCTCCCACAGGATAATTGTACAAAAAGGGGGAGCGCCGTGGCTAAATATTAACTGAAGCCCACCTCTCCCACAGAATAATTATACTAAAGGGGACAGGGGAAGGGGCAAAGGGGATTCATAGTAGGGACCTGCACCTGATTTGACTGTTATCAGGCCATTAAATAGGAGTTATCAGTCACTATAAGCAATAGGGGCCTACTACGCCCACTAAATTGTAAAAGTGAAACTTAAAAGCAACACGTTCTAACATGTAAAAATTAAAGAAATGTCATGTTTTGAACACAAACAAAAAGGCTCCTTTAGGGTTCAGGCAATAAAACTACAACTTCTTTAGATTTAGGCAAAAAAAAACTACAACTTTTTCCCCAATTTCCACCCCTTAAGGAGTTTCACACTGTCTATACTACAGCGCCTGACTTCCGCTTCTGCTCCTGTCATAATTAGTACGGTCGCTAGAGGTCGCTGTCGTGATCTTTTCAACCTTCTTTCAGTGACCTACCATGTGAATAGATGATAAAACCTACTGGTGGGTGTAGTAGGCCCCTAGTGACCAACATCTATGGGGCTTATAGCGGCTGATAACACCAATGAGGAGGGGCTCTGTACGTCTTCACATATTCTGGAGTTTGGAGGTTCTCCCAGTCAAAATAAACTGTAACCAGATCAATTTTGTGTAATTATAACAACCAGAGAACTAAATATAGAGGTATATAATGACCCTGTTACATGTAGTATATGATAACACACACACACATGCGTCCATAAATGTGTTTTCAGAGAGAAAGCAAAGGTAATGATTGCCTGGTGTTCTTTGTGTGAATTTGACCACTGGACCGTCTCTGCAGTCTGTGTTTATTCACCCTAAACATCCAGCCAACTGCACAGATATTAGCTGTAATCTAGCTAGCAAAGTACATACCTACCGTGTGTGTCGGAGTGCTGTGTGTGTTTGTGTTCAGCTGACTGATCTCAGAACTCGCCACCAGAAACATTCAGTCATTTTTCTCCAATTTCTCTTTTTCCTCTCGTCACATATGTTTATGGAGTTCATAAAATCTCGGGATAAGTGAAATTTTTTTTGCTCAAGTTGAAACATTGAACTCACATGGACTCTTCTTTACCATTTTTTGCCTTTGCCATTTGTTCTGTAACTGGGGGAATTTGCGTCTACTGTATTTGCGCCCATTCACATCTAGCCATTTTCTTTATAAGCAATCTCACCATGTCTATAATAGTCACCTCAGGTCCTCTCTGAACACGCGTAGTTATTGGTTGGTTGTCCACACTGCATAAATCTCTTCTTTGCGCAACTCTAAAGCCTTGGTTATTTCCATGGCGCCAAATACCGACACTTTGTCACGGACGTCGGCATGTAATACCGCAGCACAAGGCACCCTTTAGTGCCGGTATGAGACGCACCGCGCGTTCCATTAACTACAATGTAAACCAATCCACCTTGTCAGGTGACTTTGCTTTCATAAATTAGTGATTGACATCTCAGAAAAGCAGTTACTGCTAACGTGAAAATGCTAGTGGGGACACTTTTACACTTAAACTGCTCTTAGATTTAGCTGATAATGTAGACGTCGTCGCCTGGTCACAGCCACTCTACTCTCTATACTGTAAAAGACACCCACACAACTGGGAGTCTGTTTGGACACAAAGAAGCCTCTCCTCCTCTTTCCTTTTTTTAATCACAAATCAATTTCCTCTCACAGGGACCAGAGAGCTGTTTAATGGTTACAAAGAGGGGAAAACAAGCAAAGAAATAGATCAAAGCATCTCTGACACTAGCCAGGTGCAAAGCCCTGAGATCCAACCTTTTATGTGGCGACTCAAGCAGCTGCCTGGATAATCCACAGTATTACAGCCATGCAGCCTTTGTTTTTTAAATGGGTGGCAGCTCAGTCTCAATGTAAATGGAATGAGGTCGCATAGGATAGTCATGAATAGGCTAATCATATCTGAAATGCTTGATTGGATGACTGGTGCTTTAGAGGAGCTGTAGCGCATTTATGACATTTAATAAGAGCTACTTACAAGCTAAATGGCATGTTTGTGATTACTGATTAAAATTATATGTTAGATTTCAGACGATGTTCAAGGGGAACTGGCGTGATGTGTGGCGTCACTATAGATGGTATTAATTTGGGGGTGTGAAAAACCCTATTTTAAAGAGGACCTATTATGCTTTTGTGCTTTTCCCTTTTCCTTTAATATGATATGTAGTTTTTTGTGCATGTAAAAGCTGCAAAGTTACACAGCCAGAAGTCCAGGCTAAAAGGAGTCACTCTCCCCCAAAGAAACACTGCTCCTGAACTGCCTGAAAACACCTTAATTGAAGTCCGCCTTTTCTTCCGTAACGTGGTGATGTTACCAAGTAACACATTTACATAATACCTGCCTCGCGGCTAGTTTGGCACGCCCTCAAACAAAGCTAATACGGCGGAGCTGGAGTATTAAGCATGTAAACATGTTTTAGTAGAAACCCAAAATACTAGTATGCACCTTAAAATAAGCATAATAGGTCCTCTTTAACTGAAAATATACCTTGAATAACCCACAAAAATCAGCTTTGTGGGACTAACTAACTGGAGCTGATGCAAACCGACACACTCAAACAGGCGGGACCTTATTGGTCATGTGATGCAGCTGACCTTTCATTCGTAAGAATAAACAGTGAGGACAACAGAACAGCAGAGGTCTTTGAGGAAGCGGCTCCTGCAGTGTGGCGGGCTGGATGCTGATCCTCTGTGACAGCTGTTGTGTGGTAAGGTGTGGCTCTGCTAGGCTGCGATGTCACTTCACGCACACTCCTGCAACACTCCTGCACTTGTGATGCTGACCCTCATAGCATGTGAGCACAAGAGACAAAGGTGTCGCTACAGTGGAGATAACAAAAGAACCCTGAAAGGAAGATGTTATCGGGGTGGTTGTAGTTAACAAAAATCCATTTCCTAGATTATGCACTGTTATTTTGGCACGTAGAGCTGTGAAATAACACAACGGATTTAGCATGCATTGCTACTGTAAACCAGTGGTTCCCAACCTATTTTCATTGAAGCCCCCCCCCCCAACTTGTATCCGAGAAAAGCTTAGTCCCACCGCCCCATATTTTCTGACGTCATCGCCCTTAAAAAAAATTACAAATCCTTGAACAAAATCCTCAATTTGAATAAGCTGTTTCAGTGTATTAAATGAGTTAGTCTTTCCTCTATTAAATCTACTTTCTTTAGTGAATAGAACTTGTCAATTTCGTCAACATAAAGTGATGATGTCTTGACAGATTCGCCAAGCGAATGCAGATACATAATATATGACATAAAAACATTACAACTTAATTAATTTTACTATAAAAGTGTTAGAGACAAAATATTTTTTTGTTATTGTGGTTAAATAAATGTAATTTATAGTGCAAGCGGGAGAGCAAATAGGTTTTTGACCACAGTGAAAATGTTGTTTTTGAAAGGCTAAACGCCAACAAATATGGATTGAACCAGAATATTTTGTTAGATAAAAACATGTTGTGAATTTTGGAAATGATTACATCTATCTTTTTTCAATTAATTTCGACTTTTCGACTTAACAATGTACTGGAGTTATTGGAAATGTTTGGATCACACGAATCAGAAACAATCATACGCAGCCACCTCTGGAATCTTTACAAGTATAATACTAATAATATTAGTGTAGCCTGATCTTTAAATGCAACTGTGTGCAACACAAACACCGGGTTTGAATAGACTGTGGACTATTAAGTAGCGAATTTGTTTTAACGCCACTAATTTCTTTAACCCATTAACAAAATAGATTTTCCAGAGGTTGTTTTGGGCTCAGTTTTTAAGCTAGAGTGAAGATACTGGCATCATATGAAACTAGAAAACCTAAGGAATCCATTGGTACTAACCAATATACTTCATACTAGCTCATCGCGAAGGAGGTTAAATAACACTCCAAACTTGCGCTATATTTTGGCAAGGAAAAACTGGCATGGTCATTTTCAAAGGGGTCCCTTGACCTCTGACCTCAAGATATGTGAATGAAAATGGGTTCTATGGGTACCCACGAGTCTCCCCTTTACAGACATGCCCACTTTATGATAATCACATGTAGTTTGGGGCAAGTCATAGTCAAGTCAGCACACTGACACACTGACAGCTGTTGTTGCCTGTTGGGTTTGAGTTAGCCATGTTATGATTTGAGCATATTTTTTATGCTAAATGCAGCACCTGTGAGGGTTTCTGGACAATATTTTTCATTGTTTTGTGTTGTTAACTGATTTCCAATAATACATATATACATATATTTGCATAAAGCAAGCATATTTGCCCACTCCCATGTTAATCTCCCTTTAAGGTACATTTTGAGCAGATAAAAAATGTGTGATTAATTTGCAATTAATCGCGATTAATCATGGGAAATCATGTGATTAATCGCAATTTAATATTCGAATCGATTGACAGCCCTAAAAAAATATATATATCTTTTTAATTAGTTAGGTTATTTTAGTTATATGTGTGCAAATGTAATTTTGACAACCTCAGAGTAGACAAATCCTGGTGCGACCCCTGAGATCTTTGGATCTGACCCCTGGTTGGGGACGACTGCTGTAAATAACAACTGATTCCTCTGCTGCTGCCCATACATTGACTGTAACCGGGACCGGCGGTGTTTTATTAGTGACATTTTCGAATGTCATCCCGTTCAGCGGCTGTGAAGTCAGACACAGCTTGTGAAGTGAAGTGGATAATTCCGACACTGAGTGATTGACACTCCTTTTTCTGCACTCAGATAACATCATTGTCACAGAGCAACATTTTCATAAGTCACACCACTTTTTCTGACTCATTTACTTTAACTTCCTTCTCCTTTTAATCTTTACTTTTCCCTCTCTCTGTCTCCCTCGTGTATCTCGTCTGCTTTATGATAGATCTGCTCTCTAAATGCAGCTGCTTATCTTTGCTCACCAAGTCTCCCCTTTCAGGATTCTGTCTTTTATAAAAGATGATGCATGGGAGTTATTGTTCTCTTTCACAAAGACAGAATTGTCATTTAGAAAGTTTTGTTAGTTAGTTGTTATCCTTTTTAACTTACCAATATGCCATTAACAGTGGCACAATTCAACTTTATTACTCTCCTTATAATTATTATGTGACAGTGTTTGTGGTGGAATTGCCTGTATGGATGCTGCAAAACAGTCTCACGGCAAATTGTCATCTATTTGATATGTGTACATAGACAAATTTTTTCGTGACGTCCAGCATGACTTTTAACAATGTATGTTTTATGCGCTTTCCTACGAATTTCCAGCAACACGTGACGCATTTTGCACATTTTGCCTGTCAATTTCCGCTCCAGTCTTTTCAAAATAAAACTAGGTTTAGGAATAGATCAACTTGGTAAGGCTTAGGCGACAACACTACTTAGTTAGATTTAGGAAAAGATTGTGATTTGGGTTTAAATAACAACGGATATGGTGTAACTTAAATACGGAAGTTATGAGACAAAAACTACTTAGTTAGGTTTAGGAAAAGATCGTGGTTCGGGTTAAAATGACTCCGGAAGTGCTGTAAGTTAAGTATGGAAGTTACGTGACAAATAAATCAACTTTGACTTGTGGTTTGCATACAGTCTTTTCAAAATAAACTGTCTTCACAGGAAACCACTTGGTTAGGTTTAGGCAACAAAACTACCTGGTTGGCAACCCGGTCTCACTACCAACTCATCAAATACCACCGATTGGGCAGCACCCCACGACCGTTTCCTAACCCTAACTAAGTCATTGTGTTGCCTAAACCTAACTTTCTGTGAAAACAGAAGTTTATTTTGATAGGACACTATGCATGTTATGTTACTTAATGTAAAAAGTAATGCAAGAGTGGTACCCCGTGCGTCAGTCTCCGATGCCGAGGGGCACTGACCAAGTGGCGGTATTTGACGAGTAGGGAGTGCGAATGTGTTGGGTTAAGTTTAAGAAAAGATTGTGGTTTGGAATACAATAACTACAGGTGTGACGTAACTTAAGTATGGAAGTATGGAGTCAATACATTAAATTTCATGACTATTTCACCAACTGCTGTGCAACTGGGCTGGGAGGTTATCAGCAGTATGCAGTGTGGTTGTTTTCTCAGGAGCTGCAGCATATATAGCTTAAATGGAGGAAGTCAGTGATGTGACCGGTGAGCACCTGCAGACAGAGCCAGGCGATAATGGAGCCAGGCCTGAGGGAGGAAGAGCTTGCAGCACTGTGAGAAGCAATTTGAGGAAGCTCAATAAGTCATGACCCTGTAGAGGTTTTTATCATACAGCACTCCGGCTTACTATCATGTGCTGTGACAGAACCAGGAGGTGCACCAGTAGGCATGAATTCCTAAGGTATAGCATCTGATCTGAAACACGGGATGCTGCTCAGCTGGCAAATCTGATTACTCTCCATGCTATATATGTCAACAGTATAGTTTATGAACCCGGTGCTCCCTTATATACACCGTAAAACCTTCTACAATCTCCTACAAAGAATGATTTTCCATGTAAAAATTGGATTTTAAAAACGTCATTATGCATAAATCCTGTAGAGTAGAAACGATGCTGTGATTAGAGGATGGTCATGGGAGGATATACTGTATGTAGTGTTAAAGGATGGCTTTGGCCAAAGGTGGTTCATAACTGGTACAGTGACTGAGTGCAGCTGACAGCTGGGGCTCGGGAGTGCGCCACACAGGCAGGCAGGACACGGCTATCTTGGCAGGCAGGTCCTAACTGTCACCGCTGATTTCTACAGTAAGGTCTGAAGAGAACGCTTCTCATCAGTGTATCTTTGCTCAGCCAAGAGTGCCGGAAAGGACATTTGAAAACATAATAATTATGATTTACACAGTGTTTCATTTTGTGGTATGTAAGAACCAATCTTGTGTTTGTAAATATCATATCTAGCATCATTTATAACGTATATTTTTCAGTATTCTTGTTCTGCTTTAGACACAATCATGTTTTCCTTCATCTGGCGAAACTTGTGAGTCAGTAACAGCTTCTCTGTGTCGGCCAGGTGTCAGAGGATAAAGTGATGGTGATGGTGATGATGATGATGGCATAAGGCCTGAGGATGAGTCAATATCAGCGATGACAGTGTGAGCCAGGTGTGGAGCCGAGGTCTTGAGGTGCCCTGAAACCACCTGTCAGGTCTCAACACAAAGAGCTCTGTGCGCACAATCATCTCAGAGACCTTTTCAACAGTTTGATGAAAAATACATGTTCTCATACACTTGAGTCATAGCCACAGGTCAGGAAATGGAAGGAAAAAGGAAGAAGAGCGCCAGTGGGTGCTGAAGTCATCTTTAAAATAGAAATACTGCGGGAGAAAATGTCCAAAGGTTACACACAGGTGATGTTGGGCTTTACAGCATTTCCCCTGAGTATCTCTTGTTGTGACAGCGTATTCAGGATATGAGTCGTTGTACAGTTAGCCCCTCTAGCATGTTGTATACAACCACAACAAGATTCTTGGGTGAGCTTACCTTTGTTGCATAGTGTGTATGTGTATATGATTTTTTTTTTCTTTCCTGTTTTCCTTTTTCGTTCCTGGGATGATGATGGTATTAAGTAATAAGTATTAGTATAAATTATTTATTATAAACATCACAGTCAAGTCCTGCAGTGGCCGATGTGTAGGCCCCTGTCAAGTGGCTGGCGGATGTTGGGTGCACCTGTGGGCTTAGTGCAGGAAGCTGGATTTCCTTACCCAAAGGTGAAAATGATTAAATGAAATTAAATAATAACGACAGAGATTGGGCTGGTTGGACGGAGATATAAAATTTAAGGGACAAAAAAAGAAAGAAAAAAAGAAATCTCCACCAACTCCCTCCTACGGGTCTGGGGGCGATTACAGATAAGAAGTTTAGTGGTGGACAAGATCCCCTCCGATGGGTCTGGAGGTGGCCCACCGAGACAATTCCAACAAAAACGCCCACATCCTTTTTACTGTTTCCTTTTTATAATAAAATCATGAAACATTTAAATCATTACTACTACTTATCATTATCATTATTCGTTATCCTCCCTACCTTGTCTTTTCCCCTCTTTTCTTTATCATTACTCAATAGCCAATAGCCATCCTCATTGCAAACACAACTCACATAATCTTACACGTCACGTCACAACACTGGCCGTACTCAAACTCCCACTTCAATATAATCTGTTGTAGTGTACTGTACTTGTCTTAATGTCCTAATGTCTGTATGTTTTAACACTGTCCAATTGTCCCATGTCTTTTTGTAATGTTATTTTGCATCAATAAAAAAAAACTTTGTTGCATAGATGCTTGAAAAGCAACTTATCCTCATACATACAACGGTTTGTATGATATCCTATGAAAAGTAATTCCTAATTTTTCCTGAATTTTCCTATGGATGTCCAGCAACATGTGTCAATTTCTGCTCGTTACATGTATACAGTCTTTTCAAAATATCTCTGTCTCTCAATCGCAACCACTGCAGCTTCCTCGCTCGCCATTTTCACAAGTTTGTAATAGGTTGGTGGCTCCTCCCCTTCCGCTACGTAGCAAAGATGGTGACCGTTGAGGGTGAGAAATGTTTCACCCTCAACGTTTTGACCGTTTTGACCATTTTGACCATTTTGACGAAGTGCAAGTACGGAAGTACACAAATTGAGACACCAGTTTGGATACGAACAACGGTCTCCTGGGTGAAAGTCCAATGAAAAGTCCAGTGCATTGTTTTCATAGGTATAGCTACGAACGGTGTATGAGAACAGCCTGAGAAAAGTGAGAACAGTAGTAACCAAACATGCATGACCTACGATATAAACAGCAGATAGACACGGGTCATGCGTGCCGAGACAAGCTGTGGGCTGAATAATGCATATTTCTATTAAACATCTTGCTGAACGATTAGGAGGCTTTGCTTCTCACACCTACCATACATTATTGATGGTTATCCCCGAGCTAACAGGCATTAAAAATGTGATTTGCAAAGTCGGAGTGGATTTAGAAAATGACAGTTAATGGCGTCTTTGCTTAGGCTCAGGGCATTAAGCTGAATAGTGGCAGAGTATGCTTACAGAGTGTACTACTTAAGCTCTTTAAAACATGGTGGCTGAGGAATACTTCAAGTAATTATTAATTCACTGAGATAAAAAAATTATCCAGAAAGCATTGTACACTGACTCAAACTGTATTCATACCAATAACAAATGGGAGCAAAGTTCACACAATCTCCAGCAGTGAGTTCGAAGGCTCCCTTGAAAGTTTTTCTTACTGTAGAAAAAAAAAAACACTTGAAACTCAATGTGTGCGTTTGAGTGTTTTCTTGAAAAAGTTATTACCTTTGTGGTAATGGTGTATGGAGAAACCTTCCTCTGAAAGCAAAAGTAATAGTTGGCTTTCAGAGGCAAGGCTGAGCTGAAGCTGATGTACGTAGCTGCCAGAGAGCCGCATGATTAGAAGGTCAATAAAGCCTGAAACACGCTCACGCAAGGATTGAAATGGATTTCAGGGTCAATATCACATCATCACAGCTATTATTTCTAAAGCAAGCAACACTGATTTGCATGACTGCAATAAATAATGAGTTCCTGCTGGTTGTCTGTAATGATGCTGCATTGTGTCACTGTTGTGTAAAGAAAGGCAAAGTTTATTCAAATAGGAAATTATTTAGTTTGAAGTCTCTCATTACAAGAGTACATTTGTTTCACTTACATTCATTTACTGGAGTCTTACCCAGCTTTTACTATAACCACTAGATGCATAATCCCACCCTTTGGTCTCCACCAACTCCTGAAGGAATTATCTGGATCAGGTTCTACCAGCTATTCCTAAATCCATTACTAATTTTGTGTTTATATCCCTCCTAAGTTCTTAGCAACTACTTGCTAGCTTCAAACTACTGATTCACTAAATCGGATTGCACTAATAAAACTAAAGGAATATCTTAGCTAGCTAGTTTATGATGCAGAGGTGTGGACTCGAGTCACATGACTTGGACTTGAGTCACAAAATTGATGACTTTAGACTCGACTTGACAAAATCAAAATCAACTTACAACGTGACTTGGAATTTAACACCAATGACTCCTGACTTCACTTGGACTTTTAATTTGAAAATACAAAGCTAAATTTGAATTAGCTTGATTTATTACCTCAGTAAACATTGTAAACATGAGTTTATGGTCTCAATCGCTAGTTTCAAGTCTTCTTCAATACAGCATGATGTTCATTTAGTAAATTATGGTCCCATTTAGAGTCAAATAGACCATAAAGCAGGGTATGCTTTAGGGCGTGGCTACCTTGTGATTGACAGGTCGCTACCACGGTGTTGGAGTGGTAAGGAAAACTCCATCCAACTCCCAGGCATTGTCTGGGAGTTGTCCACGTTTTTGTCTTACAACTTTAACCCTTTCACAGTGTGTTTTCAGTTCATGAAAGTTAATTATAACATTTTGGTCGTTTAAAAATGTTATTCAGAGTTCGGTTGTATTTAGCTCAACCCTCTCGTGTCACTTTGGTTGCAAAAAAACACCATGGCGACGGCCAAAATGCCAAACTCAAGGCTTCAAAACGGCAGTCCAAAAACCAATAAGTGACGTCACAAGCTACAAGTGTTGAAACATGTAGTCATTTAACCCATTGTTAATATAGAAATTGAATTTGTGTGGCTTTAATTGAACTAATCTGAAACAAAAAAAAGTCTTATTCTTCAAATATAATGGTTTACATTGAGTGAACAGGTTTTTGTCCCCTCATACCCACACCCACACACAGTGGATTACAGTAAAGTGTTGGTGACAGGACTGTTCAGATGTTAAATCCCTGTGATGTTTGAGTGTGAAACAATCAGCGGTACAACAGAGCTATGACTCATCCCATAACTGGAATCAAACACGTCAACTAATGGAATCAGTCTTCAAAACCAGTCTGCGTGAATTTATCACAGCTTGACTCGACTTCCACAATTACTGCTGCTGTCGTAGAAGCCCGACGCTGCATGATGTCGGCAACAGCTCGGTTCAGACTGAATAGACATTGCTGCTGATGGAAATGTCAGCATCTCACAGCCTGTATTCACTTTAAAAGAAAAATATCTATAGAGTCTCCTTCAAAAGTGTAGCTCCCACTGGGGTCAAAGATCTAACTAAAGCCTGAATGGATTTAAAGGAACCACAGTATAAAATCCATATTGTGTGCGTGAAATATTATTTTCATGAAAAGAGATAGAGTGGAGGAAAACGTAATATTAAAACAACCACAATGTATTGACATGAACAATAGAGATGTGTATCTCCCACCACAAAGCAGTAGAAGTAATGTAAGAACATAGCATAGGAGGGATGTATGAGGAGCTGTGGGAGAATAAACAGGGGAGATGATTGTGGCTGCCTCGCTGCTATTTGGAGCTTTTAGTCGCTATCCAGTTCATCGACTGGACCTCGACTCGACAGCCAATCACATGAGAGCAAACCAGGACCCGAAGCCTCTTTTAGCTCACAATCAACACCCTGCAGTGGCGATGCTGTGACAGTTGAACACAGCTCACATACAGTAGACATTGGATAAAGTACGATGATGCCGTTTTTGATATAACTAACCAGACTGCAGGAACACGATGAACATGTTATTCAGTTTCTCTTGTTTGAACACTTTCTGCTTCAAGGAAGAAATGTGAGACTGTAAAACCAGGCAAAAGTTCTGAATTAAACCATGTTTTTTTTTTATGCCTTGGCAGAGTAAAACTTTCGGCACGTTCAAATATCTGAGTAGTTGCTCATAAACCCTGCAGGGGACTATCAGTTTGCTGACAGCAAGAGTGCCAGGGGTATAGATGACTATTTGCTGTTAATATCTCCTAAATCTCTCTGAGCACTGGTGCGAGACAGCTGTGTGTAATCTTTGAGTTGGCAGTACCGACCGTCCATCAAGAAACTGACTCTCCACAAAAATGCTTCAACTTTAATCTCCAGCTTTACATCCACCTCTCGCAGGCTCTCCGAAATCGATGAGAATCCAGTCTGAATAGATGCGTACCGCAGGACAGACTAACAATGGTTCAGCTGCAGACACAAGATTGTTCTCTGCTGGATATTAAACTGCCACAACGTTTTTCCTGGAAGCTATTCCCAGCCCTCCCTAATGAAAGCAATCACACAGCAGAGGGAAACATGGTGTGACATAAAGAAAGTCTTTCTCCCCTTTGCATTGTGTTAAAGTTGTTCGCACTCTTCAATACTAACTGCGACATAACATATGGAATCCGGTTATTGATTTTTTTCTCTTTAGGAATGAGGTTTTATTTTGTAATTTAGAAAGCCAGACATGTCTGTCTGATTTATATTAGGTTTGGATTCAGATTCCCATTTCCATTATAAAAATCTTAATTTTAGATAATCTAATCTAATCTTCTAACTATGCAGAGGTAAAATCAGGCACACACATTGCACAGTTATGAGATTATCATAATAAACTAAATGTTTCTTCTAGTTTAAATCGAGGTGCAAATGTATTCAGTAGGATTTTATACTATATTTAACATGCCAGCTTTTGATCTGCTCTGACAGGACTTGTTTGAACGTAAATATCATGAGCTATTGCAGCCTTTTTTCTTATTGGAGGTTTGAACAAGGCAAGACAGAAAAAGGGTTGAAAATAATTTAAGAAATGAGACGCGTTCTAACATGTTCTCAATCTGAATGAAACGTTACGTTTTGAAGAACACAAACAAAAATACTTCTTTAGGTTTAGGCAACAAAACCACTTAGTTAAGTTCATGGGAAAGATCGTGTTTAGCCTAATATTTTCCACCCAAAAATAAAATTGCAATCGAATGCAACTCTATGAACCGCAGCCTCAAGAAACTGAACACTATAAGCTTCCTTTCCTAAACCTACCTAAACCTAAGTGGTTTTGTTGCCTAAACTTACGCAAGTGTTTTTGTTTAATTCTCAACGTTAAGCACGTGTTTACTGCGATCGAAAAGTGACACTGAGGGATCTAACAAAGCGTCAGTATGTGACGAGAACGTGTCGCAGCCTGCAGCTTCACAAAGGAAGTATTTATTCCGTTGGTACTGTACTGGATCATATTGAACAGAGGTTGTTTTAATTGTGCTGTACATGTGATAGCCCATAAAAAACGGTAAAAATTCTAATTGTTAACCATAAATTTGCTTGCGATGGATGAATTTACATTCACTTTTGTGTCCTTCAACTTTAACTGCTGCCTTATTACACACACTTTAAAGTTCACAAAACATTTTAGCAATACTTTTTGGGATGATTGTCTCAATTTCTTCCAGCTTGAGGACATCCAGAGCGTGGCCTGAGACAGAAAGCTGCCGCCATCCATCATCAGACAGATTAAGGCCTTGACAAGCGGAAGAGGGTGCAGAAGGATGGAGAAACCGAGGTGAAGGACACATTTTTTTTTTTTTTGAAAAAGCAAGACTCAAACTAATTGCTGTATAACTCTGCATGTGGAGCACAGGTGGGCAATCAGACAGCAGCATATTGCCCGGTGGCTTCATCTTCCCCGGGTCGACACAAGACAAGTCATTTCTGAGGCTGCTGGTTTCACCCTGGGGAGCCGGTGTCCAGGTGAGCCAGGAGCAGAGAGCACAGCAGATGCCTTGACAGGAAGGTGGAAGGACGTAAAACGCTGTGCATTGATCAAAAAAGTCTGACCTCGGACAGAAAACACAAGTTTTTACACAACAACACCCTCACATAATGGGAAGGACCGAGTAGATAAAATAGAAATGATTTTCAATTGAATGAATTTAATTAACATTTAGATTTTGACTATTAATGGAGAAAGCAAATTAAATCTTTTCATCTGCTCACTGCTCCAGAGAAAACAAACTCTTGATGCCAATTTGAGTAAATAAATGCACATAATTCATCCAATTTCCTGTTGGATAAATAGCACTAATAACACATTCTCTGTCTTATCAGCATGCTTTTTTTTGTATATTTACCTGAATTAAACAGCTCTTTCAGCTCTTTTAATTTCTTAAATCTAAATCATTTGGCAGAGTGTAGCCAGGGTTGCATTCATGGAAGAAAAATAGACTTTAATTAAGAGGAAAACTTTAATTACAGAACGAATTTATACTCCAATTAACAAGATATACACTGCCCCACTGCAGATAGCACACTCACACAGGAAATCCAGAGAAATACACCGATTAACATGATGCATATTGTATGCAAAAACACATACAACATACAGCACATTTGCACATTAATTTCTCCTTTGCATTATGCAATATGAGAGTTTTTTTTGGAGCAGCCACTTCATCACAAAGGCTGCTGAAAGTACATCAGTGCTTGATTGAATATAATCAAAGATGCTTGAATGAGTCTTTTAAAAAGTCACCAGCAGGGTTTAGTTACCTCTGAGGGTTTTTTTCTAATATGAAGTCTTCTTGTTGATCATCCAGCAGATGAAATCATGAAAAGGTTCCTCATCCTCATCATCATCATCATCATCAGTCAGTAGGCTCCAACAATGACAGCCTCAGCTTCTTTAGACGGTCTCCTGTCTGTCACTAGAAAGTTGATCATCCCCTCTGACTTTATGAGCAGGTTGCAGCCCAGGAAGAAGATGCCAAAGACCACAGTGAGGGAGAGCACGCACATGACTGCGATCTGGACCACCCTCATGACGAACAGGCTCCTCTCATCCGGAGCTGCAGCCACGAAGCCGTTATCAGTCACCACCGAGGAAAAGTTGCAGCAGAAAAACTCCTCGGTCTTGTTGAGCAGTCCGACCTCCGTCTGGTTGAACCCGGTGCTATTCATCTCCACTTTTATTTATTTATATATTTAAAAAAAAAAAAAAAATCAAACTTTCAAGTGCAAGAGACGAGAGAGTATAAGCAGAGAGAGATCCTTGATGAAGATGATGGAAGATGAAGTCCTGTCAGATCAGACTGCGCGCTTCTTCTTCTTCTTCTGGAGTTCAACAAGCTGCTTTGGCATCGCATTACTGGAGGTTTTCATGTGGTGTCTGGAGCCAGTTTCAGAGAGGAATGAATCCACCAACCCCGACAGTTATAGGCTACAACAGGCTGCCTCTGAGTTAAACCCCCATAGAGAGGCAGGAGGACACAGCAAGAGCGCCACCATGCGGCCACACTGTGCCAGGAGTGTCCATCAACACTGGCTGTGTGCTGTATGTAGTACATCATGTTCTGTTTGTGCAGCCTGATATGTGATGGTGTGTGTGCATGCATGCATTCATGAATGTAGCCTATTTGTGTGTATGTATACATTGAGTTACTAGTGTTACCATTAACAATATGCAGCCTGCAACTATTTGTATTAATTAATAAGCATGCACACTAAGGAAAGGGTGTTGCTATATATAGGCTTTGTTCAGTGGCAGACTCTGGCTGTCTGAGGGGCAGGGGCGAAGTTTAAAAAAAAAAAAGGGCACCAGCTGCGTACGGTGGAGCACCAGGGCGCAGAAAGTTTTCAAGCATTTATAGGGCAGACTATATGGCACTGCATCACGTTTTCTCCATTTAAAGGCATGAAATAGAGGGCATTGCATCACATTTTCTCCATTTAAGGGCACCCTAGGGGGCACTGCATCTCGTTTTCTCCACTGGAAAGGCACCCAGGGCACTTAATCATGTTTTATCTACCGTAGGGGCATCCAAGGGGGCCCTTTATCACATTTCCTCCACTAGAAGGACACCCTAGAGGGCACTTCATCTCGTCTTCTCCATTGGCACGGTACCCAGAAGGCACTTCATCTCATTATCTCCTCTGAAAGGACACGGACACTTTATCTTATTTTTCCACTGGAAAGGCATCATAGATGGCACTTAATCTTATTTTCTCGGCTGGAAGGGCACTTAATCTTCTTTTCTGTACTGTAAGGGCACCATAGAGGCCACTTTATCTTGTTTTCTCCACTGGAAGGGCACCCTAGAGGCCACTGCATCACATTTTCTTCCGCTGGAAGGGCCCACAGGGCACGTTATCATGTTTTATCTACTGTAGGGGTATCCAACAGGGCAAATTATCTTGTTTTCTCCACTGGATGGGCAACCTAGAGGGCACTTTATCTTGTTTTCCCGACTGGAAGGACACTTTATCTCATTTTCTCCACTGGAAGGGCACTCTAGACTCTAGAGCACACTTTATCATGTTTTATTTACCATAGAGGCATACAAGAGGGCACTTTTCCTGCGTTTCTTTCGAACATGGGGGGAACCAGTGGCTTAGTTCTCCATTGTGACAGTGAGTCAGCATGTACAATACCAGGACCCTGAAACTGAAGCAGCTGAATAGATTTCAGCCATCATATATTTCATTATTTACATTTGTGCTTTTCCTACTGTGACATGTCAAAATGTCTAAGAAAGGAAGCAACAACTACTTCCATAATGAACAACAAGCAGAGGTTGAAGATGTTTTTTAGATGTTGATGGTACACATATTATAATAAGACATTATTTCAAAACCAAATTATGCCATACACATAAAAACAAGTGGAAGTGTTGATCACTCAAATGTTTTTCAAAAATTTCCCAACACATTTTCCAGGCAGCTGAACAAAAGCCGTGAAGTCTTTACTCCGTCCCTGGAACAAAGAGGAACCAGGACAGGCACTGACATCTAGTGGATGCTTTGAGTCTGCTGTGGACACGAGGTTTGTTTATCTTTATACTGTATATGCAATTATGAGTGTTATTCAGATTTATCTCACAGTGTGTCTACTACATCTGTGTATTAGTCAGCTGTTGCATCATAGTTGATTTCAATGAAATAACGATAAGAGCTTCCAATGAAAAAGCCGTTTGCAGTCTGTGACAGTACTCCATTGACAGAATATCAGAGTTATCATGAACTGCTGAACGTTAATTAAATGCTACAGGCTTAGATTTGATCTACTACGTTGCCCAGAGGCCAATACCGAACACTGAAGGTCTCTCATCAATAGCAGCAGATGGCAGCATTGTTCAATATGACTCTCTGAAGGCCTTAAAAAAGCTGTGATGTAGACAACAGTGTCAATCTGACAATTTAAATTAATTGGCCCATGACAAACACACACACACACCAAGGTGAATGTAATTTATGGTGTTGATTTAAGTGCTTTTTTTTTACTACTGCCTGACTGTAAATTACTTTACAGGATGCTATACTTCAACCTACTGCCTTCCTGTTGTTATGTGAAAACAGACATCAATAGTGTGAAGACTCCCTGGAGGGTTTCTTATATACATCAAGATGGTAAGACTAGAAACTCATACAATACAATACAATACAATACAATACATCTTTATTGTCTACCAAGGTTGGAAATGTGTTTTTGGCTCACCAAACAAAGGAAACAACAACATAAAAAGCGGACAAGCAGTTTGTAAAAACAAATACATTGACGGCTTATATTACACAACTAGGATGTAATGCAGAGTATATTAACAAATCTTTCATTATTCAAGCCTACTGAGTTAATAAAAAACTCTCTACTGTGGTTTTTATTACAGAAAGAGAGATCCCCATAGTCATTTAGGCTTTTCTTGAGATGACAGAGGGGTCAGAATATGATTTCATTACTGTATTGTAGGTGACCTAAGCTAAATGACAAGCAAATTATACCTGGAAAAAGATGCACGACAATCCACGACAGAAAGTTTGTGACCTAGCAGCCATGTTGAGATCAGTTGAGGAAATACCAAGCACCGCCCACCAGCCGGAGCAAACTTTCTAATTTTACAGCTAAACAGTACACTACAAGATGTTTCTGAAAACATTTGAGGCAAGAAATAGACATTACAGTTACAGAATATTGATTCATATTTGATCAGCGCTGCCTAGTTTGACCGTTTGATCGGAGTTGCGAGTGATTGACAGCTGCTCAGAGATGGCTGGCTCCAGCTCGGCTCTGATTGGTTGTTTTCCTCCGGTCTGTGAAATCTTGCAGATGCTATTTATATATACATATAAGTTTTTAATTTTAATTTTTTTACTTGTGTATATTCTTTTTACTTATTTATCTATTTTTTTGTATATAATGTGTTTTTCCTGTATCTATACTGGCTTATTTTACATTAATATTAGGTTTGTTAAGTTTCTTTGTACCGAGAATGTTATTATATTGGGGACGTTTGTGAATGTTTGTTCTGTAATTTAAAAATTAACAACAAAACAATAAATATAATATTGAAAAAAAAGAAAAGAAAATACCACTAATCTGTGAGGGAAATGTCTTTATTCTTTGATTTTTGGGTTGCTGGATAAAAAATGTAATACATAATTCCTGACAGTGAAAAAAAAGAGTCATTTATTATTACTCTTGTATTTTTGTATTATTATTGTGTTTTTTTTATTATTATGTGTGTTTTTTTTGTTTGCTTTGTTGTTTTCTTTTTTTAACTGTACTCTTTCTTTTTGTCATTATTATTATTGTTATTTCTTTTCTTGGTTTTGTTTTGGTTTTGAATGTTGAGGTTGTTTTCTCTATAGTGCACTTGATGGATTTGTCTGTAAGCTCATCTACTTAAAAGTTGGTTTATAGACTGTTGTAATTACAAACAGTGGTTTGCATACATGAAAACAGCCTTGAAAAAAGGAAAAAAAAAGTATAAAAAAATAAATAAAAAAATACATATATATACTGTATACATATATACAAATATACACATATATGCACTCGCAATTTAACATGTTTTACTCTAAAATCGCAGTACTAATCACAGTAATGTGGTCAGTGCATGCGCCTACATTTACCAGACCTGTGTTTTTGTGATTAATTCCAGTTGGATATCCAAGTAAGTGGCTTGAATTTTTTTTTTTTGTTTAGAAAAAGAAGGGAAACCTTAAGTATAATTAGCCTATAGATGTTTTTGTGTGTTTGTTTCTGCATGGAGTTTATGAATGAAAAACCAGGATTTCCTTTGAACTTACCAGGAAATTAACTATGCATGTCTCAAAACTGTCTCTCTTTCAATTGAATTGTACACATTTTATTTCAGTTTCTATAGCTTTTTGTGTTTTTTTGTTTTTGTTTTGTTTGTTGCTTTAATAAGAATCAGATTTATTTGCCAAGTACATACAAGGAATTTGACTCTGGTTTTATGCACCTACAGAAATAGAAATAACAGCAGTTTGTGAATTTTTGTTTTGTTGTTTCAAAATGAACAAAAAAACCCAATAAATATAGTATTGAAAAAAAAGAAAAGAAAATACCACTAATCTGTGAGGGGAAATGATTTTGATTTTTGGTTTGCTGGATAAAAAAATTAATAAATAATTCCTGACAATGAAAAACAATTAAAAAAAAATATATATACATATATATACTGTATAAATATATACATGCATACACATATATGCACACGCAATTTAGCATACATTACTCTAAAAATCGCAGTACTAATCCCAGTATTGTGCCTGCAGTGCGCCTACATTTACCAGACGCCCCATGATGGTCCACCTCCAGAGGATGTTCCTGAGTGACGCCTCTCTCAGCCAATCAGAGAGCAGGAAACGAGTCTGTGTGAAGGTCGGTTCTGAGCTGAGGTTAGATTGTGCAGAACAGTATCTCGCCTGTCCTCCTCTCTCACCGTTATAATATCCAGTCTGGGGAGAACAGGTGCGCACCGAGACATTACGCAGCGTTAAAACCAATCTTGGGCACATTTAATGGAGACTGGTCGTGTGTTTTCTGCAGCTCAACTGGGGGATAAAAACCATATCAAGCAGTCCGAACAGGTACCACCACCACCACCACCACCACGGGAGGCTTTACTGGACGGACAGCATCACACTCCGTTGTGTGGACTACACTCTGCATTGAGATGGACTGTGTAACTTAACGTTGTGCATTTTGCAGGAGCTTATTGTTTAATTTAGCCACTATAATTGTAAATATCTGGTCATGTTGTCTGCGTTCAACACGTTGCATGAGAGCGAGGCTGCAGCAGGTCACTGGTTCACTCCATCCATGGTTTAGGTAAGCACTAGTATCCTCTTTATCTGTCGTATGCACACCTTCCATAATGCAAAATAATGTACACAACATTATCAGTGATGCTTATAATGTGATATTCCTTTAAATCAAGGTGACCATGTCCAGTATCTGCATCAGTGACAATGAGGCTCTTATCTGCTGTTATTACAGTGTTTTTTTTTTCTATCTCACTCCTGTCACAATGACTAGAACAATCTAATGTACATTCACATGGATAGAATATGGTCAGAGTCTGTCTGTGTGTGTGTGTGTGTACATATAGTCTATTGTACAACCACAACAGTGGTGAATGTAATCTTTTTCTGTTGTTTGGGCTATAAAGAAGCTGCAGTCATTGGCCTAATGGGCTTACTGGGATCAGCTCTATGTATAATCTCCTCCTGTTCCCAATAGGGCATCCTGGGGTATAGATTGGCATTTTTCAATACTGGTGCCAATGCTAATACGATACCTGAGTTTTAGTACCAAGCAAGCAAGGGGGTAAAACCATACTTTTTTCTCCCCAGTATTTTTTTTTACAGCCCCCCCACCCCTCTTCTTCTTCTTCTTCTTCTTCTTCTTCTTCTTCTTCTTCTTCTTCTTCTTCTTCTTCTTCTTCTTCTTCTTTTTTGTAATATGTAGGTATGGCTGGGCGATATGGCCAAAATCTTCTATCACAATATGTATCTCGATAACGATATATATCACGATATAGCATGCTTTTTGGTAGTTCAATAAATAAATAGTCATATTAGAGGTCGACCGATGGTGGATATTTAAAGGCCGATATAATAACGATAGTTTGGAGCAGGAAAAAGCTGATTATTCGGCTGATATCTTCTTTACTTCTGCAGCGGCCTAGTCAGATACATTTGTATATACCGTTTTTAATCATTTGTCCTTTCGAATTTAATAATTCCTAATATTCTGAAGTGTGATTTGAACATTTTCTATTTATTTGCACTGGGCTATGCGCTGTTCTGTGGCTTACAGTATGACTGGCCAGGATTACTTCTGTTGTGCGTCTCGCATTGTTAAATGACACTCTTATAAACCATTGATGTTTGTGCATATTCCCGGGGTAAGGAGGATCCCTTAAGTGTGTGATTTCATTTCATGAATGGGTGGTTACGTGGCTAGATTATTGGGAAGAGAGACTGCCAAATTGGTACAGTAAGCACGTTAAAGTAACAGTGAATGATTTCTTTTCCTCCCTGTCTGCCTGTCTTGTATCTGGGACAGAAAGCTGATAGTGTTGCGTTATATATTCCAGAGATAACTTTTTTTTACTTCCCCCTCTACCTTGACTTTGAGTATGGAGCCTCCATGCAAAACATTGATGTACGTCCCCGCGTGACTGGTGACGGCTGTGCAGCCATCGGCCACTATCAGAACCCAGTTCCACCAATAATGATAAGTCTGTAAATTTTAAATTTTACCGATTGCTGATCAATATAATTAATACTTTAACCCTTTCACAGTGCCTACAAATGTCTTATTCCTCATGTCACTTCTGGTTGCAAAAAAACAAGACGGCGATGACCAAAATACTGAACTCGAGGCTTCAAAACGTTAGTCCACAAAACCAATGGGTGACGTCACATTGACTACGTCCACTTCTTATATACAATCTGTGGTCAGAGCAAATGAATGCTCTCTGAAGTGCCCATGAGCAAGGCACTTAGATCGCAGTCAATCCCTTAATCGTCCACAGCAGACAACTGTCTCGCCTTGGCAGGATTTGATCATTTTTCTTTCAGCTTTGTCTTCACATGTTTGCTTCTCATATTACTGCCATGGTTCCAGTGTCAAGTCCAGTTATATTGCTGTGGACAGCAATTAGCCAACAGTCTGGCAATTGAATGGATGAGGGATACATAGCCTAATTTAGCTCATAGCACTGCACCAGACGTTTCACAACAAAGGGAGTTGCTAACAGCACAATTAACTGTCACTTCATGAAGCAATTAAAAAAATGTCTGGTGGTTTACGCTTGTCTTGAAAATACTGGGAAAAAGTGGCTTGTAAACGCTGAAGGGACCTGTTTTCAGTGCCGTGTACAGCTTAGAATAAATATTCCTCTGTGCAGATGGTTAGTCTAATTGACTCAGACTTCTTCGGACGAGACTCCAGCAAGCTGCCGGCAGCGCGGTTGGTGGTACCAAACCCAAACATGTCTCTGCCACTGACGCACCAAAGCAGATGGTCAGAGATGCAAACAGACAGCATCATCATTGATCTGTCTACGATGTGAGCGGAGGTGATGTAGTGCATGCAGACTTGGATTTCAACGGTTTCACTGACACCTTTTTTTCTTGATTAGACTCATCATCTGGAAGTCTAGATCTACTCGGGTTACAAGTCAGTGGATGTTGTGTGAATTCTGTCTATCCGAGTCTGAAGCTCTTGATGAAGGCTGCCTTGTTTTTGACTGAGATAAGAGTTAGCCTAGGGCAGCGGTGTCGGACGCTGTGATGGACATTTAGACAGGGAGCGGAGAGGACAATGTGTGTGGAGTGCAAAAATCATTACCATGCTGCAAGTGAAAGATAAGGGAATCTGTCGGATCCCCCGCAGGAGATGCTGCAGGCATTTTCCACTACTAGTTGTACAAGTCAAGGGTGGGGTAGGTTGTTCTACATACACGCATTTGCAATTAAATGCACACTCATATATGCACAAACCTATTTTTAATGTAGTTTATGCTCCATTTTGAGCATGGCTTTTCATGAACCACAACATCCTCTCTCTTTCAGATAAACTAAAATGTACTACGCTGCGTGATGTCGTATATTTCTGAATGCCTAAAAGGCTACTGGGTGTTTGTGTGTTTGATTCTCTATGGCTGAGCAGTTTCCCCATCATCTCACTTCCACTCTGATTATACTTTCATAAGCCTTTCAGTCAACAAAAACCTATAATTTCAGTCAAGTAGAAATCCTGTTGGACAGAAAATGATGTTGTTTTTCATCAGGAGTACTGTGAGGCATACATTCCATCATGCCAATGAGATATCTAACCTCCACAAAGTGCCTCTGGTGTGAAAGCTTCCCAGATGGTCCGAGCAGCACTCCTGATGAAGTGGGAGCAGAAGACTGTAAAGGGGAAATGAGCATTCGATCATCCTTTCAAATGGAGAAATGTGGAGGGTTTGGGGTCAGTCCAATATGGGAAGTTGTGTGTGACCTCCAGTGGACCATCCCCCTCGTTAAGGTCTGTGTGCGACCGAAGGCAATGACTCCCCCCCTTTGTAAAAATAGAGCAAAGATAAGAAAAATCTATTAAATTAAAAAGGAGAAATGAAACTCGGAGTTGACCTCACGCTCTCCATCTTCTGGTGTACCAACGTTTACAAACTCAAGGTGACATTTTTATTATTATAAATACTGTATGTGTAGGTATGTATTTTAGAGCTTTACAGATAAATCATCTGGGCCAATATATCATCCAATCCAGTATTAGAGTAGATTAAATTGATTTATTTCAAACATGTAACAAATAATAAGAAAACAAAACAAGAATAACCGATAAAATGAACAGTAAATGTATACAGCAAATTCTAAATAAACAAAATGAATAAATATGATTTGTCCGAAAAGGTGAAGGCAGAATTAAACACTTTTATAGTCCTAACCAGTGGGCTACGTCTTGGTTTGAGAAGTGAATTGAAGTGCCTTAAACTTGCATTCTTTCTAACAGCCAGCAGGGGGCGACTCCTCTGGTTGCTAAAAGAAGTCAGATTGTATAGAAGTCTATGAGAAAATGACCCTACTTCTCATTTGATTTATTACCTCAGTAAACATTGTAAACATGAGTTTATGGTCTCAATCTCTAGTTTCAAGTCTTCTTCAATACAGCATGATGTTCATTTAGTAAATTATGGTCCCATTTAGAGTCAAATAGACCATAAAGCAGGGCATGCTTTAGGGCGTGGCTATTTTGTGATTGACAGGTCGCTACCACGGCGTTGTCCTCTCTGGGAGTTGTCCGTGTTTTCGTCTTACAACTTTAAATCTTTCACAGTGTGAATTCAGTTCATGGAAGTTAATTATAACATTTTTTGGTTGCCTAAAAATGTCTTGTTCAGCATTCGGTTGTACTTAGCTCCACCCTCTCGTGTCACTTCTGGTTACAAAAGACCAAGATGGTGACGTAGAACGCCGTGATTGTCCAATCAGAATCAAGTATTCAACAAAACCGTGTAATAAGTAAGAAGAAACTGCAGTATACAAATGCCTAAAAAACAGTGACCCCATTACATACAGTGTAACCTGTCACACTTTGTACATATCTTGGTCACATGATATGTACACACAGCGATCCAACTTCTTCACCCCCTGATATGATACAGATTTTTTTTCTCCATTTGAGAGACCAGTACTCTGTCTTTCCCAAAATAATATAAAAGCTGTTTACCTCCCTGCAGCATTTTTATGTGCGGTACAGTAACATGATGCCAGGGATTGCTGTGGCACTACAAACTGAGTTGGCCACCAGCCATGACTTAATGTTAGTGGAAATGCTGAAATTTATGATGACACTGTCAAAGCAGCTGTTTTCAAAGCGAAGCTGTGACATCTGGCCGATACCGAATCTGCTAAATATAGTTTAACCCTTAACCACTAAGCCACTGGAGCACGTCAGATTTTTACAAACTCTCGAACATAGATATCCGGTCTGGTATCAGCTTCAAAAATCCAGTATAAATTAGGCTGTACTGTAATGTATACGTTTTTCTTTTCACTTTTCCTCTTACGGTCTCCTATTTTTCTACTCCCTCCTCATTTGTCAACACGTTATACTATCCCAACTCGACACATAATGCTGCTTTGTCACAGCCCTTGGCATCTCTTTAGGTTTAGGCAACAAAACCACTATAGTTAGGTTTAGGAAAAAACTACATGGTTGGGCTTAAAACTACTTTGTTTGTAAGGTGAAAATGAAACCTAACGTTGTGAACATGGGACACGATCGATCAGCTGATTGTAACGTGAAGGTGAAACTTAACACACAGGACAAGAGCTTCGGTCTCCTGGATGAAAGCCTTATGTTTGTTGGACCCATCCACCACCCCTCCGTGGTGTGTCTTTTCACTCTTTAATCACTCACTGCACTTTCTCTGAAGCAGAAAGGTTTACATACTAATTAATGGAAAGCCTGGTGCATCTTATACTGTTGTTAAAGTGTGTCATGTGTGGTGGTATGACACACCGACGGCCAAGACAAAGCGTCGGTATTTGACGCCCTGGAAATGAGAACGGGCTGAATATGTATACAAATACAATACGTAGTTCTCCCATTAACATACTCAACTGCACATCTGTACCAAACAAACTCATAACCTCTGTTTTGTTCTGTAAAACACCCTATCACAGTATCTGTTCTGGCATGTTGTCTATTCATTTGGTTGCACCTGTGTCTAATTTAGTTTTTGTAATGTGATATTCCACTAATGAAAAAATATAAAAAGATTTTGCTGACATCATGTTTCTTCCTACGCTGATTGTTTTTAGATCATCATAGTTTAATGATTGACAGTTCCATCCTGAATCACGGCAGGCAAGACTAAAATAATGATGATTCCCGTCGTCATTAGATTTATAATTCCACCTTCTCATGTAGTGTTTCCTGTCTCCCATAGGATGACGCCTCTTGGTCACACCTGCTCGGTCTCCTCCCTGTTTCCTCCTCGCCAGCAGACCGAGCGCTCCTGAGCACTCGCCGCGACCCTCCCTTGTTTGGCTTTCCTGGCTGACGTCCCGGGGAGGTGATGCGACGGTTTGCCTACTGTAAGGTGGTGCTGACCACCTCTCTAGTGTGGGTGCTGGTGGACGTGTTCCTGCTGCTCTACTTCAGCGAGTGTAACAAATGTGACGATAGGAAAGACCGCTCGCTGCTGCCTGCCCTGCGAGGTGAGTATCCTGTTTGTCTTTATAAAAAAGAGTGTTAAGGTGACAAAGGGGTTTATAATCAGTGAATTAGAAGACGTCTCAGAGAAAGTTTAAATGTTGATTTTGGGATTTCAAGGGATTTAGCAGATGATTTAGGGGAGATAATCAAGTCCAGCTCCATTTGTGATGTGTTAAAAGGATGAAATGATATATTTTTGAATATGTAATAACTCTTTTAGAGTAATTTTCAAATGAAATCAAATGATAAATCATATCAATTTTGAGTGTTTGTTCTTTAGAGAGACAATGTTTATGTTCATATGTGTGGTTTTGCATGTTTTTGGCAAACCGCTTTAGGTTTCTGTACATACTGTACAGTAAACTACATCTAGCACATCATCTACTGCATGTATATATTTTGTATTCATCACAGTGAATGACATTTTTCATTTTACTTTTTTTACAACAATAACATTGTGTGGTGTTACAGCTGTAAGTGCAGATAAATTTGAAAATTAATTTGATACAGACATGATGTTCGCTGTAATTGATAACCCACTCTTGTAAAACAAGTTTATAGTTTCTATAAATAGATTGTAATATTGTACTGAAGTGCACTGAAACTAGGGGCACCCAGGGACCCAAATTGTGGCAGACGTGTCGTAGCTTTTAGTAAATAATTACAACTTAATCCAAATGAATGCCAATAGCTGTTAACTGCCAAGTAATCAGTGTGAGGTGTGTTTTGCATTAGGTGAAGTGAAATCTCTCTCCTGGTGTTCAGACCTCTCAGCTACATTAATGTTAATTAATGTTAATGTATTTTAAAGATTGCATGGCATCTTAAGAAAAGTGCTTTTAGACCTTGCACATTGACTTATTGATGAATGTTATAACTCCAGTTTATAAGGGGATAATTAACAGATAATTCCCTTTTTTTGTTTTGCCAATCTAACTTTTGTTTGGCGTCCAACTTGACTTGAAACGTTCCATCATTTCACCAGGATGTTTAAGTTAATCTTCATCATCTCTAACTAATCCTATGAACACGATGAAGTTCACTGAGGGGCAAAACTGAAAAAGTCATGTTTAATCATTGACAATAACTTCACAAACTTTGTGGGTGTGTTTTGTGGTTAATCTTGTAAAAGTTGATGAGTTTTGTGAATCTCTACCAGCCTGATTTGATCATTGTCTAATGGGACTGATAAAGATCCAGTTATTTAGCTGTAGTATGCACTATAAGCTTGAAACTATCTCCATGTGTGCGTGTGTTTTATGTTTCAGAGATCAACCTGAACCACAGTACCTATTTAGCAGAGTTCATTTCCTTCCATGCCCTGCAGTAAGCAGGTTTCTAAGAGGCTCGCTAAGCTGCTTTTGAGGTTAGAATGAGGCACCAGCTACTGACACTGATTACCAAACAGTACCAAACTCTAATGTTACGTTGGAGTTACTTTGCTTATGAAATAGCTTAAATGGGATGATTTGCTAAATATATGAACAGAGTGTTGACATTTTTTCCAGGTTTTCCATAACACTGAAGGTGTTTTAATTTAGTCCTATTCATTAAGACCAAAATTAAACAGCCTGTAATGTGGCACTGATTCACTTTTTGATTGGAATCAATTTACTCCAAATTGTTAGGTCACACTTTTTAAAATTTAGTTATTGCTTGTGGAGACCGCTGTTCATGTCCTGCGTGAAACCAAAAAGTCAACGTTCACTTATTTTAATATACGTCCCTAACTTAGAATAACGTAACAAACGTAGTCATTTTAAGCCAAACCATGACGTTAGCTCACCTGGTAGGGCGAACACCCTATGCATCAAGGCTGAGTCCTTACTGCAGCGGCCCGGGTTCATATCTGACCCGTGACCCTTTGCTGCATTTCGTCCCCTCTCTCGCCCCTTTCCAGTCCATCTATCCTGTATATATAATAAAGGCAAAAAGGACAACAAAAAAACACATGTGTCTGTAATCCTGGGGAAAAAACGTTTCCCTCGAAACGTAATTGAGAATGCAGTTTAGTTGTATGGGAATGTAATATTATAGGAGACAGGGTTGGTTTCTGGCCACCTGACAAGTGTTCATGCATCATTTACTTTTTTTTTTTGGTCTCCACCAACTGCTGAGAAAAATATGAGTCTGTACTAGCTGCTAAACTTTGTTCACCAGTAACTTAACTTTGTCTGTGTGCCATTTGTGTAGCTTTTTTGCTGGAACTATCTGCCTGCGTGTTGATTAGAGTGGCTCTGACTGAACCATACAGTAAATATGAGGACAGTTAAACCAAAACAATGAGCTAAAAGATGCTAAAAAGTTACTTGCAGTAATATGAGTTTCACCAGCCTAAAGCATGACGTGAGGGTTTGCAGTCAGTTTCTACTCCAGTGCATCCATTTTGGACATGACCCCACTCTGGTCATTACCAGGTTGATAATGACCTTTTAAAGAATGTCTACTTTGAATTCCTGATTAGCGCGGGCACCCCTGAGCTCACGTCAGTGTTTTCCAGTTTGACGATAATGAACTTTATGGCCAGTCGCCCCTGACCGTTATGTTTATGGAAGGTTTTACGTTTGCTTCACATACTAAGGTAATGTTGTTTTGGAGTGGTGCTGTTTGTTCATATGGAAAGGAAAGGTAGCTGCATAGACCCACAGTTCCTTATCTGCAGCAGGTCTGTGTGCACACTGTTTGTTTCGCACCACAGTGTAACTGGTTTAGTATTGCACTTCCATAAAGTTGGTGTCCTCAGGAGACACGGATTAAAGAAAAGAAAACTCCACACCAACAGTTTGTATAAAAAGCTTTCGGTTTCTTTTCTCAACCCCAGTCTGAGATAACCCTTGACATCATGATTGCTATTTTCTCACTCTTTAGAAAACTCTCAACAGAGCAACAAAAGCTTTAATACAAAAGTTATCAGTGGACTGTCCCTTTTAATATAGACACAGCTTTAGAGAAATTCAACCACTAAACTTTCTAGTTGGTCCTTCTTGGTGTTGCTGGGTTTTGATTTCCATTATTGAATAATTTAGTAGGAATTTATAACAAAAAATCTGTCTTTTTGCTCTTTTCTTTTTGCTCACTTCACGTGCATGTTTTAATGTGGCTGAACCAACCATCTATTACACTGGACTGAGATTTGTGGAGACAGCTACAGCTCCTGTGAGCATTAATGAGACTTCCACTGCTAATCATCTACTGTAACTTCTCACGGTTTTGCCATTTATGAAGTGAAAAGAGCAGGTGAATAATTGTGGATTATGAAACTCACTTCCTTAAGGCTACAACAAACCGTTCTTCTGGATTTGAAAATAATAAAATGTCACTATCAGCTGATCAATTGATTGAAAGTTGATTGGTTTATGGAGATTAAATAGAATTTAAAGTGGCAATCTGGAAGATTTTCATTTAAATGAATGTCCGTTAAGTCACTATGTGTCGCCAAATGAGGTAACATAATGGTGATTGAGCCCGTGGCCCACTGATGAAGTATTGCAATATTTATATATTTGCAGTGTTATAAAATGGGTGTTTTGTGGTGACATTCTTGGAAAAAATGGTGTTGCATACACACAGAAATGGAGCCATGCACACAATTCTGAAAGCCTGCAGCTCATGTACATAGAAATAGATTTCTTTTTAATTATATTTCTATGCACATGTATCAACAGAAAGACTCCAGACTATTAAACTCTGAGCACAATTCCCCTTTTTTCACTCAAATAGAAATCAACCACACTGAAATCTTACGGATTGCCTCTTTAACGTTTTCATTTCATTTTCAACATACAGTATTATTTAAATTTCAGGGTTTTAGTTTGCCTTTAGCTGCAGTATTACTCCTTAAGAGGTATTAAAGCTGCAGTGGGTAGAAATGGAGCAAATATGATTAAAAAAAGTTATTTTTATAAAACGGTCACTATATCCTGACAGTAGTGGTTGAGACAGGTAATCTGAAAAAAAAATCATGGGCCTCTGTGTTCTCCGGTGTCCTCTGGTGCTCCTCATGGCATCTGCAAGATTTCATAGACCGGAGGAAAACAACCAGTCAGAGCTGATCTGGAGTCTGCCGTCTCTGAGCGGCTGTCAATCACTCGCAAACTTTGATCAAAAGGTCAAACTAGGCAGCGCTGATCAAATATGAATCAATATTCTGTTACTGTAATGTCTATTTCTCGCCTCAGATGTTTTCAGAAACATCTTGTAGTGTACTGTTTAGCTGTAAAATGAGAAAGTTTCTGACCCGGCAGACATGTTGAGATCAGTTGAGGAAATACCAAGCACCACCCACCAGCCGGAGCACAGCCAATAGGAACGCTCTCTCTGAAATTACCTGTGATTGGTCAAAGATTTTAGATTTTTTTAAAGCCTGTAAACAGAACCATGATGTTGTGCAGAAGTCTAGTTTTCTCTCAGAACACTTGAATTACAATATGCTGAAAGGTTATTATGGAATATTTGCACAATGATGCCAAAAACATACTGCCTACTGAAGCTTTAAAGCATTAGAAATCATCAACAACCAAGAGAAAATAAGGACAACGGTGAGAACAAACACAAGTACATAATTTATAGAAGGAATTTCACTTATTATTCATGCTTATGCCCATAAAATAATAATTCTGTCTCTGTCTGTAGAGCATATAGCTGTATTGTATATAATTTGCTATTAATTTGAATGTGATACCATAAGGTTGCATTAATGTTGCAGTAGCACACAGAGCTGAGGTGAGAACACACCACAGGGTGTGTTGTTGAATGCTACTTTTAGCTGTTTTTCAAAAGACAAAAATATAATTCTCACTGTGAATTATTGTTTAGAGACTTCCGACTTTTGCAGATACACTTAGAAGTCATACAAAACTTCTGATCCTAATTGCCTGGAGTCTTTGTTCTTTTTTGTGTGAGCATCGCCTCACTTGGTAGTCGTGAAGAAAGACAGTAAGTTGCATTTGCAGGTTGAAAGTGTGCATCAGAGCAGCGCAGCCGTAACTCTGCAGGGCGTTTTGTTCCCGGCCCGCTGCGGTTTCGTGTTCAATAGGAGCTTTTCTGATATATAATGTAATGCCAGCTGGGTCAGACTCGCAGGAAGAAAGCGGAGCGGAGCAGCAAGCTTGTGATGGAGCCTCCAACTGTGCACCACTACAGACCTTTTCCTGCAAAGTAAAGGGGAATGAAAAGAGCTAGAGGACAATCTGCATGCAGATTTAGTGTCTGAGTCCACCTTGACAAGAGGGATCTGGGATCATAGACTCCATGAAATATCGTAAATAGAAGCTAACATGTACCATGAGTGGCAAAAATTTGGATAGTTGCATATTTATTGCTAATTTGTTAGAATTACCAGCTAATGAATCACATATCGAACAGGTTGACAGAGAGACATGTGGCGCTTTATTTTTGTCCAGCTCTGAAATGTGAGTGATGGTGTCTCAGCAGACTCATTACCTGTGAGCGTGAGGGAACCTTTTCACTGTAATTGCTTGGGATAAAGCTGCAGGCAGGGACATTGAATTGGATTGATTGACCAGAGGACAGACAGAGCCACTGTTTTCTCCCCAGATGATCGCGGTCATCTTTTATAATGAATGCTCTGTGTCAGTAGGAGAGTGTGTCGGGCCTGAAAATACCACAGAGAGTTTGTTTCCCAAAAGGCTCCTCTTATCTGTGTGTTGCTAAGCAAAAAACAGATTTATTTGAGCGTTTCTAGACTTTATATTCGATCTGACTGAATGATTTACAGTCATAATGACGGAGCGAATTTGTCAATTAGTCATATACAGTATATTATTGGAAATGACATTGAAACTGAAACACCAACACAGTTTCATAGTGTCATGAATGAGGCGGCCTAGGGGTCCGTTCCAACAACATGTCAAATGTTAGTATGTTATGGCTGATATATGGCTAGATTGTTGAAGTGATTCAGTAATTTTATGCTGTTATGTGTTGTCTTTTTTATCAATTGCTGTAAAGTAAGCCATGTTTCATAACTGATGTTTCTTCTTGATTTCTCATTTTTTATGCTTTTTTCATGCTGAATGACTTTCTAGGAAACTTATGAGCACATCTCTGGTAAACACAAGATTTAAAGTGGTGCTTTTGTGTGATTCTTTGGGGAGAAACTCAGTTTTACAGATCCGTCTCATGTCTTGTAACATAACGGTCTACTGGACCAAAAGCTTTGCACATGACTAATAAGTGATACATTTATAAAGTGCAACTAATTTGTAACAGGTGACTAGCAGTGAAAATTTTTTTATTTACATGGTGGAATAGTTTATACTCTAGATTAGGTGATGCAGAAAGCTTTTATAAATGACCTTTAGACATTTACGAAACATTTAACAGGTGAGATGAGAAGATGTACAAATTATATGTTGATACATTTACAGTACGTGTGATGAATAGTTTACACTTTAGATTAGGGGGCTGTAAATGACCTGTAAATTATTCAGTAATACATTTACACATCGTTAATAATCATGATGATGTTTGTTCTAAAATAATAAACTTTGTTTATGCTGAATAGATTACACTTTAGATTGGCGGCTGCAATAAAACTCAAATGTGTTAGTACACTACACATCAATAGAAAGTATCAAGAAAGGGTGATACTGTGTGCATTTTTGTACATCTTCCCATTATATAGCATAAACCTCTTCCAAAATGATTTTACTTCGTCATTGCATATGGCCCATTTGTAGTATGTACTACAGTACAGACGGTATAGACAACTGTATGTCTTCTCTGACACGCATGGAGTCACCAGCCGCTTCTTTTCACCTGCATGCGAGGAACTTCACTGGCAGGTCTTAACGTGTGCAGAGGTTAAAGTTATTCCCCAGATCACAGTGATTCATAATATATCAACTAATTACTTGTTAATACTAATTATTTGTTTATGATTATTTCATGACCAAATAACTCATTTACTAAGGTCGCTTTCAAAAGTCAACATTTCCGTTTTAATCAAACCCTGGTGCGGTTCGTTTGGGCATTTATGAACGCAGTGATCGTACTCTGGTGCGGACCAAAACAACCGATCCGAGACCACCTCTCACAAGCCGTCTCGGACTGCCTGTGCGGACATTTGTTAAGATGGACACAGGTAAACGACCTGGACTTCTGCAGAAGTGCGATGGTTGCTTGACATCTTGGCTGAGGAGAACATACAGAATATGCAAAATAAAGTCCACAAAAATAGTGACGTTTATAAAGTGTAAACTTCACTATAAACTTGTGAAGAAGGGATTCATGTACAGTCGATCAGTGCAGAGTCAAAGTGAAAACACTTCAACAGCAATATATCAAAGTCAGCATATTATTTTTTAAATTTGGTCCGATTTAATTTGCGTTATGTGAAACTGAACCAGACTAAATAGAAAACAAACCAAATCTATCAATTTCACTCTGATTCGGACTAGCCAAGCGGACTATGACTTGTGATAGCGCCAAGATTTATACAGTAGATGATTTACAACACATTTGTGATATGTCGGCATAGCACTTATTAATCATTTATGAACATTTATAAATGTTTTGTTGATGATTAGTTCATTATTATGACTGATTGTTATTATAAAATGTTCCAGCTGAATCCACAACAAACACAAGATGAAACAGCAGGGGTCCTCTCATGTAACACACATGGGATTATCCATGCTTGAAATATATGAATTAATCTGATGTGTTGTAACATTCAAATTGTAAAAAAGACACCAGAAATGTAGTGGTAAAGAGGGAATGACAGTTTGCCTCGTTATTTCGAGGCCCGAGGACTATCTCCTACAAAATTCACAAAGTATTCTGCTCTCTGCAGTTATTGTTCACATCTGAGAGTACTGTTCCACACATTATTCAGTAATCCACTTTCATAATCAGATTGAAATACTGTATGCATAATTTTACGCTTTATAAATAATCTGTAGGATTAGTTGTTTGTGTTGTGGTGAAGGCAAACAAAGTAAAGGCGACGCAGAGTGGTGTTTGCTGAGTACGATTTTTCCTGAAAATGTCCCATCCTGTGTTTACCCGTACGTACAGTATAGACTGACGGAGTGGAGAGGCTGTGCATGTGTTTGATGGACACTTTGTTCGATCATCCAGCTCAGCTCTCGAGCTGTGTACATCAGATTTAAGCCAGTCTCCAAATGGCGAGTGTCAGCAGCACTATAAACAAAACAATCCAGCAGACACCAGCCCGTCTCCACGAGGGGTCGTAGGGAATCCTCTTAACCTGGGCCCGTGCAGCTAATGTGAACTGTGTGTCCCCCTTTCATGGAAATCATTGCCTCTGCTCTGAGAGATTATTAAAGAGAGCACAGTCATACATCCGTGGGAGGTTATTTACCTCTGGGTGTGAAGGGAGCTGGCTTTGTGCAGCAGCAGCAATGCTGATGTTTCTGCAGGCATCGGACTACAGCAGCATATAGAAAAGACGACTAGTAGTAACTTTAGAAAGGATTTTACTTTTGTACTGCTTTTTCATCTATTAATACGTTCTCTTAGATCTCTGAATTTATAATAATATGATGGATTAAAATTAAATATAGCTGCCAGACTGTGCAGTGCTTAATACCCAGTCAGCCCAAGCCACAGCAGCAGAACTCCGTATTAAATGTCTTACACTGTTTTTCCAACTTCACGGATGTGTAAGGAACCTTTAACAGTGCAAGTGAGAATGCCATCACATTGTCTGTATGTGCAGTGTTATGAAGTGTTACTGATGGGAATACGACATACTTTTCATCCTGTATACAGTGCGTGCTGCCAGTACATGAGTTGCTCTTAAAACAAGTTTACTACATGCACATTGATCTGGAAAATTACATCTTTACATCTGGCTTTTTTTACCAGTATAGAAAATTACACTTTACAGGGTGCAGAGAGATAGAACTGGCATGCTTTGCTGCACTCTCCTCAGCCTGAAGAGTGGGATAATAAACCCTGCCCAATGCTTTCAATACAAAAGGGATCTCTGAGAATTTATCTGTAGTTCATTCCCTTTGTCATGGACCAATTGAGATTGAAAAAGATTAGAGACCCACATTTTCCGCCAGAACAGCAGGGGCCAGTTGCGTAAAAAGAGACCTAGACTTTGTCTTAAATGTAACTTTAAGTCAGACTTTCTATCCACACTTAAATGTACCTGTTGCATAAAGCTTCCCTATGAGTGACTGACTTAGATAGCCTGCCAAACAATGCATTATGGGAGAAATAAGACACTTCAAAGAAGAAAAAAAAGTGGTGGATGCAAGTAAGGGAAAAAATAAGAAAAAAGGTAAACAGCATAAATCCAACAGTCATTAGCAGCGTTAAAGATGTTCAGAAACAATCGAGAATATGGTACAAGAATCCAAAAAAGTAATGGGTTAACAGTTGAAATGGTTAGATAACTGACCTTTTAACAGATTGTTGCCATAGCAAAAAAGCTTTCACCTCAGGCTTTGCCAGGTGGAGAGGTGTCTAACTTTTAAAATTAAGTCAGTCTTAATATTTATGCAACAGACGGCTTAATTAGACTAGTCTAACCTGACAATCTAAGACCAGTCTAATCGTAAACTAAGTTTATGCAACTGGGCCCAGATTATATATTGATATAAATGATCAAAAAGTAAATCTCTATCATATATGTATTATGTAGAGATCGTTCTCCTTCATTGCAGCTTAATTTAATGTCAAAACAACACTCAATCGTGGATTTATTCTTGCACTCTTCTTTGAGTTCTTGAAAAACCACAACAAGTGTGTTTTTTTCTCTCTCTCCGCTGGTTAGAACAGGGCGCACAGCCAACAGACCGGGGTCCGTGAGGTCAGTCAGTACTCATTACTCTCAGCGGAGAGGAGATGCGGAACATTTGTAATTTATTGTTCTTTTACAACATAGTAGTTCTTCTCATATTGTTTTCCTTATCAAGAATAGACTTTATATTAAAAAGTGATTTATTGTACAATGTATTTTCTTACTTCTTTTAGTGAGAATAAAACAATAATGGGTTTAATTCATCAGATATCCTTTTTGTTTTGCCTCTGCTCTGTTACAGCTGTGATATCTCGGAGCCATGAGGGTCCGGGGGAGATGGGCAAGGCGGTGAACATCCCCAAGGACAACCAGGAGAAAATGAAGGAGCTCTTTAAGATCAACCAGTTCAATCTGATGGCCAGCGACATGATCGCGCTCAACAGGAGTCTTCCGGATGTGAGGTTGGATGGGTGCGTACAGTAAGCTTGGGCGCTTTCCAGATGCATGCTGTGAATCGCACTACTGACCCTTTTTAACACCTGCACACGCATACATCCGCTTCCCAGCAGACCAGCACACTTTGGTACCTTTGATCCCCCTCACACATTGCAAGGCGCTGTGGTTTCTTTATCAAAAAGATGAAATTTCGGCTGGTACTATCTGCTTCTTTCTTCTTTATTTCTTGGGATTTCACTCCTCAATGTGTGCAGACTTGTACGCCGAGCTCACTTGATACTGTGCCAGTATTCAGACAAAATGTGTTGGATGGCTCAGCAAGGCAGCGGGGATTCGTTCTCTTGTCAAAAGAGTCTCAACAGTGATGCAGATGAAATGCTCTAAACTGTCAAAGCAACGTTATCCTGGTGATTAAAGTTGTTTGTTGAGTCCATTAGATTTTATTGGTCTTCATAACTTTATCTTATGTGAAAAGACATCTCTAATTATGGACACTGTTTCAATGCAGAACATATCAGATCCCTCAAGTGTGTACATTAGGCCTGACATTTGAATGGGAGTGAGGTTTTGTTTACTGTCACTCAAGATCCACTTGAGCACTTAATGAAAATCCAAAGGAGCAATTTGTGTGAAACATGAGCGCATTCGTCTCGGGCTGCTGATACGCACCGGCGTTCTCCGCCTCTCGTGGAGACATTATCCAAGTGATTCATGTTTAAATATTCCAACGGAGCACGAGTTCTCCACAGCACTTTCATTAAGTGGATGCCAAAGGCTGCGCCAGTCAGATACACCATGAGAAATAGGCCACAAGAATGTCTTTTTTCACACCTACGTTCCGCAGTTTTTTATGCAAATCGTGCCTATACCATTACTTTTTGCAATGCGGAGATGCAAATAAAGAGATAATTTTGCTTACATAGTGCAAAAGAAGACCTATATTACTGTGGAAAAGTGAACATTCAGCTGATTGCAACAGTATTTCTGTCCATTATGGCTCCATCCTTCTCTATATAAATATTACAGCAGCTTTATTACAGAGCACAGCTTAGCTTTGCAAAAAATTCTCCCGCTGTGTGGTGAAAATTATCCAGAGCCATGCAGAATTGCCAGTCGTTGCCTCTGAACGGCGATAACATTTTGTCTTGGAGGCAACCTCCTGGCCTAGTTGTGTCAGTCAGTGCTGTCACTTTGAATAGACAGGACTGAACTAGCAATGCTGTCTGCTCCGATGGCTTCTTTCACCCTCCGTCACCTCCCACCACCCCTCCTCCTGCCCCGGCCGTCCACCTCCTCCACTTCTGTAATGCAGCTCGTTCTTTATCCTACATCATCCATGACGGCGCCGTCCTGAGTTCGCCACATTCTCACTCTCTTGCCTTGACAGACAGCCCGTCAACCCCGAGGTGCTGACATAGCTGTCAATGCCGGTTTTACTTTTTTTTACTTTTCTTTGGAGGTATTTGTCAGTGGATCTCGTGTGACAATGTTTCTGCACTGACGGCAGCATTGGATAGCAGCAGGACACACTCAGATTCTCTGCTCAGACACTTTTCATACGATATAATGAGCTGCGAGCGTAGAGAACCACTGTGACTGCAGTTTGAAAACAACACTTCTAACACGTCTTAGACCAACACATTTAGACCCGGTATGTTTTAGGTTTAGGTATAAGGATACAAATGATTTTGTATTACATTAATCATGGTTAAGTTTAGTTTAGCCGCTACTAATGATGTTCTATTATGCCTTCGCCCTGGTGACAGCAGGCATTATGTTTTTTCGGGTTGTCCATCCGTTCTCCTTAACGCAATATCTCTGGAACACCTGAAGGGAATTTCTTCAAATTTGGCACAAACGTCCACTTGGACTCAAGGATAAACTGATACGATTTTGGTGGTCAAAGGTCAAAACCAGTGGGTAACCTCCGAGTCTGAGAAATGAAGCCAATGCTGAAGTGCCTTAAACTTGCATTCTTTCTAACAGCCAGCAGGGGGTGACTCCTCTGGTTGCAAAATAAGTCTGATTGTATAGAAGTCTATGAGAAAATGACCCTACTTCTCACTTGATTTATTACCTCAGTAAACATTGTAAACATGAGTTTATGGTCTCAATTGCTAGTTTCAAGTCTTCTTCAATACAGCATGATGTTCATTTAGTAAATGATGGTCCCGTTTAGAGTCAAATAGGCCATAAAGCAGGGTATGCTTTTGGGCGAGGCTACCTTGTGATTGACGGTGTTGTCTTGTCTGGGAGTTGTTCGTGTTTTTGTTTTACAACTTTAATCCTTTCACAGTGTGTTTTCAGTTAACGAAAGTTAATTATAACCTTTTTGGTTGCCTAAAAATGTCGTATTCAGCGTTCGGTTGTACTTAGCTCCACCCTCTCGAACTCAAGGCTTCAAAACGGCAGTCCACAAACCAATGGGTGATATCCTGGTGACAACGTCCACTTCTCATATAGAGTCTTATGGTCAAAGGTCAAGGTCACTGTGACCTTACAAAACAAGAATTCATATGCTAATTAGGACAATTTCACACAAGTGTCAAACAGGATAAATGATGAAGTGATGACATTTTGGACAGACATGGATCTAAACTGTAACTTGACTGGTTGGCGGAGGCATACAACCACGAGGCCTTAATTCATTAATTATTTAGTCTGTAAAATGTGTATTCAAAACATCAATATTCAATTAAAATATTAAACATCTGAGAAGCTTTAAGCAGCTAATATGTGGGATTCTACATACAGTAACTAAAGGATTAATATATGACCAAACATTTTATTGATTTTATTTGTTTCTTTTACTTCACAACAACTCAGTATGAGTTATAGTTAGAGTTAATTGTTATTGTCTGTTAGTGGTGTACTCTCAAACGGATTCCAAACCTGAGGGTCGGGACCCCCACAAGGGGACCTGACATGAATCTAAGGGCCCGTCAGGTGATTACAGATGAGCAAATAATAATAAAAGAAAACATTTGGCTTCACAATATTAAAGGATTTTTATCCAATTGTTGCTTTTTTGTGTGAAATGAAAAAGGTTTTATCTCTACAGGCATCTTAGAAACTGTTGAAATGAAATAATCAGAGAAAGTGAATGACTCTTCGACTCAAAAACTCATACAGCAGATATGCGATCTAGACGTGGCTTTATATTAACTTTCCTCATACCTGTAGCTCAGTGATACCCAAACATTGTTTAACTTTGCTCTGTTCAATTCTACCTCACTGATTTCATTTTATTTTCACTGTTGCTCCATCAGCTGTAAGACCAAGCTGTATCCAGACGACCTGCCAAACACCAGCATTGTCATCGTGTTTCACAACGAGGCGTGGAGCACGCTGCTGCGGACAGTTCACAGCGTCATCAACCGCTCTCCCAGACACTTGCTAGTGGAGATCGTGCTAGTCGACGATGCCAGCGAGCGAGGTTGGTAGTCTACACTCTCAGGTTTAACTCCGTAGTCAAGCATACAGGACGTACATTTTGATCTCAAGTAGGCTGATGATCAATGTGAATGATATGGGACACAAAACTCTGAACAAGACTCAGTGGATTACCAAACATGGACACAACAGGGATCTGACAATAAACACACCAACTAAATTGAGATGTAGTGCTGCAACTAACTATTGTTTTTGTTATCGATTAATCAGCTGATTATATTCCCGAGTAGTAGATTAATCATTTGGTCTAGTATATAGTAGGGCTGCATGATTATGCTTCAAAATAAGACTTAAAATAAGGTTCTTCTTCACCTAAATACAATTCGTTTAGAGCCGCAACATTCAGGAAAGTTTGTCAAAGGCTGCCGCTGTAGGGTGCATGTGCAGCAGCACGATAGCTCCCCAAAAGTGAAGCCAAAACATCTTGATCACCCCCTGGGGGCTGGCTGTTGGTTTAGGAAGCGATTGATTTGACATGCAGCTTTTCTAGGAGCAGAGCACAAATTTTAAATGCCAATATAGGAGTCGGTCATGTTCATTTAATTGTTGCCCAAATTGTGATAGCGATTAATATTCGATTAATTGTGCAGCCCTAACATATATCAGAAAATAGTAGTAGCAGTGATAGTTTCACAGAGTTGACATATTTAGATTTCTTATTTTTCCCCAGTTCAAACCCGAAGATTTTCAATTTAGACTTTAGCAAATATTCATATTTGAGAAGCTGGAACCAGAAAATGTTTGACATTTCTGTAATTCTGAAAATCAATGAATCATTTAAGTAATTTTTCAGTTGATTGATTATAGAGCTGCAACAATTAATCGAGTATTTTTTTAAGAAAAAAAAGTTAAAATTCTCTGATTCCAGCTTCTTAAATGTGAATATTTTCTGGTTTCTTTACTCCTCTTTGACAGTAAACTGAATATGTTTGAGTTGTGGACAAAACAAGACATTTGAGGACGTCATCTTGGGCTTTTGGAAACACTGATCGACAATTCTTTACCATTTTCTGACATTTTATAGACCAAACAACTAATCAATTAATCAAGAAAATAATCGACAGATTAATCGACAATGAAAATAATCCTTATTTGCAGCACTAATTGACTAATGAATAAATTGAGTAATTCTTTCAGCTGAAACGTCTGTTGTTTTGTTTCAGACTTCCTGAAGAAGAAGCTGGAGAACTATGGGCGGACTCTGGAGGTGCCAGTGAGGATCCTGAGGATGGAGCAGCGTTCAGGTCTAATCAGAGCTCGGTTGAGGGGAGCGGCCGCCACCAAAGGTCAGGTCATCACCTTCCTGGACGCTCACTGCGAGTGTACCGTCGGCTGGCTGGAGCCTCTGCTGGCGCGCATCAAAGAGGACAGGTAGGAGACAAAATAGACCACACTGAATGTTTCAAATTTAATGACGACATTTGAGACGCTGATACGAAACAACGACTGGATTCTGCTTTTTAGTTGCTTACGAGCTTCTCATTGTCAATCACTTTAATATTTTGCCTGTTCAGTCCTGAAACATGCTTAACTAATACTGGCATCATCACATTTCACTTCGGTTGCATCATCGCGCGCTTGAGCCAAAGCTCTATCTGAATATTGATGGGACTGCAAACTATCAGTTATGAATACACTGTTTGAGCCTGACGCTGCTGATGGGAGAAGATAATCATTTTTTTGCATCGTCTGCTTCTGCTGCAGCCTCGGAGGAAAAGCTAGCTATCTCCAATTACTGTAGCTCCATTTTTGTGTTAACTCTGCTACAACTGGAACTAGTAGATGCTGGAGATTAAAGTGGACAAGGACATGTTTAGAGACAAATAGGACGTGTTAATTTAAAGTGAGAAGATGTATCAGAACATTAAGCTTTTATTTCAGGATTTTTCTTCTTGCTTGTTAAAACAAACACAGAGCTGTGTGTCTGTGGTGTGTGCGAGAGTGACATGAAGGGATGGATGGATTGATAACGATTCTCCTGCGATCCATCTCATATCTGAGGTCAGACACATTCATTTTCCCTCAGGATGAAATCAGTATCATCTGACTCAGAATATTATATTAGGGAGCCATTACACTTTTACTGAATGCTGCTGCAAATGTATTGATGTCTATAAGTCAGACTGATGAGATGGTGCAGAAAGAAAGTATACAGCACGGTGACGGCAAGTTGACATGATTGATGATCCAGGTTGTTTTGGGCCGAGAGAGCTGGTTGACGTCAGGTATGTGATTGTAACATTTGGTCCTATTCTGAGACACATTATCACGATACAGCGATACGGTGTTCAAGATGCAATTGATTGTGTTTCACTGTCGTGAATTTCATCAGGAAAAAATCCAATAAATAATTTTGTGAGGTTGTAAATACAGCGTGCAATATATTATTATATTATCATGAATCAATTACACTTAAAATTCAATAAACAATAATATTGAAATATGTCCCCAATGCAAAGGTGAGTAAAAGTGCTCATTAGACCTTTGCTTTAGGGACATATGCACTATGATAAAGACAGACAGACTATCCAATTTACTTTTATATATTTGCAGGCTGGCCCTTTTTAATAATTATTAATTATAATAACTTTATTTATATAGCACTTTTCATGCAAGAGATGTAGCTTAAAGTGCTTTACAAAAGAAAATAAAACACATTCAAATAAGGGCGGATAGAAAATAAAATTAGTCAATAAGAGGACAGTAGATGTTAAAATATGAAATTAAAAACCAGAGACCTGCAAGAATATTAAAAATGGGAGAATTTGTAAAAAAAAAAAAAAAAATGTTAATTATAATAGGAATTAGAATGGCATTAATTATAAGCTAAATTAAATAAATAGGTTTTCAGCTGTCATATAAAAATGTTAACAGAGCCAACATCTTTTATACCTTTTGATAGTGAATTCCATAATTTTGGTGCATAGTTAGAAAAATCGGCGCTGCCTAATTTTAAAACGTCAGAGAGTCAAGATACCCTTCTGCCAGAGGCCAACCTACAGCAAAATGTATTGCTTACAAACATAACTAGTACTATTGTTACTCCTATATACACTATTACTAGTATTTTACCTTTGTCTGTGATATTCAATTTACGATAAATAAGACTAGAAGCTGTTTTAATAATGCAGTAGCTATTTTTTAAGGGATTCTCCTCAGCAAGAAAATGCCAAACAGATTCTCTTATTGATGCAGGAGAATCTAAACTTCATTAATAAGTAATATGGTTTTGTCTAGACCTGAAACAATTAGTCGATTGTAGTTCTCAACCTTTTTCGCATCAAGGACCCTTAATTGATACACAGTAGGTCACTGACCCCCATTTGATAGGATTACGCTTCAGGGACCACCATCGGAAAGAGTGAGGAGATAACTGCGGAGGAAGTGAAGCCTATGATCATAGCAGTCACTCTTATGAGGCTTCACTTCTATAGTGAGTTAGATAGAGAAAATAAACTATTGCCCATGTTTTTCTGGGGACCTCATGGTACTCCCTCAAGACCGCCGGTTGGGAACCTCAGGATTAACCGATAGTCAAACAGAAGATTAATCAGCATCAATTTTGATAATGGATTACGTATTTTTTTTTCATTTGCTAACACACTAAAATGACACATACAGTTTAATTATTGAAACTGACTCTCAGAGAGCAGAACCTCAGCTCAAGTCTCCAAAACTCTATAAACACATTTTCTACTTAGCACTCAATTTGCAATTCAACATGGCACTTTTTGCAACACATTGCACACGGTTCTCTACATAAGACTTAGGACATAAAATCACTTGTTAGTCATTTCAAAACACTGCCATTCAAAATGCCACACACTGGACCAATTAACCATTTGGCTGAACACCTAATTGCTTGATTGTCAACTCATCTATCCGGATGTAAACACTATAAAATAAGACTGTTTACAACAACGATGGAAGCCAACATACAGTAGCAAGAGGCCTGTTTTCAAAAACGTGTTTTAGCAACTGAAAAAAAAACTATGATTCAAGTTTTATTTTTTGTCTCCACAAATGTTTTTGCTGTGTTTATATACTGCATTATATTATATTGAGAATATATTCTGTTCTGGCTTTCAGTGCAAAATGCACCTTTGAAAATGCATGCATGTATTGACCGATTTTTACAATATGGAGTGAAATGAATATTTTCATCAGTGTGCAGTAAAACACACTCTTGTGTGTTGTGTTTGGTCAATGCATTCATGTAACAATATCTTTAGAAAAAAATCCAACCGAGACTATATGATTAGAAAAGTAGAAACGTTAAAAGTGTTTTAGATTGAGCACAGCGACGTGTAACTGGTTCAAACAGATCAGATCTTATGGTATATCATGTGTGTGTGTCATACGGTGACAAAATAGTTTTTTTATAAATGATTGTGTAATTTTGAATGAAGTGTTAGCATTTTAAGAGTTTTATCAGTGAGTTATATCAGTGTTCTGCTACTTGTGTGCGTGTGGTTGTGTGGATTGTGTGTTGTGTTTTGAAAAAGCAATTATAAAAAAACTGTAATCAATCAACCAAACATGCCTAATATTCACTGGTTCCAGCCTCTGAAATGTGAAGATTTGCTGCTTTTCTCTGTTTAATATTGTTGTACTTTGAATATCTTTGTGTTTTGGACTGTTTGCCAGACAAAACGAGACATTTGAAGATGTCGCCTCGGGCTCTCAGAGCTTACAATGGCTATTTTCCGCCATTCATTGACTTTTCATTTTCATTGTTTCGTTTCAACGATTAATCGACCGGAGCTTAAGGCGAGGGGGGGCAGGGCTATGTCAGCTGCTCCCCATCCCACAGTCACATGCCCCTAAGGGACCCACACAGGGATTGGTATTATGGTCAAAATCATATTATTAATAAGAATATTTTTCTCATATCAACATATATCACAAGAAGATTAATGGAGAATCACATATGAAATAATCAAATGGATGTTGTCAAACAGCAGAATCTGATAAAATGGTAGCGTATATGATTGAATGACAATCATCTTTCACGCAAAAATAGTGAAAAAACACCAACCATTGTCAGGTTTTAGTTTCAAATGTAAGGATTTGCTGTTTCTCTTTGACATATGTAATTATAAACTGAATATTTTTGAGTTTTGGACTGTTGGTCCGGCAAAACAAGACATCTGAAGATGTCACCTTGGGCTCTGGGAATAATGTTGGATAATTGTGATTGAAGTGAACATCCATTCCAGCTGATAGAAAACCCTCCAACTTTGCTGTCCATTATGATTAATAACACATCTACAGATTAATCAATAATAGAAATAATCATTAGTTGCAGCTGTGGTGTGATCAACCGAGGCTTACCTTACCTTTAAAAGACCTGACCAACCAGCTTTCCTTTTCTCATGTGTATTATATCTTTTGAGTCTTCATGGCTGCATTTACTGTACATTTTATCTCAGCATTGAATCTTTACCCTGTATTGATTTGTGTCTTTCAGGACAGCAGTGGTGTGCCCTATCATCGATGTCATCAGTGACGAGACATTTGAATACATGGCCGGCTCAGATATGACCTATGGAGGATTCAACTGGAAGCTGAATTTCCGCTGGTACCCAGTTCCCCAGCGGGAGATGGATCGACGCAAGGGGGACAGGACGCTGCCTGTCAGGTACACAAAGAAGCTAAATCTAGATCATTTTTCAAGGGAATATGTGACTGACTCGCCACTTGTGTAATGTCTTTTGATTAAGAATTAAGACAGAGGAGGTCGAATTACACAAAAAAAAGGTGAAGAGACACTTTTTGTTAGTTCAAACAGATGTTAGTTCTCAGTTTCTCATCTCAGACGGCAGCCGGCTACAGGGAAGACATGGATAGTTAGATTTCTTCACAAGAACTCCTCTTACGAACAGTGCCATTTTTATCCTGCAGATAGAAATAGATCTTTTCTTCCTCTGAGTATCCCACTGATTCAGGCAACTGCCTAAATAGCACCGTGATAGTTGTGATTGTGCTCTGTTGAGGTCCAAGTATGTATGAGCTCATTTATTTTAAAAATAGAAAAAAACAGAAACTCTGCTGACAGCTTTTTTTTTTTTTACTACACAAAGCAAGGCACAATTTGTCATCTGTATGCAAATCACTCCCAGCAACAAACAAAATCCTTAATTAAGGGCCGACTTTAACATAGAATGAATTAAAAGATAAAAGTAATTACCCCTCTAAGGCTTTGTTTCAAATTGTCAAACAAATTGGTCTTTTATTATATGCTGAACGTTCCTCAGAGTTACACTAAGGTGCTAATAAATACAGCGTAAAGAGACGCAATGTTGCAAACAGATTTTTTTTTTTTTTGCTTTTCTCACAGGACTCCAACCATGGCTGGAGGATTATTCTCTATAGACAAATCATACTTTGAAGAAATAGGAAGCTACGATCCAGGGATGGATATCTGGGGCGGAGAGAACCTGGAAATGTCTTTTCGAGTGAGTGACAGAGTGGGGAGGATGCTATCTTGATGTTATCATGTCACCAGAGTTGGTTGGTGTCAACGGGTACACACCAACGCCCTTTATTGTATCCACGTTTGCCTCACTTGCACCTTTTCCTTGAATCATAGCCACTTTCACTTAACTTAGGTATTTTTCAACCTGCCCCCTATTTTCCCATGTTTTTGGGTCTTAAAGACTGTTTGGGAAAGCAGCGGCGGAATGAGTTTTGAAGGGAGGGGACATCCAGTGATGATGTAAAACAGTGTTTCCCACAGGACTTTGTGGACTGTAGTGGGTGGACCTTGGACCCTCTAGAGGGGTCCGGGGGTCATGCTCCCCCGGAAGAAAATATTGTACATTTTAAAGTGAAATGCATCAATCTGGTGCACAAAATGAAGAGGTTAGATCTATGAAGAACTTTGTGCTCTAGTAAGCTAAACAATTTAATCATTAACACATTCATTGTAAATGAATGGTGATGACATGCCACCCTCAAAACATGGTAAACGAGACAGGATCCACGTCGCCTCAGACCCCTGACTCACTGAGGACAATCCACCCCGGTTGACAGACGCACCGGGAGCCCCGTCCCTTCCTACACCGAGAGAGGGCGCACTGTGCAGCGAGTAATCCACGGCCTCGGGAAGTGGCGAGGACCGGGCGATAGAATTTATGGTTGGAGCGGGGAGCCACCTTCACCCCGGGCCTTTCCAAGCCGACCTAGAGCCGGTTCACCGGAGGAAATGTGATGCATTGGCCAGCCAGCGCCGGGGAGAAGTCTCGACCTGCCGAGTTGAATCCCCCCGGCAGACACCACCCTTTGAGAAGTGTAAAAATATTTTCAGATCATTATGAAACTGTGGCGGGCCTACCTAGACTATGGCTGTATGTCAGATCACTTTGATTTCATTTGAATTAGGCTACACAGTGGTTTATTATGATTGGATGAAGGTCCAACATGTTACGCCATGTAGACATTATCGCCAGTGTTCTATGACCTTAATACCTGGCTCAGACGTTATCACTTTACTACCATAAAGTGGAGGGACAAAAAGTCTAGTTGTCCCCCCGATTCCGGCGCATATAAATTGGGACAACAAAGGAGCGCTTTTAGTGAACGTAACGTTACATTGATGCTGCTCACTTGCCCTCGCAACTCATTTCACGGCCGCCGGTTACAGCGTTCTCCCTCAATACTGGACCGATTGTTGTCCCCATTAGTCACTTAGAAACAAAAACATGGGAAAATAGGGTCCAGGTTGAAAAATACCAAAGTTACACTTCAGTATTCAAGGAAGAGATTCAAGTAAAAGATGCAAAGAAAGAGGAATCATAGAAATACATGTGAAATGAGATGGCCTTGCACAGCGATTGATCTGCAGCTTCAGGCGTGACTGAATGGAAAGGACACTGATAGAAAATAAAACGTGTTTATTGCTGAAAGACAACAGGCAGCAGTGACAACGCTCCAAATAAAGACCCCCTCCTGCTGTCCTGGACTATAAGATGCAGGTTAAACAGGAAATGAGAGATTATGAAAAAGAAACCTGAATGATGAAACACAAGAAGAGCATAATAGTTGTTTTATGTTTTCTTTCTTAATCAGGTCTACAGTTGACTCACATCCACTATTATCATAATGTTGAATAAGAAAACACATAAAATCTAGATATTGGGGAATAATATGGCCTCTTGTTTCCTTGCTTAAGCCTCCTTCCTTGCATAATTATGAGCATGTTATCAAATAAGGGAACTGTATCGACTGTATTTGTCTGCTTTCATGCCACACGCTATATAAAGCTGCATTGTGTGTGTGTGTGTCTGCAGATCTGGCAGTGCGGCGGCTCGTTGGAGATCGTAACATGTTCACACGTGGGCCATGTTTTCCGGAAGGCCACCCCGTACAGTTTCCCCGGAGGAACGGGCCAAGTCATCAACAAGAACAACAGGCGCCTGGCTGAAGTCTGGATGGACGATTTCAAAGATTTCTTCTATATCATATCACCAGGTACCGAGCTGTCTGACTGGAAGAGTAACGTCGCATGGGGACGAATTCTGCAGGGAATGTATAGTTCAGTCAGGGATTTAATAGATGTTTTATTCATTGCGCTCCGCCGCCATTCAAAAGCAGATATGAACAATCCTCATTACAGGACCCCTCTTTGCTACTCGTGTGCTCGCTGATATTACATTTAGCTAAATTGGTGTGAAAAGGAACGACTGGTCTGCTCTCTTTTATTCTCTCTTTCTCTTGCATGCTACTTTTATCTCGCTCATTTAAGAACTTATATTTCTCCTTTCACTCCGGCTCACATTGGGATTGAATGCTGCTTTTGTCATTTCCAAACTGGGATTAATTCATTCCTACTTTCAGACACATATTTTCCGCAGAAGTTGAGTTCAGAAATTTGTCATACAGCGTTCCTACTAGGGCTGTGTATTGGCAAGAATCTGGCGATACGATATGTATCATAATATATAGATAGGTCATAGATGGTCTTCTCTCCGACACGGACTCCTCTCCGACAGAGCTCAAACACACACACAGACTAACTAGAACAATAGGACGATGCAGATTGAGAGATGAGTACCCCTCCATCTGTCGACTTAGTAATGTGATTACCCTTTAGCAGACAGCCGTGTCCCGGAAATCTATGGTTAAGTGTTTTAGATGCCAGCCAACCTATAAGGGATCATCCGTAATCTGCCGATCTTATGGCTCCAAATTGTGACCTTCTCCTCCTCCGCACAGTCGGGCTGGATTCTCCTACTGCAGGCAGGTGTGCAGACAAGAGCGGCGGCCGTGATGGATGAGTCTTTCTGCGTATCGTGGCCCCACAATGACCGTCTGTTCCTCCAGAACATTAGGGAGAATGATCTGGGCCACGCTGCTGCCAGACCTCACTTATTGGCACAGAGGAGCTCAGTATGTTGCTCAGGCTGAGTTTGGGAGTGGCATCTAGTGATCCTATTAAAAGTGCATCTCCCTCCTCGTCCCTCCTCGGCGCTGGTGATTTCAAGATCAAAGAAGCTATTCATCATCTGCAACATGTGATGCTCCGACCCTACAGAGAGACGGAGAGAAGGGGAAATAGGGAGCCAGGGAAGGAAAGGTGGCCTTCAGCTCTCAGCTTTTCATCTGCCAACTTGAAATTTCTATTTCCTAGATTAAAGTGTAAGACCTTGTTGGTGTTGCAGAAGGTGTTTGCATTGTCTGGCTCGTGTTTGATGGATAAATACACAACGCTGTAGGTCTTACATGTTGGCTGGTTTTTGAATATTGTATTTCCCTTATTGCAATCACGCTCTTTCGTGATAAATTACCACCCTGGATCTATCTACATGCAAGCTACGCGTCCTTAAGAGGCACTCTGGGGAGGAACCATCTGCCTAATGTGTTTGCAAGTGTCTGTGCCCAGTCGCTGTCTAATCCTTCCTCAGTCTGCAGTTGCATCCAGGCTGATACATCATGCAGTCTCCATTTTGGCTAAAATAACATGGCACACCATATTCACAATTGTTGCATTTGAGAAGGAGGTGACTTATTTAGAAATACACTGTGTGTATAAATGGGATTTGACTGTTTCCTCACATGCACTCTTTGCAGAAACCACCCACACAGCTCTTATTTTTCAGGTAGGGTTGCAAGGTGTTTTTTATAAAGGGTCCCTCTGGTGTTTAATCTCAGTGGTGCAAGATAAACAGGACAAAACAATGCGAGTACTGACTGATGATGTTCAGTGATACATGTGTCTGAATCCTCGTCTTGGCATTTTTTTTCTGCAGGCGTGATGCGCGTGGACTACGGAGACGTTTCCTCCCGTAAAGACCTCCGCGAGGCCTTGAAGTGCAAACCGTTCTCCTGGTATCTAGAGAACATCTACCCAGACTCCCAGATCCCGAGAAGATACTACTCACTTGGTGAAGTATGAGCTTCCTCGTATACTCTGATCTCCCACAATGCAGCAGCTGCAAACTGCCTCCGTCTGCATTCACTCGGATATGTCCTTGTAGCTTCTTTTCAGAAAGACAATATCGCTGCAAGATAAATCAGGAAAATCTCAGGATCCAGCAAAGGCTGAACGAAACGAGATAAAAACAAACATCCCCAGCTGTTCGTATTGAGCGACATAGGATAAACAAACGAGGGGATGTTCGTGCAGTCAGTATTGATGTTTACACAGTTCGGCTATGAATGCTGGGTAGCTGAGATAAGGCTATACATTCTACACAGTCTCGTGGCACCGTTTTGTGTTGTACACAGCCAGCAAAAATGAATTATTAAAGTAAAAAAGGTGCAAATATGAGTCCGAATCTCTCTCAGACAGGCTTTTAAATTGTTAACCAGCAAGTTGGTTGTTAAAACATGAATTCCCTTTTCTACAAATAAAAAAAAACCGGACATTTCTCATCACTTTAATAAGCAGAGATGAAACATACAAAGTGGTTTCATTAGAAATGAGAAAGGGGATTGTGGGAACTGTGCGATAATTTGCAGCTAAGCCGTGAGAATTCATTGCTAATTGTTTTCAAGATAATAGAAGTTTTAGCTCCTTTTATTAGTTAGTTCCCCCTCACACAGAAAAGTTTTTTAAGTGACCTGAATTTGCTTTTTGATGCCCGTGGCTCCGTGTCGACAGCATGGGGTAAAGTCAGCGCTGACATGCTGTCTGTACGATAGACGGGAGCCATTTAGAAGTAATGTCAGCTGAAGAACTCGTGGTGAAATGAGCTTGTAATCCTCCAACGAGGATGAGAGGATTTTTTTTTCATCTCTGCTGCTCTGCTATACTGCAGTACCAGCTGATTCTCTCTCTCTCTTTAGCCACTGCAGCACCTCCGCTCCCATCTTCCTCTAAACCAGACCTCTCATCCTCCATAACACACAGTCAGCCCTTCTTTAACAGCTGGAACCATTAGGTTTTATATCACTTAATTATGAACGCCGTTCTGTTCCTGCATGATAGGCATAATAAGTCGCTTAGGCAACATATAGATCCCGCTCAGCTTTAGCTCTGTGAATGTATGAGTTCATTAACAGAGCTGAGTTGACTGTAAAGTCAGTGATAGCAGCTGTTACCCAGTCAGATCACTTAGATCCATCTCGGCTTTAAAAGTGAAGATAGGGAGTAGAATTTGGATTAACATAACGTGATGACCTAATATCTGTTATATGGAGGATTTTCTAGGGCTTCAACTAACGATTATTTTCATTGCTGATTAATCCGTTGATCATTTTCTCGATTAATCGATTAGTTTGTATGGTCTATAAAATGTCAGAAAATGGTGAAAAAGGTTGATAAGAGTTTCCAAAAGCCCAAGATGACGTCCTCAAATGTCTTGTTTTGTCCACAACTAAAAGATATTCAGTTTACTGTCATAGAGGAGTAAAGAAACCAGAAGAGAAGAGAATGTTGACTTTCTTTCTTAAAAAAATACTCAAACCAATTCATTGAAATTTGACAACTAATCCATTAATCGTTGCAGCTCTGCAGTCAATTATTTTGTTGGTTAGTAATTTTGACTATAAAATGTAAAAAAAAATAGTGAAAATGCCTGCTATAATATCCCACAGCCCAAGGAGGCATCTTCAAATGTCTTATTTGTCAGACCAGCAGTCCGAAACCCAAAGAATAATACTGTATATGACAAAGAAAATCCTCACATTTAAGAAACTGGAATCAGTAAATGTTTGGCATTTCTGCTTATAAAAAGAATAAATGATTCTCTTATCAAAATAGTTTCTGATTAACATTGTGTTGATTCGTTTATTTGACTAGTCGCTGCAGCTCTAAAGATTTTAGCTTAGATCTTATGGAATCAGACAGAGGACTCTGGCAGAAAAACATGGTGATAAACATGCATTTTTCATGATCGCTGTTTGGAAATGATCATTAGTCACTAAACCAGGGATGCACCAATAAATAATTCAATACATTTATATCCATGTATTTATTTGTTATATTTTGTTTTACAAATTGAGGAAAGCAATGTTTAAACCAAGCCTGACACATTAAACCATCCTTACACATAAAAGAATGATCCCAGTCACTTCCACACAGTGAGGCATACAGCTTATTAATTAAACGCTGGCATCAGATCGGTACTCGGTATCGGCCGATACCCAAAGCCAAGGTATCGGTATCTGGGCTGAAAAAAGTCGAAACAGTGCATCCCTACACTAGTTTTGTTTCTGCCAATTACATTTTGTGTAAAGAAATGTTCCACAACACTGAGGCTGTGAGATCAGTTATTTATTATAGTATAGTATAATTTCTTGTTTTAACCGACAAACTATCGAAACCCCAAAGGTGTCTCGTTTACTATCATGTATGACAAAGAAAAGCTGGAATCAGAAAATCATATCCAATCATAAATCATAGTGTAACACTAGAAGATCGCAGGATACTGAAACTGAAACAGTAGCAGTAAAGAAGAAGACATTCATGAACACTAACAGAATAAAAGGGGCGCAGAAGAGATGATTAATTTTTAATGAGAAATATTGAGCAGGACATGACTGGCTTCTGTTTGGTTAAGTTGCTAATAAGTATGAAATTAGCCTAAAGACAGAAAGTTTCTGTCTAGAGACAGAAAGTTAATTTCAAATTAGAGTTAAAGTGACTTCTAATTCTTTGATTTCATTTTTTCTAATCTCCTGCCTGTAGATCAGAAACGTTGAGACCAACCAGTGTGTGGACAACATGGGAAGAAAGGAGAACGAGAAAGTTGGCTTCTTCAACTGTCACGGCATGGGTGGAAACCAGGTGAGGGGAAAAGTACAAACACTTAAATCGAATATTTATTGTTGTAGTATTGAAGTATTTTTAAATGTTGTAAGTGGAATAAATCTCTTCTAGATTAACACCTAACAAGCTGAGCCTTTGATACTTCTTTATCCTGATACATGAGCTCTGGGATTCGAGCTTTGCTGGAAAGCTTGAGATCAATCAGGTTGGGCGCAAAGTGTGTGTGAATTGCCAACTTTTAAGTCAATCCACAGATTTTCAATACAATTTAAGTTGGGGTTTTTGCCACGTTTTTCTTCCTCGTTTCTAAAGTCCTTTGTTGATTTGGCTTTGTGCCGTGGGTCATTGTGAACTCTTTTGCTTTTTAGGATGGTTTGTGCCAAGAATTTGATTGTACTTTGGTCTAATCATTGTCCCCTCTGTCCTTGCAACTCTCATTATGGGATATCGTGTGTAGCTGCACTACATGAGACAGAATGTAACCCTGAAGTAACAGAAAGACATGGAGCACTAAAACTGTACTCATTTTGTACAGTACGTAATCCAAATTGTGTTTGGCACCACAAAAACTAACAAAAAGACTGTAAATCAAAATGAAATCTCGAATAAATGTGTGCAAATCGTTCACACATCCTCTCATCAAAGGCACAATGATTGTATACATGATGTTGATGCTTCATCTTCTGAGAGAGACATCTGCTGTTCCAGGTGTTCTCTTACACGGCGGATAAAGAAATTAGGACGGACGACCTCTGTCTGGACGTCTCCCGCCTCAACGGACCCGTCGTCATGCTCAAGTGTCACCACATGAAGGGCAATCAGATGTTCGAGTACGATGCTGAGGTAGGATTCATATTCCTCCCGTAGCAGCCAAGTAATCCATAACCAGGCGGCTGTTCTCTGCTTCCTGATGTTGGGAAAAATGGCTTTGATGAAATGCTGATTGATTGTGTTTGCCTGTGACATTGGAGAGGATTTGGGTTTAGTGCAAAGTGGGAAACAGAGTACCCATTTCCTGCCACCAGATGGCGATGTGTGTCAGTTTTTTAGCAGCCCAGCAGCAGCTGTGTCTCTCCTCTCTTGTTCTCTCCTTTCACTTAGTATGTTGGCAAGTGGGAATATGATTTTGAGGTAAGCTGTTCAAGTCATCTGAATATTGTCCCGTAGTTTGAGTCCTGTGGTTCCAGTGTATTGATTTATCCCATAACTCTGTCAGTGGTTATTAGAGTAGATGATTTATCATTTTTTGGCAGAGGAGTGAAGTTGAATCTTTAAAATGGATTTTGATCCTAATGTATTCTTTAAATTTAATACTATTTATTTACTCATCACACAAAATTCAGCAAAGCAAATCCACCACAGTACATGTATCTAAAACGGATGCTGTCTGATACAACAGTTAGGGATGGGATGATATAGAATTTTATTGGAATCGTGATAAGAAAAACCCTCAAAATAAGTTGTTCGTGGTGAATTTCCTTTATCGGGATAATCGTAAATATCTTCACGAGTGACTTGAAAAAGCTGTCTAGCTCGCTATCATGTAGAGAGGTGAAAAATGGAGCCTGTTTTTAAGACATACAGGAATTATCACATGAGAAAGAACAGACTTGCACAATATTTTTTCTTATTTATTTCTCCTTTATTTATGCAAGGGGGCCTTATGATTTATGATTACCTTTTAGAGGTGTTGATTCAACTGTATGATCATTCTGGAGGATGCAGTTTGTGTTGCTGTTGAACTGTATAGTGTTATACCTACAGTAGAGGTATTTCTGCTATTTAATCTACCCTAATTGAAATAAATGTGATGGACAAAATGATAGAAACACCTGCCAGTTTGAAAAACAAACCTAATCCTAATGCATTCTTATGTTGTGTGATACATACAGACCTCATGGCCTGTATTGTATTCAAGCAACATTATAAAAGTGTCAGTGAGTCGCAGTTTATTCACAGTGTCACCGAAATGAAAACAAAGATTAGATGAATGACAAAGCTCCAAACAAACTCCATGGGTTCATTTTACTTAATATCCTTGGTTATGCAAGCTGTAACTTCAATATTCAATCAAAGACAGAAACAGATGTTGCCGGCTCTTAAATGGAAAACAGAGAGACATTTTGAATCTCACGGGAGAACGAAAATATTCTCCTCGAGCCCTGTTGACTCAGAACTCAAAGTACATTATGGATTATACAACACAAAAAGCATCTTTTATATTAACAATTTATGCATTTTCTTTTAAACCACCGGGAGATGGTTAGAAAAGACTGCGGTGTTATCTATCAGTGATTGAGACGTCCTATCGCTGACATGTAGATATGACAAGGTAAGGAAGCCTGGAGGCCTTTCCATCAAGCACTGAACAAACCCTCGGAGAAATCCTTTCATTACACTTTTTTCTCTGGGTGCTTTCTTAATATGGAAGAAAATTGAATAATTCATAAACGGAGAGGACTGGTCTCTGTTGTAAACAGCAGTGGGGTTTCACCGCTGTCAGTGGCCGAGGTTATTTTAAGCCCAAGTGTGATGGACAGGGACCGACTCCTGGGTGACTACAGTACCATTAACATTTCATCTGCTCATCAGCTTCACTTTCACAGGAATACCTGACTCTTCCATATTCCTGCTGTATTCATTCACAACCGAGACGGACGGCCTTCCTTCTCTGTTTCCCATGCTTTGCAGAAATAATCATGTGTTCACTCTGCTTCATCCAACATCACACATAAATATCTAGTATACCTGTTATATACATTGAGGCAGTCAAAATGATTCCCCTGATCTTACTCACACAGAGAGTTTAAGTTTAAATGGGAAAATCTGCTGTTTTTATCCAGCTCTGCTTTTTACTCTGGTATATATGAGAGGTTTTGCGTTAGTGTAGCAGAGACTAATAGTTTCATTACTGTAATTTTCCAAATGAGAGCTGTCAGGTTGTCTCAGCCGCAAAGATAGGTCAGCTGCCAACATTTAAGACTATTCTTCAGTGCTATTTAATTAGGAAAACGCAATCACATGAAAAAAAGATTGAATTCCTGCACACTGTCAGCACTGAGTTTATTACAGACATAACGTTTTCATCATGGACCTTCGGCAGGCATCAAATTCACAGTGTCAAGCAACAACAACTTTATACTAACATCGTCTTCACGTCATATGGGATGGATTGTAGAGGTGGGAAAGATTAACATGTTAATGTTCTGTGCATTGACAATATAACACCATATCCAATAAATTTGGGTTTAATTATGTTGAACGATGATCTTTGGCCGATGTGTGAGGCGTCCATATTTGTTTTGTTTCCATATTCAAAAGTGCCGAGTTGGATATATTGGAGATTTCAGAGCTTTCCCAGTAATTATGAATTGGCAGTTGACGTGAATGCTAAGTTGGAAACTCATAATAATCACAATAACTCCAATATCTGCGGCATTAAGCTAACGCTGCAACTAATGATTATTTTCACTGTCCATTAAGTTTCTTGATTAATCGATTTGTTTTTTGGTCTATAAAATGACCGAAAATTGTGAAAAAAGTCGATCAGTGTTTCCCAAATCCCAAGATGACATCCTCAAATGTCTTTTTTTGTCCACATATCAAAGATATTCAGTTTACTGTCATAGAGGAGTAAAAAAAAAAAGAAAATATAAATTTTTATGAAGCTGGAATCAGAGAATTTTTACTTTTCTATTTTTCTTAGAAAATCACTCGAACCGATAAATTGATTATCAAAATAGTTGTTGATTAATTAAATAGTTGACAGCTTATCAATTAATTGTTGCAGCTCTACATAGAGCCACAGTTTGTATCAACCAATCAAAAAGGGGAAGCAAATATCAAACCATCTGAGCCAAATTTTACCTCAATTACCAAATCAATCATTGATAAAAACACGTTTAAAATGAGACAAACAATATATATTAAAATCTGTACAATACAAAAGATGAAATGGGTGATATCAAAAGGGGGTAAAGGAGGCAGATCAAACTATAACAACTAACCAATGATAAAAAAAAAAGTGCTATGCGTTCCCCCTCTAATCTTTTCTAGTATATGCAAAATATATTTATATATTTTCCAATCTGTATTGTACATGTTTTGAAATACATTGCCTTATATTGAGGATGTTTTTATCAATTATTGTAGTGGTAATTGTCTCAGGTGAAATTTGGCTCAGTGTGTACTGATGTCTTTCAAGTTGTTGTGCTGTTGTGTGTATTACTGTCTTACGTGTGCAGTGCTGTAGAGATGAATTTCCCCCTGGGGACGATAATGTCTGAAAGTCTATATTTGCTTCCCTGTTTTGATTAATTGTTCCATCCTGTGGCTTCAGTTTAAAGATAGTTTGTTTCATACTGGGAATCTAATGCCTGATGCAGGTCCATGATCAAAACGTTATGTCTCTAATAAACTGACAGTGTGCAGGAATTAAAGGTATAATAGGTAACAGTTGTCGGATGCTGTTTGTAAACACACAGCATTCAAAGTTGGCCCCTCCTCCTCGGCTCAACGAGCTGAGAGAGAGAGCTGCGGTGGTCGAGTGAGCTATAAAGTGACTGAAGAGAGAGAGCGGCATTGGTGAGAACAAAGCAGCAAATCAGTGAAATAAAACGTAATTTTCTGATTGTTTCTTGGTAGAAGCCGAGGGGCGTTACAAAGCGGCAGCATTTGACCACCTGAACAGGCTGCACACCTTGCGCACTGTTATTGTCTGGGGGTTACACTCCCAGATGGGGCCCAAAGGCTGTTTGCAGACACCCAGAAGCATCCAGAGTAAAGCAAAATAATAAGAAAAGAGAAAATACAGGCAGAGGGCTGCAGGGTCTCTGCAGAAACAGACACCGCCACACACTTCTAGTGGAGCATAAATTATGATCGAGAGGGATTCTTTTTGTATCAGTCTATACATTGCTTTTTAGTATATTCTTGCATATTAAACCTTTAAGTCCAGGTTTTGAACACCTTAAATAAACAACACACCTTTTCTATTTGAATTACCTGTCACTGAACAAAAATCCGCTCTTATTAAACTAGAAAAGTTGTCTGTGAAGAACAGATGGATTAATTTAACAATAAGTGATGACTCTCAGACTTACCTCCACTACCATCTGTCCTCGCTGCAGAAGCACACCTTCATCCACATCATCACCCAATCATGTCTGACCATCAGCCGTCTGGAGGACGGCACCTACGGCCCCACAGTGGAGGACTGTAACAACAGTCCCGTACAGACCTGGATCCTCCGAAACTACACTCGCCTGGAAGTCGCTAGACGCCTTTACTTCAGTCCCACCGATTATTTTCTCTAAGCTGTAGGGCCTCAGGTGAGCAGGTTAGTACAAATTAGGCTGAGAGTAGAAGGTGGTAGCTGCTCCGTAGTGATGTAGTTTGTCATTAGCGTTGTTAGAAGTAGATTAGTTTGATCTGTTCCGGCACCTTTGAAGCTGATTGTTGTCTCTGTTTTTAGAGGATTTTTTTATTTTCCTGTTTTTATCAGTGAGGGCAGATGAATGCAGAGCTTGTTGTTGTTATGATGTTGATCTTTCAGGTATTAGTCCGAATGTGCATGCAAATTGTTTTAGGAAGCATTAAGTAGCTTTTACCGGTGACCTTTCAGGGGGTACAATATGAAGACAGGGGCAGAGGCACATCAAGCAATGACAGATGTCCCATCAGGATGGTTCTGTGTATAAGACGCTATCTGCAAGACCTTTAGCCAGTCTTCATGCTAAATTAGATCTCATTTGACATTTATTTTCCAACATAAATATTTTATTTTGATGGGAAAATCTACCGGCTGTGCCCTGGATTACCTACGTCTGGTGAATGATGCCCGAGACGGAGGAGGACGTGTTTATTTTTAGCTGATTATCTACGTGAGGGGCTAATTGAAATGGGCTTCCCATTGTTTACAAGTTCTTTTGAAGTGATCCTTCATTGTGAACCTGCCTTTCATGGCCCTGGCCTCTCAGGCCTCTCTCCTATTGGCCCGAAGCAGCTGTGTACACTGTGTGCCATGTACATATTGTAAATCCAATGAATCCCAATTACCAGTGCTTTCCGCCGCTCGGCCTGCAGCTTATTTACATACTTTTTGTAAGGAATGTTTTTTTGGTTTCGGGCTCGTTATTTTCCTGCTTTTTCCAGTCTGTCATTTTCTCTGTAGCCTATTCTGTTCTGCTGAGTTATATGGTGTTCGCACCTCAGAGTCCTGTACTGTTTCTCAAAAAGCTAAAGAGCAATTTCACTGTAGCATGCCACAGTTTTTGTGTGCAAGCAGGGTAAATTGGGTAAGGAGCTCCCAGGGCTGCTGGTGTGTGTCAGAGTTGCGGCAGTAAAGTGACCCGCTGTTAGATGGCCTGATTTGCTGTTCACACTCAGAGGTCCTCGCGGTACAGCCAGCACCAGAGGAGAGCACGTACACAAGAGCAGGGCATCATTAGAGCGAATGAGACTGTTGCCTGACTCTGCTATGAGACTAAAGGAATCATTTTTTTTTTGTATTTCCCACAAAAAGCAGCCCCTCTACTGCAGATCACCAGAGTCAGCACAAGATCACGTCAAACAGGAAGTCCACTGTGCTGCTTGGGGACAAAGAGGATAATGTTCCTCAACCGGGGCTCCCGGTTAGAAACCGTCCTCATTTAATTAGCCGGTCTCAGCTGTGCACACACTCAGCGACTTTCTCCGGAGACGCTGGCTGGTTAGCTGGGAGGCTGAGATGGGAGTTTTCTTTTCCCCCGAAGGAGGCATGAAATAATTATGAGCAAAAGACAAGACCTCCACATTTCTAGTATTTTCATTAAATGTGAAACAGGTTTTTCTACCCTGCACCGTTATACACTGTGTTCTGTCATCTCTGCCACTAGAGTAGGTTTCGATCTTTGAATGAAAAGAAAAAATACTATTCTCATTATTTCCTAAGCCAGGTTCTTATGATTTATAGATTTATAGAAGCTCCATGTACGCCTTTAAAGAGAAGTACAGTACTTGTTGATTATACTGCTTGTCAATTGCGAGTGAACATTTCTGATTTTCTTTACCTATCCTTAAAACTAGCTGCTGTTATTATATATTTCTTTTATTTAACAAAGCAAGAAAAGTAAAATGTCTGTACTGTAGAGCTACCTTATTGTTCTTTTCTTTAGTTTTTTTGGCAGGTGTGTAAGGTCGAACGCCACCTGCTCTCTTTGTTCTTGTTCTGTTTGAACAAATGTGCCCTGTAGGGCGGTCTGCAACGTGTACTTCAGGAAAGATGTATGTGTGCGCGCATGTGTGTGTGCACTTCTTTGTATCCAGGCAGAGGATGTCAGGCCCTTGTGTTTTATAGCTTGAGATCAAACATGGCCCGAGCGTCTCTGTGTGCTCATTAGTCTGAATATCCTCTGTCAACAGTCGAAGCACAATCTCGTTTTAATGAAGAATTATGCCTCGACCGCAAGATGAATCATACCAATGCTCACGTTTTAATGTTGCATGCGGACTGTGTTCATACATGTTCACATGTGTTTTCTTTCATGTGTGTTGTTTAGTTTGAAAATGACTCCAAAGGTAACAGGGTGCGGACTGATCATATATGTTGCAAGTTTTCTTTTAAATTCCTCCATTTACAATTACATTACAGTGCTTAATGGTGTCTTATGGTGCCTTCAAATGAAACTTGTGAGCTTGTGTTTACAACGTGGGAAGTCGTGTACATGTTATGCTATGTTCAAGTGGTCAAGTCGTGAGAACACAGCTGCTAAACAACGGCAATATTAACGTTACTGTCGGCGTCTAGAAGACACAGAGGATAACAATTTACCAGCTAGCAAGCGGGTAACATAATGCAGGAGATGCAAAGGCATAATGACAGAGGAAAGAGATGATATATCAACATTTTCCTCAGACATATTATATAATTTACAAAGAAAAAACATATACGACTAAAATTACAATAACTTATTATGTACCGAAAAATTTGCTTCCATGGCTTCTGCCATTTCTGACAACGTCAACAAACACGTCACAACTCATAAACTCAGAGCTTTTAGAAACTTTCCACTTATAAGGTTGTGAATACGACAAGAGAGGGGCGTTCATATGGACTCTTCTCATGAACACGGTAAGAACGACCCCATTTGAAGGCACCACCAGTTAGGGCTGTACTGAATAGTTCAAAGCTTCATTCACAACATTAGGATTCAAATCCTAAATCAGTATTCGAATGCTGCGCAGCTTTTTTTAATTTTATTTGCCTATGCCTATTCATTGTGTTTAAACCCGGTATTTCTGCGCAGTTGCAGATAAAGATTAGGCTACACTAATATTATTAGCATTATACCAATTTTAGAATTAGATTGTTTCCAACTCATGTGATCCAAACATGTCCAATAACTCAAGACCGTTGTAAAGTCCAAAAGTCAAAATTTATTAAAAAAAAGATAGATGTAATCATTTCCAAAATTCACAACATGTTTTTATCTAATCAAATATTCTGCTGCCATCCATATTCGTTGGCGTTTAGCCTTTCATAAACAATATTTTCAAAAGGGACGCGCAACGGGGCGGTATAGCAGCAATCAAAGAAAACTGACAAGTTATATTCATTAAAGAAAGTTGATTTAATAAAAAAAGACTATCTAGAATCTGATGAATCACTTTATTCCAATTGAGGATTTTTGTCGAGGATTTAAAAAAATGTTTTAGGGTGGTGAGGACGTCATTAAATATGACTACAGACATTCAAAGCTTAATTAGAAAACCTCAATAGAAGCTTTGAATGTAAAAAAAAAAAAAAAGAAGCACCTAACATTTTATTTTCAACATAATTCTCAGAGTTTCTCTCCTGCCATTGTTCTCCTCAGCAGAGTCTTCTCCTCACAAACCAACTTCAGCTTCTCTACTTATCTTCTACTTCTCTGCATGTGATCATTAGGACGAGAAAAGCAACTCAAGTGAGGAGTGAAATTGCGGAAGCGTGTTACTTCTGAGGGAATGAGCATAAATGGTTAATCAAGGCCATTGAGAGCTCTCTTCCAGTTGTTAGTGGGGGGTGTTATCTCTGGAGCCTCTGTGTCAGATAGCCACAGATTTCTCTGCTACTTGCTCATGTGGTGCTCGAGTTAAGCTCATCACAACAGGTGTATTCTTCCAGTCTGGACATTTTAAAAGCGCTTGTTCTGTCTTCTTGCTTTTCTGGTTTATGTGATAGAAGAGTAAACCGAGAGGGGACGATGTGTGGAGTGGAGCAGGAGGTACATTTGGGAGGACGTGGTATACTGCAGAGTAAACTCCAAAAATAACAAGACTGTCTGAGATCCTTAAGAATTACTCCCATGATCTGAGACAGTTAAGCCCAAATCTACATTATTAACTATCAATGATATCACTGAAACAGTAGAGGATGAATTGATGTATCAATCAGCTGAAGGTATTACTAATAACATACATAATGGCTCTGTTCTAATGAAGTGTCCCACTAAGACATGATATATGTTACGATGAGCCCGTTTGCCTGATTGTTATCTTCTTTTAACCTTTTATTTTGGTAAAATGAGCATTGTATCATTTCTAAAGCAAGAAGCAGTGACTACCCATCATTTCAGTTTTGCTAATAATTACCAATATTAGTATTTAGGTGTCAATTCACAACTCTACACAGGCCGACTAAAGGCCACTGGGAGGTGTCAGTTAGCAATTAGCACTGGGATGGTGCTAATTGTGTCACTTTCATTAACTTTTGCGTTTCATACAGAATCATTACATGTACATGGATCAAAATGTAATTTTAACAAACTGCAGGAGAAACAAAGTTTTACGGGAAAATTATTCATATTCAGAACGCATAAAAGCTCCCGACGCTGCAGTTCCTTCCAGCTCTATGGAGATTTATTGTGTCTTTCAGCTCATTGTTTTGGTTTTCTGTCCTGCAACACATTTAGTGACTAGCTGGTGCACATATAAATACATTTATCAGCTGAAGAGCCAGATATTTTCCTCAGGAGCTGGTGGAGACCAAAAACAGAGCTAAAAGGAGAGTGAATATTGGACTTACTTTTCATCAGCTCCATGCCTGCTGGATGTGGAAATAGGCAACTCTTTGCTAACACGTTTTCCATATCGACTTAAAGGGGAACTACGCCCATTTTCAAAATTCAAACATTTTTTTCCTATTGTATAATCTAAGACAGTCCAAAATATTAGTACACATAAACAGCTCTCTCCCAAATCCAAAAACTAGAGTGCTAAAACTCAAACTGTAAAGTGTAGAACTTCTCCATAGACATAGTTCTGAGTATATGGGAACATTTTCTGTTTCACAACTGAGAAAACTACAATTTGATAAAGCTCATTTGGCTATAAAACAAGAAAACAATCATTCTGTGGCTCCACAAAATCCGCCTACATTTTATGTTTGGGCATTTTATCCCCCGTTTAGCCTGCCAACAGAAAACTGCTGTGAGCTGCAGACTGCAGTGTTGACTATCAGTGGTATTGGCGCCACTAGCAAGTCAGCAACCATTGTACGTTACTCATTTGATGTATCCACAATGTCTAAAATATTACTTAATGCAGCTTGTTTCTTTCTAGTCTCTTTTTATACATTTTGGTGCTTCTGATGCTCAACAGTCCTTCACAGAGAAATCCTTCCTGTAAAGTGGCCATGACAACAGTCTCCCCCCCCCCCAACAGGAGCCTCTATTCTCTGAGCAGCCTCCGTGCACGTTGTGTTGTATAAGGGGCACGACTCTCACTTTTTCTCCACTAGAACATCCTGCTCTCTTGATATGCCTATTGTTTTTTCTTGCTCCAGCTACAGTTAACAATCTCAGGCCGCTTGCTTGGGTGGAAAGGTATTTTTGTGAAATGTGGGAAATCAATATTTGAAGTATGTCTGTAAAGGTTAATCTTAGTCATCTAGGTGGATTCTCCAGAAGTACAGTCAACGAGGCAGGTTGAGGGAAATCATAACTGAAAAACTTCAACATCCACTAACTCAAAACAGACAATACATTTTAAAGTATTTCTACGTGTTTGTGTTTACATCTAATCGCCTGCACCTTCGTCCTCCTCTCTCCAGCGACTCACCCTGCTGCACGTGAACAGCAACCAGTGTTTGGACATGCCGTCTGAGGAGGACAAGATGGTCCCCACCCTGAGAGACTGCAACGGCAGCCGCGCTCAGCAGTGGCTGCTCCGTAACATGACCCTGAGCGTCTGATCCCTCGCCTCACCTCTCTCTCCCCCCCCCCCCCCCCCCCACCGCTCTGTCCTCATACTAACCGGTCCTGGCTCTCCACGCCCTCGCCAGGTGGCTCTTACCACAGCACACCATACGCCTCTTCCTGTGACAGCCTGGAATACAGAGATCCAGGCAGCAGCGGCTTATCTTCCATTATGGAGGCGTCTCCTTTTACAGCACGTCCGAGAGAAGCTGCACCTGCCGCTGAGGCGACACGACGAGCCGTCGTGGCTTTGGGGACCTCGTCGTGTCCGAGCAGGGAGAACAATGTGTGAGGTCTGTGCATGGACAACATTGAAATCAAAGCACTCACACTGTGTCAGCCAGCTGCTAGCCGTGCATCCACTGCGCTGCTCAGACTGCCGCTTACCCGCTTGTCAAACTATTAAACAGAAGAGCATCTATAACAAGAATGTTGCAAGGCACGTCTCTGCGATGGTCTGCACTGTAATTGACCTTCCTTTTGCTGTGTACACGCACTGGTGTCCACTGTAGGTACAATCTAAAAACAAGACAGGTGTTGTCATGACTGCTGCTCATCCTCTCTCCATATCAGTGTCTGAGTTACATTCAAACAACAGGAAGTGATGTCGTTAATAGAGCCCGACCAATACTGGATTTGTGAAGCCAATGTTGATATTTGAGGGTTAAAACATCTGATAACTGTATGTGCACTGATATTTGGTTTTAACGTCTAATTTTGAATTCTCATCAATTTTGGTGCAAGGAAATGTAAACTATAATGATATTTCAGCTATTGTGTATATTTTTCTTTTTTAAAAAAAAGGGTTAAACACTTTGCAGACATAGTTGTAGAAACGTTGTCTAAGCTTGAAGCCTCTGGGTGGGCGTTTCCCACGCCAGCTGGTGACTGACATTCACGTCGTCAATGTCCGTGGTGCGCTGCTGATTGAGGAACGTCATAATCATTTTCTCTCTTTTTAACAAGCCCACATAATGTTGGCTATCAACCTGATTTAAGACGTCTGTAGGATCCAATTTTTCTGTAGTTAGAGACAAAATAAGTACACAAGTCAAAACAAATACAAAGGATATATTTAAAAACTGAATTATTTCAGTTTGACTTGAAGCATGTTTTATCAGGATTCCTTAAACTTGGTTATTAAAGAAGATATACTAAAGTTTACTTATCACTGCTCTCTGGTGGACAGACTTAACCTAGCACGGCAGCGGCATTCTCGCGATGTCACGAGCTCACGGGAGAATCACAGGATCTAATGTCATACGAAAATCCATCTTGTCAGGCTTCAAGTAATGAGTTTGTGTCTGGCTCTCCAGACAACTGACCAATCGGAATCCTGTGAGGAGATACTGCAGCTACGGGCGTGGCTTATGTGTGTGTGAGACGACGCGGAGATGCGACTGTTAGTTCTAAACAACAATGACAGCTGCTAAAGATGCTGCAATAGCATCAGTTATATCAGAACTGGAGAGTATTTATTCATTGAAAGAAGAGCAAAGAACGGCACTGAAGGCGATGTTTCGCTCTCGTTAGTTTGATTGTCAGATGGTTCAACCAATCACCTGCTAAGTATTTTTCTTGAAAGTGCCTGCCCTTTCCAGACAGTTTCCAATGACGGCTTCTCAGATGGTTCTGTGAAACAAACTTTCTGACAGGGTCAGGTTAGGACTATAAAGCAAGGAACTGTTGTCTGTATGTATGTGTGTCCTTCGCATATCTCGAGAACCGTCCATCCGATCTACTTCACACTTGGCGGGTGTATTGCTGGGAACCCAAGGAAGTGCAGTGTTGAAGTTGGTGCAATTTCAACACACGACACTTTAGATATCAATAAACTTTGAAGCGATAGCACTCTGTGCTGCAGCGGGGGTGGGGTTTCAGGTACCTGTTCTGTACCACAGTTTCATGCAGATCATAATATATCTGTGATAAGCTAATATCGGCTGATTTATTGGTCGGGCTCTAGTTGTTAAGGTGGATTTCTTGAACTGTTGGGGGAAAAAAAATTAACCTGAAGATTTCAAACCATCAGTGAGTGCAATGAATAGACTGCAGCTATGACATCCTCCTGGATTAATGACATAATGTTCCATATTAGTGAAACAGGACTTACAGTATGGAAATGTGAGGCAGCTCTTTGGATCTGTACGGAGGTTTATTTATAACAAGAAGAAATGAAAGAAGTGGCTGCCGGAAAGGAAGCAGCGGGTAATCAAGACTCTGCTTTAAGTAGAAGTAATTGATTTTGAATGAATGTAAAGAGTCACGAAATGACATCGACTGTGTTCTGAAATACTTTTACTGCACTGTGTTATCAATATTTCAGATTCCAGCTACCAACATGTTGAGAAATCACAAGGTCTTGGAGCTGGATAGTTACGTGTGCCTTTAGAAAGTTGGTTCATTGGTTTTTTAGAAAATGTTTGATTTATTTTGGTGTTGAAAAAGAAGAATGTTAAATCTTTTTTTCATTTCCAGTAAAGAAAACAACTGCATATTGATATTAAAGAATTGTCATATCTCATGAATATGTCATATTAATGCTTGGATCAAACATTTAGTTACAGTAAAGTCAGTATATCAACACTCACCCATACAAATGTGACCTCTCACTTCATTGTTGATGAGGATCAGGCAACAAATGTTATTGTACATAATGCTGTAACATGTTTCTATCACCATTGTTGTTGTTGTACATACAGAACCAATTATTTTTCTAAGATGCTGTAAAACTTGAACACTCCTCTGAGGAAAAAGACATTGAATGGTAAACAGATCACGAGGTATTGCAGTGTTATTATTTGGAATCGTGGTAATAAAAACCAGTGCTTACCTTGGATTTTGAAATTGCGGTGTGTTTTGGATATCATCATCGGCCCCACGAAACCAATTCTCAGACCACCTAAAGGACCTCAGGCGGGCGTACATGAGGGAGCGACTAATGGGGGAATACTATCAATGCTGCTTGAATACCGAATCCTTGCCAAGTGCCTGCTTGGCATTCAGACTAAAATTCAATCACCTCTTTCGTATTACGCACACACATTTATTGTTTTTCATTATCTTAAAGTGCATGGTGTTAAAATAGGAATGTAATGTTTCAATGTACTGGTTGCAAAGTGATGTTACCTGTTTGTACATTTTGCCTTTTTTTGTAGAAAAAAAACAACAAACTTCGACTGAACATAGCATTAATTTCAGTGTCAAGCAAGCATATCACACCAATCCATCAGTTGTTTAATAAACCTTGTTCTGGAAGCTTTTAAGACCCCCGTACATCTCATTACCAGGCTTCAGTGTGTGGGCTTTTAAAAGTGGTAAATTGCAGCCTCTCTTCTTCCATGGTGACCGTTAGAGGACGAAACACGTACAGCAGGATGTGAGAAGAACTATGCGCTGTAATGGATGCTACCTTCATCTTTTGTCCAGTATCCGTAAAGGCACCCGCCATTGTCAGCTGATGGAGGTAGTTCTGACACGGCACATTATTCTGTACATTTAAGCGAGGAAGGCTTGACCTTTCAGGTGAATCTGGCTTTGTTAAGATCTGAGAGGGAAGATTTTTCTCCCTGAATGGGACACAAAAAAAGGAGAGCTGGAAGATCAATAGAGAGAGAGAACAGGGAATATCCAACTGACACATAGAGCTGAAACTAAAGTTGACTTTTCAAGAGTAGTTTCACACTATTTTGATCAATTGATTCATGATTTATTCTATTAAAATGTTCGATATATTCCCAGAGCTTAAGGTGACATCTTCAATTTGGGTTGTTTTGTAAATGGCTACATTCATAGAGTGCTTTTATCCAAAGCGCTTTACAAGGTTTTGTGTGTCTTGCCCAAGGACACTTCGCCATGTGGACAGGAGGAGGTGGGGATCGAACCGCCAACCTTTTGATCAATAGACAACCAGTTTACAGTGATAAAAGACACACCTTTGAGAAGATGTAACCAGCAAATGTTTGGCATTTTAATTCATTTATTAAATGAATTCCTCTCTATTGTCTGATTGATTAAAGGAACAGTTTGACATTTGGGGAAAAACACTTTCTTGCCAAGAGTTAGATGAAAAGATTATAAATGTGAAGCTATAAGCCGCAACTGCTTAGCTTAGCTTAGCATAAAGACTGGAAATAAGGGTTAACAGCTAGCCTCCGTTGAAAGGTATAACAAATTGGCAATAATAATAAACAAGTTAACATGTTTTCTCTTGTTTGTAACCATAACCTTAAGATCCTTAAGATAAGCTAACCAGCTGCTTCTTGTAGCTTCGGAAACGATTAATAATATACTATATTTAATAATTTCCTAAAATGTCAAACTATGACAATTAATCAACTTATTATTTTAACACTATATTCTTCTTCTTCTTCTTCTTCTTCTTCTTCTTCTTCTTCTTCTTCTTCTTTTTCTTCTTCTTCTTATTATATAATTGTATTTGGTTCATTGTTGATATAAATAAATCATAAAAGCAGTTTGCATTCTACAGGACACAGAGAAAAGTATTCCCTTTTTAATAATAACTTTTATTTAGGCTATTGTTTCTTTTCATTTCCCTCACTTAGGCTTTTTAAAAATATATATATACTTGTAAACCTAGAGGCAGAGGTATTAAAAAGGGTAACTTTGGTAGGCCTATTTTTCCAACCTGGACCGTGTTTGTCTATGTTTTTGTGTCTAACTGACTAATAGGGACAACACATTTTGAAAATGATCCAGTATTGAGTGGGAGCGCTGATGTCCATTAAAGGGGCTTGTTTTTTCCATGACATGCTTTGATTGTTATTTGTCTGAGACAGGGGTCAGCAACCTTTACTAAAAAAAGAAAATCTGTCTGGAGCTGCAAAACATTTGATCATTGTGATGAAGGTAACACAGTTTATAGTCTAAGTATATAGTATATAAGTCTAATGCAGTGAGGGCCAAAGAGCAAATGTACGACAGAGTATAAGGGCCACATTGAGGGAAAAAAATCTGAGATTTCCAGAAAAATTTCGTAATATTACATGAATAAAGTCATAACTTAATGAGAAAAAAAGTTGTAATATTACGAGAATAAAGTCATAACTTTACGAGAAAAAAAGAAAATAACACGTAAAATTACTACTTTATAATATTATGACTTTATTCTTGAAATATTACGACTTTATTCTCGAAATCTCAGATTTATTTATTTTTCCTCAATGTGGCCCTAATACTCCGTCGTACTGTCGTACCATAGACCTACAACAATGATAAATACAAATGAAAATGTAAACAAAAAACAGTTATTCATTTCCATGTTTATAAATCCACAGGGAGCCACTGGAGAGGAGCTGAAGAGCTGCAGGTTGCTTAGAGACCCCTGATCTGAGATTATGGAAAGAGGGTCGTGTCTAGAAGGTAACCCACAAACTGCACAACTATCGCGAGACTTACTACCTGACGTGAAATCTCGCAAGGTGACGTTCTGCCTAGAAGACAACGGTTGAATAGTGGAATTAACGGTAAATTCACGGTGGAAACGGGAGTGCCAGCCGGTCAGTTAGTTAGATAGTTAGTCAGTTAATTGGTTAGTTAGTTAGTTAGTTAGTTAGTTAGTTAGTTAGTTAGTTGGATAGCTAGTTAGTTAGTTAGTTAGTTAGTTAGTTAGTTAATTGGTTAGTTAGTTAGTTAGTTAATTGGTTAGTTAGTTAGTTAGTTAGTTAGTTAGTTAGTTGGATAGCTAGTTAGTTAGTTAGTTAGTTGGATACTTAGTTAGTTAGTTAGTTAGTTAGTTAGTTAGTTAGTTCATTAATTGGTTAGTCAGTTAGTTAGTAGGATATTCAGCTTTCACAATGAGACTTCTCCTTAAGCGGGACTTGGACACAATAACTAACAGACCAGATCAAGCTTGAGGTAAGAAACACATTTTATTTCTCTGTAGGGTCCTTTCCATAATGTTCTTAGACACTTTTTTTTTTCAGCCAAAACCAATAACCTCAATCAACTGTCCTCCCTCCATGACTGCTTATAAGCAGCAACCAATGACTGGATGTCTCTCAACTTTCTCCACTTAAACCCTGATAAAACAGACATTCTTTTAATAGGATCAGACAATTTTGCTGCGGCAGTTCATCAGTTTAATTGCCCACTTCAATCCAATATCAGTCCTACAGCTAAGAATCTTGGTTTCATCTTTGACCAGAATATGAATTTGACCATCATGTCATTAAACTTGTCCAAACCTGCTTTCTCCAGTTAAGAAACATTGCAAAAATCAGATGCATCTTGCCCTCCACGGCTTCCTGTAAAATTCAGAATCAACTTTAAGATCTTGCTAATTACATTTATGGCACTGCATGACCTCGCCCACAGTTACATTTCTGATCTCTTAGTTCCATATTCGACCTGTCGAACACTTCGATCCTCTAATCTCGGCCTTTTATCCATCCCCAAACTGCAAAACAAAAGGTGATCGGGCCTTTTCTGTCTTAGCCCCAACCCTCTGGAATCACCTCCCCCAATCCATTAGAGCTGCTGAATCTCTGGACTGTTTTAAGCGGCTTCTAAAAACCAATCTCTATAGGCAAGCCTTTCTATAGGCCTCATCCACATGTGTGTTTGTTTGTTTATTTTTGTTTGGTCTGTTTCTCATTGTTTCTGTGTGTCATATTGTAATTTTTCCTTGTTTCTTTTCATTGTTTGATGTTTCTTCTTGTGTTTGAAGCACTTTGTAATGGTGTGTTTTAAAAGGTGCTATATAAATAAAGCTTTACTTACTTACTTACCTATAATATTAGCCTGAGCCTGTCAGTGGCAAAAACAAGCTCTTTTAGTGGACGTAACGTTGCTTTGATGCTGCTCAATCAGTCACTTAGACATATAAACATGGGAAAACAGTGTCCAGGCTGAAAAATACCGTAGTTAGCTTGTTAATAGTTGTTGTGGGAGCCTGAACACACTCTCAGCAGGGGCTCTGTGAGGAGGACCGACTGTGGTTTCAGACAGTCTCACACCTGTAGGAAGCCAAACCCGGGCTGGTTAACTGGGCCTGTGAGGATAAGATAGTGGGTCTGTGGCTGGGCCAGGGGAGTCCATTAAGGGGTGAGATGCTTTAAAATAACAGCCCTAATGGAGGCCGTATCTGTGGGTATCTGTGGCTCTTCTCACCATGGAGGCTACAGGACTATATAAAGCATGGGCTCTATGGCTTAAACCTTTGAGCAAATACCTCAGGTCTTCAGAGACTAACAAATATAATATGACATGCTGTATAATTCCCTAATTTTATTCAGTTAGTTATTAGTAATTAAGTTATTCCTCAAACTATTTGTTTTAACAATTTTCTATTATTTTTCTCCAAAACATTCATAGGGTCTTTAGAAACCAGAGGTACAAAAGAGAGTTTCTTTTCATTTTATGCAGGTTTTGCAATTGCAAGTAATGTTATTGTCCTATTTGGCCTCATGCTGTGTCGCTGATACTATAAATCAATGCATAAGAAAGGCTGTAGATGTTTCTTTATGCTGCTTTATGTCACAGCAACCTATGATGGAAGTACTCAAATCCTAACTTAAGTAAAGAAATTGATAAATAATACGTTTAGAGGGGAAATCGTCCTTTTGGTGGAACTGCTACAGTAACAACTCATATACATCTGTAACCTGTGACAAGGGGCTCCAAGTACACGCTGCTTTTTTGTAAGGGGTTTTGTTTTGTACTGTATTTTATACGCTTATCATGTGTTTTTAATGTATAGTTTTACTGTGAAATGACACTAGTTACTACAGCTATCAGATAAATGTAGTGGGGTGAAAAGTACAATTGTTATACAAGTATGAAGTAGCATAAAATGGAAATGCTCAAGTAACGTACAAGAACCTCAATATTGCACTGAAGTACAGTACTTAAGAAAATGTTCTTACTTGATATTGGACAGAAATAAAGATAATCTGAAAGTAGCTGATAATGTGAATAATATTTTCCGTGCCAAAAGATCAGTCAGATGATCATTTAAAAGCATAATTGGGGTATGAGTATGCATTGGCAAAGAGGAGCACTGCAGGCATGCTGCCATGTTGTAATGACCACCAGACAATGACTGTGATTTGTGCTGACTAATTTGGGTTTGGTAAGTGGCAGTCATTTAGTTGTAACAGCAGCCTATGGGTAACAGTATAAATGTACATAAAAGATAATATGCTACGTTGAAAGATGACATGCATGCATTTACGGCTAAATCTAGTCAACATGAAAACCCCCTGCTGTTCTTAACAAAAGCTCACACTTTTACCTATTTCGCTGATGCTCTTATCCAGGGCAACTCTCAAGGACGATTGTCTCTCTAACCTTTTTCCATTAGACCATCATGACAAGAAGCTCTCAACACTTTCGTGCCTCGACTTCAGATACGACGCTATACATTTTCTGTCCTATTTTTCCAAGTGTCTCCGGTCCGCCTGTCTCCCCCTGCTCAACGTATGGGGTTTCATCAACTTAGTAAATCCAATAATAGGCAGCGGCAGACTGGGGGGAGGAAGGGGAGGAAGAGGGGGATAATCAACCCTCTGGATGTGCCTTTTCTTCTCGCTGGAGACCAGAGGAGAAATCCTGCACTTAATTGTTGAGGGGACCTGAAGTTCCAGAGCGCCTGCATTGAAAAGCAGCTTTAATTAGACATGGTTTGAGGCCAGTATCTCAGTGGGGGTCAGATCTGCTGCCACAGGAGGCATACACACACCCACACACAAACACACACACACACACACACACACACACACACACACACACACACACACACACACACACACACACACACACAGAATAATGTACCTGTTTTTAAATGTGCAGAGGCAGCCTAGGGATTCAACTGAGAAATTTCTGATGTATGCTCGCAATCTCTTGAGTAATTTTTATTGATTCGCAGGGAGGAAGTGCCTCTAACAAGCTTCTCCCATGTGATAATCTCCTTTTAGCGACGAAAGCAGTGATTAGGAGGAGGGGCCCTGCTGCTTTCAGCAGTAATTGTGTAGTAATCAATCATCAATCTCCAGGAGCTCTTCCACAAAACACTCCTGTTCGGATGCTATTTTTGACCACAGCGACAACTAATAAGGTCTTCGCTTCAGCTGTGGAAAGAAAAAAACAGAACAATACTTCCATTTGCTTTTTATTAAGTGCACCTATTGTGTCTATAATAATCCCTCATCTTGTGACTATGAGTGGCTGTGTTATCGTCATTATCAGATGCTATTTTGCCTCCAGCGAGGGTTCAGTTTGTGGTTAAATGCTGCTGCTTTCTTTCACAGTCACTCATGAGCAGCTGTAATGTCCTTTGATTACCACAAGATGCTGACAATCTCATGTGTCCCTTGGAGGCTCCATATTTTGACCCAATTGCTGTACCCCATGGAATCAGTGGTTTAGAGATGCCGCTCTGCTCATCCACCACATGGCTTCACGTTACATGCCGAGCATGGAGGAGAGCCTGTTAGTGCTCCAGCATCCAGCGAGCATCATGTTAAAACCTAATCTTTGCGGGGAGTAAATCATAATGCATGCCTTTCATGAGAAGAAGATTGTTTGTTTAAAATTCAAGAATCAATATTGTAGCGGCAAAATAAGATTATTTTAGGGAGGAAGTCGTAAATTTGTGCGGAGGGGGGGAAATAGGAGGACAAATCCATCAGAGCCAACATCAAAGCTGAGGCGGTTTTCCCTGCTCTGCCTCTGATTGTAGAGATTATAAAGGAAGATGGAAAATTACAGAAGATTGTCTGAAGTGATTGGCTGATCTTCTCAGTGGATGACCTCAAGTGCTATCCGAACTGATTCGGAGAGGAGGACAAATGCATGTCGTGTCCTACATTGGTCTGATTAGATTAATAGATCAATCCCATCCTCACCCGCCCATCAGGTTTTGCCCGGGCTATTTTTGTGAAATGGGTTACAGAAGATCATCAAAGTATTTCTGATCATTGACTGCGCTGCTGTAAGAAGTGCCAACCCCACACAGCACACTGGTCAATGGCGGTGATGGAAGACGGTGCTTCGTTGTAGTAAAAGCAGTGTTTTTCGGAGGATGATGATTTGTTGAAGCAAAATGTGCAGCTCCCCCAAACCCAGCCACTACTAGATAAGAACTAATCTGCATATATTCCAATTTGGTGCACAGTGTTACACATCAGCTGCCTCCTGGTGTGTGACGAGAACAAGCCCGGACCTTAACCTCTTTCTTGTATTTAGCTGTCAGTGACAACGACTGTGTGTTGAGCAGAATTAGAAAAGTGTTTCTGTGGAGTTGGGAGTGTTTGAATCATGCTTCAAAGACTCCCTTGTGGCTGATCATTCCCGAGACATGCTATATCATGTAATGGTCTCACTGATCCTGAAATGAATCCACATGGAAATGGGACCTTATCATTTTGAAACACATGAAAATAGCTAGGTTTGAAAATAAAAATAAACTGTGTGTGACAACAATCCATTTCTGTAACCAGGAGCCAGTTGCATAAAAATAGACGTAGTCTTTGTTTAAAATATAACTTTAATTCAGACTTGCTATAAAAACTTAAATTGACTGACCTAGATAGCGCAATGCATTATGGGTGAAGTAAGACACTTCACAGAAGACAAAAAATGGCGAATGAAACAGCGACACCACACCAAGTATGGGAGAAAATAACAAAAAAGATAACAGCTTAAATCCAACGCCGTTGAACTCCATTAAAGATGTTCATAAACAATTCAAGAATACGGTACAAAAATTCCCAAAAGTAATGGATAAACAGTTGAAGGGGGAGAGGTGGCTAACTTCTCTATGTCAAATTACGTCAGTCTTAATATTTATGCAACAGACAGGCTTAATTAGACTATAGTCTAACCTGACAATCTGAAACGAGTCTAAGGCTAAGACTAGTTTTAAACTAAGTTTATGCAACTGGCCCCAGTGTCTGGTACATACATTTTACCGTTGTATCACTTAAAGGCCCTGAAAACATGCCTTACACAATTTTCCGACAAATATAGAACAGTTTTGGGTTATTTCACATGAGAGATTTCTGTTTTTCTTTTTTTCCCTCTGCGCTCTTCTCACTGGTTTGACGTTAGGAAAAGCTGACGTCACATATTTACCGTTCAGAAATCAGGATTTAGCAGCATTTAAATCTGAATTGGTGGATTGTTTTGGTCACCGTCAATCAAATGTAATCACATCCACACAGACTTGATGAAGGGAATTAGCTTTGACTGTTAAACTCTTAACAAATAATACCTAAAGATGTTTGTTTTAAAATTTTGATTGTTGCAAATTCAGTCATGAATATTTATAGAGAAATACTTTGATGTGAAGTTTTCAGGGGCTTTAAAACTCAAGAACACTAGACAGTAATGCAGACGCTGTATCCTGTAGTTAATTGCTTTTTTCTAAATGCACATGCAGGACAGACACTTTGACAAGGGGTGTGGAAAAAAAACTTTTGTTTCAATGAGTATATCTGTGAAATACAGCAATTAAAAATGTCTAGCTGGTGCTGGCTGGCTGTAGGCCAGTCCAAACTAATAGCCTTATTTTTGCTCTGCAAATATGTGACTAGCCTTTTCTTCCTAATGAGGGGCAGAAAGCATGGTGGATGACCTGTGGCCCCCTGCACTCATTATAAAAGCACAGAGTCCTCCTGCAGAAGCTGTAGCTAATGTTCACCTGGCAATTATGACGGCCTTGTGACTGATGGGGAAATCTTTTCCTGTCTGTCCCCCTCAAGAGGACTGGACCACAGAGCCTCCCAGACAACACTTGGAGGCCCATCAACGTTGCACCGCGCTGCCACGCAGTCGGTCATTTGGAAACGGTTATGTCAGGCCTTTAGTGCTGTTTTTAGAAGCTACCATTTGTACAATAGGGCACGCTGGGCTCAGACTGGACGCGGAATATCATGCGGTAAACCGCAGGGAGCTGCAGGATAATAGGAGAGGTAGATTTCGCCTGGAACCAGACAGCATATTGATCCCTGTGAGCTCAGACAATAGATCCCAAAATGGTTAAAAAATAAAATCAGCAAGCTGCTGCAGTTTATTTTGGCGTATAAAAGATATAAACAGATGCTGCAAGACATGACAGCAGAGTGTAAAAATGATCTATGTTTCATATTCACACACCATTGTGTGCGGTGCAAGCAACCACAGTGGATGATTTAGAAGCTTGATTTAGAAGCATTGGAAGGCGTATTCACTGATACTGTATTCACTCTTTCTGGGGTGAGAATCAGTATTGATTCCCAAACTGGTTTGTTGCTGATACACCTTGTCTCAAGCTAAAACCCCTTATGAAAATGTCAAAAGTGAAAACCTGTGATACACATGTGATGTCATGTGAAAACCATGTGACATTATTTTATTTTCACATGTTAAAACCTTAGTTCACATGTGAAAATAGCAAATCACGGGAAAATGTGTAATTCACATGTGAAGAAGCAATTTTGATTTCAGGATTTTCGTGATTTCATGTGCCATGTTTTGTTTTCACATGTGGAACTTCTAATCCACATGTGAAAAAAGAGCTGATCACATATGAATGTAAGTAATTCTCCTTGTGAAAATGTCAATTTCACATTTGGAAATTTTCATTCATATGTGAAAAAAGCCAATCACTTGTGAAAATGTCCAGTTCACATGTAACATTATTTTTCTATTATAACACGTTAATGCAAATTAGTTTAGCGGGCTCAGTTTTAAAGCTAGAGTGAAGATACTGGTATCATATGAAACTATAAAACCTAAGGAATCCATTGGTAACAACCATGGGAAGGAGGCTAAATAACGCTCCAAACTTCCGCTAGATTTAGGCGAGGAAAAACTGTCATGGCCATTTTCAAAGGGGCCCCTTGACCTCTGACCTCAAGATATGTGAATGAAAATGGTTTCTATTGGTACCCACAAGTCTCCCCTTTACAGACATGCCCACTTTATGATAACCACATGCAGTTTTGGGCAAGTCATAGTCAAGTCAGCACACTGACACACTGACAGCTGTTGTTGCCTGTTGGGCTTCAGTTTACCATGTTATGATTTGAGCATATATTGTATGTTAAATGCAGTACCTGTGAGGGTTTCTGGACAATATTTGTCATGGTTTTGTGTTGTTAATTGATTTCCAACATACATTTTCATAAAGCGAGCATATTTGCCCACTCCCATGTTGATAAGAGTATTAAATACTTGTCAAATCTCCCTTTAAGGTACATTTTGAACATAAAGAAGGATAAAAAAATTTGCAATTAATCAAGATTAACTGTGGACAATCATGCGATTTATTACGATTAAATATTTTAATCGATCGACAGCCCTAATTATTTTATTTTCACATGTTAAAATTTGAGTTCACATCTGAAAACTGCCAATCACATGTGAAATAGTGATTTTCATATGTGACATTTTCTTAAGGGACTGCCAAAAAAATTAACATGTGAATTTCGCAGCTGCAGTCTTCAGAGACTTCTCGATTAATATCGCCAGAACATGCGGATTTAGTTCAACACGCATCACAATATCAAGTGGAGACGTAAAGAGAAAGGTGGAGAGAGGTAAACTGTGAGTGAGAGAGGTGCTGGTATGTTGCTCATCCTGCTTCATGTGTGTGTTTGAGAGACGGCGTGTGAGCCTGGGTAACTATGGTGTGGGTGTATTCCTCTGTGGCCATGATCTCAGTAATACGATGAGTGAATTCTGAGCAGTGCATCCTGGTTGGTTGGTTGCAGCTCTTTGTCCCCCCCACACCCCATGAGATCTTATACAGTTTGCTGTGAGTGTCAGCAGCTTTCCTGCAGAACTTGTTACTCATTTAAGATCTCTAGTGGTGTGTGTGGCATTCACAGGATAAAGTGGGTGCAGCCACCCGTGGGATGGAAGCGAGGTCATCAGCGGCTGTAGCACACGGTGACCCAGAAGAAGTACCAATAAACAGAGTGCATTTTGTCCACTACAGATGGGAGGACATTTCCATGAACTGCAGATAAATTGGATGTAAATATTTGTTCAGCATTATGAAAGCAGGATGCTTCATCATCAGCAACATAGAGGAATAAAATGCTGTTATTTTTATTTTTATTGTTCCCATTTTTTATAATCATATAAACCCATTTGGCACTGCTACAAAGAGCCAGAGGCCTGTTTATTCTCTTGTTGAAGGCTTAATGATTATTTGAAAAACTGGCATGGCCATTTTCAAAGAGGTCCCTTGACCTCTGACCTCAAGATATGTGAATGAAAATGGGTTCTATGGGTACCCACGAGTCTCCCCTTTACAGACATGCCCACTTTATGATAATCACATGCAGTTTGGGGCAAGTCATAGTCAAGTCAGCACACTGACACACTGACAGCTGTTGTTGCCTGTTGGGCTGCAGTTTGCCATGTTATGATTTGAGCATATATTTGATGTTAAATGCAGTACCTGTGAGGGTTTCTGGACAATATTTGTCATTGTTTTGTGTTGTTAATTGATTTCCAACATACATTTTCATAAAGCCAGCATATTTGCCCACTCCCATGTTGATAAGAGTATTAAATACTTGACAAATCTCCCTTTAAGGTACATTTTGAACATATAGATAGATCAAAATCTTCGATTAATCAAGTCATCATGTTATCATGACCTCTTGGCTGCAGTTTCACATATTTGATCACTTGTAAAAAAAAAAAAAAAATATGGGAAAAAAAACTGTCAAATCAGGCGAAACCCTCTTCCCTCCTCCTCTTCCTCACCAAAATTGTCTGCCTTTGTAGTACCACTAGGCAACAGTGAGTGCATCACTGGAAACGTGGAAGTGCGCAGGAGCCGCGCAGGGAAAATCGACAAGGAAAAGAAAGGAACCTAAAAGCAGCCAAAAGAGCATCTCGTTGAATCTTATATACCGCGGAACCATGAGAAGAAGCCAGTCGACATTTCTCTAAAAGAGAGCTGGAGAACAAGAAGGTGCCCGGAAAGAGAACCTGGCAATCAGCGTCGATGCGCGCAGCCAAAAATGACGACAGTGGGACAGTGATTTTCTTCCCTCCATCTCGTCATTTTCTACATTTCACATGCTCGGATGCAATTCATCTCCTATGTGTACACACCACGGCAGAGGAAGAAGAAGGGCTGGAAACCGACTCATCATCTCCAACACAGCAGCAGACGCGAGTGCGCACAGAGACGTCTCATCCTGGAAAGCGAGTAATTACGCAGAGATATTGGTGTTTTATGGGCCGCTGAAGGATTTTTTTTTAAACTTTCGCACGAGAACTTGCTCTGTGAGTACAGTTTTGAAACAGGTCGATACAAACAGCCACCAACCTTTCACATGGGCGATGAGTAATCCACGACGCAGCTACTGAGAAAAACCTGGACTGCACACTGGCTGCGCGTTTTGGATACCTTTTTTTTCCTTCCTGTGCGTTGCTTATTTTTGTTATTCATATGGCTTCTATCTTCTGGGTTTGTAAACTACTCGTCCATTATTGATATATTTCATGGCTGTAGAGTGTAGCAACAGTAGCGTGTGGAGAAAGAGGACAGTGCAAGACTAAGACAAGCGCACTTTTCTCGCCTTTTTTTTATTCCCAAAGAGGAATAAACCCATTGCGCACAGTGGGCATCATTAACGACTGCAGCAAACTACAACACCAGACTTTTTTAAAAATTTTTACACACCATTGAATCTTTTTTTGTTATTTCTTTTTTTGTCATCGTAGTATGTCTGCACTTCGAAAGAAATTTGGGGACGATTATCAGGTAGTGACCACCTCATCTAGCGGGTCTGGATTCAACCAGCCTCCTCCGGAGAAGAAGAGGAAGAGGCAGCGGTTCGTGGACAAGAACGGGCGATGTAACGTTCAGCATGGCAACCTGGGTGGTGAGACCAGCAGATACCTCTCAGACTTATTCACAACACTGGTAGACTTGAAATGGCGCTGGAATCTGTTTATTTTCATCCTCACCTACACGGTGGCTTGGCTCTTCATGGCCTTCATGTGGTGGTGCATCGCCTACATAAGAGGAGATCTCAACAGAGCGCACAATGACAAGTACACTCCATGTGTGGCCAACGTGTACAACTTTCCCTCAGCCTTCCTCTTCTTCATAGAGACCGAGGCCACTATAGGATATGGCTACAGATACATCACAGACAAGTGCCCCGAGGGGATCATTCTCTTCCTGTTCCAGTCGATCCTCGGGTCGATCGTCGATGCCTTTCTGATCGGCTGCATGTTCATCAAGATGTCTCAGCCCAAGAAGAGGGCCGAGACTCTGATGTTCAGTGAACACGCGGCGATTTCTATGCGAGATGGGAAACTAACTCTCATGTTCAGGGTGGGCAACCTGCGGAACAGCCATATGGTGTCTGCACAGATCCGCTGCAAATTGCTGAAAGTAAGTGGTTGTTTTTATTTAGTGGGAAGGCGTCCAACATTTCTGTTCCCATTGTTTTATCACGGCCCAGTTGAGGTTTTATTTTCGGAAAAGTGATGCTGAAAGGCCTACACACTGACATTTAAGCCTACTCTTAAAAACCATGATGCATTTAGACAAAGCTTCAAGGACTACAGTGTTATAAATAAGTCACCAAGACCTTTTAACTATCCTGTCTGTATTTCATTAATTACATATTTTTGCATAACTGACTGGGAGGAACATAATCAAAGTTTGCCAAGAGGCCTTCGTGTCCCTACAAGTTTCAAGTTTATTTGTCATATGCATTTAAAAGTACAGTGAAATGCAATGAAATGCATTTTACCCTGGCTCTCGCTCAGCCCTTAAAATCTATAAATAGTACACCAGATAAATACTACAATCAATAAGACAATACCTGAGAACAAAATTATAAAAACAACCTAAAAACATCCATAAAACAATCCACAGCTCTGTATTCATTTAGTGCTACTGAGGGTAAAAACTGTCTCTGAGGCGAGAGGTCCGAGCTCTAATGCTCTGTAGGCGCTTCCCTGAAGGGAGATAAGAGAAAAGAGTATAGGCTGGATGACTTGTGTCCTGCATGATACAAAGTGCTTTCTTCCTGCAGCGAGTGGTGAAAAGCAGACCTTGTGAAAAACGTGTTCATCATTTTTTTAAAACTGTTTTAAAGTGGTACAACTTGGTGTAAATGTGCTGCTGTCCCTTATTAGGAGAACATCATCTATGGATTTCCCTGCTGTCAACCTCCTGGCTTCAAAAAAGTCTATAGTAAACCCTTTAAAACGTTTAATTACCCACCAATTAACATGTAATATTATAGGAGATTAAATGTAGGCTCCCATAAAGTTGGTAAGTATAAACTCTTAGTTTTACCAAAGACACACTGCAACCATATCCATCTTACCAAATTATTAGAACTGTTTATTTCATAAAGACAATTAAGCATTATTGCTGGTTTCCATGTGCTGACACAGCAGGTGAGTATAACGCAGAGGAATCCAACAGAGAAAACAGGAAATTCAAACCAGTTGATTTGATTCAGTTGTTTCAAAAATGACACATCTGAAGTCCCGGCAGTGCATCAAATCACACGCTGAGACGGATATTCTTGCAGTATAGATGCCTCTTTAGATGCCATTTAAGAAAATTATAGCAATTTTTCTGATAGACTGATGACTGGTTGCTCTGATTGCATATAAAGCTCTCACAAAGGCTCTTGATGTGCTGTGGATAAGTCTGTCTTGTACCCCGTCCGTCCTTCCCCCACCAAACATCTCTGTCTCTGTCTCTTCTTGTACGCTTCTTTAGTCTCGCCAGACGCCCGAGGGCGAGTTTCTTCCGCTGGATCAGTTGGAGCTGGACGTGGGTTTCAGCACCGGGGCGGACCAGCTCTTCCTCGTCTCACCACTCACGATCTGCCATGTGATTGACACCAAAAGCCCCTTCTACGACCTCTCCCAGAGGTCCATGCAAACAGAGCAGTTTGAGATTGTGGTGATACTAGAAGGAATAGTAGAGACTACAGGTGAGTAACCGCACACACATGCATTTTTATACTGAGGGCCTGCCGTTAGAACTGAGAGCTTGTTGTGCTGCATGTCGTGGCTGCAGGCTAAATGTAGCTGAAGATGTTGTTTTGTCTTGTTTTTGAGGTACTGCAATATGTATTCCTGCAGCACATCTCATGAATAATATTGAGCTCTGTCATAGGTGTTATTAGATCCAAATAGACTCACCATTGACCACTTTATTGCATTTTATTGATTTCTGTGGTAAGATAAGCTGGTAATAGCAGTGGTGAGCATTACACATCAGAGATGATTCATTTTGAGTTGCAGGCATTAAGTGAACCAGTTTTTAATATACGCATTAAAGCACCTTCTGTTTTTTGAGGAAGTAGAGCCAAGTTTTAAGCCACATATGAGCCTCTGAACACTTTCAAACTCCAGCAGGGTCAATGCGTCTTCTTTTTCTCATCTGAAACAAATTCCATTCCTCCCGCCTGTGTGCCCGTGCAGCGCTTACCTCGTGGCTGCTTTTCTCACAGGGGATAATAATTTGCTTTCTAAGGTCCCTTTGGAATTAGGGAATTCCATTTCCACAAGATGAGTAATGCCCCGAGTAAAATTCTCCACTGTGGTCATTTTGAATTCAGCCGTTTATTTGACACAGCTGATATAGTGTGGGGAGAGCTCCTCCGGTGTTGTGGAGCGAACACAGGAGCGGTTGTAATAGGGCCGGTTCAGAGAAAACAGCATATGGAGATGTGACGGGCAGGCTGACACTGCAGACAGCAATTAGCAAAGATATTCTATTCGGCTCCTAATAGATGGTTTTAATCATTCAGTGCAGTTTCATTAAAGTCTCTCTGCAGCTGAGATGCAGATTCATCAATTTATGACACGCAGCGTTTATGTCATTTTGACGAGACTTGACATATGTTCATGCCTGGTGCACATACTGTATATGTTAATGCATTACAGTATGGAGTACCAGTACAGTCTGGGTAGTGTTAGATATTAGGGGTGGGGGAAAAAATAAATACAGCATAGTATTGCGATATTTTACGTATCAATACACAGACGTCAGGTATCGATCTTTTATTATATAAACTATTAATATTGCAAATACAATGTAGACTCTAATACAAACAGTTCAGTTTGTCAGGTGCTCGATGCAACATTTATGCTTTTATGACAGTGTTGACTGACAATCCCATTTTGCTGCAATAAAAATTATTGAAGTGAGATGAACAGAGTGAAAACTGTATCTTATCAGATAAAACAGACAAACTGCATAATTTGCAGTTGAAAAAAAATAATAAATTGCAATATATGTTACCGTAATACTCAGCATATCGCAAAATGTTTGAAATCGCAATATCGTGACTTAAGCATCCTGATAATGTCATATTGTGGGGCCTCTGGTGATTCCTTATTAGATACTATGTCCCACAGAATTTGGTCTGCTCACTGTTTGAACACCTTTGTTTCTTCTTTCTCTTAAAAAATATGTATTAATCAATTAATAACCAGTAATCATGTAGTTTTTTTTCTGAGAGTAAATGTAATATTGCTGCTGTGTGCAGGTTGCTTTGGTTTAAAGGTATGAAAATATTCAGTGTGGCGATGTGACTGAATTGTCATTGATATATCAGCAGGTATTTATAGTATCAGAGTGTCTGTCACAGAAGCATGTGTCATCGTATCATTTATAACAGTCTCAGTTTTAATTAAACTGGCTCGGCTTTATGTTTTGGGATTGTTGTGTTCACGTTTTTTACGTCACAGACATTTCTGCACGGAGGAGCCCGGTTGTGGTCATGTGAAGTCGGTGGAAAAGGCTGATGTAGAAACAATCTATGGTTAAAAATGTATGTACAGTGAAAGTCTAAATCCTCAGACGCTTTCATTTCTGGCCAATGTAACTCTGTTTCCATGGCAACCTCTCCTTGAGTATTCAGGATTGCAGCACTGCACCTAAACTTAGTTTTTTTTTTTATTCCTATGGTATAGGAATCATAACACAATTTTCAGTAATGAAACAGGCGAACATGTATGCTATGCTGAACATTAAATTAAATTGCTCAGTTGACAGCATCGCCTGGTATTACGGAGGATCTCTTCTGAAATATGAAAAGCACACGGAGGCGTTACTGTACCACCGAGTGCTTGCCAGAACAGGTGTTACAGCAGAGAAAAGAATAAAATGAAATATTTATGAGGCTTGGTGTTTACTAGTGAAGAAGCTGCCCAACTCCCCAGATCTAGGTGGTTGTTGTTGTTTTTTTTGTTATGTGTGGAAAAACCGTTGTCTGGAACACACTCTCCACTGCATATTAAACCACACAATCGCTGGCTCTTTGTCCGTCCTGCTAGATAATAACAGACACAACAGTGAACCCTTTTTGACACAGTAACCTTTTGTTCCTAGAGATCACACAAAAATATTTTGGACGGACCGAAGTTCTCTTTATGCACAAAAAAAACTGTGTATCTTGAACGGAGCACATAGGAGCTAAGAGTTGTTCCACTTAGCTGTAACCTCTGATAACCTCTACATTGTATAAAAAGGCATGAGCTTTTCCTTATTCCTTTTGAATAGGGGTTTTTGATCACCTCCTCAGTATGATGCAACTTCCAAATGAGACATGTAGGACGTCTGGTAGCAGCAGATTTGCTTCTGGAGTAATGCCAGTTGTGGCTTTGTGGTATCGAGTTTGGTTTTGTAACGTGGCTGCATGCGGGAAGATGTTGTGCCGCTGAGGGTGAATTTGCTTTACATCACGTTGCAATTAATGTACTGTACATGCCGTCTGACTGCTCACCCTGAAAAGCAGGATAGCTGTAAAAAAGAAAAGCACAAACAAGAAGCCTGTAGTAACACGTTTTGGTTGAGTTAACAGCGCTAACAGGGATAATGTCTGACACAATAACAATCAATACAAGCAGCACTAACCTCATCACTCCCCAACGAGTATCTTTATAGAGTTACTACAGTGTCATTGGCTACAGAGGGAATATGCATGTCAGGCTCTCTGTGTGTGAGCGCGTCATCCCCTGTTTCTTTGTTGATGTGAATCTCAGCGCAATAACACAAAGCTGACTTACTCCTGCGTTCAGTTGTGCATTGCAGGCATGACAGTGTTTGGATAACAAATTTAACAGAGTGAATAAAAAGAAATGACTGCAGCTCAGCAGATATTGCACATTTGTGTATAGTGCTAAAACCAATTAATAACGAATACAATGTATGCAAGAAACTCACATATTTGGTGAATAAGTGCCTATTAGATTTTACAGTTGAACAATAAGCTTATCAATTCTTACAGAGTCTGCAGTGCAGTAACATCTGCTCAGTTGTGATATGGTGGAGTCTGCTGTACAAACTCATCACACTTTCTCTATCATCTCAATATTGTTTCTTTGAATTATTATGTGATATGCATATATCTGTGCACAAAAAATTACATTAATATGTGTAAGCATAGTTTGGGGAGCATTACATATGCTCCCCAAACTATGCTTTTTATCTACATATTGCAAAAGTTGCAAAATGTTCTCTCTGAGCGTGTCAGCAAAATGTTCATTGTCATCATATTTTTACTCAACAATATCCACTCTACTGCACAGCATCCGATTTTTAGCAACGAAAGCATTATTAAACTTTTTTTATGGTTATGTTTAGCAGGAGTTAGGTTTAGAAAAAGATCTTGGTTTCGGTTAAAATTACTACGGAAGTGGCGTTATTAATTAAAGGAACAGTGTGTAACATTTCAAGGGATTTATAGCAGGAATGGAATATAATATTCATATCTACGTTTTTCAGCAAAACCACTCATTTAGGTTTAGGCAACAAAACCACATGTTAGGTTTAAGAAAAACGTCATGGTTCGACTAGTACGTAAACTAAGTACAGTACAGTATGTACTGAAACAACGTATCAGTACGGAAAACATGTGATAAACATCACTATAAAACACATCACAAACGTCACTAACGTAACTTCCAAACAAAACACCGGTCTCTTGGTTGAAAGTCCTGTGTTTGTTGGACCCATTCACCTCCCCTCACGCACGCCATAAGCAGTCTTTCTCACTATTTATTCTACGTCACTAGCTCTGAGCGTAGCATATTCATGCAGATGCATTTACATTGCAGTCAGTACAGACTACATGGTGTGAAAATGACACGCCTAAAGCAAGAAGGGCGTTCTTATCACACACTTTTGCCTTGCACATTATCGTGTCACTCACACGCCTTTTCGTGCGACCGGGCTGTAGGAGTTGGTGCATTGAGAGAAACAGCTAGTGGTGCTAATTCTCCAGTCTGGTGCTATCCGACTGTTGCAGAAGAAGATGGAAATGTGGCATTTTTGTTTGTTCCATTTATTCATTTGTCTACTCAGAGGATCGGAAGCTTCAGTGAACGTTTAAGTAGTATGCTTCATTTACATCTTGATTTATTTATTTAAAGTCTGTTTCCATCAGACTTTGTCACATTTTGTTTTTATCGGGACTCCACTTCCCCCTCCCCTCGGCCAAGAGTAAAAATGTTTTTTGCAGTATTTTGAGTTTTTTTCTTGTTTTATTTTTTGGGGCCTTTCCACTTTTTTTATGCACAAATGGAAAATATACATAAAAACATGTGGATGGAAATGCACTTAATGTCACAGTGAGCCAGCATGCACAATACCAGGAGCAGCTAAATGGAATCCAGCTATCATTTATTATTTACACCTGTCAAAATGTATCCAGTGAAAAAAGCCTCTTCTAAATATATAAACTTTATTACGAACATATGAAAAATATTTCACAAACAAATTGTGACATAATGACATATTAATAGCATGGCGGGGTCAGAGCTCGTTGATGACCCGACTTTGACTCGCCAGCTGATTCAGAACGACTACATGCGGTTTTAAAATACATCAGAAGTTTAGATAAGTGTCCCATTAACACCAGTAATGCTGTTCAACACCGCAAAGGCTTAAATACCAAGCCAGAGGCAATCTGTTCATTAGTGGAGCTGATTCTTGAGAATCCAAAATAAACTGTAGCTGCCAGCAACAGACGTTTAGGTTCCTCCATCCATGAAACTAATCAGTGTAATGATTTTCAGTGTTGGATTTGTACATGATGCAGTTACACCACGACACGCCTATCTGAATGCTGTAGCTCCTGTATGCTGGAGATCTCATGTGTATTTATATAATTCATACAACCAGGCAGTTTTCAGATTAGAGAAATAGGAAACAAGCTGATGATTTATTTAACGTGTAACTCACTCACTCAACAGACTGTCAGCACATTATAGTCTATCCCTGATATTTTCTATAGTCTTTTGGGTGTAACATGGTCGCAGATCTTTGCAAGCTCCGCAAAGTGTTTTTAAATTCACTCATCAGCTACGAAAAGCAATAATTCATGAGCGTAAACTGTATCATCAACATAAACCTCTTTTCTTTTCAAAGTGATGTGACTTTCATGCAAATGTGTGCAGTGTGATCATCACACTTGCCGTGAAATGCATAAAATCCTGCAAATAAGTCATATTTAGACATGTTTTTTTTAGCAAAGTTGACAAGGAAGTTTACTTCATGATAAACTCTGCTGTCTCGGTGTTCATTTACATGTTTGTATTTGTTTGCTCAGAGACTTTTCAGTTAGACTTTATTTCACTCTTTTGGTGACACAGCACATTTGTACTCTCTGCTTACCGAACTGAGTAATAATCGGCGTGTTTGTAAATGATTTTCCACAGAATGTGTGACGTGCACGAAAACGCAGCGTCACACCTCATCTCTTGATTTGTTTATGAGGCAAATGACGGCGAAAACATCAAAAACGCTCCGTCTTCTCTTCGATAAAGTCTCGCGTTGGTTTTGTTGATTGTTTTGAAAGATATCTGTCGGCCCCCTCTTTTTAATACCGCTACAAGGCTTTCCCGTGATTCACTGTTATAGAATAAAAAATAGAATATCCCAGCTATCTGCTCATTTTAAAATGAGAGTGGGTGGTAGGGGGTTAGTTGCATATAGACTGGATCAACTGGTTATGTTTATTCATGTGTGCATGAATGCAGTATGTGAGTGGAGAGAACAGCTTTGAATAATGAATCGCCTACCTGTGTGCTCAATATTTTGAAATTGTGCAACTGTATCTTTTAAATGAAGTTTACATTTGTGTATTATTGTTTTAGGAAAACAGACAATACTGTAATTTGAATGTGTGTGCATTGATGGATCTAGATGGATATATGATCAAATATGTTAATTATTAATAAAGAAGGCATTAAAGAGACTCAGTTCAGGTAAATAAAAAAGCAATTACCTGACCTTTTGTTATATAATAATCATCATAGCTTAAATTAAGTTGCTGTTGCGCAACACATACACATGAAGTGTATATTTAGAAATGAAATTAAGGGTAATAATTGCTTTGATGCAGGCTGTGTCTGGTAGTAAAGCCAGCAAGCATAATTAATTGGAAACATCTATTGCCACTGATTAGCAGAGCAGCCAATGTCATGGCCCGATCTGTGTTTTATCATCAGCACCAGTAATTGAAATGAAATGGAGAGCTTTCTGGTGCGCCGGAGGCCTAATAGTTTCAATCATATGAGTAGAAGAGGTCGTAGCCCCGGAGGTCTGGGGGTCGCCCGGCCTCAGGAGCTCCAGAGCTTATAAACACTGGCGCAAAGTGAACCCCGGATATGAGCCGAGACTGTGGCGTCCTCTGGAGAAACTGACCATAATTCCTTCTGAGTCATTACACCGAGAGCATGTCGTGTCTTCCTGGTGTCGAGCTCCCCGTCGCAGCCCCGCGGGTCAAAGGGTTAAAGTGCGTTCAGTTGGGGAAGCTAACGCAGCAGATCAGGTGAGAGCAGGAGTTTCCAATTAAATCTAATGCGCTCAGGCTGAGAACTCAGGAGAAAAGAGGCCGTCCCTGCTGAGCTTCACCTGTGTAGCGATAAGCCACGTGTTGCATACCTTACAGCGCTCTTGTTAAAATGTTTTTCATGCTTTTGCTTTATTCGACTTAATCAGCAACACATTGTTCAGCTACGTGCCGTGAATATTTCAGCATGACAAATATGGGTAATGTTTGTCACAAAGAGGTGTAGTGATACATTAAGTCTGTACCTGAATACAATAATATACTAATACACTTCCCTGGTTATCTTCCTAGTAAAGTACAGGATGTCACATACCGCCCTTGGCATCACTTTAGATTTAACCAACAAAACCTCTATAGTTAGGTTTAGGAAAAAAAACGACATGGTTGGGCTTAAAACTACTACGTTTACGCAGCCTCCTAGATGAAAGCCCTGTGTTCATTGGACCCATCCACCTGCCTCCCACCTAGCCTGCGTGTCTTTTTGCTCTTTAAACTACGTCACCACACTCACTGTTGCACTTTCTCTTGTGCATTGGTATCACACGCTGACGGCTGTGACAAAGCTTCGGTATTTGACGCCCCGCGAATGAGGACTGGCTGTTTTTACACATGTCAGGATTGTATTTGTTCTGATATTGTTGAGACTTGTAAAGTTAAAGCAGCATGAGTACATTTGAAATGATTTCAGAGGCTTTCTGATATAATATGTTTGACCTGCTGCAGTACATAGATTAACCAGGGATGGATATAAAATCATGAAGATCTATAATGAAATCTATTACAATAGTCCTGCAATGAATAGTATGTTCCATTTCAGCCCGTTCTCATTCCCAGGGTGTGAAAAATACCGACGCTTTGTCACGGCCGTTGGCGTTAGATACCGACGCACAAGACACACAGGGCGGGCAGGAGGGGAGGTGGATGGGTCCAACAACACAGGGCTTTCATCCAGGAGGCCACCGTTTCTGTCCCGTGCGTTACGTTTAACTTTCACTTTACAATCAGCTGTTCGTTCATTTCCCGTGTTCACAACGTAAAGTCACATTTTCTCTGTAAAACATAGTAATTTTAAGCCCAACCATGTTGTTTTTTTCCTAAAATTATCCAAATGGTTTTGTTGCTTAAACCTAAGCAAGTGTTTTGGTTGAATTCACAACATTAAACGCGTGTTTACTGTAACCATAAAGTGACGCTGAGGGGTCGTAAAGCAAGTGTTTAGTGCGACAGAAAAAGTGACGCCGAGGGGTCTGACAAAGCGTCAGTATGTAGGGATGAGAACGTGTTATCCATTTTAGTCTCCATTATGGTTTTGCTGTACTGGATTGTAGAAGACTGTACAGTATACTGCATATACGCTACATTGGGGTTACATTATTCGGTTCATTCACAACAACAAGAACAATTACATCTCGAAATCACCATAGACACGAGTCAACACCTCACAAAGTTTATAAATTAACTGGTTTATAAGATTCATAAAATATTTGTTGCAATGCTGTTGGATTTGATTACATTATATAGGTGTTCATGATATCTTGTCCACCCCTTGTACAGTATATTGGCATCTGTTGAACGACTCATTACGCTCTACACAAGGGCAGCACGTTTTAGCTCACATGCTGTATCGAATAAAAAAGAGCCTTGCTACTTTTAGACAAGCAAACAAGGGTATTCTAGGAACGCATCTTCTCTTATGTACATACAGTCAATGCACTGGGGATGAACTCCACATAATGGGCATTGCAGCGAACCGGGGATGACATCATGGATTCATTATCCCTTTTAGATGAACTGTGCTGGCTTCCCAAGGGGGAGCAAGGTAATTGTGTCTTTAGGGATTTGTCAAGTCCGCGTTGGGCAGCAATAAATCACTGGCAGAGGAGGTGTGGTGGCAGACCTGGGATGAACTGTTTGTGACGAAAGCACCAGCAATGCATTCACCACCAACAATGCCTCGGTCTTCTCGCCACGCGGGGAAGAGTCATAAATAATTGACCAGGTCTCAGCAGACATGTGCGCGGCGTGCTGTTTTTGATAATTGACAGCACAAACTGTAGACCTCGATATTAACCCCTGTCTAGATAGAGGATAGACGCTTGGGGCATAGTGTTACAAGGCCATAACGGAGATAATATTGTGGCTCCACTTGTCTAAGAGGTCACAGGAAAGGTTGGGAGGATGCACTCGCAGTGTTGGTCACCGGCAGCATTGATTGGTTGGGCTGCGACCATCCCTGAAGTGCAGGTGAATCAATCCTGCTGCCGAAACTCAGAGCCACATGAACATGTTGTTCTTAAGCCTTGCCTCCTCTGGGACTCCTCTCTGTCTGTTTTTGTCACTCAGACATGCTTGAGTTTACCGGAATAATCTGCTCTCAAGCTCAAGTGACAAAACTTGAAAAAAAACAATAGGGATGCTTTCTTACCAGCCCGTTAGCACCACCTAAGTCTGAGATCTCTTGAGGCTTAAAAAGCCCTCTTTTGTGTGCCCACTTTCAGCTGTAACTCCTCTTCATGACTTAAGTAGATTTAATAAGTAGATTTAATAGCTGAGATCAATATGAGATTACAGCTCTCACTCATTCAGTCTGTTTTATGGAAAGAAAATGGGTTTCTGATCATTTCTGCACTCAATACGTAATGAGGAGAAAGTCATTCATAGCCCCATTTGGACGACTCCCCAGTGTGATTTTTCCTATATTACCAATAGTGGTGCTTTGGCCTAAAGGAAATCCATCAATTGCCGTTTTGCTCAACTGGTTCCCTTTACGGCAGTGTAGAGATTGCCTTCACTTGGTAATATGCGCTCTCCTGGCTGTGTTAATGGCCTGCAGCCATATGTTCCTCTAGCCTGCCTGACACCCCACCTTGTGTGGAGATGGTTGGCAGCCCCGGCTCCTATTCCCTTCCCTTCCTTCCCTTTCCAACAGCCTCCACACTCAAGCAATCGCCTCAGCATCCAGGCTCTCCTCCCCTCCCCCACAGCAGTGCACTTCCCCTGCCTTTTTCCCTCCACCAGCTTCCTCCTTGTTCTCATTGCTCAGCCGGTGCTGAATGCGTGGAATAAACATCAGAGCTGCACACGACTGGAGGCCACCTTCACAAATGGATCACACAGGAAAACAGTATTTAACGGTGGGAGGGGACTTATTTCCATCTTTGAAAGAGTCAAACTGTGAAAAACAGGTCACTGGATGCTTGTGGATTTCTCTACACTTTACCACTTGATGGTGGTCACCATAGAAACAGATGATCAGACAGGACTTGTGGCCACAGTAGCAGTATCTGTATCAAAATTAGATTTGTTTTACTCTATTATAGCTAGGTAACGTGTCATTGAAAAGAGTAAGATGTGAAAAGCCAAACTAAGCTTAAACACACCACCCAGCATCCTTATACACTCCTCTTCTTCAGCTTTCCAGTTCCACATTCAGCGCAGCAGCTTAAAATGTTGTAACACTGATCCTGAAGGAAGACAAAGGGGAATTCTGCTTCCTGTTTTGCAATATGAAGAACAGGGTAATTGTCTCGAATTAATTGCTGCTCCTCACAATCCAACGATGCAGCAAAGGCATTTTTGTGGACAGCCTTGGCCGCAGCGAGTGCCCGACAATGAGAGCAGGATGAATCTTGGACGGCGTTGTGTGGCGGCGGTGCTCTGTGTGTGTGCACCGTCCAGATTCTCATGCTTGTTTTTGCTAGCGTTTTTTTCTCGTACATAACACTTGAGCTGTTTCCACAGCCGTGATAGACTGTCAGGAGACTTTGCTGACAGCACTGCACTGGTGAGTGAGTTTGTGTGTGTGTGTGAGTGCAAGTGTGTGAGTGGGTGTGTGACCATTTGAGTGACTTAGTGAAAGAGAGGCACACAGAAAGAGAGAGAGGGGGAGGTTATTTGTGATTTTGTCACTAAATAAGAGGTTGCGAAGAACTCTTTGACGTCCACCTTTCTTTTTTCAGTGACTCTCATTGTGAGGTTTCATCAAGAGAAGCCATTTGAATAAACCTCCATTTTTACCATCAATTTTGCGTGTCACTTGCTTGGTGCCTGTTAGTTGTTGAATCATATAATACAGCTGATTAGACTGTTACCAGTTGTTATTACACAGCTTTGAGGAATACTCGATTCTGATCAATGGTCAATCACAGCGTTCTACGGTCTGTTATTTCTTTATAGCAGATCGTTGCTATGTATAACAGACCGTTGCAATGTATAACAGATCGTTGCTATGAATAACAGATCGTTGCTATGTATAACAGACCGTTGCTATGGACGCAGTTTTGATGTCGGACTCTGGCAGACCATTTTTGTGTCAAATTATTGATTGAAGTAAGTAGCCGTGTAATAAGCGGGATAAGCTGAACATTATCCCTTACTTAAATGGTCAGTGGTTATAAGCCTCATAGATGTGGGTCAGAAGAGGCCTGCTAAACCCCGTAGTAGGTTTTATCATCTATTCACATGGGCGATCACTGAAAGATGAATAAAAGAAGACGTTTTAGTGGTTTTGTTGCCTAAACCTAATGAAGCAACACATTCTCACTCCCAACTCATCAAATGCCGCCGCTTGGTCAGTACCCCTTGGCATAGGAGACCGACGCAAAGGGCACCCCTCTTGTGTTAGTTTTGGACGGACCAGGGACGGCGTGTCAATATACGCTCGTTACATGCATGCAAGTTAGGTTTAGGCAACACAACCACATAGTTAACTCACTCAGATAACGCCACGGGTGGGTTAACATTGGAGTTAGTTGAAATCTTGGTTCGTCACATACTGCCGCTAAAGGAGCCCACCGTCCGTTGGTTTCCGATGCCGACAGCGCTGCCCAATCGGCGGTATTTGTCGAGTTGGGAGTGAGACTGGGTTGAAAGAAGTTGTTGTTTTGTTGGCTAAACCTAAACAAGCTGTTTTGTTTGTGTTCAAAACGTAACATTTCATTCAGTTTTGACATGTTAGTCAAAGGTGTTAGAAGCCCCCTAATGAACCACATGTGTGAGGTTTATACGACTGATATAGCACATTTAATGAACTGATAACAGTCGAACCGGGTGAATAATGGCAGTTTTCCCACAAAAACAATCTACATTGAGACTCTGCCTAGATGGTTTGACAGAGCTGCGATAAACAGATCTGTGCTCTGCGGTCTGGCCCTTGACTTTACTCCGTCCTCTCAGTGCAGATCTGCAGCTGAGGATTTGACTGAGCCAGGCACCAAACGGATATGATCCTTCCACAACCTGGATGAGCTTCTTTTAGACGAGAGTCTGTGAATACCACTTAGGCTGGGTTTTTTTCAGCCACTATCAGAAAACACTGGCAGGCTGCCTCCGAGTTTACAGTGCTTTTCTATTCCAGCCCCCAAAGAACCCATTTTATCTTCGCTGTCACTCCGCTGACTGAGCGGCTGCTTCACTTTGTTAGACCTGAGAAGCAAACAGCTCTGTGTTATCAAGGGAAAGTGCATTTATTTAGAGTCTCAAACTGAGATGGCTTTTGGGCATCTAAATCTCAAAGTTTATTCTTGACACTTCCTGCCTCTTTGCCTTTTTTTCAGTCCATAATGAAATCTGCTGGGAGTCTGTGAAATATTGCATAATACTGTACAGTGCAGATAGAGCACCTGTAATCTCCAGACAGACATCCCGTCTCAGAGCTTTGTAGTCATTCCCAAAAGTCCACTTCATTTTTGATTTTCATATTTGGGTTATGCTCGGATATTTCATTTGAAAACATGATTGTTGCCAAGAAATATCAGCATGTGACACACCTGAACACATCGATGCAGAACATGTTTCTTCTATGATTTTCTGTGTTATTTCAACTGAAATTTACCTTTAATGAGATGCATTTTTCTTTTTTACATCTGTCCTGAATTGGTGGATTCAGCAGGGGATTATTCTAATGCCGCTCATGCTGTCACATGGTTATTGCATACAGCATGAAAGCAGTAAACTGCCTGGTGAACTTCAGCGACTTCTGAAGGGATTTCACACTTGTGTCGGATTAAGATTTGCATTGGCCAGTCAGAAAAGATCATCCCACAACCTTTATACTGAAGGCATGGTTTTATGAAAAATTGGATGGAGATGTCACGGCGCAGGTCTTGATATGTCACACTATTAGCAATTTTGCAATATTTATTTACAATATTTATTTTCAAATTGTGTTGCCATTACATATCTTTTCTACTTTTATTACTGTATGGTACATTTAAGCTGTTTGTTAATCTACGGGATGTTGAGCATAATTTTTTTTTGCTTGGGTGCTGCGCTTTATAAAAAAAAAATACATCATTGGACAACATGTCAAGAAAGTTATTTTTTCATAATTTAATTGTAATTCTTACTTCCAAATTTAAATTACATTAACTCGCAACAAATATGATAAAAAATACATTTTCAGGTGAGATGAGAAACACTAATCTATTTGAGAGCATGACAATCCCCAAAATTGGAGAGACAAGGTTTTTACTTGACAGCAGCAACAATATGATAAAACAGAACTCCAGAGCATTAATATAGCAGCAAACAACTATTAGCTATGTAAAGATATAGATGAGTATTGTCTACCTGAGCAGAAAATGAAGTCACTCTACCTCTGTGTTTGTTGTAATCAGAGCTTATCCATGCTTTGTTGACATCGCCGGGCTGGCCATGTTAGTGCATTTGAGAAGAAATGTTCCCAATCTCGCATTTAGCACCTTTAAGTACATTTTACTCTAATACTTGTTTCTGTTACTTTTGGCGATATTAATTGATGTTTTTGAGCATTTGGGAGCAGCGGAACGAGCTGTAAACACAACTTTGACATATTTACACCTTACAACGTTGTTAAAGAAAATGTTTTGAGCACACAGTTGGATAATTGTATCTCCAGCAGACACAGAGCAACATTAGCATTCAGTCAAAGTCGTGTTTCTGACCACCTGGGGGATGTAAATCCACTTTACTTTCCTTTTAGCTCTGTTAAGGTCTAAAGGTCTCCAGCAACTCTTGAGGAGACATATCCGGCTCTTTAGCTGTTAAATGCTCCACTATGTTCACCAGCTAGTCGCTAACCGTGTCTGTTGGGGCAGGTGGTGTAGGCTACAGATAATAATTTGAATTTGAACTGAGCCTTTCAATACCCTCACATGCACGGGGGAAAGTAGATTGAAGTTCTTGCCGGTATTACTACCCCAAACCTTATCTCTTGATATTGTTCTCCTCCCACCCCCAGCTTCATGCATCCCTGAAAACACGATTCAATGCCTGTATGGTGGAGAAAGAAATTAGAAACACTTGACATCATGTACAGCAAATTATTTATTTAAATGGTGAAAGTGCTGCAAAATAATTTGTAACTGTTGACAAAACTTGTTGTTCTGACTTAAGGGGGCATTCACATGAATTCGGGAACTCGTATTTCTGATTATTCCGACACCACATGAATGCAGCACTAATGCCCTATCTCGCAATGTTGGTGAAAGTGAAACAGCTATGCCACGTGTCAAAAAAATCGAGCTGTGTTTAGGGATATTTGATACACCACACAGTTGTACCGGCAGGGATACATAGTCTACAGTAGCGCACAGATGCCGTTTCCATGGTTGCCACGCATAGCGCCTGGCGTTTACTTGCTGAGCGCTTGTCTGCATGAGGAGCGCAGTCATGGTACATGTCCACAGGCTCCGCCCTTTCCACGCTTCCCATTCATTGTGTATTTAAGCAGCCGTGATATGCATTCTGGTAGCGTGGCGGCGTGATTTAAAGACGGGGCGTCACGTCACCCGCTCCTCATTTGCATAAAGTTGAGGTCAAGGCTACTTTATGTAAATCAGGGGCGTCCGGGGTGATTCGCCGCCTTTAGAATCTCCCTAGAAACTTTTAAATTAAACGTTGTTGATCCAAAATAAAGACAGATTCAGCAACTGTGTGACTTATTTCTCGCCTCAAATGTTTTCAGAAACACACAAAAGAAAGTTTCCAGACGAGCCTGCATGTGGCCTTCAAGTTTTTAAAACAAACAATATTGTCTGGATGTCTGTCTTTGAGGTGCTTTGCTAAATTGGAAGTATTTCTATCTATTGTTACTCCTTGTAAATCCGCCTCGAACGCAAATTTCTTCCATACCCGACTCTTGCTATTTGTTTTCTCAACGAGTTGAGGCGGAGGTAGCTCTGCAGCAGCTGCCATCTTTCACGTCTCGTGATGTTGTTCTTTTCCGTGCTGTTACGGCGTTCTTCTTCTTCCTTCATTTCACGGCAGATAAGAACACTTGTAAGCGTATACTGCCCCCATTAGAATCGCATCTCCAGTACCTCCGCTCCGGTACCAAATGACCATTACAAGCATCATTTGGTACCTTTGGTACCGAAGAAAACGAGTACCGTCACATTTTTTAGATTTTGGTACTGAGTTGGTACCGAAGTATCGGTTCTCGTGACATCCTTAGTGGCATCCCATCAAGCGTCCAATGCTGGGAAGCGAGGCGATCCCTCGCGATAAATGGACATGTACCATCACACCCCGCGGATCCAAGCGAATACGCAGGTGGAGTGTCGCTCCCCATCTGAAAAGATGCTCCCCATTTTCCATTGTGCAACTGCTGAGGAATATATTATAACACACAACAGTGTGTTTATTTGACCATGAAACATATGTAACGTATGTAATATTACATTACTGTTTACTCCGACAGAGATTCTGTAACGAGGTGGTGCATAATCTCTTATTATTGAGAGGGGCCACTCCATTGAGGATTTGAAATGTATTGGTATTGTCTTATACTGAGTAACAGAGGGGAACAGATAACCATTTAGTGAAATTAGAAGTGCAATGGATCCACAGACAAATTTATCTCCTAATGGGCTGAATGAGGAATTGTCTCTTCATCGATTCTAGTGATGTTTTTCCCTCCTGGTTTCTTCTGCCCTCCTCTTTCCCTGAACAGAGGTACTGTAGTTTAACTATAGTTTGTATCATTAATGAATCTGCTTATGTGTTTATTTGCCTTTTAGATTATTGGTTAGGGCTGCAACAAAAGATGATTTTAATCATGAATTAATCTGCCAACTATGTACGATTACCTCTGTGAACCAATTTGGTTTTTTTTTGGTTAGTTTGTTTTGGTTGGTAAAATCACGCAACAAACATCCAGAGCCCTAGGCAACACATTCAAATATTTGTTCTCGGACAAACTAAACCCAACTTACTATCATATAAGAAAAAGAGAAGCACAAAATCCAGCTGAACCGGCAATTTTTTGCATTTTGGTAAAAAAGAAATCACAGATTAGACTTCATTGCAGGTTAATTTTCAGATAAATTGAAAGATTAAAGCCAATACAGCCATTGGATTAAACACAAAAACACATTGTCATGAATCTTTAAAGAGACTGGAAAACAGCGAGAAAAACATCTTGTTTTTCATGGTTCATGAAACATACGTAATGAGGTAATTTCAGGCCAGTATAGTAATGCATTAACCCATTTGTGCCCAAAGACTGTATCTAGTATGATAAGGAAAAATGCCATAACATTTGTTCTTTTTGGTCAAAAGTCTTGAAATTTGGTACGGACATACTTTGGGGAAGTATCTAACAGTACAACTTTTAGATTTTTAGACCACATAAAAAATCACACTTTTATTAATAGTCAAATTAAAAATAAAAAAAAAGGGAAAATGCTTACATTTTGTTTATTAAATGTCCTTCATATGAAATATTTAATTACACTGCATATGTGTGCATATCTTTGATATTCAGCTTGTTCTGAGTTCATAGATACCACATACTCCATTGAGCTCATTGTAGTTTCTGAGATACAGACATTTTCTTATCATACTATATCTAATCTTTTGGCTCATGGGACTACTGTTTTTTTCTAAAATATAATGGAGTCTATTGCAATAAAAAACAGTATGTGCCCAAAGACTAGATATAGTATGATAAGAAAAACTGGTTTGGCCGATTTTGAAAATTTAAGTTGCAGGCAGAAATGCATTAATTTGTTATTATATACTTGATATAGCTCGGTGTGGAGTGTCCTGATGGTTGAGTGATAAAAGACGCAGACATTGTTACCACAGAGCTCCAGGTACAATTTGGGGAAAACATGTCACGAAAGGCAAAAACAAGGTAAAATATATAGCCAGTACCTGTACCTACATGTAGTACAGAGTTTAAAAAAAGTGTAGAGAAAATAGTCCGAAGCTGTTTGTGCTTGTTTGGCTTCCTTTTTTTGACATACTGTATGTTAACTGATGTTACCGACACCTCTAACTGACTGTGAAAACACTGCACACCACACATCTGAGGTGTCTCTTTCTGACTGCTGTGATGTCCTACAGTTACATGTTCCCTGCAGCAAACAGCAGCACAGATAGGAGAGGATCATTGTTTTTCCCACCCCTCTCCCGCTCCTGTATGTGTGTGTGTGTGTTTACGACACAATGCTCATATGATACCGAATGTGGAGCCATGAAGATGGCACAGACATAAAACAATATGATGGATGATAGAGGAAGGGAAGATGACATTTGTAATATGAGCTCTGGCCTTCGCTGATGAGAAGTCACTAAAGTATATGATTTACCTCTTGTGCTGTAAAAGGTCACGTTTCAGAGACAGTGAAGCCATTTTGGTGTGACTCTGGAGGACTAAGGATGATTTGACCCTGCCTTAAATGGAAAATCCATTTTGAGCAGTTTGGCTGTCGTGATCTACGAGACAGAGAGACTTTTGTTTTGTGTTGTCACTGTTACTTTTGACCAAACTCAGCAGTGAGGAGGTTTATGGCTGTCGCATGCACACATTCCTACAGTTTTGTTTCCATAGAAACACTGAGTCCCGGGCAGGCGTGTGTTTTCGAGTTACATAAGCCTTTAACAGTAATACGAAATACACACCGATATGGGTATTCTCATTTTGACTGGATTCCTATTTTTAGGAAGTGTATTCTGTAACTGGAGAAGATTTAAAAAACAGGTTTTATTGTTTTCTACTTGTGTGCTATTTTTGACTGTGCTCAATTTGATCTTGAGGTCTCCGTCTAACATGTTTCTCTGCATAATGTGTGTCATGGCCTAAGTCGAGGCACACAGTTCACTACTGTTGCTGTGTCTGTTGTGCTGCGTGCCATATGAACGTGGGTGTTGCAGAACAGCTGGTCTTTATCAACACGATTGTACATATGTGATGCAACCATGTCTATAATTATACAACGGCTCAGGCATCGGCTCTTGAATAATGTATGGGAAGTAAATGCATATTAACGACCGTGATTAAGTCTAGTGCTCTCGTTGGTTTTGGAAGGAGGGTATAGTTAATTAGATCGTCCACATCAGTGAGATTTCTTCTTTTTTTTGTGGGGTTGAGTGGCTCTAGAGGAGGGGAAACAGGTTGAAGAGGGATTCAGCCCCAGGCCAGAAGGGTTCATGTGTTTCTGAGGTCCTACAGTAACTCCTACACCATCTGCAGGAACAATAGAGCATTATTAATAGATATAAGATGAAGCTATTCGGGTCCTGTGTATTACTGTAGCAACATTTTGCTTCAGGCACAATTTCATCTCACTTTTTCCAACCTTTTTCCTCATCATGCAAGTGGGAAAAATCAATTCACTTATATATCACGATTTTGAAATAGATTTTTTTAATGCCAGAATCAATATATTTGCTTCATTTGAGTCTATGTGGAGGTAGAAGGAAGTTATCGCTTTTATTGTTGTAGTCATAGAAACATGACGTCATATCCGTTCCGTATCCGTCAACCAAAACAAACCGCAGTCGGCCTAAGTAGTGAGCCAAAACGAGAAATTAGAAAACGGTGGATACGACCTGCACCCTCACATTTTAAATCCAAAGTGGTAAACACTACACATACAGTAAAGTATGGAAACACTTTGGGTTTCACACATTACCAGGAAAAGCAGAGCTAGACATCATGGCTAAAGCTGCATGCTAACTCTGTCATGCACAGGAAACGTTATTGTATTGCGGTAACGTGCGGACAAGCAAGCCATAATTCGCATCTCTGTGGTCAAATCGGCCGACACTACAACTGTAGAGCACCCAAATACTGACATTTATGTTAAATGCATTGAATGCATTGGAGCTGACGTATAAAGAGAACGGAGCTGACGGGAGAGCTAGCGACGCACTTAGCGAAGTTAGTGGAAGTATACACGTGTGACTACGTCCGGTGTTCAAAATAAGTTGTTACATGAATATAAGGACATTACATGTCCCTTATAAATTAAAAAGAAAATACCACTAATTTGTGAGGGAAATGTCTTTATTCCTTGATTTTTGGGTTGCTGGAAAAAATAAAATAATGCCTGACAATGACTGATATATTTGACTTCAGGACTACATACATGATGAAAATCAAACATTTTAATGTATTCATTTAGCTATTTTCCAGAGTGAAAAGTTAACAAAAATCGCAATAAACTGTAATATCTAATCGCAATACTTAAAAATCACAATACATATCGAATCAGCACCCAAGTACCGTGATAGGATTGACTCGGGAGATAGGCGAATCGTCCCAGCCGTAGTGATTAAGTAGCTGTTATAAAACCAAATCAGAGAGCATTTTACACCACAGCTTTCTCAGAATCCGTTAAAGCCTGTTGATGATCAAATGGTGAATGTGTTTTTGCTGGAGGCAGCTTTAAAGGCTCACAATGCAATAAGATTTCCATTCACACTTAACTCTCAATCGCTTTGGCCCCAAAGTTCTCATTAGCTTTGCCCGCTTTATCCGCCGCAGCACACCACCATATGCCCAAAGGCTGCAGGACTGTGAAGCAGTAGTGCAGAAGTAATACTTTGAATACCCCGAACGCACTTGATGTTCAGTCTCTTTCACATCTGCGATTGTGTACAGAGCTGTTATCAGTGAATTATTTTATGACCTTGGGGATCGGGCGGAATCACAGATGCCTCCAGTTTTCGATGATGACATCCTCGCAATCAGCAGCGGCGTCTCACTGTGAACGAGCGCTTTCGTCTTAGTTTGGGACCCAACTGTCGCTGCCAGAACAATATTAAGCTGGTAATTAAAACATGTGATAATAACCTACTGCCGTCGCTGATTTCCTAATGGATTTCAACAAGTCTTAACACGAGTGCCCCCAGCCATTCCTCTATGCTAAAATAAGGTTTGATATAACCAATTAAGTGTTTTGTTTTAGATGTACACCTAATTATAGATGTTCCTTGCTCACTTTCAGTAAGAATAGAAGTTGTTTTTTCAGCAGAATATTAACTATGCCAAGATGGATGGGCCTTTGCTGTGTGAGCAGTGTAGTATGATATAATGCAGCTATGATAGCAGCTGCTGAATAGTGGTGATGAGTAATCGCTAATAAGCATCCAATAACTTATCCTTTTTTTTTTGTTGATCATTTATTCAGGGCTCATGATTTTGCTAATTGCATTGATTTTTTTTTTCTGAGGACGTGAGGGGAGTTTTTAAGCAGAGATTTAATTCAGAGTCCCCTGAGAGGGAACATTTGCTCCGAGTTTATCATATTCTGCTGTCTTGTGCCGAATTTGCCGAGCAGAGTTTACACACACAAACACAGAACATGTGTGTTTAATAGGATATTTTGTTTTAATTTGTAGTCTTTAAATGACAGAATTTAACCCTTTTAACTAAATTGCCAGACTCATTTTGGCTTTTCTCCAGTTAAACAATGTTATGTACAGTAACAGATACTTCATGTGACTTTTTGTGTTTTGGATTTAAGGCGAGACACCCCAGGCAAAAACATTGTTTTTCGATTTTGTGTTATTTTGCTTCCATAACATGTCTTCTTTCAGACTAGTGGAAAGAAAACATTCAAAATACACATTTACTGTAGGTGTTTAATTTACTATATTTTGTATATTTGTGTCTGTAGATTTATCCTAAATTCATCTAAAGTTAGCATTAGATAAAGCCTCATTTACATATTTAAACATAATATTTCAGAAAACTTGTAGTACAGAAAAATAATTGTCTTAATGTAAGTAATCAACTGGGGAAGTTTCATAGTGATATCTATTAGTTAAATACTGTATATTCACCTGTAGTGTTTTGCAAAATGTATGGAATTTGACAATACATATCTTTAATGGCTGTTTCCTCAAAATGAGTTTTTTCTCACTCTAAGCCAGAAATCTGCATTTCAGCAGCACTTACATAAACCAAACTTTCTAGTTTCATTCCTATCTATATTCTAAAGGTTTTCACTGAGGGGTTGGTTCATATATCATTCATAGCCTGATTTATAGAACATTTTATTCATAAAAACATGCCGATGTTATGGCTGTTGACACTTCTTTTTCTCTGATTTATGGAGTGATAAAAAGAGGTATCTAAAAATCTTCTCTGTAAAAACCTTTGACTCTAATATGTCAACAAAATGAAACAATTTTGAACCTGTCTTCATCCAATGTTCAGGTTTCTATTCCAGACATGTATGCACATTAGCATAAATTTGAGAAGATAATGCTTCATTTGCATATTTAAACATAACTTTTCAAAAAAGTTGCAATACAAAAATTAATTGCCTTAATATAATTAATCAACTGAGGAAGTTTCAATGTGACATCTATTAGTTGATTTTTTTTTTTTTAACCCTATTCACCTGGGGCTTCTCCTCCTCCCTTTCTTACTCCAAAGAAAGTGTGAGCTAGACCGCCTGAATCCTTTGCCTGCAGCTGAATTACTCCTGTGGGTTCCAGCAATTTGATTATCTTAATCCTCTATCTGTTGGAGCTACTAGCCAAGCTAAAGGTGTGGACTGAATTATTAAGTAGCTGAAGAGGTGATGTGAAGAAGACCTGTGTTTTGTTTTTTTACTAGAAGCTGTTTTATAGCTACGACCAGCAGCTCTATAGCTCACTCTGTCGGTGGTCCACAAAAATTCCCCCACCGTTTCGCGGCCACAGTTTTCACCCCTGGAGGCTGAAATTTGGCATGGAGGTCAAGTGTGTGTGTGTGTGTGTGTGTGAAGGTGTGGGTTTGTCTTCATGTCAACTAGCAAAAAGGGGTTGTGGGAGTGGCCTATAACACAACAACGTATCCTCATGCAACGGTTCCTATGATATGTTACGAAAAGTAATTCCTCATTTTTCGTGCGTTTTCCTACGAATGTCCAGCAGCACGTGTCAATCTCTGCTCGTTACATGCATACAGTCTTTTCAAAATAAACTTCTGTCTTCACAGGAAACTACTTGGTTAGGTTTAGGAAAAGATTGTGGCTTTGGTTAAAATAACTTCAAGAGTGGCGTAACTTAAGTACGGAAGTTATGTGACGAATAAATCAAGGTTGACATGGTTGACAGGTTTCACACGGGACAAACACCGGTCTCCTGGGCGAGTAGGAGTTCGGTATTTTTTGACCCACCCATCCACCCACTCTTTATACTTCCTAGTTCACGACTACGTGGATTACATACAAATTGATTTTGTGGGATATACAGCATATACAAATTACAGTGCATTACTTTTCGCAGGTATAGCTTTGAATGGTGTATGAGAACAGCCTGAACAAAAAGGCGCATAACTTCTCAACAGATTTGATATTGATATCAAATGTGCAAGTGCATTGGCGGCTCCTTATGAAGAGTAATTTCAGAATGAATTGGGTCTGTTGTGATTAAATAATTATCCATTCTTATAAACCACACACAGCAAATAACTCCAACCGCACTTTAAATTATCTTTCAAGTTAGGCAGGAAATTGCTCATAAACATCACGTTTGGGAGCTGAAAAAAATCAATTAGGCTTTTTATTTAGGCAGCTGGCTCTGTAATACATCGAGTACGCATTCATTGAGGCACTTTTGTTTGCAATATTGTTTGCTTTGTGATGTGAAAATGGCAAGAATCCTGGTGAATAGCGGGTTGTTGATTCTTATGGAACGGAGCCAAGCATATAATTAAATCAGGGCTCTGTTGGTGACTAGAGTCATGAAACATTTCATCTTAAAATATTGGGCTGTGGTGAGAGTGACACATCATTTGCTGTCGTTTTTGAGGCCTCAAAATTAACTTGTAGAAAGAAATCTGACACTCAATTATTTTTCTTTTTGTTTTCTTTGTGACAGGGATGACTTGCCAAGCGAGGACGTCTTACACCGAAGACGAGGTTCTGTGGGGACACCGCTTCTTCCCGGTCATCTCCTTGGAGGAAGGCTTCTTTAAGGTGGACTACTCTCAGTTCCACGCCACATTCGAGGTGCCCACCCCTCCGTACAGCGTGAAGGAGGCGGAGGAGGCTTTGCTTCTCTCCTCGCCCCTCATGGCTCCGTCCCTGTGCAACAGCGGGGACAAGAACAGCTCTCTGGACTGCCTGGAGACGCTGGAGGACAATGACAGCACCTGCAAGCTGCCCACCAAGCTCCAGAAGATGTCAGGGCGGGACGGCCTGCCCAAGAAGCTCCTGAGGATGAGCTCCACCACCTCAGAGATGACTTACAGCTTTGGAGACCTGCCCATGAAGCTGCAGCGAATCAGCTCTGTTCCCGGCGTCTCCGATGATAAGCTGAGCGGTAAGGTGTCCAAGATCTGCACGGATACCATGAGTAAGTCAGTGGCGGACTTACCTCCCAAGCTGCAGCGGCTGGCTGGGGGAGGAGGGGGCAGGATGGACGGACACCTGCCGCCCAAACTCAGAAAGATGAATTCAGATCGCTTTACATAGAGCAGGCAACATATTTTAACTTATGCCATCCACCTTTATTTCCCTACCTGAAGTCCTTGTACTATCCCTAATTTATTAATGGACAATATTCTTATATTAAAAGAAATGTAGAACATGTGCACAAATACCTTATATAAAGTAGGGTGATGGAATTGAGCACATTTGTCCCTGGATGTAAGTGTACATGCTATGACGAAAGATATTTTTTTTAGGATGATGTACAATTAGCACAATCTGGCATGTAAGAAACAGCGCATGTAGAACAGAATCTCAATAATTTCCGGCATGACATTTATTGATATATTATTTTACAAAAAAAAACAGTTTCATTAGTGGATTTACAGACAGTGAAAAATTGCACAAAGCCATATGATTTTACGACGTGGGAAACCTACATTAACATGGTTCTAATTTGTGGTGGCGAAAGGCACACACATTTGTTTTTGAGTTGATTGCTTTTGTTGTTTAATGTAAAATTGTGGCAATGTTACGTTGATTGCATGCTCCTCTTATTGACTTAGCTATACAAAGGTAATAGACAAAGATGTTTAGCCTTAACTATATTACCTTGTTTCCATTTTCATGTTTGTTCACAGCTGGATTTTTTGGTATTTCATATATAGACTATTTTACCATGTGCGATTTTATGACTTTATTAGTTGATCAAATACGGAATATGTTGCTAAATGATGCATTTGTAGATGCATTATTGGCATCATATGACCTGTCTGAACTGGGCACAATGCTACGCAATTTTCCCTTGCTTATTAAAGTAACACTTAAGTTGAAAGAGTCAATACTTTTTACTTGATAAGCACAAAGCAATCATTCTATAATAATACCCTGTGATGTTAGAAAGCATTTATGGGCATTTTGTCATCAATTAACTGCTTAGGACAGTAGTTCATTTCATTATATAACAACATTAACTTAAGGCCGGTGTGGTCATACAAGACACTCAATTAGAGTTTCAACTTAGGTGTTACTGGTTAGATTTAGAGGTTGGCCCATAAGGAAACCATAGCCTTTGTCTTAAGGGCCCGTAATCTCCCTCCTCTGTGATGAAAGCAATAATATTATAATGACTATAATCTTTATATAGCCACAGGGTCTACCACAGCCCCATATCCATTCTGTTTACTGAATCCATGCCATGAAATCTGGTTTTCTCTAAATGCATCAAAGACATTGTATGATACCCAATCTCTTCAGGAATAAAGATCTAACATAACTGTTTAGCATCTCGCTACTTTGACTAGATGAAATGCATGCCCTACCTGCTCAAATAATTACAATGGTATTAATATTACTTATTACAGGGGGTGGTCAAAATGATGGAAGACCAACAACACGCTTACCTTAGACGGCCTGGGCCTGTGCGGGTGCGTCTACCACGGTATAATAAGTCTGATCTTCGCCCAAAGCTAAGCAAATTCAAATCACTGGGCACATAACAAGTTCTGCTTAAAGGAATAGTTTCACATGTGCTCTCTTGTCCAGAGTTAGATAAAAATATGTAGTTATACAGCTAAAGACAGGAAACATCTAGCCTGGCTCTGTCCAAAGGTGAAAAAAATCCATCTTCCAGTGACTGTAAAGCTCACCAATTAACACATTATGCCTTGTTTCTTTAAGATGTCTGTTTGTTTAAGCCATTTGTTTTAATCTGCACAAAAACCCAAGTGTAAGAACAACCCATAACCCCTTGTGAAATGGCAAATTGTTTCTTCTTCTTCTTTTTTTTTTTGGCAAGGCAAGTTTATTTATATATCACTTCAGCTACACGGAGCACTTTACATAAAACATTAAAAGCAACGAGACATAGTGCAAAAGAAACACATTATGAAAGATAAAATAATATAAAAATAAGATGTTTATATAAGGTGTTTATCAGTGAGATTCTTGGGCGGATTATTAGACAATGGGCCCCACCACCTCTCCTACATAGGAGTAAGACACACCCTTTATAGCTGTTTGTCCTCTTTTGTTGTTGTTTTGTGTCGCTTTTTAATTTTTTGGTCTTTTTGTTATTTTTTTGTCTGTGGTTAGTTTGCCCCTTTTTGTAGTCATTTTGTGTCTCTTTGTGGTTGTTTTGCCCATAGAATGTATATAAGAAGTGGACGTCGTCACCGTGACGTCACCCATTGGTTTGTGGACTTTTGTTTTGAAGCCTTGAATTTGAAATTTTGGCCGTCACCATCTTGGTTTTTGCAACCAGAAGTGACAGGAGAGGGTGGAGCTAAGTACAACCAAACACTGACAAAGACATCTTTAGGTGACCAAAATGTTATAATTAACTTTCATGATTTATTACTTTGATTTATTGCTTTCATTAATAAATCAATTGAGAAGTAGGGTCATTTTCAATCAGACTTCTTTTTGCAACCAGAGGAGTCGCCCCCTGCTGGCTATTAGAAAGAATCAAGGTTTAAAGCACTTCTGCATTGGCTTCACTTTTCAGAACTGGAGGTTGCTGCCTGGTTATGCTTCTGTTCATAGGCGTGTGTCTCTTTGTGGTCTTTTTACAGCTGTTTTGTGTCTCTTTGTGGACATTTTAAGTCTCTTCCTATTTGGTACGTGTCTCTGAGGGACATTTTTTTGACACTTTGGGCCCCTGGCCCTGTGCCCAGTCGGCCCGTTCAGTAATCCATCCATGGTGAGCTTTAGAGATGCTGTTAAGACAGATTTTGATACCTTTGGACAGAGCCAAGCTAGCTGTTTCCCCGTGTTTCCAGTGTTTATGCTCAGCTAAGCTAAGCTAAGCTAACCAGCTGCTGGCTGTAGCTTCATGTGTACTATACAGATATCAGAGTGGCATCGACCTCCTCCTAATATTAAAATGTATACAATTCTTTCTTGGAAAGCAACAACACCTCTAAATATCAGACAATTCATACCATAATTTCAATAACAACTGTTATTTTTAAGGAAATTAATTATTTGTAAATGTCTCCGAGCACATGCGCATGTATACATTTAGTGAGCTGAGACAAAAAGCCCCAGTAAAATGATTTACTTGGATGATAAATTTCCATGCCGACTGATACTGAGCATGTGCTCTAGTAGATAACTGGACCAAAACCCTGTCAAAAATCTCAGGGGGCAGAGATGCAGACGATTGTATCTTTTTAGAGTCCGTGGTACAGTCTGCAGACCTTTTTTTTTTTCTTTCAAAAACACAAAAGATACACCATTCACAATGGGTTGCTCGTGCTATTTTTGTACGTTTATCCTGCCTTATTGACAACACATGCGGGACTGCAAATTGATGTGATCTATTTCTAAATCTGGACCAAAACTGTGCCAGATAAAGGATCCCACATCGACACAGAGCCAGTGTGCCACTGCGAGAAGTCTTTTATTCATTGTTTTGATCATGCCCTGTGTAATCACTGCTGCTGTTCATATTTCACAGTACATCCTTTTGTTGCTGTCAAATACTTTGTGTAAATAATAACTGTGTTTCAAGAGATACTTTAGTGGACTTGTGGAGATAAGTCATTGCCATGACTGGAGGTATCACATGTAGATGGGTTAATTCTGTCTTTATCTTGAGAAAACCTTTTCTTCTGAATCTCTCAAATAAACTCCTGGATCAGAATATCTAAACTGCTGATGGCATTATCCTCTGACTCCTTGGAGATTAGGTGCAAAATCCCTTAAGGCCACCTTAAATCAGCACATGCTCTGCAAGAAAACAATCGCCCTTTATCGCCAAGGAGATCTTTGCTCTAGATGTCACTTTGTTTTTTTGTTGTGTTTTGTCACGTGAGGTCTCTCCAGCAGAGCCATTAATGCCTCTCAACAGAAATAGCATTTCAATACTAAAATTATTGACTCAAGTGTATTTGGAAAATGTGGGAGGATTGTAGTAGGAGGCAAGAAAAGGGTTATTCAGAGTTTAAAATCTTGTTAGCATTCCATAAAAAATGTAATTCTTTGAGAGATGTTTTGATAATTTCCATAATCAGGTTTCTTGACAAATAATATCTGGCACAGACTGAGCCTGTGGCAAAGAAAACAGCTGGCGTTGCTCGCTGATTACAGGACAAATGAAACACAATTTTGCACTGAAATATCAGCATTTTCGATTTCCCTTCACAACTTCAATCGAATCCAAATAATTCCCACAATCAAATGTATTTACTTCCGAGAAACAGTTTTCTAAGGTAGACATTTGCAAATATGACTTTATTTTGTTGTTAAAGAGGACCTTTTATGCTTTTGTGCTTTTCCCCTTTCCTTTAGTGTGTTATATAGTTTTGCTGTGTGCGTAAAAGGTCTGCAAAGTTACAAAGTCCAGGCTAAAGGGAGTTACTCTCACCCACAGAAACACTGATCCGGAACTGCCTGAAACGCCTTGATTGTCCCGCCTTTTCTTCTGTGATGTAGTGATGTCACCAAGTAACACATTTACATAATACCTGCGGCGAGTTTGCCACGGCCTCAAACAAAGCTAGTTAGAGTGGAGCTGGAGCGGAGTCCAAAGAGTTTGGTTGGGTTGACCAATCACAGCGGTGGGCCAGCTAACCAATCATTTCTGGCAACAGAAGTTCAAACAGAGCGTTTCAGATAGAGGGTGAAAAGAGGTGGTGCAACACAGTCGGTACGAGAAAATTAAAGCGTTTCTTGAACATTAAAGCATGTGAACATGTTCTAGTAGAAACCCAAAAAGCAAGTATGCACCTGAAATTGAGCATAATAGGTCCTCTTTAAAAAACAACAACAATGAGAGTGAAACTTCATTGAACATTCAAAATTAAATATGGCACGCTGACCGGCTGTTTGAAAACTTCTCGCACCACATCACTATGTGTCAGCGTCAAGCTGGGATGGCAAATGATGCATCACATATGAAGAATGGTGCAACATAAAACCAAACTGTTGGTGACTTTGCACTGCACGACACACTGCATAACGAGACAAATGTCCTCCCACCATTAACAATGGTTTTCTGTGTTTCCCTCGTAGCCTGGTTGACCGTTTCAGATGAAAGTCTGTCAACATGTGATTTTAAAAAGGAAAAAATGTGATTCATGGGTAAGGTGTGGCATGAAACATTCAATTCCAGGCACACAATGTAATAGCCCATATGTATTAAAAGCTTTTTATTTTTTTAAATTGACAGTTTGCTAAACCCCTCCCCCCGAACAGTGTTTGTCCAATCATCGATCAGTCGGCTTAGCAGCAATAACGAGATACGTCAGGCCTGTCAGCCCCTCTCCCACTGGACAAAAAATATTGACCACTAACACCCACTAACATCTGGCTTTTTTCTTCAGTGGGAAAGGTTACTATAAATAATGTTTATAATAAAGCAATTTTCGATACATTTTGAGGTAAACATTGGAGTAATTTGGCAGCAATTCCAAAGAAATGTCAAATAGGTTACTTGCTAATTATCACCTGATTACCAAATTATCCGCTGATTTAGACTCTACCAATTTAAGTCTATGGGAAAAAGTATTTTTGGGCCCAATGGCATCACGCGACGGACACTGAAGTTGTAGTACCACGGTGTGGTGCTTCCTGGGGGCTTGATGAGAACAGAAACCTTATCAGGCATAGCAACAGTAACTAAGGGGGCGGGACAATTGAGTTCCTTGAATGTTTTTTCTGTTTCATGCTACACCCTACCCGTGGATGAATGCATGTTTTTTTTCCTTTTAAAAACGATTATTTCCTGCTCCAAGATCACTGGTGGCTGTAGAGGACACCAGAAACACAGTTATACTTTACGTTTATCACATATTGAAAATCCAGTAGCTCTATATTATTCAGTCATCTGCCGGTGCAGCATGAGCCCTGCTGTTTGGGTACAAATGTAACCTTGTTGAACTGACAGTCAGATTTTGTCACTGCCACACACTTTGGATTGTCAAGATTAGTGTTTAGCCCGTCTGACTGGAGAGTGAATCAACTGTTCAAGGCCACTGCAGCCATTTCCAATTCATTTTTATTGCAGCGGCTACTGACTCATGAGCTCTGGGTGTGATTTACCGAGGTGCAGGTCGGGTCGGGAAGCTTAGCGCTCACTCCCGCTCAAGGCGATCATGATGTTGGTTAGACAATATCTGCACCATGAAACAAACACGAGGGTGGTGTTACTGTTTGTTGCTCGACATCAACTGAACGGAGAGGGGCACAACTTGTGGGAATGAAAAGAAATTCTGTGTGCAGCGATATATTTTCTAAATTACGGATTTACCAGTATGGCTGTGTTCTTTAAGACCAACTAGCCAATGCATTTTTATATTATATTACACATATGTATTCATACTCTTTTAACTGGTGTGATTCTGTGATATTTTTCCTTTGGTTTCGACTTTGCAGTCCATTACGGATCCCCGAAGATCAGTGGCATCCTCCGACAGAGCAAACTGAACAAAAGACAAAAGTGACAGGGAGATGAGAGAAGTGCATTACAGACAGCAGAGGAGACCCAAATTGGTGTGTGGGGTGAATAATGCATTTGTCTCAATCCTCCCAATCCTGTAAGTTTGCAGAATGACAGTGATCAAAGTTGAGTCTGGAAGGGATGGTATTAAGGGTGAGATTAAAATGGTTGAGAGAGTGTAAAAGGGAACACCAGAGGGGGAGAGAGGAACTTTCTGTCTCTTGTCGTATCCTGTCATGACTTGTTTTACATTTACACCTTTCTCTCTTTATCCCTTTGCCCATCCTGGCAATACAAATAGGTTGGATAACTCAGTGTGGAAACAGCTGCCACAGCCTAACGCTTCTGCCATCGAAACAGCACACTGCAGGGATCATTCCCTACCCTTTTATGTATATTTTACAATGTATTGTTAGAAGTTTGCATCATACATGGTAACAGAAAGTGATGCAAAAAAATCATCATCTGTTTGTCTTTTTAACATCCACACACTCACAGACACAAAAAAACACATCGCTGCACACACACACAGAGCCACAACAGATGCCCTGTCTCTGGTGTATTGTATTTGTAAGATAACGGGCCGGTGTGGGCGTCCACAAAACAGCTCAGTTTGCACCTGAGTCAAAATCTATCTCTGCTTTAGTCGCCAACAGCGCAGGGAAAAAGGAGCTGAGGAGGACACATCACACCGAGCCCACTCTCTCTGTAGAATACTGAGCCTGACGCTCGCTTTATCTGCTCCCTTCCCTTCCATTTCATGTTTGCTTTAAGATCAGTAAGCAACTGTCGCCCTCCTTCGCCAAAAATATTTCTTTAAGAGCACGGGGGCAGTGCAGGATCTATGTGCTTTATTCTATCTGAGAATGTGATCCTCAGCAGAAAATAGTATAGTAATTTGGCTCTGAAGAATGGTTTAATCTCTTGTGTGAGTGTGTAATTATTTTGTACCTTTTGCTTCTTTGTGCCTTTAAACAAAAAGATGGATTCAAAAAATATATTTTAAAGGGACAGAGTGCAGGATTTGGTAGCATCTAGTGGTGTGGTTGCAGATTGCAACCAACTGAGTACCCGTCCGCTCACTCCTCCTTTTCCAAGACTGCGGTAATGTGAGCCACTGAGTGCAAAACCCACGCCTTTCGCCTCGCTCAGAGGCCATTCTTACCATAATAACACTACTTTAGGAGCAGCGGGAGTCACATGGCGGCTGGCGGTGCCACGGTTTTGTGCTCTGCAGCTCACATTTCCACAGTTTCACAAGCACGTCAGAGAACTACGGTGGCGTTCAGGTAGCGTAAAAACGTGAAATGCTCTCTCTGGAGCCAGTGCTTGGTTTGTCTGTTCTGGGCAAAGTCTCACAGCAGTTTGTGAAATAGTCACAAAATTTAATTTGTTTGATTCGTGTACATAAACACGAATTTCCCTTTTTTTTGTGAGGCTCAGAACGACTTACAACAACGTATTTTCCTTGCGTTTTCCTATGGATGTCCAGCATCCCGTGACGCACGTGTCAATTTCCGATCCAGTCTTTTCAAAATATAACTACTTAGTTAAGTTTAGGAAAAGATTGACTTAGTTAGGTTGGTTAGGTTTAGGCAACGAAACACCTTAGTTAGGTTTAGGAAAAGATTGCGGTTTGGGTTAAAATAACACCGGAAGTGCCATAACTTAAGTATGGAAATTACGTGACTAATAAATCAAGGGCACATGATCACCGGTCTCCTGGGCGAAAGTCCGGTGTTTTTTGACCCACTCATTCACCCTGACTTCCTCCCTGTGCTGCTCTTCATACTTCCTGCTTCACAATTACATGGATTATATAAGAATAGATTTCATGCTGACCATCACGGGGAAAAAAAGGAAATTCGGGTCTATATACACGGATCAATACATTACCTTTTGTGACTATTTGACGAACTGCTGTGCGACTGTGCTGTTCTGTGCTACTGTAGAAACATGGTGGAGCAACATGACGTACTCCGTGAAGAGGAGCCGCTCCCTATGTACATACGAAGGGCTCATTCTAAGGTAACGAAAACATGATTCTTAATTTCAGGTGATTATACACGAATGAAAACATAGTTATGAAATATCCTTTTTTTCTTATTAGATCCCCTGAAATGTTACACACTGATCCTTTAATGTATGCATATCTGTGAAAATTGTAGTTATGACAAATTACCCGTCATTAACTCACTGATGTGCCATTACAGAAAAACCAGGCTCATCCGTGGCCACGAGGAACGTTTCTATGCGCTGCAGTGAACCTTCATAAATCCTACCACCTTTTGTTCATCCATGTGGTGGATTGTGCGCTTGAGGAAAATGACTCTGCATACTCGAAGGGCACCAAATAATTGTGGTGCTTCAGGCAGAGCCAGTAGGACTGAAATAAAACAAGTGCTCTCTCACAATCCATGCCTGCTAAAAATAAGCCTGTTCAGACGAGGGTGGCGGATTCTCGGCTGCATCCCCGGCTCTGGTTGTGTGGAGGCAACCGTTTGATAAGAGTGGAGCTATGAGAAAGAGATTGTATGTAACCGTGTGCCTCTGTTCCTCTCAAGGCGTGACATATACAGTACATGAAGGCTTTTGATCCACAATACAGTGTCCCATCCAGTACATGTAAAAACAAATCAGAGGCAATACCAGAGCAATGATTTAGAAAAAGATCAGAACTATGTGAAGAAAATGAAATGCACCCGAGCAGTTACTAACGTGGGTATAAGTATTTAAGATAAGTACTCAAATACTTCTATCAGCAAATTAGCAATTAATGACGCGTTTTAAATACTTCATAACGAGGGTTTCCCCCCGAAGCACTTGTTACCTAGCAACTGCAACCAGAATACATCACATCCGCATGTAGCCAGGACTTAACATGTTTTAATTTAAATGTAGATTTGTGGGCTGTATGTTTGCTATACGAGGGAGGTTCTTTTGATTCATGATTACTCTCTGTATTTTGAGCAGCAGGAGTAAAACCCATAGTAGATTCAAAGGTGGTTTCACTTGGCTGGGCAAAGCCTCTGTCCCGCTGTTGGTCATTCACTTCATCATTGTCTTTTTCTCTGCCATGTGAGCGCCTGCCGTGGCAGCGGGATGAATATTTCAGGAGACTACATTGTGTTCCATTTGTTACCTTGGTTGTAAACAGTGTTGGACTCTTCCCCAGGTAGTCAGATGTTTACATGCTGCCAAAAAACTCTGTTTCGAGCTCACAAACACTTGGCTGTTGGCTAATATGCAATTACATCAAGATTTCTGGCACCTTTGCTCATTTGTTTAACTGCAGTTAAAGCTGCAGTGGGTAGAATTGGAGCAGATATGATTTTAAAAAAAGGTCACTATATCCTGACAGTAGGGCATGAGACAGGTAATCTGAAAAAAAAAAATCATTAGTGTCTGTGTCCTCCGGTGCTCCTAATGGCATCTGCAGGGTTTCACAGACCGGAGGAAAACAACCAATCAGAGCCGAGCTGGAGCCTGCCGTCTCTGAGCAGCTGCTAATCACTTGCGAACATCGATGAAACGGTCAAACTAGACAGTGCTGATCAATTATGAATCAATATTCTGTTACTGTAATGCCTATTTCTTGCCTCAAATGTTTTGAGCAACATCTTGTAGTTTACTGTTTGGCTGTAAAATTCAGGTCAGTTGAGGAAATACCAAGAACCGCCCACCAGCCGGAGCAAACTCTCATTTTACAGCCATACAGTACACTACAATATGTTTCTGAAAACATTTGAGGCAAGAAATAGGCATTACAGTAACAGAATATTGATTCATAATTGATCAGCACTGTCTAGTTTGACCATTTCATCGGAGTTCGCAAGTGATTTTTTAAACCCTTAAAACAGAGTCATGAGGAGGTGCAGAAGTCTAGTTTTCTCTCAGAACACTTGAATTACAATATGCTGAAAGGTTATTATGGAATTTATGCCCAATGATTTCAAAAACATTATTACATTAGATTATGTTAATTATTATTAACATTATTATTAGATTTAAAGGTTTTTCATGCAGTTGATATTCACTCTGCTAAAATATGTGAATCTCAAATGAACAGATAAAGGAATCACGATCACTATTGAATCTGTACTGCTTGTGCATCAATTGTTGTCAAGCAACCAAACGTATATAAAAGTCAGATTTACGTGTCTCTTCGGTTTAATTTTTAAACAGACCATTAATAATAACGATGAAGATGCCAGTCAGTCGGTAACCTGTAATGCTGAACAGCCATGTGCTTATAGGCTATATGGATTTGTTAGGCCCTGCGTGTAATTCATAATGCACTTCACCCACATGCATTTTTGATGCTATAGAGAAATAGAGCAGGCTTACAGCCTCCACTTTCCTTCACCGCGGGAGCCCAGCCTCCCGTCGGCGTTCAGCCTCAGGGAGCTGATTGGACTAAATGTTGCAGAATGAAGCACTGTTTCCTTTCCCTCTCTGTCTCACTTTTTTTCTGTCGAGGTCACGTAAGCACAAAGGAGCTTAATTTCCTCCCCATGCTGTTATTTTGAAGGACGTGGTGAGATCTATAGGTGACTAGGACAATGAAGATAGAGATAAGCGGAGGTCACTGTTGACACAAGGTTCCTGTACGTGTGAGGTGTATCAAAAGGAACACTTGCCTGAGATAATTCACCAAGTGTTTTAATTTGTATCACTTAAACACATCAATAGTTTCCCGATTAAATAGGATAATTGATTCTATTTCACAGTCAGAGTGAGTACAGTCTCTCCAAACAAACACTTCATCTGTTTAAGACCAGGCAACTGAATGACATCCTGCCCATCTATTAAAAATAAACTCTTGTGAGAAGTGCTGCTGTATAAAAACACCACCTAATTGGTTTGCTCACATTTGCATTTGACCCTTCTTCTTGCCCGTACGCCATTATTAGAGAGTTATGCTGAAAGTAATAACAATCTTAATTGGGGTAGAATGGGGAGTAGGCTTCCTGGAGGCGATGAAGTTGAACGTGGGTGAGTGTGATAGCTTTCACAGCATTGCGTTTGAAGGCTACATTCAATTATGGGCTACTTGTCAGACGGAATAAATCATTCAGCAACTGTAATGCATAATGCAGTCAAACAAAACTTTATACTGCGAAAAATATTCCCACGCTGGGGAAATAATGACCGTGGTGGTTTGGTGGGGTTGCCTTAACATCAAATGTCAAAGCCCATCATCATTGGGGGAAAGAGGAAATAGCAGTAAACAAAATAAGACTTGAACAATGAGCTGTTAGGTGGAGTTAAAGGAACAGTGTGTTACATTTACAGGGATCTATTGGCAGAAATTGTAATATAATATTAATGAGTATGTTTTCTTTAGTGTATGATCACCTGAAACAAGAATCGTTGTGTTTTCGTTACCTTAGAATGAGCTGTTATATCTAAATAAGGAGCGGGTCCTCTTTACAGTAGCCCAGAACAGACAAACTGGCCCATTTGCATTTCCGCGTTTTTGCATTTCAAGCTTTCACATCAGCCACCGTAGTTCCAGCCCGTTCTCATTCTCAGAACGTCAAATACTGAGGCTTTGTCACGGCCGCCGGCCTTAGATACCGAAGCACAAGGCACCCTTGAGCATATGAGACGCACCGAGCACGCTCAAAGAAGGTGTGCCAGAGGTGTGGTGACGTAGCTTTAAGAGCGGGAGGAAAGACAAACACAAGGTTTTCATCCAGGAGACCGCTGCCGTGCGTCGCGTTACAATCAGCTGTTAGTTTGTGTCCCCTATTCACAATGTTCAGTGTCATTTCTCTGTGAATCGTAGTAATTTTAAGCCCAACCATGTAGTTTTTTCCTAAATCTGACTATAGTGGCGTTATTGCCTGAACCTAAACAAGTGTTTTTGTTTACTTCACAACATTAAGCACGTGTTTACTGTGACCGAAAAGTGACACAGAGGGCTTGTTAAGCACGTGTTTACTGCAATCTAGAGTGACGCCGAGGGGTCTGACAAAGCGTCAGTATGTGACGAGTTAGGATAAGATTGCGTTGTTTCTACAGTAGCCCAGAATCAGCCAATTAGACTGTTGTCAGGCTATTACACATGCGTTATCGGTCGCTATAAGCACCATAGATGTGGGTCAATAGGGGCCTACTACACACAATATTAGGTTTTATCATCCATTCACATGGTAGATCACCGAAAGAAGGAATAAAAGAACACGACAGCGACCTATAGTGACCGTAGTAATTATGACAAGAGCAGAAGCGGAAGTGAGGCGCTGTAGTATAGATAGTGTCAAACTCCGTATGAGGTGGAGGTCGGAGGTGATGGATTGGACACAAAACACAGGGTTTTCAACCAGGAGGTCCTGGGGTTTTATCCCGTGTACAACCAACAAAGTGTAGTTGGCTTTGTGTTCACAAGTGTGAAATTTCACTTTCACTTTTCAAATGTAGTTATTTTAAGCCAATACACAATGTTTTTCCTTAAACTTAACCAAGTATTGTTGTTGCCTAAACCTAAAGAAGTCGTTTTGTTTGTGTTCAAACCTTTCATTCAGTTTTACAATGTTAGAACGTGTTGCTTTTAAGTTTTACTTTCACTTTTACAATGTAGTAGGCATAGTAGGCCCCTACTGACCCACATCTATGGTGCTTGTAGCACTGATAACGCCTATGTAATAGCCTGATAACAGTCGAATCGGGTGCCAAAAAGGACAAACCAAACACTGGGTCTAGAGAGGGCCATTCACATTTTTGCTTCGCACACGGGGGAAGATTCAGTTGGTTGCAATCTGCAACCTCACCGCTAGATGCCGCCAAATTCTTCACACTGCACCTTTAATGTTGATGCTCATAAGTGCCATGAACTTAAGTGTAATTTATAGACAGCTAATGGTTGACAGTACAACGTCACTATTTGTCAGTGAAAAACCTTTGGCATTTCCTGAACTTGTGCATGTGACCTCGCACATAATGCTTGACCGTGTCACTGACTCTATGCTGACCCTGTGAAAAAGTCATTCGTCAAAGTTTCAGTTAAAAATAATTTCAACATGAAAATTTGATGAAAACATTAACCTCACTTTGCAGAAAAGGTTCAGTTAAATCATATTACCTGTTTGAAATGGATTATACCCTGAGTGCTTCCAGGAAATGTACCGAAAAAATGCTCTGCCACCTCTTATTTAAACTGACAGGTAGGTCTGAGGGCAGCTGTCCCCTCAAGGACAAACATCCAGGATCTGAACCTGGAAAGCTAAGCTGCTGTAACAGCAGAATGTCACACACACAGCAACAGCTTGTTTACAAAGGTACACCAAAGATCATCACAGCGAGGCGAGGGGAGGGCAAACTCAGGGGAGCTTGTGGGTGTAGTGATTTCTGTTTACAGTGATTTATTTTCGTAATTTTCACACTTTGACATGTTTTTGCAATTTGGATTTGTCAAAAAAACTTCTCTCAAGATGTGTCATTCCAAAATTTGTGACCATCGAGACAAAAAAACTTGAATATACAAACATAAAACTTTACTCACAGCAAGTTGGGAGTTTTCAAAGCTGTTGCTGGCGTTGCTGTGTCATCAGTTGGGGGAATTATTCATTCTGGCTCAGCTCAAAATATGCTTACCATCTGTTCCACTTTATTCCAGTGCCGGCTCATGGCTCATGTTTAATGTATCTGTGCTAATGGCATCATCTACGTACTGTACAATGGCCATCTCTGCATCCGGAAATCAGCGAAAGCAACCTTGGATGTGTGAACGCCTTCAAAACAAGCTTTAATCTGAATCATCTGCTCCATCGCCTCCAACATTAACCATAATCGTCCTTCTGCAACATATGAATTAAAGGCCATTACGATTTCAACACTTTGCACTCCAAATGGCACATTATCAGACATACATGTTAGTACAGTGACATATCAGTAATGTGACCACACTGCGTCAGTATTTATGATCTATTTAAATCCTCTGCAGGAGGTCAAGTGTGACTCACTCTAATATAATTATCCCCTTAAGAAATATATGAGGGACATATGGAAGTGGAATATGTAACTGTCGCTTTCAGGCACATTTGCTCATACATACACTCATTCAATATAAAACATGCACATCAACGCATACGCCCACACACATACTGTACCGTACACACAAAGTACATGCTCACATACACATTTTATGATCAGAAATCCAACATGAAGCAGAAGTTCACAAACAAGCTGTCTCAAGAAGCTGCTTGTGTGAGTCTCTGAACGGGCTCTGACCTTCCTCTGATAAGGTACAAATTATCACCATATAGGGAAAAGGCTTTCAACAGACGGATTAAAACTGTAAGTCCTTACGGCCGGTCAGGCCGGTCACCCAGTGTGTGTGTGTGTTAAAGATAAACCAAGCAAAGTCAAGAGGGAAGAGCCAAACAAAAGGCTTAAACTAAGTTTGTGGGGTCAGCATGATTGTAGCTTTACCTTATGATTATTTTCATCATTCGTTATTACTTTTCCAATTAGTCGATTAATCGTTTAGACTCACTACTCATTATCTTTAAATTGGGTTCTAGCAAAGTCATTAGTATGGTCATTCCTAAAGTCTGCATCTCTTTTGGTCTTCAGCTATTCCAGTTTGCTTCTTCCAGTGACTGGATTGAATTGCAAAAGATGCTAAAACTCAGTAAATATCGGCGGTGCAACCGATGCGGCGCACCAGGACCCAGAAGCTGTCAGGGCCCAAAAATCACCTTCCTACAGCGTGTCCACACTCAATCTGTTATATGCACGTCTGTTACGTTATGTAAACAAACGACGTAGGCTACCTATCAGCTCTGTGCTCAAGGTCAGACTGGAGACGTAACCACTTATCTTCCTTCGTTTGTTCTTTTTGAACAGAAAACACACGTTTAATATTAGGATATTTACCGGAAATGACATACGATATAGTCGTAGCAGTAGGAAACTTTTTTTCTAGGTTTTTGTAGTGAAATGAGAAGGTATCGTATAGATAACTCCTCATTTCAACTTCACCAATCGGCTGTTCCTGGTCCATTGAGGCGATTTCAAGGCGAGCGACAGGTATAAATGGAAACAGATGGGCGTCTGACAAAAGTTCAGCTCAAAACGGCGTGCCACATCGCGCTGATGTTTGGGGCATAATTGTGATTGCACCGGGGCCAATCACGATTATGTTACGCTACTGCTAAAACTCCACACCCTCATCCCTTTACCCTCCTTTAACTCAGTACAAGCAATAGTCCTTCTGTCGCTGCCTCAATGGCCAGGTCGCCATTTTAAATGAGAATTGGTTCTCAATTGACATACCTGAATAAAAGGGACAGATTTAATGAAATTAATTTTTTTCAGCAATTTAACATTGTTTGAGTTTTTTTGCCTGTATGTCCACAGGTTGCCCCTCTGCACTGCGCTCATATGGCGGTTACAACGACGTCGGTCGGGGCTGAAGCGTAGCACCCAGCCTCTAGTTCCCCTCAGGTAAATACTGTTTGCTCTGTCAGCACTGTTGCCGTTGATTTCACTGTTAGCGCTGTTAGCACCGTTAGCTGCGAGCTGCCGACTCAGCTTTCGCCATGTTGAGAGCCGTGCAGAGACAATAGAAATGCTCCCAATCTCACATTTAGCACCGTTAAAAGCTGAAATGCATAAAAAAATCTTTAAAACAGAAAAAAGCTTAACTTAAATTACTTAAATGATTGTTGCCAATTAATTTTCTGTCGACTAATTGATGCATCGACTAATCGTTTCAGCTGTAAGTACATGTTTTCTCCTGTCACTATTATTGGAGTATAAATGCACGGATTGTAAAAATGACTGATGCACCAGCATCAGAAGAACTATGGTACTTTATATATTTGCAAATGTTTGGCTCGGGACACATCCAATCGTCTCTGTCGCCAGCTCCTCAGCAGGAGGAATTTCAAATGCACTCTGTGATGTGCCAAGCCAATCTTTCAATTTATCGTCTAATGATAGCCACTCTCATCAAAACATATTTGAATATGTGTGTTTTCATTTGTGATCTGCTGCCGAGAACTGCTGGCTGCGGACGAGCAGCCCGTAGGGGCCACATCAAATGGCTCCGGCTTTGAGGAAGATGAGAGAGCAGCATCGTCTTAATCTCTTGCTCCCAGAAAGGGCCTCCACTACTACCTTTAATCACCTCGCTGCGAATTCTCACTGCTGACTCATGCTTCCTCATTTCACTTTATCCTCACCCCAAAGAGAAGCACATGACCTTGAAAGTAACCACAGTGGACAGCTGAGGTGGCTCATTAACACGACGCTTGTCCCGGTCCAGGAAATGGGCCTCGTAATGGCTAATTAAGAGATACTGCAGGGTTGCACCACAAAGTATCATCCTGCACACCTGAAATTGTTTATATATATCATTATCTAACCTCAAACTAAATATATCTCATTTTACAGTGTTCTTAATCAGATCATGGCAACAACACAGCATCCAGTTGTTGCACCATGAACACAGGGAAAACATGCTGGAAACCATATGCTCAGCCATTAGTCACAGGATTTCAGAAACACTTGCAAAAATGTATCTGCAAATGTGATGTTGAGGGGGGAGGGGGGGCAAACAAATTAAATATAGGCGCACAGATTTGAAGAGAATCTTATCTCAGTGGGATAATATCAGTGTCACACTTCTTCCCCGCAGTCACTGACGCTAAAGAGCGATTAAGCATGCGAGATGACTGTCGATTCAAAGGGGAAAAAAACTGCACTGCACACTCAGTTAACATCCTTTATTATCCCAGACACTTAATAAAATGGTCCATTCAGATGCTGTCAGCAAGTAATGTGCTGTGTTACCTATACCGGGATAAAGAAGGATCCTTTTTATAATACAACAAAGTCGTTTTTTCTCTCCAAATTCTACTAGGTGTCTGTCAGCGGTTGCATTAAAAGAAATATGGCTGTATTAATTCAGCGGGGCTTCTGGCAGTGGGCTGAACACTATGCACCAGGGAGTCACAAGAGGACTGCAACAGACTGTCAGTCTGCTGTGAAGTCAGCCAGATGGGAGACAACATCTTCTTCACCTCAGGGAAAAGCACTGGCCAGAAACAGGTGAATAAAAAAAGAGAGGGATAGAGAGAGAGAGAGAGAGCGAGAGAATGAAAACAACAAGTGAAACAGAATTAGAGGAGCTAACTCTGGGTCTGGCACATGGCTGTTGGATGCTGCAGTCAAGCAGGAATCGTGGGTTAGCTGTGGGTGATGGGAGAGGAAGTTCAATATGAGACATGAATAAAACAAAACAATGGGAGAGGTGGACGAGCAGGGAGGTGAACACGGTGCGGGGAGACATGTTGCGCTCCTGGGAGGCTTCCTGCTGCATGCTGAGAAGCTGTAGAGCCTAATATTTATACATGTCGAGTTAGTTAGAGGCTGATATGGCAAGAATATATTTGTGCACGGAGGGACGGGTCAGGGCATTTTAAATAACCGCGGTGGCACTGCAAACATATCACCCAGGAGAAAGGTAAAGTAAGGGAAAAATACAAAAACACAAGGGTAAACATTACAATTCCATGCCAGGACTTGAGCTTTGAGGTCTACATACCAGCCCACATGCAGACAGATTCCCCGCACGGTGATTCAGAGAGATCTCAGTGGCAATTTCACAAGGCAGCACAAGTCATGATCTCCTGTCCTGGAGAATATATACTGTCTGTCAGCCACATGATGAGGTGCCTTTATATGGCGCCATAAATTTCACGGGCCAGACTCGGGCAACAACAGTACATGTAATGTCAGGATTCATCACTTGCAAACAGATAACCTTTTCTCGATCCCTATACTGCCTTCAGCTCACAGCTCTCTGCCCTGCTTTATATAGACTGCTACTGTGAACCTGCGATCAGTTATTAGTTGGAAAATGTGCAGCATTTCTCCACCTGATTGAGGCCAAGGCATAGTTGCATTGTGTAACACCGTGATATATGCATTCAGCCGGCTTTCGTCATGACAACGAGGTCGCTCAGTGAAATTATCCTCACTTATTAAAGCTGTCTATCAGGAGTGCGGTACAGTTAATGAAATTGCCCAGGTCAAAGCCATTCTTCTATCATTCTGGGGCAATTCATTCACAGCTTTGAACGCTGGTCAGCATTTTTTCCCCTTTTCATTCTTGCATAATGCCAATTCTCTTCATGCATGGAGAAGCCTTGCTGTAAAATACGTTCTGTAAAACCACCATACACTGACAGAACAGCAGCACAGTTTCAAATGCACCATACATCTTTTTAACAAAGCTTACATGGAAATAGCAAAGCAGATTATTAAAGGCGCCCATGAGATGGGGAAGTACTGTACAGTACATTCAAGAGGCGTTGCTAGGAAACGCTACTGCTGGGTGAGTCAATGAGCAATCCACAGGCTCTCTGAGAGCAGCTACAATAGAACAGACAGCCCAGCAGCCACACAATAATCTCAGTCCACATGGTCATTGCAATTATGATAATTAATATCATCCTTACAGCCACTCCGGTGCAAAACGCGGTGTTTTGCTCGCATATACCCACGCCGCCTATTTAAATCTGAAAATGGGTTTCAACAGAGCAGGTTTCAGAGTTATACGCCCGTGAACATACAGAGGAGGAAAGTTCAAGGGAAGAGAAAGTGAGAGGTTGTCACGTTTTGAGGATGTGTGTGAGTTACAACAATGGACACACGGTAAAGGTCACGTCTAGTAAAACGCTGACCTCCATTCTCCCTGTTGTCACTTTATGGGCGATTTATAAAACGTGCCTCTCCTTTGATGGTCACAGTATGTTTGGATAAAATCTGAGTAACGCCTTGTCATGTATGCTCAAAGGAAAAATGTCATATAATCACTCATTGTGCACACACGTGCTAAAGCACTGGCAACACACACACACACACACACACACACACACACACACACACACACACACACACACCAGGTAGAGCAGATAATGAGTCACCTACAGTATAATGAGACACAGCTCTCCTGTCAGACGAGCTCTGTCAGGTGTAGACGATTTTCCATTTTGATGTGGCGCGCGGACCTCATCGCTCTGTAGGGGTTTTGAGGAAGCGTTTCCTTCTGTCTCTCCTGTATAATACCCCATACTGTTCATACTGTACGCCACTGCAACTGATCTCAGATTCATGGAGAAATAATTCTGATTACATTGCCCCAAGAGGACATCCATCTTGTAGTAAGAACCCTACGTTTATAGAGTAGACTTAACAGCAGCAGGCACTGCAATTATACAGCATATGTTTTTGTCATTTTGGACATGCTGTATACACCTTTTGCAGTATGTTTGGCATAGATTACATTCTTATTGCGTAAAATATAAGTGAAAAAGAAATCATTTCAAATCCTATGGGATTGTGCAAATAATCTAAATTGTCACAATTGTACAGTTGCAACTGGCTGTCTTCAGATAATGTCTTCACATGAAGGGTTAATTCTAATCTTTAGGAACATCAAAGAGATTTATATACATTTATATTCTTCTTCTGCAAATACCTATGTGTTGTACACCATTTTTCTATGGCACTCTGCACAAAAATACTCCACCTCTCCTGCTTTCTGAATCATTTATAATGAGGCCGTCTTGACACTTTCATTCACCTCCCTCCACACGGATATTTCCAAGCAAACAGGATTACCTCAATCTGTCTTTTCAACCTCTGAGATCAAATGATATCAAATAATTGATGAGCACAATCAGGCTCTCTGTGTGTTTACAATTGTTGTTCATAAAACTGGTAACCTATAGCATGCATGATAAGAAAGGGAATGTGAGATAATCCTTCAGCACGACAAGAACACATGAGGGGCAAAGTGTGCTGCAGGATGTAAGCCTGTTAGCACCATGCATTTTCATTTCAAATGACAAAACCGGGCTTGTGTGATATTAATTTCAGGTACATGAAGCGAACCAGGAGCTATCACAAGAAAAGAGATTATATAAGACAAGTCAAATTCTATAAATTGCTTCTTGCCTTGATGGATTTTGCATCTGAGTAAATTATGAAAACATAATCTACTGATATTGGTTTCATAATCGTCACAGGTTTTTATTTATTGAAATAACCATATGATAATTTGCTGCAACAATCTGCAACAACCAAACCAGTAGTGTTCTTTATGGTGTTGACAGCATTTCTCGAGTAATGATATGGTCGTCTACGCTACTGAAAAAAACTGCAATTATATTATACCACAATAATCATGGTTTAGATTGAATAAAAGCATCTTTAACTTGTTGATATCAGATATGCTGAGTGCTTGTCTCAGTATCTCAGTAATGCTGATTTAAGGACATTCAGATTTGATTGTGGGTTTAACCACCATACAGTATTATAAGGACAATAGTGCCATCTAGTGCACAGAAAGAGAATTGTCAATATATTTGCACCATTCAAACTAAGGTATTATTCTTTTTGCATTAATGATGGAAACATTATAGCAGCAGCACTTCATCTTATCTTTCTCTATCAAGAAAGGCCTACAGATTGGTGCAGTTTATGTGTGAAAGTAAGCAGAATAACAACTTCAGTTGGAGATGCTCAGCTGGTGACCTCAACCTGAACCTGAAGCTGATGTCCCTGCAGTCCTCCAGAGTCTCTCCCCAATTCGCACTCTCCCCAGACACTTTCATGTTGAAGAGGAAGCAGTAGTGTACTGGATGCAGTCTTCATCATGGTGTCACCATTCATTATTTGCCTCCATCAGTCCAGATAGGTATCAGTATGACTGACAGCACTCTCCTGTCCACGTAAAGGTTGCCAGGTTCTCTGCATAGAGAAGTACAGAACCTCAGCACTTTTTTTTCCAGATATAATAGCCTTAAAATTTGCCTCAGGGTTTTTCAAGTCAGACATTTTGAACCGTGGCTTTCTGAGAGAGGATATTGTACTTTAGCATTGATTAAAAAAGGCAACAGAGATGATGATAATACGTTGTTTGTAGTTCAGCAGGTTGTTTAACTTCTTCATTATCTTGTTAAATATCTAAGAAAGTGTTACCCTGACAACTCACTGGACATACTAAAGAGGCTTTACACAGCACACATCATCCCCTGTTACAGCATTATCATTTTTATAACCCACAAGGTGGTACTTGTCAGTCATCTTAGACATCATCCTCTTATATCTTGTTTTACTTTAGACTATTTCCTTTGTTCACAGCTCATTAGTTTGCCAGGCGCCTGTCCTTGTTTGGGAAAAAGGTCCTTTGATCACTCCTTTCTCTCCATCTGTCCTGCTGTAGCGATACTCTTACAGTATATTATACTGGTGTCTGATACAATACATTCTCCAGATGGCTTTGGCACCACAGAAACCGGTGAGTTGCCATGGGAGTCAGTGTGCTAGCAATTTCCTGCAGTATTTATGTGACTGTTGTTTTTTTGTTGGGCAAAATTGAGACTAGCAATTACTGTAAGAGAGACACAGACAAGAAAAAGGAACTTGTCTGAAGCAAAGGAGACTCCAGAGGTGAGGAAGTTTACCACTTGACTAACTCTCAGCAAACACTGTTACAAGACAAATTAATTTACTTTACAGGTGAAATGCTAGTGGCGAGGCTTTAGGGGATTGCATCATGCAAACCTAAACATCTCTGAACACTGACTTTTCCTCTAGTGCCACCGTGTGGTCACAATTTCCTTTTCCTCCAACAGGATGCTTCTTGATAAGACAATGTGAAAAGTAAACACACGGTTTCCATTAAACTGCTATAAGGATAATCATGGTCGTTGTAGGATGAATCCTAATTATTTCAATGATCTCACAGAAGGTATAACAAAATACCAGTATTTTCACATACAGTAGAATATATTGCAATGGTATTTTCTGAACAAAAATCATGCTTCTAAACCTACTGTACAGGTTGTCAAATAGCTAAAAAAAAGGGGTTCAGTTGATGTGAAAGCAGTTTAAGAAATTTCAGTGTGAGTGTCAGATATTGAGATAGTTGTATGACTCTCCTGTTGCCTCGAAGGCCAAAATTTAATAGCAATATGTACTATTACTTAAATAGTGGCAATGTGTGAGCGAGGACAGGCTTTAAATTTCAATCAAAGAATTCTGCTGGCACGTATATTGTATGTTTTATTACTGTATGTTTGTCCATGATATGTATATGATATGTACCCACCCTCTTTTATTACTGTGAATCTTTACATTATTGATGCATATTTTGTTCTGTATACCTGCTTCTTTTCTTCTCCTTACAGTACAAATCAAATAGTAAGCCTACACTTTATGTGATTGTAATCTTAATGATCACTTTTCTCTGTCAATGCCTCAATATTATCATTAACAATGTACACCTCACGAATCAGCCCCTGAATTGCTGTCAAACTCTAAGGAGCTGTAGTTATTAGGCCTATGTAGCCTAATCTAAACATAAAAGCAACACAGTCATTTTATGGACACTAATTTTGAAAACCTGCACCACAGTCAAAGTTTCCTACATTTGAATAATAAAAAAAAAATCAGTGGGCAGCACATAGGCTACTACTGTAAGCCTACTAGGCAACATATTGTCAGGACAGATAATAATGCACACAGTGCACTTTCATAGACTAAGCCACTGGAGTTACCCTGCACTATATTCAGTTTTAACAGTTTTTCTTCATCTCCTTGTATTTTTATATCTGGTATATTTTTTTGTACTTTGTACTTTGCACTACTAACTTTTTTACTGCCTTTTTACTAACATGTTTTGCACTATGGAACTGTGATGCTGGAGACTTGAATTTCCCTCAGGATCAATAAAGTCATCTATCTATCTATCTATCTATCTATCTATCTATCTATCTATCTATCTATCTATCTATCTTATATTTTTGATGACGCACAGGTTGTATGTCACTTCCGGTTGCCATATTTTGATGGCACACCCACCACACCAGTCAAAAATTGGTCAAAATCAACTTTTGGAATATTTTTGTTCCCCCCCACCCGGATAAAACCCGGATAAAACCAGGATAAAACGGATAAAACCCTGACAAGAAGAGTCATGACGAACCTGGAAATGTGTGAGAAACAGCGGTAAGTGTTTAACACGACCTACTTTGGTTTTCAAAGTTAGGAACTTGTCTCAAGACGCTCTAACGTTACCTGGTAACCTGGTAACGGCAGTTAGCTTAAATGCTAGCGTTAGCTAACGTTAGCTTAATTGACGCCAACGTCACACCAAACCATTAGCTACCGTTATTACCATTATTACCTGTTGAGGCCACGTTTGTGAAAAGTTTTAAGGTAACCTAGATATTTGTATTACCTATTATTAACGTTATCTAATGTGAAAATGTTTTGGAAACTTTTGGGATATCAATTTACAACAACTTTGTTTTTATCATTGTAGCCGGAAGGAGACGTCACTATTCAACAGACTTCAGGGGGGACAGACTTCAACGTAACACCGGTTAGTCTTCCTACTGATGATTACACTCTCTATATTGTTAAACTTTAATTTTGTTTGTTTATTCTCTGAATGTGAATAGTATTGAACAGGGAATGAAATTAGCACCTGCCACCTGTCAAATAACAGGGTAAATGTTGGCTGTGGCAGGTAAAAATGTCAGGTAGGCAGATAGGTTTTCCTTATATTAAGAAATATTATTTTAAAAAAGCAATTCCTAAATTAAATATATGGTAACACTTCATTTTACAGGTCCGCACATTTTACTGTAATTAGGTGATAATTAGCAAGTAACCTATTTGAAATTTCTATGGAATTACTGCCAAATTACCCCCAATATTTACCTCAATATTTACCTCAAAATTGATCGAAAATGACTTTATTATAAACATTATTTAATAATTATATTCCTCTATTTCTCAATAATTGGTAATTAATTTAATACATTTCCAGAAAAAGAATACAAAGTTAATTGATATGCTTTATTTCCATGTCTGCTGATAAATAGATAATAATTAGCAAATAACTTCTTTGAAATGTCTTAATGTTTTTCTTATTAGACAATAAGTCACACAATGGTGAGATTTGTGCTGATCAAAAGTGTCTTCTATTAGTTTTCCACCTCCGATGAAGAGCAGCACACAGTCTCTTCTCAAGCCTAAGGGCCCTATTTTAACCATTAAATACTATTTTAGCATATCATTATTAAATAATGTTTATAATAAAGTAATTTTCGATACATTTTGAGGTAAATATTTGGGGTAATTTGGCAGTAATTCCAAAGAAATTTCAAATAGGTAACTTGCTAATTATCACCTAATTACCATGGAATTTGCAGACCTGTAAAAGGAAGTGTTACTAAATATAGTCATGCATTAAGTTCACATGATATATTCCATAATTCTACCGTCTGGTACCACTGACTCAGTGTGTACAATTTTAAAGTGTTCTACATAGATTTCAGAAGTGGCAGACAGAAAAATTGAGTGGCAGGTAGAAATGTTCAGTGACCTGCCACAGTGGCAGGTGAGGAAAAAGGTTAATTTCAGACCCTGGTATTGAACTGCTTTTGCACATGTGAATGCTGTGGTAACGTTAACTGTTACAGTTTTCCTCAGGAAACTATGAGAGTTTAGTGGTGCCTTGTTTTATGCTGTTATGTGTTGTGGTGACCTATCATTGGCAGTAATGCAACAGCTTAGAGAAGTAACGTCAAACCTACAAAAAAAGACTGTTTCTATAATTGGTTTGACTCCTGATTCATTTGAACATGTTTTTGGAGAAAAGGAACCAGGTAGAGAGTTCAAACTATACTTGAGTTTGAAGGTCAGTCAAAGTGTGTTGAGCTTAAATGCTGACATTTATAATGTTGAGGGAATAAAATTAGCACCTGCCACCTGTCAAATACAGGGTAAATGTTGGCTGTGGCAGGTAAACATTTCAGGTCATCTGCCACCATGGCAGTTTTCCTATTAAGAATTTTTAAAAAGCAATTCCTAAATTGAAAATAGTCAGGGATTAAGGTTATATGATCCATATTTCTACTATCTGTTACCACTGACACAGTTGAGACTAGGGGTGGAAGAAAATATAAAAAATATTATTCAGCATTGCAATATTAAATTTTGTGATACTGTATCGATTCTCAAAAACCCTTTATTGATTTCTAATTAATAGTTTACATACAAAGATGAACTCAGTCAATACTTTATTTTATCTGCAAACATATGCGCCCTCTGTGATAAATTCAAATGCAGATCCTATTATCCTGATTGCATAAAAATGTAGTCAGATTTTATGCATATGGCAGTGTGTTCTTTATACTATGACAGTTTTCTTAAAATTAGATTTTAAAAAATTGCAATATATTGCGATAACAGTATCGCAATATATCACAATATATTGAATTGAACCCCTGTATCATGATACGTCTAGTATCACCAGACTCTTGCCGATACACAGTCCTAGTGTTTACAATTTTAAAGCGTTCTACATAGATTTCAGAAGTGGCAGACAAAAAAAATGTGTGGCTAGTAGAAATGTTCAGTGACCTGCCACAGTGGCACGTGAGGAAAAAACTTAATTTTAGACCCTGGTCATGTTTGTTATATAATTGTTCATTAGAGTGGAAATCCATTTAGTAATCCATCATCCATCAATTTGGTCGACTGCTTCATCTCCACGTTGAGGCTGCAACTAAAGATTATTTCTATATCGATGACGATTTATCTGTAGATTATTTTCTCGATTAATCGTTTAATCTATTAGCATAAATGTTAAAGAATAGTCCAAATCCCAAAGAAGCTCACTTTACTGTCATACAGTAACGTTAGGCCTAATCGGACCAAATCTTTACATGTGAAAAGCTGAAACAAGACATTGTTTGACATTTTTGCTTAAAAAATGACTGAAACGCCTAGGCCTAATAAATTATTATTATTTTTTTTTTTTAAAGTGGCTATTCGTGCTCCTGACACCAATGTCCTTTTGGAATACGTGTTAATATGTGCGTCTTTCATTTGTTGTCTGCTGTGACCTGTCTGACCAAACTAGTTTCCCCTCTGGGATTAATTAAATGATCTAATCCCATCAACCGCAAAAGCATATCTTGCATGGGATTTGCTCCAGTAAGGGAATTATCTCTCAAGCTGTGGTGGCTAATACTTTAATAGATCATTCCTATTTTCTTTGTAATATTACTGCAGATTTCATTTGATCACATATTATTAAAAAAATGTATATCAGCAAGAACACTACCATTGTGTGTATATAGGCATTTTAACCTGGATGCCTATCTTAAATCACCATGGAAAAATGCTATAAAAGCTCATGTTACAGGAAGAGCTAAGCACAAATGGCAGAATAACTCCAGATTCACAGTAACATCTGGAAAAACACACTTCATATTTACAACCTATTGAAAACTGAGATTAAAAGTTCCTTCTTGAACTTGAAAACTGTTTTTTCACAGTCTCACCACAAGGTCCATGTAGTAGATATTGTGGAGCTTTCAGCAGATCAATAATAATTTTTTTTTTTATAAGGACAACACACAATCAATATTTCTTTAAAAGTTCCAGTGTTAGCCAGCCGGCAAATTTTCAGCTGCAGTTCTTTGGCAAGATAGTCTAAGAACAATATTTCGTTCTCTATGTTATGAAAGGGTTCAGTTGTTTTCAAGTCAGTCTTGATACAATATTGGCATCATCTGCATGTATACTGAAATGGATTTTGGTCACTGTAATCATTCCTCCTTCCCATACTGCCCCTGAAGATGATCCTTACTAGCATGACTCCATTGAAGTCATGCAAAGAGAAGAAATGAGGGTGTAAAATCCACATTCCTTGTTAAGTGTAAAAAAAAAAAAAATCTGTTGATATTAATACGAGACTTCAACTGCCTTCAGAGCCAAATCAAGTTTTTTTTCCCTCAAAGTTATAATCTTTTTGTTACACCGTCGTGCTAGGGATCTCTTTACAGCTAGTATGAACAAGAGGAATGATGATCAATAACTCTTTCAATGTACACATGATGTGAGGTTTGTATTAAAATAGAAGTTTTGAAGTGGGGTTATACATAGTTAGTGTATTACCTACAGTAGATGATGGTCGGCACGTCCGAAAAGTGGAGAAACAGCGTACCGACATCGGAGCAAAGCAACACAGCGCCGTGGACGGGAATGGCAGAAAAACTTATTTTAGCCACTTAAAAAACATGCTCACCTAAAAAAAATGTATATCCGTTTAACTGTACGCTATATTTAGAATATTTTCCACCACTTTATCTTGCTCTTGCCGTCAGTTCTTTCCTTCTCCTTTCCGAAGGGTAACTGAACTGAAAGTGACACTTACAGTATCTATGCTCCCTCCAAGGCCATCAGGCTCAGATGACAAAAACAGTATAGATACGTTTCACTTTCAGTTCAGTTCGCTGTCGTAAAAATATTCTAAATATTGCGTACACTTAAACGGATTTCTTTTTTTTTTTTTTAGGTGGCTTAAATAAGTTTTTCTGTCATCCCCTCCACAGCAGTACATTGGTTTGCTCCGGGGTCGTTGCTCCTTTCTGTTTCTTGATGCTTGGGGCACACCGACCATCATCTACTGTAAGTAATACACTGACTATGGATAAATACCTCATACAACCCCACTTCAAAACACCCGAACTATCGCTTTAAAGTGCCAGTAGCCCCTGCATTCTTTATAATGTAAGATCATGTATGACTTTGCAGACAACATTAATGATCCTTCAGTATTTCCTTATTGAATAAAAAAGCCTTTCATCTAAATATTAAACTTGAACTGGTTAGGTAAATATGACATTTTAATTCCACTGCCTACAAGAATCTTACTAGTACTGTTGTATACTATATCTAAGACCTTCACCTGCTGCCTCGATACTGCCTTTGAGCTTTTCAAAAATGCGTTTTTAATTGCTTGGCAGCCAACAGCTCTGCTCCCTTTTCTCAGGTAATTTTCCAAAGGCTGTGAATACAACATTTATTAAGCCTATAACCTGGATTTCTTAGTAATTAACAATTATTGGCCCATAGTGTATAAACCAACCTCTATTTAGCAACTTCTTGGCCTCAATTACTTTCACAATTTCCAATCTTGAATTTGGCCCCATAAAAATGAGTATTGATTCTGGCAAGCATTCAGTTCTATGTCTACTAGCTTAAGTGCTGTATTCAACATTGTTAACTGAGAATATTGCTATATATGATTGGAAAACTTTCTGGCCCTGTCTTAAATTAGTTAACGTCTTCTATCAGCTAAAGATGTGAAGAATAATAGCAACATCTCCAATTCAGATAAATATTTCTGCAGTAAATAAAGTACCACTTGTGTAAAGCCTCTAGTGTCAAATTTTATTGTTGAGTCTGTCAGAGATGTGTTGTTTGGGTTAGGTTACTTTTATTTGGCATTACAACTGCAAATCTCAAAGGTGCCACATAAAGTCAAGACTTATTTCCTGTGGTTCTTGATGTAAACATAGCAGAGATGCAGGAGTGCAGGTGACGTAATACCAACAACCAACACAATAAATTATTATTATTATTATTATGTGCAATGGTAACGTTGCCAATTCCTGGCACCCCAGAACCTAAACAAACAACCCATGATCGTATTGTACCTCTGCAAGCACAAGTTGACAATACTGGCTCTAGTCTGGTTCAGCCAACCCTGCAAAATCTTGAGCTGTATTGTCATTTATTTAATGTTTTCTCAAAATAATATACAATGACAGTATGATGGAATAATGGCAAAGCATAACAGTTTTATGTCTTTGAAGACTGCTGGTTGTTGATTCATAAATCTATAATCTACAGTAAGTATATGAATGGTACTGTTGGCCAGTCATTCCCAAAGACTCGGTGGGTCACAGGAGATTGTATTGGGGTCGCCAAATAAATTTGCTTCCATGGTCTTTTTTTTAAGATTCATATCTGCAGTACACCTTTGGGCCACATGAGGGAGCCTGAATGTTCATATTGTTCTGATAATTGTAGCTTACTTTTAACATTGAATCTAACATGAAAGGCTAGCATTCATTCTGTTCTGATGAGAGGAAAAACACGAGAGCCTGTTAACTCTCAGTCTAAATGCATTTATTTAGTCTCATTTATTAAGTATTTAACATGTGCAGAAAATAAAATTGTGATTTATAAAAACATACGTCTCTTTGAAATGGCTGGTTTACCTATTCACGATAATGTAAGGTGATGTGGAAATTGCCGTCAAGAATCATCATTTACGCACAAATTTGCCCCTCACGATTTATAGATAAAGCCTATTGTGGAATTGCGTCGCGAAGGTTTGTCATTTTTAAAAAGTGGGTACCCAGAAATAACAATAATGTACAAACAATCTTTGTCATTTTTTTTGTGTTGTTAATTGATTTCCATTAATAAATATATACATACATTTGCATGAAGCAGCATATTTGCCCATACCCATGTTGATAAGAGTATCAAATACTTGACAAGTCAACCTTTAAAGTACATTTTGAACAGAAAAAAATTTGATTAATTGGCGATTAATCGTGATTAACTATGGACAATCATGTGATTATCGTGATTAAATATTTTAATTAATGTACTGTGTATGTGGGCTTTTGCACTTGCATTGCAGCTGGCCTTTACTGCTGGAAACGGTCTAGATTTTGTCCACTAGATGTCAGGAAGCTCCCAGATTTGAGAATAACCTTACCAGCATCCAGCCCTCAGTGACAACATACCTTTGACGTTAGTGTAATCAAATACGAACAAACTAAAGAAAACTATGACATCTCATCACGTCTTAATTTAAAACACCCCTGTACCCCCAGTGATTTTAGATAGACTATTTAAATTCCGTTTTCATTGCATAGACTACAATGAAACATAAAAACATAGACCACTCAGTTACAAAAACTCAAATTAACTGTTTTCGATTAAAATACAAATAACAAAGCCGTTATGATCTTCCTATTTTGAATCCTATCTAGGTGACGGAGATTGTAATTGCAGGAATTGCTGTCTCCTGATTTCTTTCTGCAGCAGCTACCAAAAGAGGGAGACATTACATTAGAAATAATAAAAAAAAAACATTAGCTCCACATATGAAACCTCCACATGCTGTATGTGTCTCAAACAGTGGCTCAGTTCTCACTTCAAGCTCTGTATACAATTCATTTCATAGACCAAATCAGTCTGCAGATTATTAGATATGTTTATATGTGTTTTTTAATTTGCTGACCATGTCCGTTATAGCTTTCTAAAATTTGGCTTTGTGTTCTTGTCAATCTCTTAGCAAATACAACTTGTATGAAGTTCCTGAGTATGAAGCTGACACAAAGAGTCATGTGTGGCTGTAGTCAGAAGATGGCAATGGTGTCAGGTTATTGCTTGGCCGTCGGTGGCGGTGGGCTGGACGGGCAGCGGCTTGGCGGCGAGCAGGGCTCCTTTCTGCCTGCTGGAGATCTTGTACTGGCTGCTTGAGTCAGCCTTAAGCCGCTCTCCCCACGCAAGGCTCCCTTCACCAGCGTTCACCTAAATCTGTCACACAGATTTGACACTGCGTCACTTGGAGTGCACTCTGAAATGACATGTATATAATGTGGAATATTGTGCACATTTACAGCCTGGACTTCCCTTAGAGCATTAACGGTTTTCTTGTTTTTTATGATTTTTTTTTTTCTTGTGGGGAAAATAAGACTCAAGTTAAACTCATTTTTTAATACAAATATTTTTTTTTAAAGGCCTAACATGTTAAAATGCAGCTTATTGTCATTACTTATTTTGCATCAGAGATTAATTAAATTGTTAAATAAAAACATTAAAATTAAATAACTACTTTTTTCTAATCAGGAGGGGGATGGAGTAATAGGTTAATTGTTTGTGTAGATTTAATCAGATTTTAAAGACCAGTTCACAGTGTTACCACTATATGGGGACTTTTACCAACTGAATGGTGGCTTTACATTTCTGTAGCTAGTCAAAATGTTACCGTCAAACATTCGGCATATTTAGGCCCATAAACCTAACAACCCAAATCAGCTCAAATTAGGCTCAGAGCTATTTAAGCGTGAGAAATGACTCTAAATGGTATCTTTTTCCCTGTGAGAAAACAATCTGGACTGATCCTTGATTTTAGATTAATTTCAAATTCCCATTTCAGATTAGTACTGTATAGAATTGTTATCTGAAATGTTAAGGGAAAGAATTAATTATAAAACCCCATTAATATTGAGCATTTTCCTGCAAATTATGTTAACATGTTAAATACATTTTTCTATTTTATCTGCTTCATTACTGTTTTTGATGAATCACCTATTTGTACAGTTAATATGTGATATTAATTATATAACATACTTTTTGTTGTGTTATCTGAAGACATCAGTCTCAGCAACATATATTTACACACTGTTGCCCTTTGATAGCTTAAATATTTTTTAGATATTTGCAGTAGTGATTTCCTAATATATTTCCTCTACATATAAAGCTCTGTGCTCATTCAGGCTTATGTATCCAACCATCTGCATCTCTCTGTCATCAGTGCGTTTTCTCATTTAGCAGATCCTGCCTGGAGAAACTTCTGCATTAGGAGCAGAGACCAGACCGTGGACTGAGTGCCCGTCACCCTGGGTTCACTTCTTTCCCTCATACGGCTTTCGCTCTGTGGCTTTCTTCTGCAGTATTTACTGGATAAAGTGGTAGCAACTGGCCTTGGTGGCCAGTAAGAAGGATTTTCTCTCCCCAGTTGGTGTGGCTTTGCCTGTTTGTATTGCACAAAGTGGCTTGAAACTGGGTTGTGGTTTTGGGTTCTCAATGCATAAAGTCTCAGGTTTAGAAATAAGTAATGCCATATTTAACTGAATGCTGTATGATATAATGATGTTGGTCCATATATATATATATATGAGTTTGCTGTATGCATGTTTTTTTTGCCTCTGTTTCTAAAAACTGTAATGTTTGTGTGTCCAGAAACAGGCCTAGGAGGATCCTTATGATTCAGCTGTAAATGAGAAGCCATGGTTGTCAGCTCCTTTGGGAATCTCCACCCCTTTGAAAAGAAAATAGAGGTTAAAAATCTGCTAAACGAGTTAGCAGCAACCAGGATCCTTCTCGTCCACAGGTAATGGGTTTGATTAATTTTTGACCTTTGGAAACTTTTCACTCCTTCTTAAGTCCCCTTTTTTTATTTTTCCCATCCTGGGATAATAAGGAGCTGTGATCTACAGGGTTTTACATTTGAAAGGATCACATTGTTTGCACATGAAATTACAGGTACACCCAGGCCATAGTGAAAATGGCAATTATATTGTTATTATTTTATGTTTTAAGGCACTCATCAAACATGTAAGCACTGGATAGAATTCTAAATACATCGTGAAAATATAGGTACAATGTTTTAGATACTTTCTTCACTTAAAGGCAGACTGAAAAAACTTTTTGGCCTATAAATAATAATGCGCCGGATGCTTATTTTCTCACACAGGTGTTTAGAGATCCTCTCTCTGATAAATCATGATTTGTAAACTTTCCCATAGACAGCAGTGACAGGTTTCCTCTGATAATGTAGAAAAATGGGGAAAGAGAGGGCTGGGCTTAAGTAGAGCTGTGATTTAGAGCAGAGAGATGCAGCATCTCTCCTTTCCAGTGGAGGCCCTCCTGGGTTTGATTTAATTCTCTCCTTGCACTATTAAAAAGGCCTTCTACTCTCTTCACTGCATGCACCTTGCTGTCATAACTGGCACAAAATCATTTATCAATGCCGCTTGTAGGCAGTGCGACTAAGGCCTTCTGCAGTGTATATTTTTCCATTATTGATTGTGTATGTAATGCATGAAGAAGTACAAAGATGGGTCTCCTCCTGCGTTGGAATGACCATATTAGGCCAGTAGATGAGGGAACTTTTTCTGCTTCATCTACGATCCATATAAAAACCATCATTCCTGCTGGGAAGGAAATGCTTTTTCATTTCACCGTTGTCTTACTGGCAGCTGAACTCGACAATGATCCTTTTTTTGCTGGACGTACGACGAGCAGTTATTTGGTGCAATAAACTGAAAGGCAGTGAATGTCAGTGTCCCCCTTTGTTGTTTAATTTATTTTCTTTTCAAAGTGAAGGGAGGTGTCCTTGCTGTGAGAGTTAGTCATTGATGTGGCTATAGTTAGTCCGTCCCCTGCTGCGACTGTCTGTAGGAGATGCTACTTCCTCTCTCCTGCTCGTTCGCCGCTTCCTTTGCCCGGGATGATCACCTCGCTCGGTCTGTTTGGCTGCATTTTGTATAGATGGTGGACGCACTTGATCAAGAACAAAAGATATAAGTGTGAAGTACAGCGGAGCCACAGTTCCAAGAGTCGCACTGCTCTGGGGGTCAAACAAAGTCCCGTAACCTTCTCAACAAAGCCGACTCTCTTGAGACTTGTACTGTTGGGAGATAGCTGGCATCAGTGTGTCTGCATCTTTTTAAAAGTGTTGAATTTAATAAGTGTTGTGTACCATAGCATGTTGCATAACAACCCTTTAGCCCAGAATATTTCAAGGCATTTACTCATTAATACTTCCATGGGCTTAAAAATATAAGCAGAGACTCTAGCATATTTCAGACTAGTTGAGAAAAGGTTAAATGCTCCTAGTTAGAGCTGCAACAACTAATCAATTAGTTGTCAACTATTAAATTAATCGGCAATTATTTTTTGATCAATCAGTTTGAGTAATTTTCTTAAAGAAAAAAAAGTCAAAATTCTCTGATTCCAGCTTCTTAAATTTTAACATTTTCTGGTTTCTTTACTCCTCTCTGACAGTTAACTGAATATCTTTGTGTTGTGGACAAAACAAGACATTTGAGGACGTCGTTTTGGGCTTTGGGAAACACTGATTGTCATTTTTCACCATTTTCTGACATTTTATAGACCAAACAACTAATCGATTAATCGATAAAATAATCAACCGATTAATCGACAATGAAAATAATTGTTAGATTCAGCCCTACTCCTAGTCTATTATGCCAAAGAAGGTTACTTGGTGTCTGAAGGCTGATTGTTTCTTGAAATAACCTTACAGACCCACTTACAATACATGGTGGATTTTGCTGTATATCATAAACTGTATATGCTCAAATCTTTCTGATGGTAGGCTACAAGAATGATACTAAAGTTTATGTCAAAGGGAAGGGAAAACAGAATACACTGTAAAAGAATAGACAGTGTACATGTAATTGCTGGATGTTGGTTTTATCCTTTGAACAACCTCCATTTGTTATATTTAGTGTTATAATGATACCAAATTTATCAACAACTAACTAATGGTCTTATCAGCAACTGATGAAGCCTCTGCTCGATAAGCTTAAGGTAAATGGAAAGAATCTATTACAGGCTGAGAGCCCTTTATCTCAGCTGTCTTAAATATTGACACTTACAGTAATTTGTCCCCATTTTCTATTGATTTCTTGTTTTGCTTTGAGGTTACGCTGTAAACAGGGTAAATAATGACAGATTTGATCACGGCTCCCTTCAGAGATGATCCACACCTAGCTGGCTGACGTACCGCCGTTCACTCATCAGCTGTATAACTAATGAAGCTTCTCTAGAGTGGCAGTCGCAGTCATTTCGGCTTTTCCACGAAGGACAGGTCAGTGGTGGTGATATCTCTCAGAAACAGATCAGGCATGTTGTTGATGCTATAAAGGCTGATTGAAACCTGAAGATGTTGATCAAAGCTGGCAGGGAATGTGTTAGTTTGCTAATTATAATTCATAAGTCAGATGGAAGGAGGTGTGGCTTTCACAGCGGTTTGTTGAATTCAGAGCAACAAGCCCTGGCAGAAACAAGCGTTAGAAGTACAGAGAAATGTTTGCAAAGACAGTAAGCTGGCTTGCAATTATGTTTAAGGGACACATTTTCACAGGCGTTATGTGAGGTTAGGAGAAAAGACTTTCTTCACCTTCTTATATATCTTGTTATTATTACAAATCTGGGTTGTAAATTAACTTTTTTGTCCACTTCTAGAATCACTGCAATAGATTACCATTGTTTTTTTTGGCTGGTGAATGAAGCAAATCTAGCAGCCACTTGTATATTTTACCAGCGTTTGGCTGATGACTGGTGCTAATTTCCAACCCTGTTGCAAATCCATGTAATCCACCAATAATATTTTTTCATCATATTACAGCATATTACACTGTAAAATAATTACTATTATAGAGTTAAACTGGAAAGTTTTCAACACCTGTAGTTGTTTTGAAGATCTTGTGCCCACAACTATGATGTCTTTCCTGGGTTTTATCACGTCTATATCGCCGTCTGGAATGCATTGGTAAGCCTGGCCTCCAAGGGCTAGCATATAGCTCTCTCTGCGGGCTTTGTACAGGATGAAGAAGTCATAATCCTCAAACAGACTTAAATTCCTCCAGAAAGGCTCTTGATCCTGAATCCACTCATTTTCTTCAAACAACCTGGCCCAAAAGAGAAGGGATATTTGGGCATGGCTGAAATCCTTGATTGAAATCTGCTACAAGTGGGCACAGACACACATGTGCGTCGATGAACACACACATGTGCACGTACGCACACAATCAACACTCACACGCACATAAATGCATGCACGTGCACCTCCCCAGCCGTCGCCTGCTGTCGGCGAGAGCCTGGACCAGGTTGTTGAGAGGGCCTCTCTGAGCTCTTATTAAAAGGTAAACTTCTCTTAGGCCAGGGAATCATGTCAATCACAGGTTGTGTTTTCGCACCGAGCCCAAAGCCTGCTCTCTCCGCCCTGTCAGACGCTGTTATCACCCTCAAAGCCATATCAGAATGCTGTTTGTTCTGCGCTTTAGTTTCACCCACACAGCGGATTCAAAAAGGTACAGGTCTATTTGATAGTGTATATTTCATTGCCGGAGAGAGACTGTGTTTGTCTTGCTGTGTTTGTCAGCTCATATTTGAGCTGAGGGTTCCTATTAAAACTAAACACCATATCAGAGGAATATTGCCACCGCCAGGCTCTTTTAAATCGCATATTGAGCTCATGGAGTGTGGAAGCAATTTAGTTGTAGCATAGTTTATAAGTGTGTCTGTGCTTGTGATGTTTCTATTTACTCTTCATTCTCATTTATTTACACAGTAGCACCAGCGTCCCTCTACATATTTCATATACTGTAATAATTACTTTAGCTATATTGTTGTTTCCTGAAAATATTACCTTGTTTGCAGTTCCACTTATTTAATAACTCCCTATGAGATTATGTCTATTTTCATTGAGCCTGAGGCTTTGTGGATGAAGTCCACAAAGTCCTGAAGTCAGCTGAGACTTGGAAACTTCATGTGCCTTTACCAGTTATACTTCATCTTCAATACACTTCATATTAGAGATGTTGTACTAGTCAGGTGGTGAGTTGTTTCTTTTGTGGAGAACTCTGAATCTGCCCACTGTAACTACTTACTGGGATATGACTGGATGGATAATGCTTTTTTTGTTTAAGCTATAAAGCCATTTGCCTTTGGTCTGCATCGTATTGTATTATTGTATAGTCACTGGATTTATGTCATGATGATGATTATGTTCATTATCGATTAATCAGTTTATTTTCTCGATTAATCGATTAGTTGTTTGGTCTATAAAATGGTGAAAAATGTCATTCAGTGTTCCCCAAAGCCCAAGAAGATGTCCTCAGATATCTTGTTTTGTCCACAACTCAAAGATATTCAGTTGACTGTCATAGAGGACTAAAGAAACTAAAAAATATTCACATTTAAGAAGCTGGAATCAGAGAATTTTTACTTTTTTTTCTTAAAAAAAAAAGAAGCTCTAATAGTCACTGAACAGCAGTTTAATTGATTTACATGTGATTTTGAATACAGACGCCATATTGTGATATATATCTTAATATCTATCTTGGAATTTTTTTTATCAGCCATAGTGTAATAGTAATTTGTGGATGTATGTTCATGACAATCTTAGCTGATAATTCATATTCACTATCCAGACTTGTATTTAAGGTTAATTATGAAATTAAAGTAGAATTAATTTGTAGATTTGTCTCATATAAAATGCGAACAGTCAGAGTTTTCCAAAATTATCAAATGAGTAAGGTAGCAACTCTTTCCAAAATAAGTGTATAGCTTTTTGGAGAAAGGAAATCCATTTAATCCTGTACATTATATGAGGAAAACCAGGCCTGGAATAGGGAAATGTCCCAGCTTCTAACACTCTTTAAACCTAAATATTGATTTTCTTACTGAATAGGCAAATCATGTAATCATATAATATCAGCGTCAATGAATTACTGTATGTATATACCTTCTATATTCTCCTCATTTAGCCACCTATGGATAATGAAAACAATAGTGAAGCAGTGAGGCTCTTCCAGTCATTAGTAAGTTTGCTGGACAAACTGCAGGATCTAACACTGTGGGTGGCTGGGGAAATAAAAAGGTATTTACGCTAGTATTGACCTTGTTGCTGGACCTACTGCTGTTTGCTCTGTGGCCAACCTTCCACAACACACACACACAGAACACGCACACGCACACACATACACATACACATACACACACACACACACACACACACACATACACATACACATACACATACATATACACATACATTATATGATTTTGCATGCATGTCGGAGAGAAATACAGTGAGTGATGAAGGATGAAAACATTATTGGGTTTCCAATATTGTCATGCAGTCTTGGCGGAAGTTGTCTTACATATTGTGTAACAACAACAACAACAAAAACAGGCAGGCAGATTTAAACAAAGTAATTATAAACGCATGAGCGAACTCAGTTAATTTTTCATTTTTATTTCATAAATGCATTTTTAGTTGTTCCTATGCTGCTGAAAAACAAACACAATAAAAAGGAACAAAAACAAAAAACTTTAAATCTGTTCATTAGTATTGCAAACGGTAGCGTACTCCTGTCTGTTCAAGAATCCGTATCTGTATATGAGAAAACAGTCCAAGAAGGTTTGTGATGGAGCGCCGTGTAAACAACCCATTACTGCAACTCTGGCTGATTAACATATGATTGTAATTCATCATATCATGTGCAGCTGGTGACATCTTGCAGTAGCATTTATTCCATGTTGATACATGCCTTTGGTTCCTTTTTGACAACTCAAAACAAACAGATTGCAAGCTGTCGCTACATTTGCTCAAGATGAATGGAGAGAATGAATCGGGAAATCAGGTGTGTCAGGTGATTAGCACAATCATGCCTGAGATCCTTGTGGAATCACAGTAACTTTGTATATTTGGATCAACACAGACAGACTGTAGAGTCTGTACAGTTTAATCTACTGCATATAGCATTGCCCTGATGATATCAACACAAGTGGTATTAAATAATACCACGGTGACCTTGTATAAATAAAATGTCACCCCACCATCAAAATTACTATTAAAACTAGGGTTGCAACTAATGATTATTTTCATTGTTGATTAATCTGTTGATATTTTCTCAATTAATCGATTAGTTGTTTGGTCTATAAAATGTCAGAAAATGGTGAAAAATGTCGATCAGTGTTTCCCAAAGCCCAAGATGACGTCCTCAAATGCCTTGTTTTGTCCACAACTCAAATAAATTCAGTTTATTGTCATAGTGGAGTAAAGAAGCCAAAAAATATTAAGATTTAAGAAGCTGGAGTCAGAGAATTTTGACTTTTTTTTCTTAAAAAATTACTCAAGTTATTAAAATAGTTATCGATTAATTTAATAGTTGACTACTAATCGATTAATCATTGCAGCTCTAATTAGAACTATAACCTGTTAAATTGATTGACTGGCCTTTTTAATACACACAGATGAATCCAAGTCATTAATGCAGTTAAGCTTCATTTTCATCAGTAATATTTGTAAGCATAGCATGTTGTATTTTTACAATTAGAGCTGCAACGATTAATCGATTAGTTGTCAACTATCGATTATCGTTTCTGTAATTCATTTTTTAAGAAAAAAAAAGTAAAAAATCTCTGCTTCTTAAATGTGAATATTTTCTGGTTTCTTTACTCCTCTATGACAGTAAACTGAATATCCTTGAGTTGTGGACAAAACAAAACATTTGAGAACGTCATCTTGGGCTTTTGGAAACACTGATTGACATTTTACACCATTTTCGGACATTTTATAGACCAAACAGCTAATTGATTAATGAAGAAATAATCGTCAGATTAATCGTCAATGAAAATAATCGTTAGTTGTAGCCCTAGTGATGATGATGATGCAATTTTGATATTTAGGAGTTCAAAAAGGTTCAACAACAGTAAGACAAGTGACCAAGAGATGTACTGGGCGTGACCTTCTTAACAGTTTATTGGCCAACATGTAATGATATATCTGTGATAAGCTCATATTATCCTTAGCTGAATATAAACAGGCCTATATTCTTCAGGTATGATGAACTGAGAAAGACAAAAAATGCTAGTCAAACTCTGACAATTATATAACTTAATAATATACTCAATCTGATATTTTGGTTAAAAAAAAAAAAATTAACTTAGCTTTTCAGTAAGCTTTGCTCTACAAGAACATGTGGAATTACTGCTGAAATGAAGGTTAACTGGTTTGGTGACTTTCTAATCAAAATTGTGAGGATATTTTGTACCCAGTAATTTGCATCTTTAAAGAATAAAAAAAGATTTCTAATTGAATCAGTGTCTTTGTGTTAGGCCTGAGACCAGTGCTGAACCTGGTCGCTGAAATAACTTGTCTAAATCATGATCTGAAATAGAGCCAAACCTTCCAGTGTTAGTCAGTCGCTTATGGTGCACACTTGTCACGGTTACATCCTGAAGTTTTAAATGACAAAAGTGATGAGTTGAAACTGTTCTGGCTACCAAATCCTGTTAACCCGGCACACTGCTCGACTTGGCAATGTGGGAATTAGAGTGGTATCACTGGGGACGTTGGCGGTGCAGCTCTGTTGTGCAGCAGTCTCAGGATAGTAATGGGACGCAGTCGCCAGGGAAGCCCTTGACTGTGTGTACTGAGGGAAAACTGACAGGAGCAGAAGAGAGAGGAGAGAGATTCAAACGAGTGAGCAATAGTGAGGGAAATGGAGGAGCATTTGTATGGTCTTCTCTGCCACTGAAGTTGTAAAATGGAAACATATTTCTCCCCTGACAGCTACAGTAGATCTAACCCCCTGCGTTGAGCTGCTTATGATGTTGTGCGGTGTAGAGGTGGACCGCGGGGGTGTCCCAAAGGCTTGTTGTTTCTTGTCAGAGATTAGATTGAACCAAGCGGCTCTGGTTCATACTCATGCCTGAGAGAAGCCAGGACTCCCTGTCACTGACCACAACCTCTGAGCTTTGTTCAGTATTACTGCATCCAGATTTATTTCCCATTGTAGAATAAAATATAGTTATTTTCAAATAGGTTCAACCTGCCTGGGGGGTTTCCATACTGTTGAATATTTGTTAACTGTGGCGCACTGTACACTGGTACATTTCTGGGCATTGGGAATGAAGAACAGGCTACATGTTTCTCAGTTTCAACCTACAGTAATCCTTCAAATATTTTCTTATTTCATGCTTTTTTGGTGATTTTAAACCTTGCTCCCAACAACCATGTTAAAGGGCAATGTGCTAAATCGAAGTCCCATTGTATTTATTCACTAGTGGTGGGGGAAAAAATTGATCCGGCATATTATTGTGATATTTTGCGTAGCAATATTATGTCATACACAGATGTCAAGTATTGGTCTTTTATTATCTAAACTATTAACCTCTTAACAATCCGACCACTATTATGTCTTTCAGAGTTTGTAGCGGGCTCAGTCTTAAAACTATTGTGAAGATACTGGTATTATATAAACCTAAGGAATCGATTAGTACCAACCTTGTCATTTTAGCTTGTCAGGAAGAATGCTAAATAATGCTCCAAAGTAATGCTAAATTTTGGCGAAGAAAAATTGACATGGCCATTTTCAAAGAGGTCCCTTGACCTCTGACCTCAAGATATGTGAATGAAAACTCTGAGATGAACGGAGTGAAAACTGCATCTTATTAGATAAAACAGATGTTGATAAACAGCATAATTTGCAGTTGAAAAAAGGTAATAAATCGCAATATATCTTATCGCAATACTCAGCATATCGCAAAATGTTTAAAATCACAATAAGATCGTATCGGGACTGAAGTATCATGATAATATGGTATTGTGGGGGCTCTTGTAATTCCCACCACAATTATTCACCAAACATTATTAGAGAAAGTGGTGGCAAATTCAGGCTAAAGTGTTTGTAAATTTGTTAATTTTTTAGAGATTGTGTCAGGGAAGTAAGTCTGGGTGTTGGATGGGTGTTAAAATATTAGTTCATATGTCTCCATGCAAGTTGATTTTTTTTTATGTGACGTGAACTTCTCACAGTGTAAATAGATGGGCGAAGCACTGGTTCGTCATGTCAGTTCCAGCCACAACAATGTGACAGGAACACAGTGATTGGACAAAATAATTGATTTTCCTTCATCAGCTGGGGGAGGTGTTTTAACGACTATTAGAGGTGTAAAGAGAAAGGGGCCTTGGACTTGATGTTTGTTAACATCAAAACTTCCCAAAAAAACACTTTTTAATAATGTATACTGCAGGCATGGGATTCACCAGAGGCCCCACAATACGATATTATCATGATACTTAAGTCACGATACGATCTTATTGCGATTTTAAACATTTTGCGATATGCTGTGTTGTGATAAGATATACTGCGATTTATTACCTTTTTGTTTTACTGCAAATTATGCAGTTTGTCAACATCTGTTTCATCTAATAAGATACAGTTTTCACTCTGTTTATCTCAGAGTTTTCATTCACATATCTTGAGGTCAGAGGTCAAGCGACCCCTTTGAAAATGACCATGCCAGGTTTTCCTTGCCAAAATTTAGCTTCGCTTTGGAGCGTTATTTAGCGTTCTTCCTGACAAGCTGACATGGTTGGTACCATTTAATTCCTTAGGTTTTCTAGCATATCATACCAGTATCTTCACTCTAGCTTTAAAACTGAGCCTGGTACAACCTCTGAAAGACAGAATAGCTGCCGGGCCTGTTGTTAAGAGGTTAAATGTTTATATAATAAAAGATCGATACTTGACGTCTGTGTATTGATACAATATTGCCACGCAAAACATCCCAATACTATGCTATATCAATTCCCCCCCGCCACCCTTAGTGTATTGTAGTATATGGATATGGTTTGCTTTCATTTTTCAACGATCAAATGTACAATTATTGTCCCCAAAAATCCTCATAATAAGTTAAGTACTCATGAAGTTTTAAGTGTTCCTGTGTAGTATCACTCATAAAGGCTTTGGGGAATTGTATTTCATGATTGCCTTTAGACTGTACTTAAGTAAATTGCACTATAATTGTCTGGTAATAGAGATTTTTAGAAATCACGCCCTTTGCTGTAATAATCAATTTGATGCATGCTTGTCTGCTCTGTGAGGGAAGAGGTTAGCTGTCCCCCTTAGTTTTAGACAGAAGGTTTAAGGGGGGATCCACCGAAGGCATATGTCAGTGAGGTAAAGAGCGCTGACAGCCATACGTCATCTCTGCCTGGTGCAGGCCCCTGTATTTAAAAGAGTACGGCAGTCAAAAGCCCATAAAAGTGAGTGACTCCTCTGGAGCATCTGCCACTGCATGCAGGGAGGAGATTCAATGTGAAAAAGGGGAGATAATGTGCTCACTCACTAATGGGCACCCGACTAGACACAGGCTCATTTTTCACATCATGTCATCTGTAAGGTTTGAATAAAAGTAATGGCCACAATGAGCCTGGATCTCTCCCAGCCATTATGGCTTTTGCTTCCTCACTTTTATTTGTGTTGACTTGTACAGTCGGAGGAGATGACAGTCTCTGGGCCTGTGGATCAGTCAGAGTGATGATCTGCACTGCTCTCCTCTGCTGCTGACAGGTTCCTTCTCTCTGGCAGGCATGTGAGGCCAGAATGCCGCACTACGTCATATCAAATGCTGTAATCTGACAGAATAAAGGGATATGCACACGAAGGACATCACAAACTCTGTCTTTTGTAATTTTCTGACAGAGACAGAAGGGAGAAATGAAGGGGTTCCTACAGTTCCATGTAGTAAGAATTAGTGTCAGTCAAAGTTAAGTGGCTATTTTAAGATAAATAGGAGAGGATTTCCGTGGCATGTTTTGGGGCATTGGGCTTTAAAAGACTATGCTAATGTGAGGAGATGCTGATTGGTCGTCGGATGTTTTCATTTCCTGAACATTCAGAGTCGCAGGACACAGCGTGTCTAAATATCCATTCTGAAAAGGTTAGTGCGTAATTAACGCTTAAATTCACTGCCACTGTCAGCCATGTTCAGTTCAGAATAACAATAGATGCTCAGATGTTAATCTTTTCCTCTTAAGGATACACTGTGCACACTAACCCATACAAATGCACAGAAAAAAATAAAAACATATTATTAATAATAATAATAATAATAATAATAATAATGATAATAATAATAATGATTTTTGTGTGTTTTTCTGTTGTATTTGTGTGTCAGGCCTCTTGCATAACACAATCATTTAATGTATGTAGGAAAGGTGAGGAAAAGCCTTAATATTTAATAACATATTTTATGCTTCATCAATTACTTTTAAAATAAAGGGACTGTTTTGTGTCAGCCCCTATAAAAAATGTGAAGACGGATGAGAAAACAAGTGATTTCCTTATTAGGTTCAGGAGTCAAAGGCCTTCTTCCAGAGCTGTGGGCTTCAAGAGCCCAGAAGATTAAGACATATATTGGATTCATGATGGAGGCCACAAAGTTCATTTTCAAAATAAAATAGAATATTATTCACAGTCCTTTTAAAATTCAGATTGCCAGCTGACCTGTGACTTGGAAGTAGTGTATTACATTTTCAATGAGCTGCCGCTATGTCACTAGAAGGAACAATCCCATTCCTTGCTCCTCTGCCAGGGGAATTATGGGATTAGACCAACCATAGTTTAAGGAACTAAACAAAGATACTGTGAAATTTAATTTTGACATCTCTGATTTCGCTTTGTTTTCATCTCACATGTAAGCTTCATTATTCCCTTAATTCTTGAAAGCAGTGGAACTGAGACGGATATCTTATTGTGAGCCGTACTGAGACAACACTGTAGTGAGGGGAGACGAAAACAGTCCTGCTTTGTAAGGCATGTGAAAATCTCCCACCGGTGATATTATAAGAGACACATGCACACAGCTCTGGCTGATTTTCATATATATTAAAATCACTACCTACTGTGGCATATGAAATTGTGCAAACCGCTAAGGCCTAAGCTTACCGTTGGAACTTCTGCTTCTCTTTGATTCAAATTTTCCTCTCCATTCTCTGACCCTAAAAAGAGGTGGCCAATAATCTCATTCACACACTGTTTCCATCATAGACCTCCACGCACCCTACATAAGACCATAGAAGTAATATTGACATTGTTCAGCTGCATAAAAAGTTGCATGTCATACACAAATATTATGAAAAGTTAACGCTTTCCCCCAAGCTATACGCACTCATAGCTGCCAGTATAATAGAAATCTCCATCCTACAGGACAATGGAGAATACAGCTCCTGCACAGAAATATTAATATAATATTCAGTTCAAATTCTAATTTTACGGTTACAGTACTGAGAGCTTTGAGATATTGAGGAAGTATGCTGAGCATAATCAGTCAATAGACCTGGTGGAGGGCTGCACCACACATGGTAATAAAGTCACAACTTGAGCATGGTGAGCTCATTCCCATAGTACCCCCCATCCAACCCCCATCTCCCTGCACCAATGCCTGCCTCATCACTCCACACAAAATATCCCACCCTTAATTGGTCTGTGCTCCTCCAACATGTTTGTAATGAAAAAAGCAGCACATAATTCTTAGTTTGTTGGCTGGCAGAGCCCAATTTACAAAAGTGGAGGTTGGTGATAAGCAGAGACAGTACGGCTGTGGAGTGCTCAGAACAATGAATCACCCCGCTGCCAGGGTTGAGCAGAATATAATTGAGTCCAACATCTCTGAGCACTTTCACCATAATTAATGATAATCTGTAACAGAGGAATCTGAGATTCCAGTTCACAGAACTGTTTAATTAGGCCCAGTAATGAAAGCACAGGCACTACAAGAATATGGCCGGCCTCATGATTAATGATTTGTGCTACTGAACACAAAAGTGCTGCACCGTTAACTCCAACGGATGCTGCTGTGTCTCCCTGGCATTTACAGAACACCAAAATACATATGGAGCTGTTTGCATCCCCTATATAAAACATGGTAAATACTATGTTTGTTTTTTTCCATATGCGAATGCTCCTTTTTCTATTATTTAATGCTCCGGATTTTACCAACACATTTTTACCTTTAAAGACAATTACTACATTTCAAAATGAACTCATAAATATATATTTTTACATGATAATGAAGACAGTTATTATTGGCTGTCTATGTATATTAATGTATTGCACTCATCAGTGTTCACAATTTGGTTTAGTACAATGTAAATCACCAACTGTGCACCCTTTAATTAATTAATTAATTAATTAAAAATAATAATGATGATAACAATAATAATAATAATAACTAATAATAATAATGATAGTAATACTATTAATAATAAAGATAATAACAATAATATGAATGATTAGAATACCAATAATTAACTTTGTTTACTATTATTTAATTAAGTTATAAATAGTACATTCCTATGATAGGAAGTAGATATGTTAATAAGATACATATTTGTTGCTATGTAGCTTATGAAACACCTATTATTAGGTGTATTTATTAGATCATGAAAAGAGGGTATGTTTAAATGTGATAAAAGATTACATAAATTCAAATGTAAACCTTTAAATACGATTAAACGGCGTCAGTGATTGTGTTGTCGGAAACGCCTTTTCAAACTGAATAAAAGGGACTTTGTATTTTCTCGGCTACACAGCCAGTAAACCTACTACTTACAGTATTTATACTGTTGTGATAAAGCTCTGTGCAGAAAGATTGGCATGTGACAGAAAAATAATGTGTGGTACCGTTCACTCAAGTAATAAAAAAAGGACATAAGAGTCGAGGTCTTTTACTTAAAAGTATGGATTACATTATTGAATGAAATGCTCCAGCTCCTGTTTGTGCCTCGCAGGCATCTTTGTGGTTATTTCCTGGTAGTGTAGCCAGAGTTGTGCGACTTCATAACACAGCAGCAGTGCTGTGGCTATGTGCTAGACTGGCTCCACCTTTTAAATGCATCTCATGAAATGCACAGTAATACAGTCATACCATTACAGAAACAAAATAAGGTTTTTGTTTGGCATGAATTGGATTTCTACCCAGAAAGAAAGCTATTAGTCACTCCCTGTCAGTTTGTTGACTGCTTCCAGTTTGATGTTTTGTGTGTGCTAGTCCACTGAAGTTAAATTTCACACTTACTTGCTTATTTTAACCTTAACGCTCCCTTTGGTGAAAATATGGTTCGGCAAATCAAGAGTCATGCTAAGAGACTTAATAGAAAGATCAGACCGTTGTGAAATAATAGGAACACTATGCTGTGCAGGAACCTACTATTCATTTTATTCATCACACCTTTCAGTAAAATGTTGAAGTCTCCATCAAGCAGACACATGCCTTAGGAAACATCAGTGTGAAAGGCAATAAGCGCAGAAAACCCGGCACAGAAGCTCAACCCTCATAAATCTATGACAAAACTTTCTAAAAAAGAGAAAGAGGACACAAAAAAAAGAGAGAAAAAAATAAATGTATTCCTGAGAAAGAAATGACTGTAACCGCCCACCCCCTTGCCCTCCCATTCCCCATGTCTAAATCTTGTTTAGTTCTTTAATTCTACAGTTTCTGACCTGGATCTGGCCATCGCTGCACATGAAAGAAATTACAAAAGCCTCTCAGTCACAGCAGCCCAGCTTCCTCCTGCACCACAGCATTTGTCATTGCCAAAACAGCAGAGTTTAATTAAGTGTTGTGAGCAGCCTAGTGAGAAACACACTTTAAATTAAACCTCTGAACATGCTGCTATTGGTTCTTTACCTTCTCAACAATCAGCGGGGTATACGGCATAAATTTCTATCTCTCAAGGGGGAAGGCAGCTGCTGCACCTCTAGCGATTCATAAACGGCTTGCCTCCCCAAGAGCAATCTCTATTACAGCACATTTCATTATAGCCCAGTTTGGAAGCAGCAAGCAGATGAATGTGATAATTAATGTCCCTTCCCAACTAAACATTTTATTTACTCTTGATGAATTAACGGTCGTTATCAGGATTTAAAAAAAGAAGAAGCATGTACTGTATGTCGGTGCATCTGTGTAGGTGAAAAGAATTACATGGCAAATTATCTTGAGGCATCAAGCAATTCTTGGTGCAAGAGAAGGAATTAATTCGATCCATCCCCTCTATAATAATGGATTGTTTCAAGTTGGTAAGCATTTGGATTCAGTCATGCATTTGTAAGTATGTCTTTTATGATAGCAAAAGATACATCATTTGAGTCAATGGGAGCAGCGATGGAAGAAGATAAAAGAGGCCACTGGCTGTTACATCTGTAGCAAAACACAGTCCTTTTGTTAAGTGGCATTTGAATTGGCCCTGGAGATTTTAAGATGCTTATTATTAGATGATCTTAAGAGTCCACTTTAACAAAAAGGAACATTTAGACACATCAGTGCCTAAAATTGAAATTAATCGACACATGGAACTTGTTCTAGTAATAAGCAAATAATAGACCTTATTGATCATATGTCATCATGGTGCGTCTCAATGTCATATATAGGTGACAAGTGCGTGATATCATGCCACAAAAGATATGATATATCTAAATGTTAAATCTGGTGATATTCAATTTTTTTTTATTGTCAACAAATCCTATGAAAAGGCCAAAACCAACAATATATAGATCCCATTAACAAATATTGTAGCCAAAGCCTGATAAAGTATACGCCATAGACTCTGTTGTTGTCCAAAAAAACCACATAAATGAGCCACACCGTTGCATTAGCTGACATGTTCGTTCTGTACAATTAACTTGGGTATTGTAGTTTATTTAGAGTTGATCCCACATACACCGTCCTGGTGGCGTAAATATTCATTAGCGCACCAAATCTGTGATTAAAAATAGTCCCCAATAAATGCACTATTTACTCCTGTTTGAGTAACACTTGCTAAAACTACAGGGCATCACAAAGAACAGGCAAATTATAGCCTTCTTCATAAATTATATATATTTTGTAAGGAGGCAAAAGGAGGCACACCCAACATATAGCATGCTAACCTCAACAACTCAGCTGTATTCTAACGTTAACTTATAGCGATCCTTACTAGCTAGGCTCCTTACATGCTTGCTAATAACTTATTTGAAGAGTTGGATCTGTGAGATTGACAGCGTTGTGTTAACAACATAGATAGACTAACTTATCAGAGGGAACGTACAGTTTTGAACAAATTTGGCCAGAGCTGTTCATAAGAGGCTACTAACCATTCGTGATTGATTCTATTCAGGAATTCGGCCAATCGTCTTCTTCTTTGTGTTTCTTTGCAGAGCATGTGTGATTGTCAGTAGACCCTTCTCGCGATAGACACTAGTTAATTGGGGTGTTAGAAAATATCAATACACATGAGTATTACGATATTATGTTTAGCTATACTGTATTGATTCTCTAAAACGCTGATTTTTAATTAACCAGTGAAGGCACTGTTATCATATGAAACTAGAAAGCCTAAGAAATGCATTGGTATTAACCATGGCACACTTGCATGTCGCAAAGGAGGCTAAATAATGCTCCAAAATTAAGCTAAATTTTGGCGATGAAAAACTGGCATGGCCATTTTCAATGGGGTTCCTTGACCTCTGACCTCAAGATATGTGAATGAAAATGGGTTTCATGGGTACCTACGAATCTACCCTTTACAGACATGCCCACTTTATGCCACATGCAGTTTTGGGCAAAAAAAACTTTTTTTTTCACACGCAGTATGAATGTGTTATTTTCACCTACTATAAAATGGTGTATTTTAATATTTCTGCATGGGGTCCCTAAACAGACTTAGAATTGCATATTTGGCAAGACTGGAAAGCTGAGACTCTTGTGGATCCGATGAGTCCAGTTGTAATTCATGTGTAATGATGTTAGTCCCCATAGTAGCCATTTCACCGTGACTTTTTTTTTTTATCTCAGATTTGATATATGATGGTGTCTATGATAGTTTTCCAGAAATTAGATTTGAAAAAAATCGCAATGTATCGCCTTGCTAGCAGAATCGGTAAAATATATCGCATTATATTGCAATGTATCGCAATATATCGCAATATATCTCAATATATCTCAATATATCGCAATATATCGCAATATATTGAATTGTTACCCCTGTATCATGATATGTATCGTATCGCCAGATTCTTGCCGATACACAGCCCTGCTAGTTAAGTGATCACGGATGGCATCGTTCTCTCGGACGAATAAAAAAATATAAAATGCTAAAATGGGTCTCCAAAATATACCTGAGCGGCCCGCCCAAGTAAAGTGTATGTGTGGGAAATACTGGAGATGGACTAATGCGCTATTGGTTTTGTGTTCTTGCAACCTATTGCTTTTGAGCCATTA